>NC_143145.1:22765000-23982500 GCF_059928025.1 Delphinapterus leucas
GAAATTGCAAGATTAGGTAGACAGTGTTGTTCATACGTGAACTTAGAAATACCTTCCCTTGAAAGTTTCAAGGAAATGTTTTTGTTTCCTTTAACTTGGTGTGATTAAAAAAAAATGTTGCCCTTTGGAGAAATCAGAATTATGGAGCATATGGTGCTTTTCATTTCTTGGTGCTGTTATTTTTACTACACCAAATATGTATTTCAGATGGGCATTGTGAATTACCTCAATTGTCAATGCAGTCCATAAACCCATGATTCAGTTACCTTGCTTTTGCTCATAGGATCATTTTCTCAGCTAGTGCACCTTGGAAAGACAACTTCTGCAGTTTCCACCAAATTACAGAAGCTGAGACAATCGGGTGGAATTTTTTCTTTTCGTTTTGATTTACTTTGCAATACTTTGCTTTGTAGTACTTTGGCGAATTCACTAACATGTGAAAGCACAGGCTCATGAAATGGAAAATAAAATCAAAACAGGAAACTCCAGTATGCATTGTAATAAAGAAAACAAAAATGCATTGTCATTTTTTCCAATGCAATTAAAGAAAAAGAGACCGCTGATATTACATTTATCTAATTAGCGTCTCTGCAATGCGAACGCTTCATCTTCATCCACTTCTTTTGACATGTGTGTATGCTGTCAGACTTTCCCAGCAGAATACACAGTTGGGATTTTGAAAATAGCCTTTGAATCTTGTTGTAGCCCAGCCTGCTAAAAGCTGGTGCTGGAGGAACCACTTGTGAGCACCTTCCAAACTTAAAAAGAAAAACACCTGTGCTGTCAGCACTGCTTCCAGTCCAACGAGCAGTTCGCATTGTTATGCGTCATTTAACTACTTTCTCTCTGTCAGCAGGAGTCTTTGTTTCACACCTGAGGGTTGTCAGGTCAGAAGTCAGAATAAAAGCCCAAAGTCTCTAACTTGAATTTCAACAGCGAAGGAAGATGAGGATTTTTTTGAATACCGAGCCAATTTAGCGGTCCAATGTGTACCCAGGGGCATCTTATACCCATGTGGCGATTGCGTGTTAAACATCATTTTTCCCTAAGAATCTTCTTTTCACTCAGCTGTCTTCTAGAAACCCAGAAGTTTATTAGAAACCTCTATTTCTATGTTAAAGAGCATGAAGAATTGTTTGACTATCTTTGGTATGACCCTTTTCTCAACGTTCAAGGGTATGTGCCATTATTTAGAAACCTTTGAAAGTTACATCCAGTGGCGTTAATGTTCAAAAGATAACCGTGGGTGTAGACAGTGGGCAGAGAAATAGCCTTCCTCAAAAGGACAGAACTGTCTGATCAGTTCATGTACTGTGGCCCCTTGCTGTAGCGAAACGTGTTCCTCTCATCCAAGCCTGCTGCACGAATGGGCAGAAATCTTGGGGTCCCAACATCATGAGGGGGTTGGTTGAATTCAGCATTTTGGCACCAAAAACTGGAAAGAGATAATTGATGGCCCATACGGTGTGTGTAATGGGTACTATCAGCTGTTTAAACATACACCAGTTATTTTCAAGCTTTTCAAACCCATCTGTCACCATATTGTCCAGTCACATGAAATAAATTGTCATTTCTCTCTGTATAAACTGATATAGTCCTAATTGATTTCTGCTTTAAACTTTTGTGTAAATAGACCTGTGTCATCAGGCTCTATTGTTTATTTGTTTCCGTGGTTGTTTCCCCTACCAGTAATTTATTGCACAATTTTTGCATATTTGAAAAAGGAAAAAAAAACAGGTAGAGCAGGTGGCCACATCATTAAAAAGAAAGTGTTAAAGACACTTGATGTGGGATTAAAAACACCTTGTGAAAACGACAGCATAGCTTCTTTTCCAATGTGTAGAGTTAAGAAAAGCATAGTACGTCTTTATTGTAAATCCGAGTAATATATCTCATGGTGTCTCACTTAATCACTGATATTTTTCTGTCTTCTTCTTCACAATGTAAAGTGTGATTTGACATAAAGTCCTGGGCCTTTTGGCAATGTTGGCAGGCTCAGTTCGTAACTGGGGGTGATAGGAAAAGGGTGTGAGCACTTCTCTCTGCAAGATCTGAAGACTGTGTAGGATGCTTCCAGTTCTCTAGAGAATTCTGTGGGGCATTAGGAGGTGTGTAAACGAAGAGGAAAGTGCACATTTTTTTTTCCAGTGGTAGTAAAAGCAGGAGATTTCTTGGTAACTGATTCACTGGTTCCTGAATATGTTTTACCTCCGGCAATGTTAAGCAGACCCAAGATTGCATTGGTTCCCGTAGGAGATATATACTCCAGAAATACCCATTATCATTGCATGAGTTATAACACCTAATACCTCAGCTGGAGTTTAAGCATTATGACAGTTAGGGGACTAAAGAGTACAGTAAAGACTTAGGAGGGCCTGTGTATACAAGTTAAAAATCACGCGGTTGGATCCCATAGAAGATTTAAATTATTACAGTTAACGCGTATGGTTATTTGGAAGCCTTAGCTTTTCCAAGTAAATTAACAAAGAAGTATATCATTCTCCTTACATTTCTATGAGTTTATTTCTTTCTCTTTCACATTTGCATAAGAGGAAATGAAACAGTACAAAGTTTTAATTCCACCCCGCCCCCTTCCAGCTAAACCACCGGTTTAGTGATTATCAGAGGAGACTTTTATATATGTTTTGAGCTCAGTTCCCTGGCTGCAATTCACTCAACCTTGACGTAAATCTGAAATAAGTACTTTGTAAGGGGTTAGCCTTTTGTGCTGGGTGTGTGAGAAATCCTGCCAGACCAGGTTGGTTACAGAAAACAGTGTCAAGTTGCCTTTCCTGAGGGCTGAATAAGAAGTGCAGACAACAGAAAAGTAGGGGGAAAAAATCTTCCAAAGCACACCCTTACCTCCCTACTTACGAAAGGCTTATTGTCTACCTTTGAGGGACTCCCAGTCCGGTTTCATGATAAGTATGCATTGGGTGGGTTATTTTTGGTTTTTTTTTTCTTTTTCAGAAACTATCCAGTCATTGCTAGTGGGTATGGTATGTCAGTACAGTAGGCAAGAGTTCCATTCGCAGAACCCACATTTTGTGTGGTGCTTGTTGAGGCTGGTTGCCTTTCATTGAATCCATTTGATCGTGCTGTTTGCCTTAGGTGATCAGCAACCTTTAATGTAAATCTTAGCCAATCTAATAAAACTAATGGAAGGAGAGAAAATGCACACGCACACACACAGGAACTGTAGGCATGCCTTCACTGTTTATGTCTGTGTTGTCCTAGAGCATAGATAAATTATATATCTCCTCCCCACCTTTGAAACAGTTACTCTTTTTCTCTTTTGAATTTTTTTAAAGCAGGTACTTTGTTGTTTAGAAAGAGAAGTATATTTTCTTATCAGTGCACTGACTTGTACTTGGAAACTTTAAAAAAAATTCAAACTTTCGTTTAGTCCTGAATACAGTCTATTTCCAGTTAGTCTGAAAGTTGTTTTAAATAAATCATGTTCCTAAAATCCAACCAAAAACATATTTTTCCCCTTATATAAACTTCAGTTCAGCATGCGAGTGAAGCATTTTTTTGGCAGTAACACTGACCAACTGATTTGAGTTTCAGTTCTTTTTGGAGAAAGAGAAGAGGGAATAATTCTTTGATAAGCCCAATTACAGAATTCTAATAAGTACAAACACTAAAAAGTGTTTTTTTAATAAGAAACTTTTAAAAAGTAGTGATCAAAAATATCCCCCCCCAAAAAAAATTCCCACGACAAAAGTAAACAGCCGTGTTCTTTATCCATCAGAGCAGTCAGAATAAAGGGGATGTTGAGAGCTTGAAAATACAGGGAATGGTCTCTCTGTTTCACATAAATACTTTTAAAGGGTCCTGCTGAGTTAGGATTTTCACTTTTAATATCATTGAGTTACTTTAAAAAATCATAATGTTTAAGAGCATGGATTTTACCTACCTGCAAACCAATACCTTCTCATAATTACCTTCTTTGACCCCTTTATTATTGTATCAACTTTTTTTTTTGTCCACACTGCTAGAGTCTTGATGTATTGTCATAGCTGGTTACTCAGGGAGCACTTACACAAGCACCAGGAAAATTTAAATCCTTTATTGTAATTAAGTTTTGAAAAATATTTTTGTATTTGTTGATCAAGATCTGCACGTGATTAAGGCACTTGGCTTCCCTTCCCTTGATAAGCTCAGTTTAGGTTGGTAACCACCAGGTCTTTGTTTTTACTAGCAATTGAAGACCTTCTTTTTAGATGGCGTATATATTTTTCAATACTGCAGGACATGCTTGGGAGTACTGTTAATGGTGATCAGAACAATTTAGGTACTTTTCCTTGTGTTTTTTGCTTTCTTCCTTTAGTAGCTGTGCCGTGATTTGAGCCAGTAACTTAAAGATGTGTATTGTGTGTGGGTGGATCTTGAGACATTATTCATGCTATTGTTCTCACCTTTAGCAAGTTTCATTTAATCCATTCTATTCGAAAGGTCACCAGGGGTAAAATTCTATTTTCATTACTTAATTTGTGTTTTTGGTTCTTTATATGCCCTCAAAATTGCACCTCATTTTGCTACTGGAGTTCTGCAATAATTGAGGAAAAAATAAAAACAAGATGAAGGAAATTGAGAGCAAAATATCACCTTTCCTCTGATACAGCTAATGTAGAAGAATGTGGCTTGTCCTGTATTCAGACAGGCTTCCTAAAGTTGAACCACCTGGCCTTGTACAAGTAGCAAGTGCCGTGTGTGTGTGTGTGTGTGTGTGTGTGTGTGTGTGTGTGTGTTTCTGTGCGTGCCAGACACCACAGACTCAATATACAAATAGCCAAGATGAGCCCTTGCCTTCTTGGGGTTTTTAGTCTATTAGGGAAGATAAGCCATCACTCAGATGACCAGAATATAGGTTAATATTTGGTAAGTGTCAAAAGCAAGGAATAAGCATTTCAAAAACAGGTCTAACGTTCACGCTTATCTGACTTTGCACCATTTGGAATTCTGTTTATAAAATGTTCGGAAACATTCAGATAGAAAAAGGTTGTGTTAGTACAAAGTAATCGTAGCATGATAAGTGTTAATGTTACTCTGGTCTTTGTGAAAATAAAGCTGTGCCTTTTGTACCTTGAGTTTTAGTAGATTGTTAGAGGTAGTAAGGGAAGAGAATGTTAATGTCAAAATGGTAAGGAGGGTTAGATTCCTTCTATTTTAAAAATTTTTACTGGAGTATAGTTGATTTACAATGTTGTGTTAGTTTCAGGTGTACAGCAAAGTGAATCAGTTATATATGATTCACTTTACCTCCTTCTTTACCTCACTTTACCTTCTTTACCTCCTAAAGCAAGCTTTCTGCATTTGGGCTGAGGTATTTTCCGTGTTACCAACTCAGCAGGGACTTTTTGTCTGCTAAGCTGATGGTTCTTAATACTTCTGCAGTCAAAAGGGGAGTGAAAATAGTTATTTGTTTCCTCACCACGCTGTCTGCCAGGTAGCATTGTGAAAACATAAATATGCATATCACTTCAGGGCGTTTGTCCAGTCTAGTTTCTAGAAGGCCCCTAAGTTCTGCCTAGAGTTGATAACAGTAAACTTTATAACCTAACAGGCAGTTTACACTAGTGTACAAATGATTTTACCTACTCACGGTTGTCAGCATTTCTTTTAACTCTTCTCAGAGTGTATGTAATTTTGCGTTTGGGACATCCCTAAAACAGATTCAGCAGCAATTCCCTGGAATGTTCAAAATAGTTTGAGGCACAAAGTAACCTAGATATTTAAACGGCCCCTTTACACCTTAGCAACGTGGTTGTTAGGATTTTATGAAAAGTCTTTGTTTCTTTTCTCTGCCAACTCCTGGCTTTAGTCAGCAAAGATTCCTCTGCTTCATTAATGTTGTAAGGACTCTAAATAAAATTTTTCTCCATGGATTGCTTTTGGGACAGTCCAGATATTGATCGCTGATTTTAGTGCTTCTATTTTCCTGACCCATTTTACAGTTTGCTGAAGTAGCTTTGTTACATCTTGAATGCCCACAGTAATCCTTTTTCTATCTTTGGGAAATGACTTATATAAGTATAAACTATTACTAAAAGAATTGTATAAAGAGACTTACAAGGCTGCTTATCCATCACTGGCTGTTATTAAAATTAACAATTTGATGATTCAGTTTCATACTAAGGATACACACACAGAAGAAAAGTGCATTTAAAACACAACTGTAAGATTTTTCCAGGAATTTGAATTTTTTTAAGTGTGTGGAAATTGATGTCAAATTTTATTTTATTTGTAAACACAGCATTGCCCTAAAAATAATGTCCTCATGTGGCCTCAGATAGGTTGATGCTGTATTTATTCACACATTCAATAAATACGTATCAGTGCCTACTAAGAGCAGGGCCTTAGGCTGGGGACTGGCTAGTCGGGAGTAAACCAGATGGAAATATCCCTGCTCTTTTGGTAGTTACTCTGTTTTTGTATATATGAACATTCAAGGCTAATAAACATAAAATACTTGTGGTGCGTGAGGCTTAGGAATAAATCAAAATGAACTCACACCTACTGAATTCTTATTATAGCCCTAAAATTGACGCTTTATGAATTTAGTGTTATCCAAAGAATAATTCAATATGAAAGTGAATATCTAGATTTATAATGTTAAAGCCTGGTTTTACAATAGAGGGCCAGTGAATAACATGCTCTCACTTTTGTATCAATACTCCCAAGTGCTGCTTGGTAACGCGTTGATATGTGGACACCAACCATGGATGATAATAAATAGGGTATTTTTATTTATATTAATAAACTGGATAAAATAAATGGCGCAAACATCTTCATAGGAAAATAAATGGCTCAAGCATCTTCATAGGATTTCAAAATGGGTTTTGTCATTCATAAATATTAATGTATTTTGCAGCGCTGAAGCATTAACACGAAGGAGTAAAAGCAGGCTTTATCTTGAGATTTTATAGTGTTTAGTCGATTTTAAAACATGGGTATATTTTAAATAAAGCTCAAACTCCTGAAGACCACAGGTATTCTGGCAGGAACATTATCCTTACAAATTAAATCTTTAGATAGAGTGTCTTTGTAAAAACAGTTGTTTCTAAACTCACCTCCCTGTCCTTTTTCTAAGAAAAAAAAATACCATATTAGCATTCCAAAGATTCTTTATCGTTTCTAGTGCCAGCAGTTATTTTTAAATTAGCATGGTGCTTTCATATATCTAGCAGGTTTGATTCTAGATAATTTGATAACCCTAAAAGCACATGCAATCTGTCATAAAAGTATGTTACAGAAATATCTTTTTATGGATTTGAAAAATCTTAATTGTACAGAACCCCACTGACTAGATAGATGGTGAGAAAAAAAGCAGTGATTAAGTACAGGCCAGTAATAGAGGAATATAAATCCATAAAGTGAATCTTTTGTATCATGAGCGTTTTCTTGTACTTTCTTGCTAAAATGCTTTGAAGCAGTGAGAAATACTGAGGTACAAGGCTCCTTATGCCAGACTTTAACTTTGGATTCCACGTAAGTCTAGTGCCAGGGTGCCTGGGTGGCACAGTCTCTGCTCTTGGGTCTGGTTTTCTCTCAATCTGGGAGAGCTAGAATAGCTGGGTTTAAACATTGAGCTGCCATTGTTTCCCCTCCTCACTTGTTTTCTGATTTCCATTTATAATAATCTAAAAATTCGAGAGCTTTCATTAGAAGCCAGTAGGAGGTTTTATTTTTTCAGCCTTTCCCCGTGTTAACAATAAATAACTTCTGTCTTTATCAATACTGTAATTTAAATTACTCAGATATTGTTTACCATCATGTGCCCATTTATCCCTGGTCATAGGCTATAGTTTACAGACTGTCCCAGAAATTTTAAGCATATAACACTTAATCTTTAAGTTGTGTCAGTAAGAAGGGCAAAACCATTCCTTTCTATCTGTTTTGTGAATTGAATTTAGGATTGCCCTTGTGGTTAGGAATCTGGTTACTTGAGTACCAGTGTAAGATTTTCTTGGTCATCCCCACTTAATTATACCATAATTACTAATGTTACACTAGGGTTTAGAAGTAGTGCTTTTGTATGTCTTAGTGTCACTGGCAAACATTCTTAGAAATATATTATTCTTCCCAACTCTGAGATGAAAAGCAGACAATAGCCATGATGCTTGAAATGTGCTGTGATGTTGGGATCGGGGATAGTAATAGCATTTCTGTTTAACGGTCATGTTTGCGCATCTTCCTGGATCCGGTGTACACTTTTACATTTTGGAGGGAACAAAGGACAGTGTGGTTCTCATCCTCCTGTGAATTTGAGACACATGAGAATGGGAAATAGGGTCTTAAGTAACCAATAAACTTCAGTGCTGAACCTGTCCTTTGCATGGGCTGACATATTAATTACTGGGGTCAGAGGTGCCAAGGCTGTGATTATAAGCAGCTTGGAAATGTGGCATGTTGCTGTACTTAGCATCATAAAAATTTTAAAATGCCGTTAGACATGATTGAATTTCTAGAGATCCTGGACAGAAGATTTCGCAAATTAATTAGGTTACCAGATTTGCTAAATGGATGTTTGTGTGTAAAGTAGCAAAAATATTAGGAATGTATAACAATCAGATGTGCTTCCTGGCTTAAAAAGCATGCATCTGTTTTGGAAGGAAGAACGTAGGCCCATGGATTGGCACAGGAATGCCGGTGACCATCCCTTTTGACAGCTATGGTATCAGTGCACCTAGAAATGTCAAAAGGACACAGAATAAAGGACATTGATTTTCAGCGGAAGGACATTAATTTTCAAGACCTGTACAATTGACTCTGGGATTTGGAGCGAGAGTCAGTCCTACTAACTGGCTATGGAGGCATTGTAAGCGTAATAGTAGCCTGTACAAATAGGCTACTTATGTGTCAGTAAAAAAAAGTTGGGGATTCAGAATATCAAGGTCTTTCAAAGCAACCATTCAGAAAAAAGTATACCCCACAGTCAGTTTTTCCATTATACAAATATTTTGTCAACTTTCAGTTTTTAAAAAGACCTCATTATTCAAAAGACAAATTCAGAACTTTTGGGGGGAAGCAATGGTAGCCAACATGAACCTCGATATCTTCAGGTTGCCAATATACTGGGTGTTCTCTCTTTGAATGGTTAATCTTTTTTTCCCCCTAATGTTGGTAAACGTTTATTTTAAAAATACTGAATCGTTAATCTTCTACTACCTCTATGTGAGTTCAGCACAGAGGGTGGTTGGAATGTATTGAGATCACACTTATTCTCTAAAGTTCTGTGAGAGGTTTAAGCATCGTCTTAGCAGAAGGTGTTGTGTGCTGGCTGCTGGTTCGCATATGTGGAAATAGACTGGTATAAGCTCCACCTACCTGCCCATATGCTGATGCTGTGTGTCGTTATCCCGGCCCCATCAGCCTTCTGCTTCACATGGTCTTGTCTGAAGAGAATGTATCAGCTGACGGGGAGAGGGAAGGGGTAGAAATACTTGCCAAACAAATCTGATTTTTAAAATCCGTGGAAGAGGTCACTAGTGCTTGATAACATATTGGAAACGTTATGAATAACTGTGAGTTTTCCTTTCTCGTTTTTGATAATGACAAAAGAACTCCTGGTGTTGACGTGAGAAACACCAATGTCGAAATAATCTGTTTCATTTACTCTATATGCTCCTACATTTGGAACATGTAACCTGGTAATGAAAACTCTAATTGAAATTCTACGTGGTACTTTCCTGAAAGTTTTAACGGCAAGGTTAGCAGAGAGGCTGGGGGAACAAAAACTGTGTCATTTTAGCTAAATTGTTAGTTTGGAATCATCCATTTGGAAGAGCTTTAGCTGTGAAAACTCAGTGCCTGTTGTACTGTGTTCGCTTTTGACAGTTAATAGCTCTAGGGTTTGGGTGTTTAGGGAATGAGACTCCTGAAGATATTTTGGGAAGAGATAAGAAGGTATCTGTAACCGTGAAGTGGAAGAATAGCTCAGTGTTTGAGGTGGAACCATTTATTTTCACCCCTTTGCCCTGTTTCATTACACTCATTATCCAGCTGGTCTCCGTCTCCCTGGTCTTTCCTTTGTCCCTCTCCTCACCTACCCCGGGCCTCCTGTTCTCCCTTGTCACATTGTCACACCTCTCAAAGGGCCTTCTCTGAACCTGTGCCATCTGGAGCAGGCACCCCTTATCTCAGAGCTCCGTTGACTTGCCTCTTTTTCTAATCTCTTTGGAAGACTTATCTCTTCTTTTGGCCTCCGCTCTTAATTTATTTCTGCTTCTATTATTACATTGATAACTCGCACATTTAACCAGACGCTGAGGGGTGTGCTATCGAACTGATGTGAATCTTTCATTCGAGACAGAGTTGCCGCCCCCATTTGCCATAATGTGTAGCTGCTTTTGCACGTTGCAGTAATCGTAGATGTATCTCAGTTTAACATTTAAAAATGAAGTGCAGCTCAGGTTTGTCAGCTGAAATCAGTCGTTTTATTTGGCATGTTGTTTTCTCATGTTTTGGGAGTAGGATTGATTCCGAGAGAGGAGTGGTCATTGAATTCAGGGCCATAGAAATGCCCTCTTACAGGTGCCTTGGGTTCGGAGTGGGGCTCTGGATGGGGCTGGGAGGTCTGACTGTCCTGTCATTTTAAAAAGCTTTCTTTTAAGACAGGTGGGGCTTCACCCTTAAGTCTACTCTGAGGGATTGAGAGGAAGAAAAATCCTCTCCTATTATTCATTAATGCCGAGGAATGCTGAGCCAGTTTTGCAGATTTTCCTTCGTTTGTTTACTTTGCATTAACTTTAAGAATGCTTTTGAGGAACTAGTTTAGTGAATGAGAAATAGCATATAAACACTCGCATGGAAGTGTTTGTTAATATTCCATACTGTGGAACGTTCCACAATATAAGCATTATTTCTTTACAGTTAAAAATGTTTTCCTAAAAGTGCTGTTATACAAAGAAATTTTGAGGATTTTAGGAAAAAATAAGTGCTTAATAAAGTCTATACATTTAGAAATTGAGTTTAGCAAATATTTAGTTATCAGAGTTTGGTAATAAGTTTTTTAAAGGAGTAATTGTATAGGGGAGATCATGAACCCCAAATAGTCCCCATTTATAATCAGATCAGAAATTTAGATACTGTCTTCCAAAGGCCAGCTCTTATCTGTTAGAGGATTCAGTAATTCTAATATGAATTTACTTACTCCTATGCTGTGAAAATGAGGAGAAGCAGTCCAAGTTTCTGAATATCAGTAATACCTATTGTCATAGTATTTTAACCTAGAAAAATAAATGAATTGAAAATCAATCCACTTAATATATGTAGTGATATTTATACTCTCCTAATTAGTTTGTTTATTTACTTATTTTTATTGCTATTTACTTATAAAGGTTACCTCCACGTTAAAGAGGAAAGTAGAATATTGCAAAATAACATATATTATCACAAACTATAAATAGCAATAATGGTTTCCTATTCTAGAAAGGTTTTTAACAGCATGTTAGCCTAAACTTCATCTTGGTGTATTAGTATGTTAAGTAAGAAAGGAAGAAATATGAACTACTCTTTGAAGAATTGACATATACCTATATTTAGAGTGAGTTAAACATTAGGAATAAGGACAAGCCTTTATTCATTCATTCCTTATTTATTTTAACAAACAGTTTTTATAGCATTTCCTGTAAATAAGCCAGACACTGATCTGCACATTACAAGTTGTTATATACAAATATACAAAGTCTCTGATCCTTATAAAGGTTACATCACAGTAATCTTTGTAAAAGACTATTATTTTTTGAAAGAGTATTTGCTCAACTATAATAATGCAATAGAAAA
The DNA here is from genome assembly GCF_059928025.1 of Delphinapterus leucas. NCBI lineage: Eukaryota > Metazoa > Chordata > Mammalia > Artiodactyla > Monodontidae > Delphinapterus > Delphinapterus leucas. The sequence goes on from NC_143145.1 coordinate 22,776,791, forward strand.
TATATAGTTTGATATTATTTTAAAGTAATTTTTATATAAAGTTACAATTGTCCCATTACTGTTAGGACACATGCTTTGAGTTCCTTTTGCAGTAGATGCAATACGTTTGTAAAGATCCTTCTATTCTCTAGGACACCTCATTTCCCTATTAGATAGTGATGCCTTTTTATGCTTCAGCATTCTGGCACCAGGGTGGAGGGGCTGTAGTCTGTGACTATTGTACTAGGTCGGATTTAATTAGCCATTTCTTGGATGGACCTTCCCCTCTGGATATGGTCAGGATTAAAGTTTGAAGGTGAGAGTGCTTTGAAGAAAAAAAAAAGTGCTGACAAATAGTATGTCTTCAATCATTTGTGTAAAAGGGAGAATGTAATGGGAGCACTTTTTATAACAACCACATTATTACAGAAATTAAAAGAAGAGTGTTAATGGTACAGCTCAATGACAGTGCAGTTTGTGGGTTAGTTTTAGTTAACTGTCTAAAAATTACTGTGTTGCAGTTTTGAATTAAAAATACTAATTTATTTCTGTACCCTAAGAAAGGGATGCATTACTATAAGCCACTGTCATCTACTGTGCAGTATACCGAGAAATTTCTGTTGAAAAATTATCCTTAAAATGCTTAGTTTAAATATGCATTTTATTTTACACTCATGATAGCTGATCTTTGCGTGAAAGGTAGCAGAATTATTATTTTCTTCTGATATGAACAAATAAAGTGATAGCAGCAGACAGCAGACCAGAGCGTATCTGATGTGTCTCTTTTTTTTAAAGAGAGATGAAGTAACTCTCCCAAGAAATTCCAGCACTTTCAGATTATAAAGCACATTATGTAACATCATACACTAGCATGGATGTCAGACAGATTCTTTAATTTTTTTGGAAAGGCCTTGTAGCACACTTAATCTGCAGATCCTTTCCGGGAGGGTGGGGGAGAAGCATATCCTGTTAGATTTGGTGACATAAAGGTCAAAAGATAAACTGTAAGTGATACCTATGTTTATTTTTTTGACAGTGTTAAATTAGCAACCCCTCAGACCTCTCCTGGAGAAGTACAACCTGAGTAATTGAACATGTCACTAGGGAGTATGCTTGGTTAAGCTGATTCCTATTATGTTGACTTGTCAGGGGCCAATAATTAAAGCTGAGGAGCGATGCTCATTAGTGTCTGCAAGATGATTCAAAGAGTAAGAGGGAGAAGTCCTTGAGGCACACCTGCAAAAGGCAGGCGTTGCATGGAGGTGAGAGCAGACGGACTGGCTTGCTTTTCTGCTGCGTTAGCAGTCCAGCTCTAAAAGGGATGCACTAAATTAAGTGTTGCAAATGTATTCTCCTCAACTTCGATTTTAGAATGCATTTTACTTCTGCCTTTGAACATAATTTTGTTCCATGCAATCATATTCTGCTCAATTATGTTTTTATGCTATATACGATGTTTTAGAAAATAGATACAAGTCTATTCAAAAGCACTTTGAAAAAAATTTTATACGAGTAATCATTTCATTCATTTTACTGGAAGCATCATAATAATCAAAATCTGCTTTGCTTCTTTGAACTCTCAGTACCCTGCACGTAAAGCATGTGAGTTATCCAGCTTTGACGATAAAGGCTTTAGCAGCATACGTTTGTCACATTTACTTTGCAAAAATGGAAATTTTTAATGTATATTTAGCGTGAGCCAAAGCACATGTACGTGAGCTTTGGCTCTGGAGAAACCTAGAAGAAAAAACTACAGAGTATGTGTGGAATTTAAATTTATCACAACTTGAGCAAAGCTGTGGGCTTTTCTGGAACAACCCATACTTTTTAGCACTGGAATGGTATGGGAACTTGAATCATAAAACCATGAAACTCTTTTGTTCGTCTTCTTTTGAAATTTGCCTTAGATAGGCTCAGATTTTGCATACCCATCATGGAATCATGAAATACCCTAATATTTTTGGAAAAGTAGGACAAATAATTTGTTGAACATATTTTTTTCCTGTAATCTGGTTTTGGAAAAAAAGTGTTTTGAGTGGTGAACTAGCCTTTTTTTTTTTTTCCCAGAAATAAAATTGTTTTAATTTTAAGAAATTTATAATAGGGTAATTCACATTAGTCAAATTTAAATAAAGAAACCAATTGGTGTTTTAAAAAATATTTGATATAATGTAACATCCATTCTTTTTTTGCTTTTACATTTTATTTTATTTTTTAACATCTTTATTGGAGTATAATTGCTTTCCAATGGTTGTTAGTTTCTGCTGTATAAAAAAGTGAATCAGCTGTACATAAACATATATCCCCATATCTCCTCCCTCTTGCGTCTCCCTCCCACCCTCCCTATCCCACCCCTCTAGGTGGTCACAGAGCACCGAGCTGATCTCCCTGTGCTATGTGGCTGCTTCCCACTAGCTATCTATTTTACATTTGGTAGTGTATATATGTCCATGCCACTCTCTCACTTCGTCCCAGCTAACCCTTCCCCCTCCCCATGTCCTCAAGTCCATTCTGTACCTTTGAGTCTTTATTCCTGTCCTGCCCCTAGGTTCTTCAGAAACATTTTTTTTTTTTTAGATTCCATATATATATGTATTTGTTTTTCTCTTTCTGACTTACTTCACTCTGTATGACAGTCTCTAGGTCCATCCACCTCACTACAAGTAACTCAATTTCGTTTCTTTTTATGGCTGAGTAATATTCCATTGTATATATGTGCCACATCCTCTTTATCCATTCATCCGTCGATGGACGCTTAGGTTGCTTCCATGTCCTGGTTATTGTAAATAGTACTGCAATGAACATTTTGGTACATGACTCTTTTTGAATTATGGTTTCCTTGGGGTATATGCCCAGTAGTGGGATTGCTGGGTCGTATGGTAGTTCTATTTTTGGTTTTTGAAGGAACCTCCATACTGTTCTCCACAGTGGCTGTATCAATTTACATTCCCACAGCAGTGCAAGCATCAAAAAATCTACAAATAATAAATGCTGGAGAGGGTGTGGAGAAAAGTGAACTGGCCTTTTTGTTTCCAGTGTTGCCTCTATGAAATCCATCCTTCACACTTCAGCTGGAGGGATGTATGTATCTTTTACAAGATTTCAGAACTAAGGCTGGAGTCTTTAGCTTAGCACAGGGGTCCCCCCATGTTATGTGTCCTCAGGATTTAGCCTTGAGGAGGCTCTTTGTGAACCCGAAGTTTGTAGAGCTTGTATCACTGAAAAACCATGTTAGAATGAAATGTCTGTGTTTCTCTCTCCCCCAATTGAAGGGCAGGGACTGATTCTTGTTAATGTTTTTATGCATTAACAGTGGTTGAAGCTCAGTTCAAGTTGGTTAACCTTAACTTAGTCAAGGTGCAGAAGAGACCTTCAGGGATAGTTATAGATTTCCAAGAATACCAAGGGCTGTAGAAGTCAAGTAGAACAACCTCCTGCCCAATGCCAGGAATTCCTTACCTGATGTTCTTTAACAGATCCTTGGCAGGCATGGTAGAAATTTTCTTGCGTTAAGGAGATTACTACTTTGCAAAGCAGCTGTTTCTAGATTGGGCAACTCCAGTTGATAACAATAGCACCTAGCAGTTAAAAGAGCTGTACTGTGCATGAATTTTCATTTAAGTGACTGAGGCACAAATTATTGTCACCTCCCTTTTGGAGATAAAGATACTGAACTTCAGAGAGGTTGAGTGACTTGCCAAAGTCCCACAGCTAATTAGTGGACCCCCTGGCGTGGGGTCCATGTGTGCCTGACTCAAGAGGTGGAATGCTTGGCTGCTAAACCCATACCACAGCTGCCCCTCTCTGTGTCATTGTTACAAAGCTATTTTTGATTACATTCCTTTCCAAAAGCCCACTGTTAGAGATTTTTAAAACTCCACAAATCATGTGTTACCACTAGAAATCATTCTTGATTTTTTTTTTTTAAAGAAGGAGAGACTTTAGCGACATTTGTTATCCATCCAGGCTTCCGAAGTCAACATTGCCCATCAGATTGCGGCTTCCTTGAGTTTCTCCAGTAAAGCTGTAATTTACATTTAATACTTCATGTATCTTAAGTCTTACTCTGAAGGGGTGCTTTTAACAAGGTAGTATAGTGGAAAGTCTACTTGACCAAGATGCCTAAATCTGTCTTAACTAGATGGAAAAACTTGTGTGAGCCACCCAATGGACATATAGTCCTTTAGCTGTCAAAAGGGGCATGGGGGAATCCCTTTTCTACCGATCTTCTGGGTTTGATATTAGAATAAAACCGCCTATATATGAGAACACTTTTTATCAGTGTATGTATTGAAACTTTTTGCTCTTCCTTAGAAGTGCTTATGGTATTGATGCCCTCACCTTATACAGTATGATATTTCCCTATGACCTGTCATATTGGAAACATAATCAATAAATATTGACTCTTGTGGCAATGGTATAATGCACGAAGAAGATTGACAGTGCTTAAATTTAAAAGGCTCTGTCCTAAGCCTTGAGCATTTTTTCTTAAAGCTTCCTAATAGTTGGGAGCTGGGGGAGGATGGAGAGGTGTTTAATTAGACATTTTCCTTTTTAAATAAATTTCTTGATTAAAACTAGAAACAGCTCAGCTTCCACCTTAACTCATAAATTTTAAAGATTTCTCTTTGCGATAGAGTGAGATAAACCAATTATATATTCTGCCCAGTATGTCTCTCATCTGTTCCTTTAAAAAATCTTAAAGCGCCATTGAATCCATTTTTACGGTACTATTAATCAGTGTAATCAGTATTAATACACTGCTTTACCAGCTCAGTGCCACTTGTCAGTAACATGACAGGGCAAATCTTACATCGTCTTCACAAAGGCTTTCGTCTATTAGGGGGAAAAAAAAGGAGATCAGGATTTTAATTGTTAGCAATCAGAAGTCTATGTGATTAAGACTGGCATTCTGAACAAGACACACCAGAGATTTTGCTGGGAATATTTTTTCATCCCTTACTCATTCTTTTATGAATTTGAATATAGCTTTATTTACCGATACCTTGAAACTTTAATTATAGCCCCACTGGAAAGTAATATGCCTGTTAGAAAGATAAAAAGAATTTGTTAGAGTTCAGGGTTTTTAAATGTGGTTTCTACCTGCCTCCTTCCCCCTTATGTCTTGGTTTGTAGGTTTCTGAAATATACGTTCCTCTTCCTCAGTCCTCCAAAATGAATCTTACCGATTTGGTTTATAATAGTCCCACTTTAAGACTTGATTTCTTTAGGTTTCAGCTTGTTATGAGTACGTGTTTTCTGTGAAAATACAAGTGAGCCTTTGAGGAGCCACATGTTCATTTATTTCTAGCATTTATACCCCAGCACAGTTCAGTTTATTAGGTAATTCATTAGCTGTTCGAAGCAGAGAACAGGATCCAAAAGAAAAATCCAGTTAAATGCATGAGGCAAGGAAAGTGATGGAGAGATGGCTAACATAAAGGTTACCACTTTTCAGGGGTTAAGCCTTTACTGGGATGACAGTAGATCCAGATCTCTTTACAGGGAACCTGATGGGAGGAAGCAGGGTAAGAAGAGGGGCCAAGAAAGTTCTGATTTTCCTGAAGCTGATTATGGTGATTGCTTCCCAGCTGCACCACTTACCAGTGTGTTATGCTTTTAATGACCAGAGGACCAGGTCACTTGCTTAAGGTCCCAGAGCTAGTGACAAGAATTCACACCCAAGACACTCTGCAACACAGCCCATGCTTCACTGGCCCAGTGAAAGCTAGAGAGACTCATTGGAGGATTTCAGTTTAGCACAGAGAATAAAATGAAAGGGAGAAGGGGGAAAGAGAGAATGCAGTCATCTTTTGTACTCCTCCTTCCTTGACTAAAAAAAAAATAATGATACTTAGAAAGTCATTTTAACAAAGTATGGGTAATAAAAGTATCTTTTGGGTGCTGTTTGATATGACATTTTCATGATTTTATCAGACATGAATTATACGATTTGATATATTTCTTAATATAATTAAAAAGTAAAATTAAGTAAACTTCCCGTAACTTGGATGCTAGATTAAAACCCTAATTTCTAGGAAATTACAAAGTCAGTGATAAACTTCAAATGTAGTCGACAACTGTACTGACGGTTTTATTATGTAAGCATTTGAACTGGGCCTTTGTGGGGAGAGTTAACATGGGATTCGAATTTTTTTCTCAGAATTATCTAATAACTGCCTCTTGTCTGTATTTGCGGGCATCTGCCCTTCTTTTCACCCCCCTAGATCTAGATCTAGAACGAATGAACCTCTGCTCTGTGTTTAAAAGTTAGCCAATTTCAATCAAAGTAGAAGTTGTTAATTCATTCACAGTCATGGATAGTTATGCAGATAACTGCTTTGCCCAAGTTTATGATGTCTGTTTGTATTAAATAACTATAATTGTAGATAATTTGAAAAAATTTAAAGTAATTTATGGAAATATTAACTAGCTAAACGTTAAAAACTCTGTGTGTGTTAGCTGTATTTTTACATGCCAAGATCATTACATTTATATTTCTTTCCTCCTTTATCCAATAGGCATACAGTGTTTTCTTTTCTTGAAGCACTAAGGATAAAACATGGCAAATTCAGAGTGACTTATAAAACAAATACTATTATGTAAGAGCTGTTGTATTTCTGAAATCAAAACAAATAGTATCCCAAGCGTAACTTACATACATTGGAAAACTGATTTTGATTGTTAGAGGAAAGTCACTGATTGGTACAGGGTTTTTACGTTTTTTTGTTAGTTTGGGTTGCATTTTTTGTAGGTAGCAGTGATTTTTGTTCAAAACATATTGCATATGACTTTTAAATATACGTGTATTTATGCATGTGTTTATGCATAGATATGTATTTAATTACATGAAATGATTTAGTTATATATTATATATATTTCAATTCATGACATTTTATTTCTTTTGAAAGTTGCTTTCTGCCTACTCTTGGCATTTTCTAAATAGGTTCTGGCATATAGATAATGTCAGGTCAAGTTTACAACTTGGACAATTTGAAAAGACTTTTTTGTTTTTCCTTAAGGGAGGGATGATAATAAATTAAAGGCATGATCATGCTATTGTTGTATATGTATATTTTCAGATTAGAAAATGTCTTATGTTGTTTTCAGGTTTTATTGTATTCTGTGATATCTGGGGATGAAAGAATCAAAATTGGTGAAGTGAGTCGTAATATGTGTGTTTCACTCATATAACTTTATATTCATTTTCACTTCTTTGAGTCTGTTCTTGAAATGAAACAGTGAAACCCTTTGTCCTAAAACTAATTTTGAATAATGGATTTATAATGTATAATTAAAATATACTTTGAGGCTGACTGTTGAAAGATCATTGGTTGTTTGGATTATTTTCATAAATCCTAACTGAATCATCTACAATATGCATAATGAAATGGCTACCCTGTGTTAAGATAATCATTTTTAGTAAATATAGAATATTGTATAGATCTGTTCGGTTGTTTTTATTTTGGCTTTAGTTTCAAATCGTTTCAAGAGTAAAATAACTGATAGCACTGAATGTTTTGTGGTATTTTAATGACTATCTGTTCTTTAAGATTATTAGATAGTGTCTGCCAGCAATGTTCAAGGCCCTTAGGCACAGTAAAGAAGGGATATGAATTATCTAGATGAGAATTAAAGACACATTTAAGAAAACACAGTGTTAACTATTGAATCAATTTGAATTCTTGGACCATCCAGTCAAAGTACTGCTGAATAGAGGATAGAAAAGTATAATTCGTGTGTTTTAATCACACAGGTTACCATATTGACATCAGTAGAAGGAGCTTTAATATTGGATCCACAGAGAGCAGCATCTTAGGTTTCTTAATTTCAGCGTACTTGCTCATCAAGATGCTATTTCTTGTGTTGGACCGCATGCGATAGAAGTAGTTTCTGACAGAGCGAAAAAGTGACAAAGTGAAAGCGTTGTAAGGAAATACCTTCTCAAATCGTGCATAAGCATCCACTTCAGAAATTACATATAAGCAAATGATGAGATTGACAAAGAGGATTTTGTTTGCAGAATTCTCAAAAAAACGATTGTTAAAAGAAAATTTTCTCACTTATGTCAAGGGACAGTACATACGCATTCAGATATCATGTACTGCTTATCTGTATTTTAAAATGAGTGTATTTAACCGTAGGAACTTTAAACAATATATGAAAAGATGGAAACAAAAAAGCCATTTCTTTTTCTCCTCCTTCCTCTCCACTCTCTTCCCCTTCTCCTCCTCCAATTAGGTTCACTTACTTGTAAGTTCTGAAGTCCTTTTGTGGTTCACAAAAAGCAAAAACCAAGAATCCCACAGAAATTACACTTTCCTGGAGAATGAAGTGATTAAATGTAAAAAATGAGACATTTGAACTAATAGAGATGTTAAAGCATTAGTGGACTTCAGTGCCTCTGTCAGACAAAAATGGTTGTGCTTAAGTTCATGTTGGTATAAATAACTGGACGTTACTATAAATATTGTCCATGAAGTAGATTTTCTGAGGTTGCTGGATGCCTATTAATTTTATTGAGTAAAATAGTACAGTACAAATTTTAGTTACTTTTTTCAGGTATAATTAGAAGATATTCATCCCACACTGAGGTGTTAGCTATAGCACTAGCTGGCATCTCAGCTGATGCTGGGGAGACACAGGAATTAGAATTCAGTGCCTTCCTGATACTCCTACATGTGTGCAATCCAGCATCATATAGGTCATGATTACAGAGTTCCTGAGGGCCAGGTGGGAAAATATTTTATATATTAATTCATCAAATCTTCACAGCAATCCCAGGAGTTAGATACTATTACTCCCATTTTACAGATGAAGAAAATGAGGTCTGAAGAAGGCAAGGGGCTACTTGGTGGTGGACTGGAATTTGAATTTGAGCTTTGGTACTAGATCTTTTCCCTTAAGCACCAGTCTCTTCTGCTTCCTTCCCATTGTTACAGCCACTAAAGCAATGCTTCAGGGATTAAGAATTACTCCTCTTTTGGCCTGAAGTTTCCTTTAAATCCTCTGATATCTTATTAGGATTTTATTTCACGTTTAAGGTACATTTTTTGTTCATTTTGCCTTGATGAATTGTAAGTAACGATTTGAGAAAAACCCGTCTACTGTTGAGGCTATTTGCATTTTCATGTTTTATTGTTGAGGGCGCTGTCAGTACTGTGTTGAACAGACAGGGGCGTCTAGAACATTTTATTAGAGCAGTTTCAGGGAAATCATTCCTCAAGTTATTTTTGTCAGAGAAAAACCTGAGGATTTTATAAGATGAGTAAACTGATCTACACACAGATGAGAGGGCCATTTTAAAATCCAAAATAAATTAATTTAGACTGTTAGTTGTCTTGAAGTATCATTTCATTTTTGCTTCATTTTAATTTGATCTCATCGTGCGTGGCAAGAGAAAAGACTTTGGGCTTTAAACAAGTTACTAAAGTGAGTCTTAATGAAGAAAAAAATAGCATCACCATTTTTCAATTTGATAAAGAGGCAGCGTCAATTTTTAAAATCTTTATTTTGGTAAAATCTTTTTTAGTTCTCACTTGCATAAACTACAGTCAAAGATCTAGTATTTAACACAAAATCAACACTCAGTTCTTTCAGAAGGAAAATCATAGATGGCTAAAAAATGTTAAAAGGAATTTTAAGGGGTCTTTGAAAAGCTAATGACTTGGCAATTTTTAAGTTATTCCTAATCTTCAATGAAACAAAATTTACAAAAACTTGATATTAGATATGGATATACGTATCCCAACAACAGAAGCAACAGAACTCACATAATTCAACCTTAATTTAATCCTTATCACCTCAGTGTGGTCCCCTAAGATCTTCCAAGCTGTATCTTTTCTATAAAACCATGCCTGCCTCCTTAGGAGGGTGATGATGAGCAGTGTAACTTGCTCATTTTCCCCACATGCTTCAAGTGCTGTTGAAAATATCCTGAGTCTTTTATTTTTATCCCTCTCCCTCCTTTGGGCCTCCACATCCTTAGGAAGCCAACCTGCTTCAAAAACTGCTATATGGGGACTTCCCTGGTGGCGCAGTGGTTAAGAATCCGCCTGCCAGTGCAGGAGACAAGGTTTCGATCCCTGATCTGGGAAGATCCCACGTGCCGCGGAGCAACTAAGCCCGTGTGCCACAACTACTGAGCCTGCGTGCCACAACTACTGAAGCCCGCATGCCTAGAGCCCGTGCTCCGCAACAAGAGAAGCCACTGCAATGAGAAGCCCGCGCACCGCAACAAAGAGTAGCCCCCGCTCACTGCAACTAGAGAAGGCCGCCCGCAGCAACAAAGACCTAATGCAGCCAAAAATAAATAAATAAATAAATTTATATTTTTTAAAAAATGTAGCTAGAAAAAAGAAAACCTGCTATATAATGACTTCATGAAATTGTTTATGTCAAGCTTTTGGAGAGTATGGATTCTCTGCTTTTTGCAAGTAATAAATAAAAGGCATAGGTTTTGTTCCTGGGTTTTGTTCAGTAAATTGAAAAGAGAAAGCTAGAGCTTCTGCTTCTTGTGGAACTATGATCATTTTGGAGTAGGTCACATTGTGAGACTGAAAATTGTTTAATTATAGCGTTTGACAGTTCTCTTGTAACAATAATAGTATTTATATAGCCTGTTTCATCTTCAAAGCATTTCACAGGCACTAATTAGTTCTCACAACATGCCTGTGAGGTGGGTAAGTATCATCATCCCCATTTGACAGATGTGAAAATCGATGCAAGCAAGTTAAGAGTCTTGCCATTGGCCATAGTGGGAAGTCAGAATCTAAAACCAGGATGCAAATGCAGGAGTGGCTGGTGCCTAAATCCCCTTCCTTAGCCCTAAATTAGGCCTCCTCTCTCTTCCCCCCCATCTTCTCATCTTTTCTTTTTTTTTTTTTAAGTCCTGAAGGGACTCTGTGTGGTGTTTTCCTTTTCAGTTTTCCTCTTAGAGAGTAGTTTTTTTAACACTGCCCCAGAAATAAATAAATCATCTTAGTATAACAGCTTTAAAGACCTAATATGTCTAATCAGGATATAAATATTTCAGAAAGTCAGGAAATGAATTAGGTTTGGGTGCAAGAAAGGATTCCAAATTACATTTTGTCTAATAAATATTGCATCCGTAAACAGTAAAAGTAATGATAGTGATTAGTTAACAGTATCAAATAAAACATGCATTTAAAATGAACCTGACCGGACATTTTTGTGTCATCCTGACTGATGTGTACACAGTCCATTCTTTGAAAAATCAGGGCATTCATTTGAATTGTAAATTGCCAACATTGTAAATTGCAGTAGTCTTGTTGTGCTGAGATGTGACAAATTACAAATGGAATATTGGCTGGGCTTCCATATCGTGCATTTCTCCTCCAGTAGCTGCTACTATCACCATTAATCTCTTTTGCAGAAGCTGCATGGAGAATTGTTCTGCACATGGAAAGAACATTAAGTTGCATTGTTGGCTTTTGCAGGGCTCTGTGTGGCTTCTCTGACCTCTAACTTTTCATATTGGTGTAATTCAGTACAGTGCTACTCATGTTGGGCCCTGCTGTGTGTGGATAGAAGTTTATGCCTGACAGCTCACTTAATAAATATTATGTTACAGTCCAGAATTTTAGCTATAATGTGTCAAATATATCTTAAAATGGAATATGGTCCTTAAAAAAATCTGTATCAGAATCATAAAATGTATCAAGGATGAGTGGATTCTTCGTCTATCTCTCAGTTTACAAATGAGGAACCTGAAATTGAATGCTGCTTAATAAAGATTGGTTTTGGGGTATGAGGCAACCTATGTATCTGTCAGAGCTAAACAGTGTAGTGTTTTCAAGTGGAATGCTTGACCTCTGTACCCACTTAATTTTTCTAGTTGTTGAGTTTTCATCTTAAAACACAAATAAATTATGCACGTAACTTTGGAGGTGGGTCTACATATAGCGGTTACATTTTAGCCGGGCAGTGCGAAATGGTTCTACTGCCTTGGCATAACCTATGAAAATTGGGTGCACTAGAATAAAGATTATTATAACTTTTTGTTTTTAATGGTGCCTAGTGAAAGCATTAATGTGTATTGAGTGAAGGTGAAGTTGAAAATTTTGCACTACGATGATAAAGAAAGATGGATATCAAGAAAGTACAGTCGAAACCCTCTTAACCCATCTCCATTTAACTAGCGCTCCCTGAATCCTTTTGTAAAATGCATCACCTGATGGCCGCAGCATGCTGAGGGCCTCCAGATAGTAGACTGTATCCAGTAATTGTAATCTGTAGACACTTCTGGAGCTACTAGTTGACTTGTGTGTCTACCAGGAGTCTGTGGGGATTGTTCCAAACCCGTTATGGCATTTAAACTTATTATTATATTCACATAAATACATTAAAAAGTATATAAAGTTATGACATCTGAAATGAAAATTCTTCCATGACTGCAAAAATGAATACTTTAGAAAGATTTAATAAAGTGTATCACTTGAAGTATCAAATTAAGTGTGGATGAGATCATTATAAAAGATTAGGGGGCTTCCCTGGTGGTGCAGTGGTTGAGAGTCCGCCTGCCGATGCAGGGGACACGGGTTCGTGCCCCGGTCCGGGAAGATCCCACATGCCGCGGAGCGGCTGGGCCTGTGAGCCATGGCCACTGAGCCTGCGCGTCCGGAGCCTGTGCTCTGCAACGGGAGAGGCCACAACAGTGAGAGGCCCGCGTAGCGCAAACAAACAAACAAACAAACAAAAGATTAGGGAAAAGATCATAAGCATTCAGAAATCTTAGAGGATCCATTTGTGCATGGGTTTATGTAAGAAAGACAACTTGGTATCTAATGCAAAGATTGGCAAAAAATACATTTTATGTGTTTTAACATACGACAAATGGTTTAATTGAATATGATGACTGATATAATACTACATATGGCAGTTTTTAATGATTCCCCACTTCAACTGACCTTTTCGGTTGTACTGTTCAGTCAGCTGGTGAGGTGACTTCCACAGTGATGAAGACCAAGACATGTCACTCGCTGGTCTTCTTTACTTCATGTGCGTAAAATCACCAGTCATCAGTTGGTTGTTTCGAGTGGACTTAGCTTTATAATAGTACTGAGTTTTAATCATCCCTTGATATTTACTACATTTTCTTACAAATTATATACTTTCTCACTAGTATAATATTCTGCTTTGACTGTAACATTTGTGTATTTTAGAATATTAGTATTGATTAGAGTGTCCATTATGCCATTTTGCTGTTTTGTACGAAAACTTGAAGGTGTTAGTCTTTCTTCCCTGATGGAGTCTGTAATCCAAGAGACAGATGATGAACTCTAGGTTCTGAGAGACGAAGGGAGATTGGCAGTCTGAAAAACAGAACAAACATACTGCAGTCAAGAGGTGGTGTGTGGAATTTGAAGGTTTCTCTTGCCAAACGGTACCCAATTCCCATTCAAGCGAAAAATAATTTGCACAGACTTTGAAGAGTAAGAGAAATGTGATTCTTAGGAGCAGGTTTTCAGATGCTAGGCAATGGATCGTTGAGATGGGATGAATTATCCAGGAAAATGAGAAACTGGAAGAGGTTGGGATTAGACATAAGGATTTGGAAGTGGTGGCAAAAACTGGATAATCAAAGCTAAAAAATCCAGAGATATTTTTGGAGCTCTAGATTGGAAATTAGAGTGAGCTTGACCCTGATCCCCTAACCTTTCATTGTAACCCTTGTTGATACCTTTCCAGTGAACCTGTTGTGCTATGTTATGGACAGCTCTTTGCTGATACATCTCCCTCAATGGAGTGAGGAAGGATTCTTTGATTCCTTTTCCTTCTATTTCTAGTATCTGAGACAGTATAGGCCATCAGTAAATTTCATCTAAATGCAGCAAGAAATCAAAAACTAGAGAATTGTTGTTACATACTTACTTTAGGTTGACTCAGTGTGATGTGATATTTATAGGCATCTAGAATTTTGTGTATGTGTATTTTTGTGTATGTGTATTTGTTTTTTGTTTTTTCTTCCCTTGTGGTTTCCTTTGATGCAGATCTTCATGGTAAGTGAATGCTTTACTTCTTTGATTTTGTGTTGGCAAGATTGGTTGAAAAAACAAAAGCTTCAATTTAGAAAAACTGAGTCAGAACTATAGGTCTGTCTCTTACTAGCTCAGTGGCCATAAACAGGTTACTTTGGATTAATCATCTGTAAAATAGGAGTTATTATTCCTGCCTTTCAGTATTTTTAATACTTACGGATAGAAATGATTAAATTAGAATATTACAAGGCATACGTTATCTGGCACATAGTATGTTCTTTGTAAATGTTTTCTGATTCTAAGTGTTGCTTGCAGAAAAATGAATGCATCTCAGAAGAAATATTTGGAAGCTCACTGTTTCGTTTTCTGAAATTGTGGAGAATTTGACACTTGCTTCTACCCTTAAACATTACTTCCTCATGGTCATTTAGATAATTGCATTATCTTCCTTATGGTTTCATATATATATGTATATATTGAATATATATATCCATACACACATACTTATACGTATATATGGCAAAGAAAGGCCTGAAATACTGAGAAGTACAAAATGGGAGTACTAATGCAATTCATGAACATTTCCCAAATTTGCTGGCAAGACAGTCTATAAAATGTGTCATTTGCACATCTTGTTCATAGAACAAACAAAATAATACTTAACTGTGTAATAATATACAGTATTAAATCCCCCTGGGAAAAGAGTTGGTTTTTAAATACTTTGCAAATAAACTTTCGAGTTAGTGATTTACACAGTTAATTATAAACAACAAGGCTTGTAATTAAGTGTTGCCATTTTGGGTGGAATTGGTTTCACCCATCACTAATCCATCTATCCTTGTCTTTGGCCTTTGAGAGATTAGGGGAAAATGCACAGGATGAAAAGTTTAACTTGTCAAGTATAAATTTAGATGCAAAGTCAGGAATATCAAACACTGCAAGTGATAATTATCACCACCTGGAAATAATTTGTACCAGTGAGTTAGTAAAGAATTCTCCCCTTCTGCTAATGGGGAGTTTTTAACCTCCTGATCACTGAAGCACTCCCTGCAGTTTACAGTGATGTATCCTGTGGTTCATTCCCAGTAGTCAACATAGCACCAAGCAATTAGTAGAACACTGGAGGATAAGTGTTAGCTTTGTGAAATGTGAGTAAGATTAAACCAAGAGCAAATTAGAAGCAAGGATGATCGGCTGTCCGGTTTTTAAGTTACCTGAAGTCCATCCAGCTCAGTTACCTGTCACTTCAGTTTCAACAAAGCCTGGACCTTTTGTTTAAACGGCGAATAAATAAAAATTTTAAGTGATTGGGTTTTCTGGATTATATCTTAATATCTTACAGACATATTTTCACCTATGTTAAAAAAATCTTTTTGAAGTCATAAGATGTGCCTGTTTCATAGAGACTTAATTTGGAGTCCCAAAGCATGGCGATCAGAGAATAATTTTTTATAATAAATAAATATGGGTTTTAAATACCCATAAGTAGTTGACCTACTTAGACTTACTTAAGAGTTTAGGAGGCAAAAGTTGTTTTTATTCCCTGAGGGCTTTTTATATATGATTGAGTTTCTTAGCTTTATTGAGATTTTGTGATTGTTAATGGGATTTCTGTATAGCCCTCTGTAGGCAAGAGTTGATTTTGAAATTTTTGACTGCTTGTGTTTAACAAGATTTGATTCCCATTCTCAAACATTTACATGTATAATTCTGAGAACACATTTTATTTAGCACAATATAGTAAACAAAATGAATCATAACTATGAACATTTCCAAAGGCATTTCTTGGATAAGTTCTTATAAAAAGAAAAACTAAGCTACATGTAAAAGACTTATGGAGTGGAAGAACTTAGGTGTTTGAAGTTAGCTTCTGAGTTGATTTAAAATTATATCTGGCCCTTTCTTTTTAAGAAAAGATTTTTTTTTAAGGAGTCATCTAATAGAAAATTTAAAACAACCTTCATTTGTCTAATGAGAAGGAGGAGATGGGGGAAAATCAAATATGTGTGAGCTCCCTCTGTAGCTCCCTCATTTTATTAATGATATATGACGTGGTATGGAAACTTTTTTGCTAACGTGTCAAAACAAATTGACTTTTCTCCAAAGGCAATTTTTAATTTTATTTCAATAGATTTTAAAGGAAAGCCCTTCACAATGTAAAATTAAGATCTTTGAATTCGTGTTAATATATTTAAAATGATGAAAACATTAAAGTACATCTATTTCTCACCAATGAGATGGAAAGAAACTTCAGCTGTGTTTAGGAGGCACTCACTTAACTTCTAAACATTACAATAAAAGGCAGGGTTTAATCATGTTAAGAATCAATTTGGATTATACTGGTGACCGGATTGGCAAACTAGCCATTTGAGTTCATACTGGCTTTCATATTAATTAAAATAAGGAAATAAAATATGAACACACACAAAAATGTATTGGTGAAAATGAGGAGTAGTTTGAAATTTTGTAAATGATATTTTACAATCCTGTGAAATACTATTTTATGGTACCCTAGGTTAATTTTAAAAATATGCCTTAAAAGTTTAGGGTTCAGTGAACTGCATTATTATAAATATCAGCCTTTCCTTGTATCCTGTCCCTGTATGCATTTGAGTGATTTCAGAAACAGATACCTTAGTACTTTACCTTAGTTACCTCAGTAATTTCATATTTTGAGTAAGAATCATCTAATCTTACTCTTTTAGAATTTAATTTTAAGAAATTCTGTTATGATGGGAAATGGTAGAATTCTTGACTATATGTACCTATTTGTGTAATAGTGGGCAACGTAATCATCACCCAAATTGAAATGTGAAATTTGGGGGTTTGAAATATTACTCAGATTATAATACTCTGCATTTTTTTTATAACAATTAAGATTTACAGTGAGCTGAAGCACTAATTTTATCTGCTATCTAAAGCAGGTGAATCAAAAGTCTTGACTCTGATGTGTGAATAACTTTTTACTCTAGATATTACTTTTTTTATCTTTTTTTTTTCACCTTTTAAAACCTAAGACATTTTTGGGGCGGCAGCAGGGGAAGTTCCTAGTGAATTTTTAACTTTATAAAGAGTATTTCTGTTTTACCTAAATAATTATTAGAACTGGTAATTGAAAAAGAAAGGAATGTATAATGCAGTTTATTTCTCCATGTTTCTCCCTTCAGATTCAATCCATGTCAGTTAGTATCATATGTCTTTAACACTTTCTGAAATCGTTGTTGATTTACTTAAGAAAACCTTGAGGGCTACCCTGGTGGCGCAGTGGTTGTGGGTCCGCCTGCCGATGCAGGGGACACGGGTTCGTGCCCCGGGCCAGGAAGATCCCACATGCCGTGGAGCGGCTAGGCCCATGAGCCATGGCTGCTGAGCCTGTGCGTCCGGAGCCTGTGCTCCGCAACGGGAGACGCCACAACAGTTAGAGGCCTGTGTACTGCAAAAAAAAAAATGTTAATCTTGATCTATAGAAAAGAAAAAAGGCAAGGAAGAGATTGAGTTTTGGGGCATTGTCTTTTTTCCCTTTACATGTGTGGAAAATGTTTTTATCTTCAGAAGTCTTTTGCCATATGTTGTGAACTTAATGTTTATGTCCTGCCTAAATTCATATGTTGATGTTCTAACCTCCCACCTCCCCAAACATGTGATGATATCTAGGGGCTTTTGGGAAGTAATTAAGGTTAGATGTGGTCATGAGGGTGGGGCCCTGGTCTAAAGGGATTAGTGCTCTTATAGGAGGAGACACCAGAGAGCTTGCCTTTGCTCTATGTGGGTGTGTACAAAGGAGAGGTCACGTTAGCACAGAGCAAGAGGGCAGCTGTCTACAAGCGAGGGAGAGAGCCTTCACCAGAAACTGAACTCTGCGGAATCTTTGATTTTTGATTTTCCAACCTCCGGAACTGTGAGAAAATAAATTTCTGTTGTTTAAACCACCCAGTTTATGGTATATTTTATGGCAGCCTGAGCCAAGATACCATGTTCAGAGGGAATTTAAAATGAAAATTTTAAATTGACAAAATAATGTAACTACTTTTGCTAGCTAGGAAAAAAATACATGCATAGTTTGTAGGAAACCCTTATGCTTTTTATTCTAATTATGTAAGCATTATATCCTCGTGACAACTGAACACTTAAAATATTTTATTTTAACTTATTCACTGTCTTTTGGAAACTGTTTTCAAAAAAGACAAGTTAGATATAGGAAACGGGGCCCTTAAAATTTGGTCCTGTTCAGTGTCAAAGCTTTCATATAGGTACTCCACGTGTGACATTATAGATGGATTTTAATCATTAGCAACATTTCAAATATTGGGGCTCATTTTCCACTGACGTGTTCACAATGGGGTGGGAAGGTACAGGGAAGGTGTAATCTTAGAGTATACTGGACAACCTAGCAGATAACCTCACAGCTTAAGGCTGTGAATCTTTCATCTCTGAACCATTAACAAGCTGCTAAAAGTTTTATCAAGCTAGAATTTACCCTCAACTCCCAGCGTTCACCACTGTTGCTGCAATATAAAAATTTGGATGATCCAGTATAATTAGAGTGCAGAAAACTTAGAACTCCTCACCTTTTTTCTTTATCTTTACTCACATCTCACATCCAATCAATCACTAATGTGTCTTCTCATCCACTCCTTTGCTTTAGACCTTGTTCTCTTTTCTCAACTTTCACAACTGGTGAGCTTCTCTTCTTGCCTTTGGGTTCGCTCTCTGTAATTCATCCTCCACTCTGCCAACAAGAGTCTACCTCCTCTAAAATATCCAGCATAGTACTAAAAGTGGAGTTGACACTTGCTGATATATGTCACAATATTTAGAAAATATCTAAAAACAAAGTCAGGTAAAATAAATGTTGATATATTCTTTGTGATAGAATATTATGATGGCATTAAAAGTCAGATTTTCAGAGAATAATTAATGACAAAATGGTCAGATTATGAAATTTATTCAAAAAAGAAGCCTTCAAAAACTAAAACATGAGGAATTTTTTTCTTCTTTACCATTGATATTTCCAGATTAGGAGGAAAATATAGGAACCAGGTAAGCAATCTCAGCTTTTCCTTATGTTATTCTTTCGTTACGCCAGCGCCCATAGGTTTGAATGCTCATTTAAGTATTTATGCTGATTTATTGGGTTGGCCAAAAAGTTCGGGTTTTTCCATGTCTTACGGCAAAGCTCGAACGAACTTTTTGGCCAACCCAATAATTTTTCAAAGATCTTCTGTACTCACAACACCTTTATATCACCCTACCAGTTGCTGTTAGATGTCTGTTTTTGTGTGCTTTGTATGCTGTGCATACTGAGGACCTGTGCTTTCCACAAGCTGGTTTACCAGATGCTGAAAACTAGTGTTATCAAGTAACTACCTGGCATTGATCTCTGATTTTCTATTGTCCTGGTCAACATCATGGGTACTGTTTGCACAAAATAAATACACCAAAGACTTTCTGTAATGTATTACAGATTTCATGCTGTGGGAACACCTTGTGGATGGTTCCACTCCCTCATGAATGTGGTATAAAATTGGTGTGAAATCTTTCTGCAGGATAAGCTTTCTATTCTTATTCAGGAGAGTTAGTTGTAGATGTTTACTGCATGAAGGTGTCCTATAAAGGCACTTATTTTCTTCCAAATAAGTTAAATGCTTAAGACATCTCTTCCTCACCAATTTCCAGACCATGTCTTTAAATTACTATTAAAAATATGGGGACAGTTTTAATGCAAATATGTGTAGTTTTCAATGTACATGTTGTATATGCAATTGTTATTTTAAAATTTTACTCAGAGCAGGTTATTTAAAGCCACAGTAAAACTTTGCATAGGTGTTTGAAAGTGTACTCTTAGATTTCACGTATTTGCTCACCGACCCCTCTCACGTACACCATTTCTGTGCTTTCCCTGCTAGAAAGTTCAGTTATCTTTTATTTCATTCTTGCCTTAAAGCCAGTTGGCCAACATGTCTTCTTTCTGCCAGTGTTCATATCCGTTTCCTTTTATTCCCTGTGTCACTGCCCCAACCTGGTTCTTAATCATCTTCCTAGCATCGCTTCCTGAGTGATACAACCCACTGCCTCCAGTGATGTTGTTCTTAATTCCACTTCTTTGCATTTGATTGTTAACTGTCACCATTCTGTATGTTGATTTGTACTCATGATATTTAACTACTCTGTTATGTGATTCCATTCTAATTTCATTCAAATCCTATTTTGAAATAGCTTCTACAAGAATTATAAATAAATAACGCATTACGTCACCTTTATATACTACATGTTGTATCATCTCCACATTTGAATAGTATTAGATATAAAGCTCTAGCTGACTTTTATAAGAGTTAAAGTGATTAGTGGTTGAAGACCTACCTATTAGCCAGACCACTGTTTATCCACTGGCTTAGTTTTGGTGGGGTTTTTTTTGTTTGTTTTTTTATTTTTGGCTGCATTGGGTCTTTGTTGCTGTGCGCGGGCTTTCTCTAGTTGCTGTGAGCGGGGGCTACTCTTTGTTGCGGTGCGCGGGCTTCTCATTGTGGTGGCTTCTCTTGCTGCAGAGCACGGGCTCTAGGCGAGCGGGCTTCAGTAGTTGCGGCTCGCAGGCTCTGGAGCACAGGCTCAGCAGTTGTGGTGCACGGGCTTAGTTGCTCCGCAACATGTGAGATCTTCCCGGACCAGGGCTCGAACCCGTGTCCCCTGCATCGGCAGGCAGATTCTTAACCACTGCACCACCAGGGAAGCCCCACTGGGTTAGTTTTGAATTTTGTTTCTTATTTATCATTTATCCCCCTAGGATTTTAGCACCATTCTGAGGACAGAAGCTGGATTAATAATTGTCATTGAAGTTGAAAGTATCATGTGAATGTATCATCCAAATATTAAAGTGAGATCAAGAGTGTTTGAACTTTTATTATCATTTAAAAATGAAAGTCAGTTTTGCTTTTGTGTTGTTATGGAGTCAGACTTTCTTGGTTGTAACCCTGACACCCTTCCTCCCTGGCTACGGAAGGGCTTTACTCTCTGAGTATTGTGAGGATTGAGAGAACATGTATAAAACTCACTTTAATGCAGTGTCTGGTGAGGCTAAGTGTTCAGGGCATGTTAGTTATTATTGTAATCAATTCCCTCTTATAAAGAGATATGCATTAGGCGTATAGTTACTTAACAAAAGATTAGTGTAACAACTTTCGTCACTTGAATTTCCCAGTTTACAAGTTATCACGCTTAGTAAAGAGTTAGTTTTGAGTTTTACTTTCCTGTAAAAGGACATAGTTGTCTTTTATGTTGTCTATTTGGGTTATTTATTTACTATTTTCCCCAATGATTGCTTCTTAATGCTAAAAGCAGAGAGAAGATGAGTAAGAAGATCAGGCATATTTCAAACTATGGTTTTGGGGGTCAACCAACAAGTAATTATTTACGTTTTGATTTTTCCAGCTTTACCTATCCATTGAAATTCAAGATGGCTGGAAACAAAATTGTCCTTATTTCCTGGTAAAGGAATAGGAAGGCTCTAACTTTGGATGCCTTAGTCAGATTCTGACTCTCTGAGAATGGATAACAGTGACCATTTGATTTTTATATAGAGGGAACAGTTTATCTCAACTCTCTTAGGTCAAAGAAGGTAATGTCAGCTGAAATAGAATACCAGAATGGCTTTTTTTAATTAATGCTCAATTATCTTGAACATTTGTGGAGGTAAATATCTCATCTATTAACTACATTTTTTTTTAAGTTGACTTTTCTCCTCAGGACCATTTTCAAGTGAAGGTATAATTGGCTAGTGAACGGGACCTTTACCTCATATAGTTTCAGTTTTATTATAAATTGCCCATTAGTGTATTAAAAACGAAGTGAAGGAGTACAATTATAACTTCTTTTATTCTCTTTGTTCCAAGCCTGCCACTGAATTTTTATTTCTTTCTTTCTTTCTTCCTTTTTTTTTTTTTTTTTATATAGGAACTCAGCATGAAAGATGTGGGGAAATTGAATGCATTAATTGGTTAGACTGTCAGAAAAAGTATGATCCTTAAACATTCATTTTTCTGATTTCAATGGTGAACAAAGCTTCAGACATTTGGGGTTAAATTACTTCACCTTCTGCATGAAGTATAATTTTGTCTATCTGAGAAATAGATGGTGATATACTTACCTAAATGATGTCATTCTCATGCAGAGCACACATTTCCTTAGGAGACTAGAGATTAGAGAATAAAGATTTAAGTGACTGCTAAAAATTAAAAAGGAGGCTGAAGTCAGAATGAAAAAAATACGGCTGAGGGTTGAAATCTCTGTTTACATCACTTATATAATCAACACCTTCTCATCAAACTCTTGAATCCACAAGTAATGAAAATTCAAATTTATTATGAAACTTGATATCCCCTGGAATACTTGGATACAAAATGCACAGTCTTCTTATGTTCCCAAAGGGTGCTGGACCCTTGAGAGAAATACATAATATACACACTTTGGAGTGTAGGTAGGTAGCTGAAAAAAATTTGTAACAGGAAGACTCACATCAATATCTCTCTGCTATGAATTAAACCATTCAGATTCTCTTTACTAAAAATTCCTTGGTAGAAGACCAAATTTGAATTATTGTTCAAAATTGGGCTACTGGGCAGTGTTTCAAGGGTCAGTTTTGCAATTAATCCTTATGTGACTGGCTAATTTATTGCTAGTAGAAACAAATAGTCTGGTTCTTTGCCACATAATTTAAGGCAGGGCAAGCTGGGGATTCCTTTTCTAATGTACTAGAACTAATGTTTTGTCTTTAGCACATAGTTTATTGCCTTCTCTTAAGTGAGGCGTGCATTTGTGATTTTTAATTGTGATTTCATTATTTTTAAATTTCTAGTACTTAGCCCGGACTGTCTCCTCTCTCTGCACTCTCTCCAAACTAATTCTATTAACCCCCTTTTAACTTTTTTGTCTTTGTCCAAATTATAGAAGTAGTGTATTGCTGGAAAACAGAACAAAGAGAAAAGAGATTTAGGCCGTTGAAAGATAATAACACTGGTGCTTTATTTCTGCATCACCTACTAGTTCAGACATCTTCAGGTTATAGAAAAATAGACCCAAATAGAGTCCATTATAGCATTACCAGTATAAACTAAAGGACCTAGAGATTTCTTATTATACATATTTCCATTTTAGCCTGATTTAACCTGGTATTGTCAAGTCTTTGCAGTTGGTTTCCTACCCTACATGATTTCTCACTGTTTACTCTGTCAGTCTCACCATAACTATTTTAGATAAAAGACTTGCTTAATAGACAATTGTCATTGTTGTCATTTTTTAAGTTTTATCTGTTAGTCATACCAAACAAATGAAGCCCTATTTTGATTTACACTCCTATAAACTCCTCTAAATTTCAGTACATTTACACTCTCTATCTCTCCTCTCCAAAAGAATTTTCTGTGATGTTGGAAATTTTCTAGAATCTATGCTGTCCAAATACGATAACCGCTAGTCACATATGTCTATCACACCGAATGGAATCTTTAATTATATTTCATTTTAATTATTTTAAATTTAAACAGCCACATATGGCTAGTGGCTACCATACTGGAGATCACAGCTCTAGAAAATTAATCTCTGTTACCGCTGTTTCTATTATGTGTCCATGCTATTCAATTCATCAAATACTTGGATCTCAAATTAAAACAATATGGTAGGTTTATAAGACCTAATCTCAAGTAGTGTCAGACTAATACACATTTCACAATCTTTTAATCATCTTTTAGAAACAAAGCACTGATGATCTATGTAACACCTGTGATATTTGTATCATGTAGTTAAATGTAATTAGAATATTGAAAGTTCTTCCTTCCCGTTATACCGTTTGATCTTTCTTTTCCTGCCTTCTCTGAGATTTTGCTGCATCAGTTATATCCTTTGATTGTATCTTTGTTTTCTCCCTTCTCACCCACTTACCAGCATAAAACCTCTTCTAATAATACCTTAATAAGACACTATTATTCAAAGGAGAGTATAAACTCCATGAGGGCTGGGACTGTGTTGGGTGTGTTATGGCCCCAGGGCTTTAGCACAGTGCCTGGGTTATTTTACTGCAGGAGTTCAGTTCATTTTGTGAATGAACAAACAAACGTTATCCCCTCCCAGCACTCTCTAACCCAGTGTGGTATAAAGACATGGCTTTGAAGTTAACTTCAAACTTAACTTTTCTGAAAATCATTCTTCATACCTAAAAACAAAGAAAATAATTTCTGTTCTTAAATTTGAACTATAAAGAAATAAACTGAAGAAAAATGGACTAATGTATTGTAATAAACTGAAATAGGCTAAAGAACAAATTGTAAAACATGGCAAATAGTAGTTGTCCCATATTTGTTGAATAAATGAGTGACTTTCACTGATGTTACGGTTGGTATTAATTTATGAAACGCAGATGAAGTAAGTTACAATTTACGAGGGTTTACTCTCACAATTTCTCTTACGTAGTTATGAAAATAATAAATTATTATTGGGTTTTAAAAATTATTGCTATATTTATTTAATTGAATCATTTTAATCTTGAGCAACGTATGACTGGTATTTGGCTTAAAAGGTCAAAGTCCATAGCACGTGTGTTTGGCATCAGAGTTTCGAATATAACTGTGAAGACAACATAAAAGGAATAATTATTGCTGTTACATCATTTTTCTTCCTTCAGAAGCTTTGATTCTACCCACTCTCCCGTGTTACTGAGGTGTTAACAAAAATGAAAGCTATAGTTTTCAGGAATCTCTCACATAATCAGGCTGAATGGTTATTACTATTATACCCAGAAACCCATAAATTGTGTTTCTGTTGCTATTTTCCATCCCACAGCCACCATTTCTTAGAAGGAAATATCTTCTCGGCAGTTTTAAATGGACTGCGCTTATGAGCATAATCGTCACACCAGGATGGGGAACACGGTATGAGCCTGTTGGAATATAGACTCTGCTTTCCCGGTTTCTTAGTAACGCAGGCAAATCCTTACTGTACCTATGTTTAGAAGTCAGTTAAAATTGTACTTGAATTCAATTGTAGGGCACTAAGTTAATAGTGTTTTCTCTCATAGGCTTTCTATGTTTTATGGGAAAATTTTGAACTGTATACAGCCCCATGTGTGCATAGGAAGAAGGACAGGTCTGATTTCATTGAATCCAGAGTGCACCAAAATACCCAACCAGAAGATTGTCCTTAACACTCAATTTCTGGTAAAATGGAAAGATTTAATGCTTGGATAAAATGCATCAGATGCTTTCAAAGAAGTTTGAATACATTTTTATCTTTAATAGATGTGCTTCTATATATTGGCAAAAAACAACCTTTAAAGGGCAGAGTTGTTTGAACTTAAGACTCCTTCATGAGAAGCCGTACTGAGATCTGTATAAAAGTTAGAGAAATTCTAAATTTTAGAAAGAGATTATAACCACTATAGTAGGGTTACTTAAAGCTATAGTCAACTTTGATCACTGGTCTGAGCCAGTACAATTTTGTTGATGACATTAAGATAGTTATTGGGTGCTAGTTAATTTAATTGCATTTGTACACCATTTTTTAATGTAACCAACATTTTAATGCCATCTTTATATTATTTGAGAGCTTTCTATCATTATTTATTTAGTACAGATTTGAGAAGAGTTGATACTAATACAAATGACATGTGCCTCTTCTAATTTTATTCTTAGAAATGTGAAGAAACTGAAACCAAAACAAATGTTAGGATTATGTGAACTTTGTGATATGAAACAAGCCAGTAGTCTGTCAGCAGTGCCAGCTATTGCTGAAGAAGAGACAATAAAATGCCCATTTAAAGCCAAATCCTTGCTTAATGTATATCCTTGGCATCTATATGGGCAGGTAAAATAAATGTTACCCACTTATCTGATTATTTTAATAACCTAATCATAGTCATGATTCAATAAATCCAATTTTTATAGCTTTTTAAGGAGCTAGAATAAAAGGAATTTTCTCGACCTACAGTTTTTTTGGTTATGAAAATATTGTTATATAAAGGGTCTTGATAAATGCATTCTTTTTTAAAAAAAATGGAGGATAGACCATTCTTAAAATAATTTTAGAAAGAGAATGGAAGATTCTTTTATGTATCTTGAGTTTAGCGATAACCTTCTTAACCATCTAGTGCCATTCATTACAGTTCACAACTGATTTGAGTACCATTCCTGGTGGTTCATTGGTGAGCTGGAAATGAAGCCTCCCCATTTACCCGCCAAACCTTAACTGGAGACTCACCCATGTACAAGCAGATAACATTATTATGATACTGTTTCAGGTAGTGATTTTTTTTTCAGGTCAGCTTTGCCGTGTGTTAAAGCCCTAGTCTCTAGAGAGACATCCTAATATTCAGAATGGGATTTTGTGGATAGATCAGTGGTCTTTCAAACTGGAGTTTGCATTAGAGTTTGGCACAACTTTCCAAGTGGTTTGCCAAGACAGTTTTAAGGGACCTGGTGTCTAGATAGTATGTATGCTTTTATAATCACTTTAGAAAAGAAAGGCGTAGCCATCACATATCCAAAAATCTTAGCATGATACCTCTCTCTAGGCTATGACAACCCCCTGGACACCAAACAATGGGGTAAGTCAAGCACTGGTCTTCTTGGATGCTTCTTTAGACTTAGCAGAGCACCTTAAACCTTAAAGCTTCCTGCTTTTCCCTGTCTTTTACATTTTTAATATATTTCTGCTGTGTAAAGCTTAAGTATTTTGGACTATGTCGGATGTTCTGTGTACAGTCTCTTTTCTCCCTGAATATAGGATCTGATCTCTGAAAAGTAAAACAAGAAGGGTGTCAGAGAAGTTTTGGGTGACTAAGATAGGACCAAGATGCCTGAGAAACAGTAGCTTGGCTACCTGTTGACCAAAATGACGGTACAAATTTTTAAATAAACATAGAAATAACATAATTGTAAGGAACCAGAGATCTTTTAGAATCAAGGGCATGCCAAAGAAAGCTCACAGCATAGAAACTTATTCTGGTAAACAGAATCTGTGATATCTGGGTTTATTACATGGAAGGTAAAAAATAACCTTTTACTAACCTTTGCTCAGAACAGACTAAATGCTCTAAGACCAGTTTATCATTTTAGCCGAGATAAGAAATAGATCTAATTTTGCATTAATATAATATATAGTGGCAAAGGATTCACAGGCTCCTTTTTGTTTTATACTGTTTTATGAGTAAGTCCATCAACTTGCCAAAATTTAACACATTTTATTATCTTTTCAGGCTCTTTATTTGCTGGTATTATTAAACCAACTCAAGTAACATTTCCTTCCCTCAACTCTTACACAACTTATTGCAGACTCTCAAGTTTTATCTTTTATTATAGTTGGTCCTATTATGGAACAATCAGACATTTCATTTTGGAAACTACTTTCTTTTTTTTATTATTTCCCCTTGGTAGACAAAGAACATGTTCCATAACTTGCTTACAGAGTTAGACTTTTCTGTCACTGTTGCTTATATGAAGTCTTAATCACCTATGTTAACTATAATGTTTAACCAAATTAAGTAATTTCTGTTTCACAGAGAGTGCTAAGAGGTAGATATAAGGTATGGCTATTATTCACAATCATTTTAGCAGATTCGCAGAGCTCACAAATGCCATCACACAATCTCCTGCATTCACATTCATTGATTTTACACTTTTGTTAAGTGCAAAAAATGAATACCTATATTAAAATGACTCAGATATAGTGATGCTAAAATTTTGCCAGATTGGTGATTAGCTTAGTAATACCCTATCTTACTTAGATATTCACCAGTTATCTAAAGATTCCTCATTAACTCAATTACGTTTAGCCTGACAAACTACAGAATGTAATTATTATTGATATAAAAACCTTTGGTTGAACACAGCTTTACATTTTTCACAATCCTAGACATAATGTTGGGAAAATGTTAACATTTAAATTTAAGACAGCAATGAAGCTAGAGTCTTTAAAAATAAATGCAATATTTTAAATCTGTAAAAAAAAAAATTAGGAGTTCAGATTAATTGGTCTCTTCATGAGGACACAAAACTAAATTTTATAGAAAATGAAATGTAAGCTTGAATTATACTTACCGTCAATAAGATTAGGGAAAGTTATGTAGTATTTTCAAACCAAAATGATCACAATAGCCATGGTAATCTAAGACTATACCTCAATTATATAAACCTGGATTTATATTCTTATATAAAAATACTCTGAGCTAGCAAATTCTATGTGGATTACACTTTTTTCTTAAAATACTAGCTCATTTAAATTTTAGAAGTTCAATTTCTTTATTTTCTTAGAATCTGAGAACATTAGAATGATTGTCATTATACATCTCTCAAAAGCAATCATAACACAACTCATTTAACTTAGACGTTATCATGTAATTGTTAATACACTCTGGATATAGGAAACTATTTATTGTATAAATTTACACAAATTGATAAAGTCCTTTTTCAGAGAAACACAGAGAGTTTTCAGCTTCAATTCTTCAACCTCAGCCAAGGGTCAAGAGTAAATAAACACAAAACTCACTGGCAGAGATCTGAAATTTTTGTTCTATTTTCTATGGTATGAAATGTGTTCTTGCACAAACAAATTAACATAAGAGACTGACAAAACAGAATTTCTGTTGTCTCACATCCAACAGAGAATAGAACCCCAGTACTTAGAGATCACCAAATGGTCAGTAATAGTATTCCCTGTTGTTGGTTTCTCCAAAGGGGAATAACTTATTTGCTATGTGCACATCAGAACCAGAATCAAATAACTTGACCAAGAACCAGAAACAAAACCAGAAAAAGAAACAAAGAACTATTGAAGGTAAAGTTTTATTGTTGTTTGGAATTCACTCCTGGGACCAAAAAAAGAGTGCCTTTGCTTAACTACTTCCGGAAGGTGAGCGCACTCAGGTATCTCAGTGGAATCTCCAAAACTGTCAAATAATAATTTTAGAAAAGTTTAAAATGGTGTACTTGTACAAATATAGGATAAACACATGTTAAAGATTTTTTTAACTCAATAAAAGAGCCAGTAAGGGCTTCCCTGGTGGCGCAGTGGTTGAGAGTCCGCCTGCCGATGCAGGGGACACGGGTTCGTGCCCCGGTCCTGGAGGATCCCACATGCCGCGGAGTGGCTGGGCCCATGAGCCGTGGCCGCTGGGCCTGAGGCTCTGGAGCCTGTGCTCTGCGACGGGAGAGGCCACAACAGTGAGAGGCCCGCGTACCGCAAAAAAAAAAAAAAAAAAAAAAGAGCCAGTAAGATGGCAAAGCTGCTTTGAAGGAAAATTAGAGGGATGTGAGTTATATAGTCCCTCAGGAATGACATTCTGACTTAGGGACAAGACAGTTAATAGCGTTCAATAGGACAATGGAACCTTAACCTATGGGGTTATCTTTTCTTTTGGACAGAAAATTAACATGTAATTTCACAGAATCTGAGCCTTTAATGAACAGTAAATAGCAAAGTCAAACACAGGTACATTCCCCTAGATAATTCAAAAATCCTTGCGTGAGCGTTTAAATAATCCCCCTGTATGTAATTGAAAGAACATGATGCCTACTCCTTTTTTTGCCTTATTCCCAAGTTTTGGATAATTTTTCATAATAGGGCTAATGGAGAAAAATTTTTAGATGCCAGCTTAAAAATGTGCATGTTAAAATTAGGTTTTCAGTTTTCTTAAGGCTTCCATAAACAATAAATTTGTCTACTGAATAGGCTGTCCTTACCATCTACACAACATAAGTGGCTTGACGGAGAATCAAGAATTTATATAGCTAGTTATGGGAACGAGAGTTGGAAGATACATGATCTGAGATGAGTCAGGATAACACCCAGTCCTGTGTTCTTTCTTCCTCGCTTTTCCTGCTCCTTAGTCTATTTCTTCTGGTCTCCTAGTGCACAAAGTGTATGTCTGTGCATGTATACAGAGCATTCCTGGAATTTAAACTTAAGGATAATCGTCTTGAAACTGCTGACAGGATAAAAACCCCGTATAATTAACACTGCCAATCACAATCAGGACATATATTAATGCTGCTTTTTTAAAGTGTTTCCACCTTTTCTGTTGATTAATTAGCAAAACAATCATGATTCCATTGACAGTAAAGAGGTATGTATATGCATCACTGTCTAGAATCTAGATCAACCCTTTGCTGAGTTGAATAGTTTACATGGAATCAAGTGGGAACTAGAAATGCCAAAGTATAGTTAGGAATTTTATAAGAGGTATTTCTTGAAAAGCGCATTCTAGCTTTTTGTGTTTAATAATTAGTATTTTTGAGTTTTGGAAAAACCTTATAGTCACTATAATTGACCCTTCTTTTCTTTTGAAGTGTCTTAGAACCTTACTCCTTAATCTATGTGTTTAATAAATATATAATTCAAGTAACATCCTTTACTTTTTTGTTTTGTTTTGTTTTTAATTCTTTTTACATTATCATAATTGTCTGCACAATGTTAGGCAAAGCTTTTTAAATTTAAAGTTATAATATAGAAAACATTTTTACATTTACTGGATTTCATGGCCAAATAATTTAGTGTTTTTTGTTGGCTTCACATCTAGTGTGTATTTAAATACATTGGAAAGAGCAAAGTGCACATACTTTTAAATTGCAGCTCTTAAGGTTTTTATTTAAACCAATGATCATTTATCGAAATGGACTTAGAGTCACTAAATAAATTATGTTGAAAGAGAATCTTTTTATTAGATTTTAGTTTATTCCAAGCCCTTAACCGGAACATGATTTCTAAAGGCAACATATTTCAAATTTACATTGTGGATTTCAAAGCTAATTAAAAATTTAAGTTCAAAGGATCACTCTAATGAACATTTATGAGAGTAAATCCTCCCTGGGAATATTGTTAAGAAGTTACATTCGTCTGAAGGATGTGTTTCTACATGGTTTGTACAGTGTGTGCCTTTATGACTGAAATTTGGCTTATTTTTCATGACACATTTGGTTTTTTGGGTTTTCTCCTGTCAAGTTCACTGCCCATGAAAATGCTACTTTTAAGTTGACAGTAACAACAACAACAAAAACAAATAGCAAGGAGAGAAAGTTGAAATATATTGCTGTAAAAATAATACATCAAAGAAATCTTAATGGATTTTTCATCATATGATTTCAGTGGACACGAGTACGTATGTACATTGAAATGGTTCCTGCCTTTTAGGAAAATGCTGCATAGTGGCACATAACATACATGACCTTGGCAATCACAAAAGGTCAATAGTATTCATGACTGACATCTTTACACATTATATCTGTGTATGAACAGTTATTTGTGTCTGTTGATGTTATGAGAAAATAAGTTTGTGTTTCTATCTGATTATTTACTTGGAAGTTGGCAGAAAGTACTACAGGGAAAATATCACTATCACTCTTCTAATCTATTAATTTTTTTTCAGATGGCCATACTGTTTCTTTAACTTAATGACAAGTATATCCCCTATCCCTAATCATTTTCTCCATTTAGATTAGCATCCACAGGGTGGATCTCGGTTTTGTGGGACCCTAATTAAAGCTTACAAAATTTAGAGGACCTCCTTTTTAAGAAAAATCATTCATAATAATGACTACACAATTAGGCTAAAAATGAATATTTGTTTAGAATGAGAAAAGAAATCACAGCACATTACAGAATTTTAAAAGTTGACAAGTCCCATAACTATCATGAAAATCTAGAAAAATAACATAATATTTGTGTTAATTATCTTCCTGACCACCTCTCTGATCCCTTTCTCTCACATTTTTGTCTATATGATCTTTGAACACTTCATCACATGACAGGAATTTTGTAACATTTTCAAGAGAGAGAATAATTTTTGCTTTAGCCTGGATAATCAAAATTCGTTATGTGTGAATGATATTATAGGAGATTTCCTTTAGCTTCTACTGGATTCAGTCTTATGCTCTCTTGGAGTCATACTAAATAGTCAAATAATAATCATAATTAACACAAATATGGGTCCAAAACAATGCTAGAAGTAACTGCTAAGTAGTTCAACAACCAATGAGGCCAAAGAGGTCATGATTTTGAAAAAGACAGTCTGGAGTCAACTGACCCCGGTTTGAAACTAATGAAAGATTGTCAAGTCTTTGAGTTCCCCTTCTCTCCAAAGTGGTCTGGAAACCAGAATTTGGAGCATCAAACTTTAATATAGTTCAGATACCAGACATGTTTAAGGTTGTTTTCTTTCATGCAGAAAGATATAATATTTAGTATATCATTACATTAACTCAAACCACTTATCTGAGTTTTTTTCTCTATATACTGAGTCCTGGAAGCTTCTTCTCACACCTATTGTTATTGTTTTAATGCTGTCCTTGCTAATTAGGTCTTCAGAACCCGTGTGACATCCTTTGGCATCTTTACTCTGCCTCATTTTAATAGCAACTATTGTATCGTAATTATGTGAGAAAAAGATCCTCAAGTTGAGAGCCTTGATCTTCTTTCCTCTTATGGGCAGAAAAGAGCAAGCATCTACCAGGGAAGGTGTGTGTTTATGCAAAGCCTTTCAGGGGCTTTTTAAAAGTGAAGTGCATGATTTGATTAAGAAAGTAATTAGAATACCTATCTAAATGATAATGAGAATCTTTGAGTACAGACTGGCACTTTGAAGCTTATAGGAAGAAATAGATTTCATATTTTAAAACAATTTGTTAGAAGTATCAAAGCAGAAATATTTCCTGTTTTTGGCAAGGTGATTGTTCTAGATTTAGATGAACAATCGTAGATTTTGGTTTAAAAGCGCAAAAGTCTCCGATTATCTTCTTGCATTAGGAATGTACATATCAAAGACTATGGAAAATGATTTTATTTTACCACTTCTTTTCTCCTGCAAAGATAAGAATGAAATAGAATTTCTTCCCCACCCTTTGCTTTTTTAATTGTAGGAGTCTACTAATTTTTCAGGCATTCTATAAAATATTTATAAAGTTGCTTCAATCCGTGATGTAATGTTATATAGTCAAAAGAACACTGGACTGGGATTAAGAATATCAGTGTTTTAGCCTGAGTCTCAAATGACCTTGTTCATACTCTTTCCCCTTGATGAGCCTCAGTGTTCTGCACTTGAAAATGGGACTAATTATATATACCTTGCTTACTTCTAAGTTTGTTGTGAGGATCCAATGTTAAAATGTGTATGAAAAGGACAAGCAAATTGCAATTACTAATGTCATCCCTGCAATGACTATTGTTACTGAGATATTAGCAAGACACCAATGATTACACTTTTAAATCCAGTTCTACATGATTTATCACTGATCATGTTCTTTGTTTTTGTTGTTGTTTGTTTTTTGGGGGTTTTTTTTTGGCTGCGTGGAGTGGCATGCGGGGATCTTAGTTCCCAGACCAGGGATGGAACCCGAGCCCCCTGCCATGGAAGCGCAGAGCCCTAACCACTGGACTGCCGGGGAAGTCCCCCAATCATGTTCTTTGCTATTGGAGTAAAGTTAAGTTCTCAACAGTAGCATTACTGACATTTTAGGCCAGATCATTCTGGGTTTTTTTGTTTGTTTTTTAAAATTTATTTATTTATTTATTTTTGGTTGCATTGGGTCTTTGTTGCTGCGCGTGGGCTTTCTCTAGTTGCGGCGAGCAGGGGCTACTCTTCGTTGCGGTGCACGGGCTTCGCGTTGCGGTGGCTTCTCTTGTTGCGGAGCACAGGCTCTAGGCACGCAGGCTTCACTAGTTGTGGTGTATGGGCTTAGTAGTTGTGGCTCGCGGGCTCTAGAGCGCAGGCTCAGTAGCTGTGGCGCACGGGCTTAGTTGCTCCACCGCACGTGGGATCTTCCCGGACCAGGGCTCAAACCCGTGTCCCCTGCATTGGCAGGTGGGTTCTTAACCACTGCGCCACCAGGGAAGCCCCAGATCATTCTCTTTTGTGAGATGGAGGCATTGTAGGATGTTTAGCAGCACCCCTGGCGTCTACCCAGTAGAGGCCAGTAGCACCCTCCCTCCCCAGTGTGACACTCAAAAATGGCTCTGGACGTTGCCAAATGTCCTTTTATGGCAAAATCACCCCAGATTGAGAGCCACTGGATTACTGCAAAGTAATAGGTCTTAGGTCAGTTGGTTATTGAACAGACAACCCCCCAAAACAAAAAAACAATGGATTAAAGCAAGCAACTGTTTAAAACATGAATACCTTAAGCATGTTATTGCAACTGAAACAAACAGAACATGTGCTGAAGTAGAATTTTTTCTCTGAGTCAGCTCTACTGATTGTAGTCTTACCTCCTGTTTTCCTAAACCAATCCTTTAATGTGTCTTTTCCAGCTTGGGATATCCAATTTTCAACAGTTGAATGAAAACAGAAAGGCAGTTAGGAAATAATTTCAGGGTAGAAGTTGTAGGAGAGGAAAAACAATTTTCCCTCTACCCTTCTAGGTTCTTGGCTAAGACCCCCCTGTAATAAAAGACAGACTAACAAGGGAAAAACAAACAGAAGTTTAATAACATGTAGACCTCTTGTATACATGGGAGATACCCAGGAAAACTGAGTAACTCCCCAGATTGGCCCAAACCACCACTTTAAATACCATCTCCAGCTAAAGACAGAAGAAGATATTTGGGGAGTGGATTGGGTCTGGGAGGGGGGAGGGGGAAGGGGGAGCCAGTTTTGAGAGAAACCAGGAAAAGCACAGTAAACAAGGCTAAGGTTGTTTTGCAGATCCAAGTCCTTGCCTTCTCCATTGGTAAGAGTTTCCAGAGACTTAGTGCTATTCTTCTCTTCCTATAGGCAGACACACCTATAAATAGATTTCTCTTATATATGTAAATGTCTTTTACAAAAGGGTAACTTCTACTCAGTTTTCAGAGCTTCTGCTCTGTTTACTGTTTTTTATTTATTTTTTTGTTTGTTTACTGTTTTTTAAAAAATAACCAGCGCAAAGTAATCAGTATACTAAAGAGGCATGTTTTGGGGTGGTATATTCTGCTCCCCTTTAGCCTCCAGATTTTATAACGTTTCTTTATTTTTTTATACATATCATCTGTATCCAAACCAATGTTAATTTTGTGGCAGCTTGTCTTTTTCAAGTCTTTTCAAAGATTTTAACTTACTTTTCATAAAAATATCAAATATCAGTTTCTTAATGTTCTTAGGAGTACTGTCTAGAGGTCTATGTGAAATATAAAATTTACAGTTAAGTACAAAAATATATTTAAGATCCAATACTAGATATTTTAGATTCATTTGTTCATCTGAACAAAAAAAGCTCAAATAATTTCAATACCTATAGCAAAATTCATTCATTCTGTAATCAAGGTATTTAAAAAATGCCTACTGCCATACATTTCTTCAAAATTAGTCTTAACATTGTTAACACATTTATAATAAATGGGTGTGTGTGTGTGTTTCCCCCTTCCCTCACTATGTATACCATTTGGTAATGACTTAGTGAATGTCAGCATAGATTCAGAGACCAGTGGTGTGTCTGGTCATTTTTAATGATGTGCTCTAGTATGCTTGGGTTAAAGGATGCTTGTCAAGGTTATTTGTCCTACACAATATCATTGGGAAGACTTTGGAAAGTTTTCAGGGAATCAGAGAAAACTGAGTTAAAGAAGACAATGG
This sequence comes from Delphinapterus leucas, assembly GCF_059928025.1. Classification (NCBI taxonomy): domain Eukaryota; kingdom Metazoa; phylum Chordata; class Mammalia; order Artiodactyla; family Monodontidae; genus Delphinapterus; species Delphinapterus leucas. The sequence continues at coordinate 22,812,344 of NC_143145.1, forward strand.
TCTTAGAACCCAAATTGATTTTTCCTCCATTGAGTAATGAGTGCTGACTGACAGGAAAGCTTTAATGTCTATCAGCTAATGCTGGCCTTCCATTTTACATACTAGAGACAGCATGGGCATAGGTATGTATATTCTCTTTCATTACTGTATAAAGATATTTAAGGCATAATCAAAGGTGAAACAGCTGCTTTGTACCCACAATTACTATGCAACGACATTTCCTCATATTAATGTTCATGTGAAAGAATAAACCTCTCTTGGTACACATGACTTTTGACATTTATTTATTTATTAACCCAAACTAGTCCTTCATTCAAGGAAGAAGATAAAACAACATTTAGAACATCTTATAATTACAAAACATGTGATTCTATACATTATGAATATGAAACAAAGCTTATTAAAAGATTCATTATATCTTGATTTAGGCCAGTTACATTAAAAAAGGAGGTTGATCTGTGTTTACTAATGCTACATGCCAAACTAGTTACATTTAAAGTCACAGGAAAAAGGTATTTGGCATTTAATTCAATTTATTCTTCATGGCAGAAGACGCAGATTTGAGTAATCTGCAGATTTTTAAATTCTTTCCACATAAAATGGTAAACTAATTCTAGCTTTTAAACTAAACTTGTTAATGTCACTGCATTAAGTTTCTGGATCTATTTGGATAATGACTCTCAAAGAGGAGTTTAGTCTTTTTTTTTTTTTTGGCTGCATTGGGTCTTTGTTGCGGTGCACGGGCTTCTCATTGTGGTGGCTTCTCTTGTTGTGGAGCATGGGCTCTAGGTGCGAGGGCTTCAGTAGTTGCAGCATGCAGGCTCAGTAGTTGCAGCACGGAGGCCCTAGAGCGCAGGCTCCGTAGTTGTGATGCACAAACTTAGTTGCTCCGTGGCATGTGGGATATTCCTGGACCAGGGATCGAACCCGTGTCTCCTGCATTGGCAGGCAGATTCTTAACCACTGCGCCACCAGGGAAGTCTGAACGAGGAGTTTGGTCTTTAAGAATGTCAGATCTCCTTGATTTCTACAAGATGTCTGTCACAGGGGTGACAACAACAAGATCTTTGTGTCATTTAGGCAACATAGAATAGTAAAGAGTTTGGACAGTGAAGATATGTCTTTGTATTCTAGCTTGACTCTCTCCAGATTACTCTATGGCCCTGGAAAAGTTACTTCATTTTTCTTGAGTCCCCAACAAATTTCCCTCATATACCAGCTTCATTATGTCCAATATGAACTTGTATGCCGTCTCTGGTGATTTCTTCTAGCCTTTGGCTCTACTATTCTTTGTCATACAAGAATAACACTTAAAAAAAACAACAACATCAAAATATATCCTCTTTTTCTTACATTGGAATTGACACATTACAGTGTAAAGATCTTGTGATGATAGACATCATGCATTTGAACATGAGAATATTAATGGAACCATAGCCATTTCCTATCCTTGCCTGAGAAGTAATTTTTCCTATTCAACTGTTTTTCGTTGCTGTTTATTTGAAGGGCTAAAGTGGAATGTGTTTAGAATTATGGTGTGTAAAGTTCACTGCAGAATTAAACTATAATGTATACAAATGAGAAATAGCATCAGTATGGTGAACTCAAATCATATAAAGTAATGATAATCATAATAATTCCAGGAAGTTTTAAAACTATTAATTATATAGATGAAATTATTAAAAATCGTAATAGCTTGGACCATGGGAATAGACCATGGGATAAGAAAGAAGGGAAAGGGAGATTCATTTTAAACATATGCTTTATCTAATAAAAACAAATTTTAAAGACTAATTACACCTACTGCTGTATTTTCAGTGAAGATCCTTGAAGTGGTCAAGATATTTTCACTCTAATTTTGTGTTTGATTTTTACATCAAAATAGTACTTCTGTTTTTGATTTATCTTTAATACGTTCACCTCCTTTTCTTGTTTTGAGGTTCTTCAGATGTTGATCTGTCCATTCAGTTTAATTTTTGATGGTATTTATTTTCAACCGATTTCTAGTATAAGTAGGAGGTAAGTGGCAGTTGTGAACTAATTGAGCTCTCACGGTTCTACAGTGAAAGTATTAAGGCTTGAGCCTTGCATTTTTGCAGACACTCTGGGGCTTAGATAACTTAGCAAAAGACCAAGCCAGCTCTCCAGGCCAGCGGGAAGGAGCTGAAGGCTGGCCCTGTATGGGTCAGACTGTGGAAGGGGGTTATCAGACTGCAGAGTGGCATGTGACGGAGCCATTGAAAGAGAATAAATTAGAAAAATCACACGGGAAAATGGACTTTAGGTTTTAGAGTTCTAAACTCTGATAACAAAGCCCCAAAGGCAGAAACGATACCTCTGAAACGGAGGGAGAGTGAATTTTGGGAAGAGCAAGGGAGGGTCGGCCCCTGTGTTAGCAGGATTGACTTGTTTCAAAAAGAGGATCACCATCGGTGTGAGGGAAAGATTTGGGGTGATAAAAAGTGTTCTAAAACCAGACTGTGGTGATAAGGTTGCATAACTACAGAAGTGTTCTAAAACTCAGGTGTGGAAGAAAGACAATAGGCCTATGGAGGACATGTTTGTTGAAAAATATTTCATAGGGAATTTGTGTAAAAGGGTATGGATACAAGTGTTTTCATTTCCTGTGTCTGGATCCACAATTAGATTATGGACACCTTAGAAATAGGAGTCAGGCCTTATTCATTTTTTTGTGTGTGGCATTCCCATTCCTCATAACAGCATTTGGGGCAGAGTAGTTAGATACTTTGAGAGATGAAATAATAATTAAAATTCTCATATATATTGGGATGTGTTTAATGCAATAGTAGACCAGCCTTATTAGGACATATATGTAAGATAAATCATGTATTGTATACATAGGTATACAATAACCTTACTTTTGTATGCATGTATTTATGGAATTTAACATATGCACACAAAATTCAAGGGAGCTAAATTTTGACCAAAATCTAAGGCTATGGTAATTAATGACAAATAAATAAAATTATTTATTTATTATATATATGTACACACACACACATATATACACACACACACATATATATGTATATATACACACACATAAGTTTTTGGTGGAGGCAGAGATAGAAAATATAGTATTCTCCAACCAAAAATATGATGGTGATTCATTGAACTTTGTCACCCGTGAAAATAGCTTCTTTAGCTCAGGAAAAAAAAAAAGAAGTGATGCATTTATCTTTCACATCCATATTGGAGGGATGGTCAGTATAGTTATTTCTGGGAACGGTCTTCTGAGAACAATGAGTTTCTTCCCTTCGTGATAGGCTCCATTTTAAATTATTTTAATTTATATAAAATTCATGAAGAAACAGGGCCAAACTCTGAATTTATAGTCTGCAGATTTCCATTTTTAAAAACAAAGTAGTTCCTGAGGAATGCAGATTTCTTTTAAAAAGGCAACTAAATCCTCAAAAATTCTCTCCTTTTTGTTTTCTTATGCTTAAAAAAGTACATGAACATACTGTTTTTAAATTTAGGCTTAAAAAAAAATGTCCTCATGCTGAGTTCTTGTTTGCCAAGTTTCAGCTTGGAGAGAATTTTTATAGCTGTTATAAACCCCTGAAAATAGAAAATTTTAAGTGGAAATCCTTACACACCCTTAGTAAGGGCTACAAATCTTGCCACCTTTTGAGAATGAAGGTAACTTTTCATTGTTTAAAGAAGGCAGCAGTGACTTATCATAGTTTTTCTAAGGACATAACTTTTGTTTAGCTGTACATTTGATATGTCAAATTTTGCATGTGATAAAACATTTTTAAATTTTAAAATGCATTTGTCTTCAACCAAGTGTAGTTTATGTGTAGAAGCCTTTGTCTTATCCATCTTGTGAATGTCACATATAATTTAACTTGTTAATTAAATATATCTTGTGAGTTAACTGCTAAATGTGGTTTAGATTCACTGTGGAAGTTGGATTTGTTGTGGTCAAATTGATCATGGCTGAATATCTTTGAAAGTATAAAAGATCCCCTATGAAAGTCTCTGTCCTCTCATTTTTATCATGTAAACCAAAAGGTCCCTTGTCCTTGGGGAAACCCAGAGTATGTCAGACCTTTTTTGTGTCCCAAACCTGTCGTGGGGATTTTAGGCCATTGGAACCCAAAGTCTCACTTCCAGAGTGATAGCATGTAGTACTTTACCGCAAATAGGGGTCAATTTTAGACTGGCAAACAGAAGGGAAAGAGTAACTAATTGAAACTTTGGGCACAAAGAACTTGCAGTGCTGGGAAGCAGATACCCAGGAGGGAGAGTTGGTCATTTTTGCATGAACCTAAACAAGATTGAAGACATACTGCCAAACAAAGACCAGTCAAATACATGCATACTATTTTGGTTATCTCCCGAAAAGAAAGATTTCCAAGTAGCAATAAATATTTATTTTGAGCAAAACCTGATAGAGCAGAATGTTAGTCATGTAGAAAATTTATAGACCTCTGATAAGTTTTGTTGTAGCAGATAATTCAGATTGAAAGAGACAAAAGTCCTTGTTTTTCCTGGTACATGTCTGTGGCTTTTTTCCTCCACTGGAAAGACAATAATTTCAGATTTGGCAAGAGGTATGCTTTTGACATGCATAGCCTTTGGCACAAGTGCCCCTAAAAGAAGACCAAACAGGGGCTTCCCTGGTGGCGCAGTGGTTGAGAGTCCGCCTGCCGATGCAGGGGACGCGGGTTCGTGCCCTGGTCCGGGAAGATCCCACATGCCGCGGAGCAGCTGGGCCCGTGAGCCATGGCCGCTGAGCCTGCGCGTCTGGAGCCTGCGCTCCGCAACGGGAGAGGCCACAACAGTGAGAGGCCCGCGTACCGCCAAAAAAAAAAAGTAAAACAAACTACTCTAATATTTAGTCCTTGAAACAGGTACATGAATTAGTGATGCACTATTGCTTGACCACATCCTTAAAATCCTTTACATTTATTTCTTCAATTGAATGAAGCTTTCTAACATCTGTATCTGGAACTAATTCTGATAACCTTGACATTCAAAATGGAAATAAAGGATAGATAGCTTTCCTCAAAATGCTTCAATATGGCAGGAGGAATTATCTAATATTGATAAATAAAGCAATGTGACATCTGTGTTGAATTCCAAATCGACTTGTTGAACTGTGTAAGAGGTGAACGAAGGACTTATTTTCAAGATGTGAAATGCATTGGAAAAAGCCAAGGTCAAAGCCGAAACAGGACTCCCTGCAAAAGATTTTCAATCTTAATGAAAATCTCTTTCAAAAAGAAATTGACAGTTGAGGAGCAGTGTCACTGTCAGAAGTTTAACATTCTTTTTAGAGCCTAAGAGACAAAGTCCCAGAGAACCGAGCTGTATTAATAGCTACTTTAAAATTTATGGCTTGGGAAGAACAGATTAATAGCTTTTGGAATAACGCCTGAATTATAGAGGGATGACCTGGGCTCTGGCGTGAGTGACCAATGAGTTCAGTGTCTGCAACTGCAGGATTTTAAGAACTCTTAAAGGTTCCTCGTTGGCCACTGAAAAATGCATCATAGACGATAAATTAGTTACAAGCCAAGTTTTGTGTATGTGTTTATGTGGCTGTATAGGTCCAGTGTTTCTTTAAAGAGGAGAAGCAAGGGGTAATGGCACATGGAGGGTGGTTTCCAGATCCGTATGAGGGGATGTGACTGAACTGGGCTTTGAAGGATGGGGAAGGCTAAGAAAAGTGAGATGTATAGTGTGGACACTGGAGAAAGATGCAATCTAGGAGATTGGATCTAGGAGATCTTTCACCTTAAGGAGGAAATAGAGTCGAAGGCACAGAGGTAGAAACCTTGCATATCAAGCTAAATGAATTGAACTTTACTTGTGGGAAAAGCCATTGATGTTTGCAGATAAGAGTAGTGTTTCATGCAGGTGAACCCTGCCACAGTATCAGGGGAAGGGAGGAGGACCCTGGAAACCCATTTGAATAGCAGGTATTACTGATATGAAGCAAAAGCAAGGCAGTAGAATGGGGGCCATGGCATTGGAGAGAAAGGCAAGGATGCTTCATAGATGAGAGAATTCCCAGGACCCCAAGAGGCACTGTATATTGAGGAAGAGAGTGCTAGGAAGAAAAGATCCCTCAAGTTTAGTTCCACTCACTAGGGTATGAACAGCTTCCTTCTCTGTTTTCTGTAATTCACTTCCTTTGGAAATGGATCAACTTCCCAAGTGAAAATTCTATTTTGGTTACTTTCTTTCTTTCTTCTCTGTAAAAAGACAAGAACTTTAGCCTTGCAGGAACAATGTACTGCATTGTAGATGACAGAAAATTGACAATACTAACAAAAAATAGAATTGGGATTATTAGGTTTAATATTTGGCCTAAACAGATATGTTTCACCTGCTCTGTGCCACCAACATTGTAAGGTACTGTGGTATTTATCAAGCCCTTCCTCACACTATACAGCAAATTCATTGATGACAGAGATCTGTCTCTGAATTCTTAACCTTAACCTCATGCCTGGAACCTAACAGACGTTCCATAAATGATAATCAAAAATAAGTGGAACCATATTATGATTTCCAGCATTGATTGGTTTGTCATAAGCCTTCTCATTGGAACGGGCCTTGTTCTGTTAGGAGCTGTTCTACCTTTTTTTTTTTTTTTCGGTACGCGGGCCTCTCAGTGGTGTGACCTCTCCCATTGCGGAGCACAGGCTCCGGATGCGCAGGTTCAGCGGCCATGGCTCACGGGCCCAGCCGCTCCGCGGCATGTGGGATCTTCCCGGACCGGGGCACGAACCCATGTCCCCTGCATCGGCAGGCGGACTCTCAAACAATGCGCCACCAGGGAAGCCCTCTACTTCTTTAAAGAGATGATGAGAATTTGGCTTTGGGGAAAACATCATGTGGATTCATTCAGCATTACTTTTCTTGGATGTTATCATACTCAGAAACATTTATCACCACTCCTTAGCACACTAAGATTTTAACTCAGCATAAGGAGTCAATGAGAGGAATTTTAAGACATAAAGGAGAATAGTTAATGGGACAGTGTTTTTGTTTAGTTCAAGGGAAAGAAAGGCAGGCCTCAAATGCTGCACAAATGCTAAAATTCTAGAAAGGTCTAGGTTCAGAACCCATAGCAGAGTTACAAGGAAAGGTTTTCTAGCTTCTGTTTCTTATGCCATTCAACAAGATTGAAAAGGAAATGCAGCCAAATTTAATGGTCGTTACCTGATGAAAAACAGACATCCTTTGGGTTATCCTCATGCGGTACTGAGCAGGACTTAATGCAATTAGAAGACTCCACTGAGGCCAAGATGGCTGAGGAATCACAGAAAAACTATTGCATATGAAATATGGTCTCACCGTGTTAGGTAAGCCATGCATTTTCAAAACAGTATTATAGGAAAAGTATTAGCGCAATTGACTATGTCACGAAGAGCACATTAGATTCATCAGCTGAGTATAGCATTAAGTCAGTATTTTTCAGGCGGTTTGGAGAACTTTGCTTTTAATTAGCTCCTCAAAGAATGGAAGAAGCCTGTAAGCTCTCTGAATATTCTACCCCTTCAATCTTTATTATGACATTGTTTTTCTCAAAAGAAAGTTCGTGCCATCTACGTTGATTCCTTTATATTTGTAATATGTGATACTTTTTGTTTTTAAAATGACAGATCCCTTGTACATCTTTATAGTAAACTTGGATTTAGTCCTTGTGTTGAACCATGCAGTAATTTTTGTATTAACTGAAATATGGGACCTATCTATGTAATTTAAATAAATATGGTAAGGTGGTCATTACTCTTCAAGGGAAGCTAACGTTTTGCTTTTTTATTTCAAGAAGGCAAGTTATTAGAATTTTTTTCCAAGGAAGAGAATACAAAAATTATTGTGATCAGAACTTGCTTTTGAGAAGCTAGACCAGCTCTTCCCTGTACACCAACAGTGGAATGGCAAGACACTTTAGTAACTTAAGCAGTCATTAGGATTCACAGCCTATGCAGAGGCTTCACCCTCGGGCCAGACCTATCGTAGTTGTAAGAAAATGATTTATGTGTTGTAATAAATGTTACTTCTCAATCTGTTTGCTTGTTCCATGGTTGAGGTCCCAAAAGAAAAGGTCTATCTCAAATTAGGACTGGCATGTATTATCTGTCAACTTTATATAGTACTGTAAAAGTCATTCAGCTGACAGTAATATTAGCAGAATGTTTTATAGGTTTTGTACTGTGTGAAGCTTTGTATGGGTGAGGAGAGGCGTTGGGTCTGTGGGGCTCTGCGGTCCGGGATAAAGTTGCGTGTAGATGAGTCGTTTCAATGCTTCTCTGTAAATGAACATCTGGCTCACATATTGATTCCATGTGTGAAAATGAGATCAGCCCATATAATGACCAGAATCAATCAGACTTCAGCTGAGGAGTAACATACACTGGCCTTGATTTGTTAGACAACCCGACTTGGCAGCACCTTGCATAATTTGGCACCAATTGACAAAGATTAGGCTGTTTGGGGGCCTGGGTGGTTATTAATTTGAAACCCCCCTTAAATATTTTGCAGAGTAAAATCAGCTGTAACTTATTTGTCCCAACCTCCTCCTTTTCATACTAGCTCTAATTGTTTTAGACAAACAAGCGAGCTTGCGGCCTGTTCACTTTACACAGGAAGACATGAATTCTTTGATCCATACAATATTCTTTAGCTCAACCTTGGAGCTATTTACTGAAGAGATTTATTTGCAGACAGACGGTAGAACAGTTCTTTGTGAGTAGAAATGAATACAGCTTCCATGGGTTTTCGGCCTCACGTTTCTGCTACTTACTGTAAGAGAGAAAACTAAGCCATCTTTATTTTTAATCTGAACCATTCTTTTCTTCATATTTATAAAAACTGAATTAGACTCTCAACCTTCCCATCTTCTCCTCACATTTTACAATTATTAGAGCAGAGATCGAACCCAGAGAATGAGTGGATACGATTTCATGTTTGCGCTTCGCACAATCACGAAGAAAAAAAATTGTAAGATTTAAAACAGGACAGATGTTGATTGTAAACCTTTTACAGATAGATCTCACTCTTCTTTCTGGGTAAAAAGGAAACTGCCTGTGCTGTATTAACAGTAGATATTTGAAGAAAAGAAATAGCTATAATGGTCCCAATGTAATTTAAAAAATTGATTGTTGCTGCCAGTTTTAAAGATACAGACTCATTTACTTTGAATTTAGGTCATCTTATTTAGGTAAGTATCTAAACCAATATTTAATTTTTCCTCCAATTAAATAAGAGTTATTTGAGCAAAGCCTCTCTAAATGCTTTATATATAATGGGCCAGACAATGTAATAGTAACAGTAACAAGACAGCTCCATAAATATGTCTTTTTATAACGCTGTAAGATATGAGCTCCATTAAGACTATTTGATTTCCACCTAGAGAAGTTTGATTCGTGAAATCAGTTCTAGGGATAATTCTCAATTCTTAATTATCTCTGACAATTTATTACTAAACTATATTCTCTTTTGTTATCTCAGAACCACATTTTCTGGGCCTCTTGTTAACCAGTATATGAAAAGTCATCTCCCTCCTTTAATTTTTTTTCCATACAAATTTGTAAATTATAATTTAAAATGTGTTTCTTCAGAGAAAAGTCAGGATCTTCTGATTTTACCTCGTGGTCACTTAGGTTATCAACATCATATATGGCATTCTTGCCTTTCCATTTTCTTTTGAATAATTTACCAATAACATTTTAGAAAGCTGTGAGTGGCATCATGTAAATCTTTGTAGTTGATTAATGAGATAAACCGCTCTCACTGAAAAACGAAAACTATTTTGACTCCTAAAAAATAATCACATGTTGATCAAACATTTTATTTTCTAAAATACATTTTTAAGTTATGGATTAATGTTTATAGATTTTCAGATTTTCATTATAATTTTGAAATGTACTCCTTTCCACCTATGTAAAACTTTCCAAATAAAGAAAAATAACTTGGAGAAGAAAGCATTTTCAGACACTTAAACACGCATTTTTTTTTTTTTTTCAATCAGGAAGCTTTTAAGTCTAAACAAGCATTCAGTCGGTAAGTCCTAGTTTTTCAAAAATCTTTCAAATTGCCTCCATAAGGGCTTAAGATTTAACTTTGGTAAACGAAAGTGCCTAAGTTTTTGACAAATGCTTTACAAAATCACTTTTTAAGAATGATGTCTAAAGACTTTGGAACCAAATGCATACCTCTGGTCAGTAGTTAGATTATTTATTTGTTAAAAGTAAAAGGATTAAGAGAAAGTTTTAAGAAAGAATGCTTGTATGTATAGGTAGAAATGGGCAGGCCAAAAGGCTTTATAATTTCAGACCATTAAATAACACAATCACACACAACTCTTATTATAGAAGATACCCTATCAAGACATCACATGCAATTGACATTTTAGAAAAAGGAGAAATGTGTGGTTGTCTCACACATTAAAACAATTTCAGCACACATGCATTTTCCTGTCTCTTACGACTAGCCGCAGGTAAGAATTCTTGCATACTAAAAATATTACCACCATGATTTCAAAGTGAGGCCAAGTCCTGTTAGGGGAATGTGTGATAATTTACCGTCCTGTCTACACTGTTAAGTGAAACCGTGTTAACAGCAGCCGTGCTTAAACATGGTTTTCGTTATGTTTCAGACATGGTGTGGACAGCTTTATATTTCAAGACACTTCTTTCTTGTCTTTTTGGTACATTGGTTCATTTGGCATAATTCTTTCACTGAAATCATCCATAAATACTAATTGATAATGACAATAACCTTCAGAGCATTCTACCAGATATCCTGAGAGGACTGTCTTTTGTTTCACTTCTATTTACAGAGGCTTGTTGAACGTGGTGAGACCTATTTTTTGCCAGAATAATAGATGACATGGCTCTCAACTTGGATCTGATGGCATGTATCTTGTGCCTTGCAAAAATGTCAACCAAAGACCACCACACGATTGCTGTATCTTTGAAGAATACACTATCCTATGGTCATTTGACAGTGAAAGATTTTCTTACATCTGAATAAGTTCTCATTTTTACTTTATTTGAATTTTGTTTTATTTGAGGTGTAACTTGAATATATATGAACTAGCCGTGAATGAATTCTTGAGGTAGGTGTTCATGCATTTCAAAAGCAACAATCTTTGGGGGATTTCAGAGATAAATATGCCTAACAGATAATAATTTCATGGAAAATGACTCAGCGCTATCAGTATCACTCATAACCACATGGCCTGACCTATGCTAAGAAAATTATTTCCCTTAACAAGATTACTGAAGCTGCCTATTCTACCGCTTTTTTTTTTTTTTTTTAACAAACGTATTTAAAGGTGGGGAAAGAACCAGCTCTCCAGTTGAGTGCTTTGGGTTTTTTGCATGAGAGCAGTGAATGCCATGAATTAAAAGTTGTTTAAGTTCTAATGATGGAGGGGGTCTTGAATATGCTGAAGTCATCTGAACTTTGTTTTTTAGGCAGTACGAGTCATAGCTCCTGGCCTTGTTCTACCTGTGTTTCATTCAGTAGTTTAAGAAAAAAAAAAAAAAAAAGAATTGTGGACAATGGTTGTTTTTATGGTGGTCCCCCAAAATTCCAGTTTCTCAACCCATTATGCCTGATTCTCATTTCTTTTGTCCTAGGATATCTTGGGCCGCAACTCTTCTTCCCACAGAACAGGCTAAAAACAGACTGTGTAATATATATATATACACATATATGTGTGTGTGTGTATATATATATATTTCTTTTTTTGATAGTCTAGGTAAGACCTAATAACTTTCTGAAGTAGGAGCATTGTGGTGGAATTGACCCACAGGATTTCGTGACCAATTGGCAATGAGAAGGGCTTGAGGGATGATAAAAAGGATGCAAGGAGGTCATCCTGCCTGAGATAGGAAACATGGGACTATAAGCAAGTTGTGACTTTACAAAGGCTCTTGGAAAAATATGTAAGTTGTCGCCTATAATAATAAGTGTGCATAATTTTCATCCACTGTCATGATAATACCAAATAAAGGAAAACATGGTTTTCATTGCAGTAACAAGTTGGTGGTACAAATTATATTACCATGCTAAGAAAGGAATGTTTGTTCTTTTCTGTCAACCCAGAAATAACTCCAGAATCAATCAAGGTGACAAAATGCATATTGTTTGTAGGTTTGCATCCTTGCTAATAAATGAATACATTTTGCCTCTTTCAAAGTTATTTTTAACCTCTTCATTTTGTCAACGTGAATTATAATTTTTCTAGAGCTGAGGCAACTTCAAGAAGCCTGACCCAGCCATCTAATTTTTAAATAAAACTGAATTTTGTCATATATTTTAGTTTGGAGACTATTAGGCCCTAAGATATCATATATATATACATATGTATATATATGTATGTATTTTTTTTACCCTATATTTTGCTCTATTTCAGGGTATTTAAATTTATTCCTTTGTGTTTATCAATTATTCCTAGTAATTTCAAAAGGGGCTTTTTCTTAAAATGTAGAAAATAAGAGAGCTTTATCCAAATCTATGATTAGATTTGAACTATTTCTTTTCACTGTTGTGTATTTATTTATTTATTTGATGATAGCTTTTTTGACAGCTAGCACTAAACTGTGGTTGAATTCTCTAGTAATTCACCTGCGTTTGTGTAGTATCTTAAGTGTCAATCTTAGAATATTTTACACACAAAGAGAAATGCCATCCGGTAGGGTTTTAGCATTATGTTACAAATCAAGGAAGCTAGATTATTTCTGGTATTTACATTGAAGACTTAATGAAAATAAATTATCTAAAAACAATCTTCACTATTAATAATGATGAATATGCATCATACTAATGAAATATTAAATAAATGAGATGCCATTTTTAAAATGTGTACATGTACATATATGTGTATTTATAAATACTCTAAGCATGATGAATTGACTTACTGTTTTTAACAGTTTCATTATATAATGATTCATACACCACATTTTGTTGAACACCTTCTGTGGGCCAGACACAGTGTATTGTTTCTAGATATTTTATTTCAGCTCTGGATTTTGGTGTGAGCCTGGATACCATATAAGCTGGGGTATCAGAGAGCCTTTGGGTGCTTTGACACCTCCAGCCTTGTAAATGTCCACATTTCTGTTCTGTGGCTTCTCTGTTCCTGTCCCTTGTGTTTTGCCTGGATCCTGCATCAAAGAGATAAGGGGGAGGGAGTCAATGATTGGTAGTAATAAACCTTTCATTGTTCTAGTTTTTGAAGTTAAGGCTGATTAGTGCCCAGGCCTCCAAGAAGTTCTCCTCAGCTTTCAGCTGCTGGATTCTATCGTCTGTGGACTTTCTCCAGTTTTGATCACTGTGCTTTAGAAGACTAAAACCATAACTCAGAGGAATGGTTGCGACTTAAATGATCTTACCCTGATCTTCGGACTGTACTTTGCTCTATCAAGGAGAAATGGTTTCAAATCTGCAGCATATCCTAAGGGGGTGACTTTATTCTTCTAGTTGATTCCATTCTTAACTCAGTGGTAATCCACATAGGAGAATTTATTTCCCATATAGTTTAAAGTATGTGTTGGCTCTGTAATGCCAGGAAGGTAGACTTGAAAACTTTGCTTGATAGTAAATCACTGAAAATTTTAGGGAAGGACAAGATTTTTGCATTTTAGGATTCTGCTGTCAGTGAGGAAGGTGTCCAGATATGAGGAGACCAGTTAGAAATCAACTGAGGACCTGAACTAAGGCAATGGAGTAAATTTAGAGAAGGGTGGTGTTTCAGAGAAATTTAAGAGATCAAGTTACCTAACGTTGCTAAAGATTAGATACATCCTAAGAGAAAAAGGGAAAATGACTTCCTATTTTCCCTGACGGTGTGAAAAGTTGTACCATTTACAAAGATAGAGAACTGAGATGTATGGGTTCTTTTGTGTGTGTGGATGGGTGGGAGTCACATTGGTGTTAATGATATTGTTCGTTTGTCTTTGAAATCCACATGTTTGGGTCCACTCCTTAAAACTGTAAGCAGGTGAGAATGTGGCTCCAGTAGATATTTTTGTTTTGACTGTACAGACCTGGAAATCAGGGGTATTTAAGTATTAGTTGAAGTCATAGGCATAAATGAGATTTCTCAGGGTTCAGAGCTCCTACTGGAGTTTGTGGATACCTAGGTTACAGCAATAATACTATATTATCTTTTTTATTTGCATGTTAATCCCCCCACTAGCTGGTAAACACCTTGAGGCCAGAATCATCTTTCTTCCTTTCAAAGTCTCTAACCCCCTAATATAGGACCTGGAACACAGGCAGTATTCAATTATGTGTTTAGTGAATGAATAAATAAACAAATATATGAGTAAACCCAGGAAGCACAAAGTGAGAAGGGACTCTGGTTTGGAATTGCAGTGCTAATTCTGAAGAGTAGTCTCACAACATTGATGACAACTAGAAGAGACTGGTGGGTATTGTTGTAGCCGAGTTAAGAATTCAGAGTTCCTGGTCATAAAGCTTCTTTAACTCCTGCACCCCTGACTCCATGAGAGATAGCAATGGAAGAAATTACCCCATAACTAGTTCTGTACACACATTAGGAGGATGTTTGGTTTCATATGCTTGAAATTTGGGTTTCTCTTTCACCGTCAAGAACACATGCCGTGACTGGACTATATTGGCATTAAAACCCAGTTCATCGTGTTTATATTCAATTTACCTGAATGCTGACGACCTCTTCTATGTTTTTCCACACATCAAATGATCAACTGGCAGGAATGTTTTTAAAAAATACTGTTTCTACATCTGAAGAAATTATTTGAAGGTACACACGTTTAGCATGAAGATTCTTGCAGAATTCAGTGAGGTTGTATTAATAATAGCACGCCGAGCATCTAGTTAGTTGCTGTTGCAATAGTGGAAGTTGATCACTGAGACAAATCTGATTAGACAAAATCCTGCCCTGACTGTTCTGCAATGACAGAAGGATGGCAGTGAACTTGTTTAAGTAACTTAAGAAAGAAAGCCAGCATTTTCTCAAAGCCCTTCATGTCATACCAGTGTCACAAACAACTTCATATGATATACCAGCTTCCTATGTTCTGCCCAGTTGTGTGCAGATATCTTTATACTGTCTAATCAGTTATGCTGCTCAGGCACAGAAAACAAACTCAATAATTTATCTTAATCTGTGTTCATTAAAATTTTTTTAACCTACAAGAACACTGAAGCAGTATTTCTTCTGCCCCCAGGAAATGGTATGGAAACACTTCAGACAGACCAACTCCATTACTAAAGAAAACTGTGTGTTTCAAGAGACACCCCTAACTTATGGTTTTGATTAAGGATTCTTCTTACATTCTCATTACTTTTAACTTTTTTTTTTGTTTTTGTTTAGAAGTAAAGCCTGATCTATAAAAGATCTCAATTTGAAAATTTTAGATTTTTAAAAACTAGAAAACTTTGCCTACAACAGCTAAAGTGAATGTCCTCTGGAGGGTAGAAGGCACAGAAGCAAAAAAAAAAAAAGGAAGGAAGAAGAAACCTGGTATTAAAACACAATAAAGCTATTGTCTGGCCCTGGTCAGTCTTATTTTTTTGTATCATTATGAAAACAACCAAAAATTGTTTTGCTTTCCAAAGAAGCAGGGCATATTGATTCATCGATAATACATACATATCATTAACATAGCACCTTCCACTTGCTGAAAATTTCTGCTCAATAATCTTCAAACACGTTATAAAGAAGCAAGAAGAATTTTATTGGTAGATAAATTGTAGTAAATTTGAGTCAATTGCCCTTTGCTATCTATTAACATAATTTCAGAGTTTAGGAAATAACCAAGAAGTGTATCATCTCTGAACTTACATAATCCTTGTGTCAAAGTAGCTCTTCATCCATTCCTTAATTTATTCTTCTAGTAAATAAAAGTGGGAATAATAATAATTATGTCACGGGTTCTGCTTGAGACATAAGAATATTATTAAATGCCAAAAATATTATGTAGTTTCTGAGAACTTTTATCTTTTTTGGATATAAAGGTACTTCATTTTTCAAAAAACTTTAATATAGTAATGAGTAGGCTAAAAGGATGAGTAAACATTTCTAGTTTATGAAATTTATTCTGAGGTCTACCATACTTGCCAGGTGGTAACTACTTGTGATAGAAACAGTTTGCTTTATTACAACTTCAGTAAACAACCAGGACTGCCTCATTTCTGTATGGGGTTATATGTATTTTCTTTTAGTGACAAGAAGTGTATTGTGATGAATCATAGTTCCATCAACCCTGGCATTTCCTCAAAGAACTACATGGCATGAAGTTCCCTTTGTGTTTTCAAGCAAGGTTTGATTTTCTTTACTTTGTGTAACATGAACCTTTTGTTTCAAATACATTAAACTCCACACTACAGGATTCAAATATATATTCATGCCTTCTAGTACATGTTTTTCTGGCTTACCAAGTCCTACATAAGTGAATTCTCCAAATTCTGAAATTATTCTCCAAGCTTAAAAGTGAAAAAAAAACACAACACTTTTGGGGTGAAGTATTACTAAGGTATTTGGTAAACTACCTAGTTGAAGTCAGTGAATTCAACTGCAATTTCTTTTGTGGCTTTATTGATTCTTAGTATCATAAGGTAGCAAGCAGTGCTCATTGCTCTTCTTACTTTGCACCTGTTTTCTATGATTTTTTGCTTTTGTTTGTCTTTTAATTCAACACATGTCTAGTATTTCTGCCTTGCTAGTGATGTTAGATGACCTTCCCTACCCGTCACCTCTGCTTTCTCTTTTGATGTGTCCAATCTGCTGAGGACTTCAAAACCGTAAGGAGAAAAGAGAATCTGATGAAGGACACCACCCAGTCAATTTTATTCTTAATAAAGCCATGATCTTCACGTTTCCTTCCATCTGTTTTGACTGGGAAGCTTTTATTATCTTTTGGACATTTATCTTATTTGGAGAGAAGAATTTATTTTTATCCTTGATTTTGAACTTCAAGATTATTCCTACGGAGAATTAGGGCTAGAGAACCAATATAACTTTTAATCTTGGGATCGATTGTCTTCTCAAACAGTAAGACTTCACTTTCAAAAGAGCAAAGAAACCTCAGGTGAAGCACATTCACTTACTAATTTTCATAATAATCTGCCAACCATTGTCTGTAGTTCTTAAACACTGGTTTCAAGTATCTTAGTATAACATAGACTGGGGTGGAAGCATGCCTAGGGTCATGAATTCTTAATTCCACTGTTAGATACTTAACAAAACTCATTTGTTACTAATCTGACACTGTTCTAGGAAGGCACTGGGGATACAGTGAATAAAATAATCCTAACTTTTATGGAGCTCTTTTATATGCGGAGACATCACCAATAATATAAGGTCTCCTTCTTTGAATGCTTTTGTTCCTGCTCAGATTAAGATCATAAAGCTAACTGAAAAAGACCAAACAATAGTAAATGCTATTCTTGGTGAAGTCTTTTCTCCTCTCTTATCTGTACTCTAGGAACATTTGTATCTCTCTTAATGCCCTTGGCAAACTCTTATATTTATTGTAAATAAACTTTTATAAATCTTCCACTTCCTAGATTCTAAACTCCTTGTAGGCAAGGTCCATCTCTTAAATATCCCCGTATTTCCTATAGGGTTTTTATATGGAATAAGCTCAGATATTGATTGAGTTCATCCAGGCTCGTAGTTCCTTGACACCATCGAGAATGTTGTCTTCTTTTTTTTTTTTGGTGCCTATGGCATCTATAAACATTCAATAAACGTTGATTTAATATGTATTCAGGTAATATTTTAATATCACAAGAATACACCTTGTTGGCATGTGCCCCCCATCAAAGCCTAAGCTTACAGTAGATGCCTTTCACAAAGGCTTATTCATGTAACATAATTTTAAACCCTGATATTTTTGTGTCGTATATGTTGTCAAGAATTGAGCAAGCAGGTGGTTTGTCTTTGAACCTGAGCAACATGAAATGGGAGAATTATTGCTCAGACCACATGATTATTCCCCAAACAGAACTGGTAGAATTATGCCTTACCCTTTAACCACTTTTTCTATCTTGCTTTTGTATAATTTCCTCTGATTTTCAGAGGACTAAGAACTTGAGGACCCTCGAGCCTACGATCTCTAGACTTGATGTAAGCTGCAAATAGCATAACTGAGGGAAGGAGGGAATGAACGTTTTCTGTGGCACAAACAAACACTGAATTATATTAGTACTGTGTTCACTTAGAGAAATATTCCATGAGCAACGTGAAGATTATATTTGATGCCTATATTTTTTACCTTCATTTTCTAATGTTCTATCATCGGGGTTTTTTTTCTCCTTGCTTTGGACCCATGAAAACACTACTTGAGATAAAAGGTATTTTTGAGATTGATATTTGGTGATTTAGCATCAGAATTTTAAGCAGCAGTTGGGGTGGGAGGTGTGTAATAAGTGTAAAAATACATTTTTATACACACATAAAATATTTTAAAAAGTGTGATCTAAAATTGAGAAACAAATGTAGGAAACTCTATGGAGAGCAGTATGGAGAGCAGCAATCCCACTATTGGGCATATACCCAGAGAAAACCATAATTCAAAAAGACACATGCACCCTCGTGTTCCTTGCTGCACTATTTACAATAGCCAAGACATGGAAGCAACCTAAATGCCCATCGACAGACAAATGGATAAAGAAGATGTGGTACATATATACAATGGAATATTACTCAGCCATAAAAAGGAACGAAATTGGGTCATTTGTAGAGACGTGGATGGACCTAGAGACTGTCATACAGAGTGAAATAAGTCAGAAAGAGAAAAACAAATATTGTATATTAATGCATATATGTGGAATCTAGAAAAATGGTGCAGATTAACCGGTTTGCAGGGCAGAAATAGAGACACAGATGTAGAGAACAAATGTATGGACATGAAGCGGGGAAAGCAGGGTGGGGGTGGGGGTGGGATGAATTGGGAGATTGGGATTGACATGTAGACACTAATAGGTATAGAATAGATAACTAATAAGAACCTGCTGTATAAAAAATAAAATAAAATTTTAAAAAATGTTGGAAGCTGCTGTTATAATAAATATTTATTGAAACTTCGTATATGTGGTGCTGGTCAGGTTGAAAATTCATACTTCAGTGGGTTTGTTGTTCTTGTTCATACTTCAGTGGGTTTGTTGTTCTTGACCAGCACCACATATGAAGTTGGCATCATCCTTTCTTCACAATATTGAGAAATTCACCCTACCTCATGTTTTTTATAAGACTTGACTAGAAAAATTGCTGACAGCAAAGTTTAATTTACTAGATTTTCTTCTCCCCTGGTTATTTTGTAGTAAGTGATGACCGTTGTATTTCAGGCTGAAAAAGCCAAGTACTTGCATACTTTTTATGCAGACAAACTTATTATAGGATATTAATCACATTTAAAGTCTTTATCATCGGGCTTCCCTGGTGGCGCAGTGGTTGAGAGTCCGCCTGCCGATGCAGGGGACGCGGGTTCGTGCCCGGGTCCAGGAAGATCCCACATGCCGCGGAGCGGCTAGGCCCGTGAGCCATGGCCGCTGAGCCTGCGCGTCTGGAGCCTGTGCTCCGCAACGGGAGAGGCCACAACAGTGAGAGGCCTGCGTGCCACAAAAAAAAAAAAAAAGTATTTATCGTCTTTCAGCCTAAAATGATTTATATTTCTGTCTTTTAATATTAATGTTGATATCAGTGTAGCAAAATAGTTACCCCTTTGGAAAGGAAAGAAATCCAGACATAGGCTGTGCTTTTTATATTTAACAATTGCTTGTTATATTTAAAGACTTTATTACTTATTGTCATAATACAAGAACTGGAAAATGCTCTTATTTCCAAGGTGATCCATTGCTTGGAAAGAGCTTGGACTTTGGAGATTAAAGAGGTAGATTAAAATTGTGATCTGCTAATTGGTACCTGACTCTTGTTGAGAGTTCCTTAGACTTTCTAAGTTGCAATTTTATTTTCCACCTCGTGGAAAATTTGTGCATAATTATTGTAAGGTTTTTCAGATGCAGGTTTTGTCATGTTGTAGTTGCTCAAGAGATATAGCTATTAATTTATTATATGAGCCATGGGAAACAGTGGGAGGAGTTGATAAGGTGGCGGTGGTGGAAGAAGACTCTATGATGTTGCATCATTGACTTTACTATAAAGTGACCATGGAAATAATCATCCAAGAAAGGAACTAAGGGGCTCCAAATACTCCCTTTTTGAAAATACCCCAAAATTCAAGAAACACCATGCTCAATTCAACTTAGAATTTGGACTCTCTATAGAGTTTTGTTTGAACAGTATGTAGCTCAGTATAATCCATTACTTGGGGTTAACATGGTCCTCTGGTTTTCCTGTAGCCCTTTCATAGATTTTTATTTCATGTTGCACAGGTGATGGTGAAACATGTTTAGTAGCTGGGAAAGTAAACCAATACTATTTTGCGTAAGCAGTCACCCTCTCTGTAAAGAAATTGTTTCCATTCTTCAAATGGAAAACATTCCAATTTCAGATTCTTTAGGAATAGGAAAAAGTTTCAATAAAATCCCATTCAATAAGTGGTTAATTAGACCTATGTTATTTTTTATCCTCCAATTTCCACCATATTTAGCTTTTGTTTTTCTGACATAATATCTCTTAGACTATAGTACAGGTTTCATCACAGAAGTACATAACAGCATGTTTCCTTGGGAGCAATTGAACAACAGAATAAAACAGCACTTACTGTTTTTTGAAAGTTGTGTCAGATTGTCATGGTAATACAGAGTTGCATTATGTTGTCATAGCAACCAGAATTAGAAAATGGATTTAAAGAGGATGAAGAGATACCTTTCGGTGTGGTGACTCGTTTAACTTTAAAGATTTCGTTCCTTCTCTACTTCTGTTTATTTCATTTTGCTTATTTTTTGTAAAATGTGGAAGGGGAAGCATGGCTAGAGGGAATAATGGGAACCCACCCATACTCCTTCCCAAATGAAGAGTTGCAGCATAAAGGTTTAAGTCATCACATTCTCTTTGAGCCAGGTAGAATTCAGGAACACGGAATCAGATAAACTGCTGTGTCAAGCCATCCCAACCCTGAGCAGGCAGAAGTCTCACTCCAATTGGAGTTGAAAAGGGATTTCATTTTTTTTTATGATTATTCATCGCTTTTCTCTCAAGTAAAAACATCCCAATCTTCCTCTGAACAAAAAGCAATATTGAGCATTGGGAGCTGATTCATGAACTGTATCAGGCTTTGGGGAAGACTGTTTCTTCTCTGTTATTAGAATAGTTTCGGTCATTAGACTTCTTCAGGAGGTTAAACTTTGACCCTTGAGGTGAAAAACTAATTTCAATGCTAAACCATTTCCATTATTACACAGTGGGGACCAAAAAAAAAAAAAAAGAGCTTTACAAGGCAGTTGAGATATTTGTTGCTTGAATACAAGCAAAGACAGATTCCACAAATAGTAGCGACTGGAAAAAATTAAATGTGTTAAATGTAAAACTTTGCTAAAAATCAGCCGTTGTAAGTATGTCTTCTTTTAACTCACCCCTTACCCTCTTGGCATAAGCAATTTGCTCTCATTCTCTTTGTTGCTGCATTGCCTCCTCTCAACTTGCTATTTAACAAACTCTGCAAGTTGCAGCAAGTTTTAGGCATTAATAGTGGCCAGGTAGCATAATACTATTTTTAATGGATGTCTGTTTTCTATTCTTTAACGTGCTTTCTTTGGAAAGAGGCCCACGAAACAAAGTATTAAGAAAACACACTGTTGCCCTGGAATGTGTGTATTAGCTGCAGATTATTTCCTATTAGCAGATTAGCTGCAAGACTATTGGCTCAGAAAGGTCTTTGAGAGTATTTTGTTTTGTAACTGATTCAAGCCATGGGAGAGAATTGCCACCATGATTGGAAAGAAGAATTAGCTACTGTTGCCATGGACACTGGAGTTCACAGTCCCATTGTTAAATCTAGTGCTTGAGAATGAGATGCCCCAGCATGAGTTCAAGCTTTGTTAATGAAATGATCGAATATATTTTTTTGGCACTGTGACAGAATCTTGTGAAAGATATGTGAAATACATTTTGGCTACAGAAATATTTAGTTTCCTTTACAAATCAGTGTTTTCCACTAAAATAAAATAATTCTGTGCTATAGCACTCCATGTCAACTAATACCTGCATCTTAATCTTTAGTTACCTTTGTAGTACATAACCATTTAGAGCATGTCTTTGAAAATTAGATTTTGTTTAAATATATAAAAATGACATTAATATTCAAATGTTTGAGTAATTAGAAGATCCGTACCAGTATGCTTTCTAACAGTATAAATAGATGATAGTATTATATGTGAGGTCTGTCTTTTAAAAATGTCATTGTAGAATCATGAAATTCAAAGCTGCCCAGTATGTTTTAAAGGTGGGTTGTAGACCATGTGACATACAGTAGATTTTAATTTTTAAACCTGGAAAGAATTTATGAAAGTTAAAGACTAGTGGCTTATTATGATGATGTGGGGGAAACCTGTGAAGTTCAAAGAGAAAGTGACAAAATGTTATCAGTCCCAGACTTCTGCTAATGGTCCAGTCAACAGATACTTAGTGCAGGCGAGAAGCCAACCATCATATTCTATACTTCAAAGAGAGCTTGTGGTCTTAATCAGACTTTCTCTTTTTATATCTTACCGGTCCTATCCATCAAAACCACTTTTGTTCCATTTTCTTCCCTTCACAATACTGTTTTGTTCATTTACTTTTCAGAGAGATATAGGTTCAAATCATGTTTCTGCCACTTACTCATCATGTGACTTTGGACCAATTAATTGTCTAAGACTCAGTTTCCTCACCTATAAAATAGAATGACGAGAGCACCCACCCCGTAGTTTCATGGATTGAATTAAATAAAAATGATAAATTTAGTGATGCATGGTGCATGGCATTCAGTAAATACAATTATTTCCCAAAAAATTCAGTGGCTCCTGTTTCTCCCGAAATGCTTAGATATTCTAGCAATGAAACTAGGCCTATTGCTGCCAGCTTATCTGCCTTTCCAACTAACTCATGGAAAATGTATCTAGCTATTGTCCCGATGACCCCTAAATATATTTCATGAACATTCTCACCTCTGAGTCTTTGCTTAAGCAAGGTCCCTTTTCAAGAGCACCCTTGCCCTTTCTTTTCTACCTAAAGTCAATATTTTCTTTAAGATCCACAGTCTCTGAAGTATTTCCCACTAATCCAGTCTCCTTCCCCTCAATTTTTTGATTCTCGGTTTTTTTGAAATTTTTAAATATGTATATATTAGAAGCCAAGGGAGAGCTGGTTTGAAGTTAAAAGACTCTTAACCCTTTAAAATCATCAGGCCCTCCTTGAGGTATTTCATTTATTAAAGAAGCTTTACCCACAAAAAAGTATATCCCACGGATATTAACTTTCTACAAATTTCATTTATTCTAAAAATTTAACTATTTTGTGTTTGGCTTTATTCTTCGCTGCTAAACCTGTAATAGGTTGGGTTAACTTGTCCTCTCGTTATTGATCATTAGACAGTGACTCTAATGGCCTCGTTGCTGCCAGATTCTCATCAGCTGGGAAGGCAGCATTGTCAACTGTTCCATGATTCCTTTCTGTTGGCACTGTGAGGGGAGAGACTACAGCCAAGACAAAGCTAAAGGACAAAAGCAAACCAATAGTACTTCAAAATGAATTCAGTAACAATATAATGTGTTATGGGACTGTTCATACTCTCCTTCCAGTGGCATATCTTAGAATCTAAATTGCATGCAAATAACTCCTTTATTTGGAGATAAAACCTGGCAAATTCAGCTACCTGTGACATTATGAAAAAGACACAAAGGTCTCATCAAAGAAGATAGTGAGTAACAAAGCTGCACCGGGAGTTCAGCTGCTACTTCGTTTATCTTCCAGTTAGCGCTTACGAAGAAAAGTGTTACTAAACAAAAAATGGCATCCTGAATAATATGTTGAAGAATTTTTCTGAAAAATTAAAGTTGAGAATATATGTTCCAGTATTTTGTTATTTCTTTATGCCATGTTTAGATAATGGTGGAATTAGATTATGAGTACAAAGGATCCCGCCAGGTTTGTACTCAAAGAGCTGTAGTCTATCCTCGATTTAATCTGGATAGAGGAGAAATTGCTTTCCAGTTTACAAAATAATAAACCAACACCCAAAATGCTGGAAGAATATTTTTTCGTCCTTGATAGCAACTTCAAGGAAAGATTTGTTAGAAGATAATCACAGTTTGAAATTCCATGAGATTAATTCTGTGGTCCGGGACAATGGAATTATGTGGGCAGATCAACCTGTGACCGTTCGCAACAGCAGTAAAAGACAAACACAAGTTTTAAAAGCAGAAAGGTAGTCCATTGACTCAAGAAGGATACAAAATAAAAGACTGAAATATATTGATTGCTGTACTAAATGTGCAGCTTCTAGGAGAAATATGAATTTATACTCTGGAATTCCAAATTGTTACAATCCTATTCATTAACTCTATTAGGAAAAGAGTAATTTTACGTGCATAAACGTGCATTACGTGCACGTGAATGTATATAGTAGGTTTTATATGGATTTTAGGGTGTGGCATGTAATTGAAAGATTTTGAATAAATGCAATGGTATAATTAACTAAACCTCTTTAACCTCATAATAAAGATATTTTAAATTATCCTCACCTTAAGGAAAAATTGTGAGGCAAAGAGTTATTTTACAGACTTACTACTTGCTTATTATAATTTCTGGATTTTATGAGAGTTGAGACATTTAAGAATTCCCTGTAAAACTTGGTGTTGCCCCAGTAAAATGCCCTTATTTTAGTAAGATAAAAATTTGTTTGACAGAACCTCCGTATGTGCCTTGCACTGATATCTATATAAAAATACAAGTGTAAAAACAAAAGGGAATGAAGTGTAGAGATAGCCATCAGCCAAATTCCACAGACATTATTTCATCCTTTTTTCTTCTACACTTACATTTAGGTAAAAAAGGGAAATTAGAGGATCAGTAACTTTTCCCTAGCGGAGGATGGAGGGGCACAAAACAATACAATGCATCTTTACATATATAGCATAGGAAATGGCTTTTTTAAAAAATTAAGTTTAAGATGGATCAAGAAACATTAGTTTCTTATAAGGAGTTAATATGAGAAAATAAATATGCTGCTAGAGATATAAAAGAATGGTAAAATATCATACGCTTGTTCTTTGAATTTTTTTTTTTTTTTTTTTTTTGCGGTACGCGGGCCTCTCACTGCTGTGGCCTCTCCCGTTGCGGAGCACAGACTCCGGACCCGCAGGCTTAGCAGCCATGGCTCACGGGCCCAGCCGCTCCGCGGCACGTGGGATCCTTCCGGACCAGCGCATGAACCTGTGTCCCCTGCATTGGCAGGCGGACTCTCAACCACTGGGCCACCAGAAAAGCCCTCTTTGAATGTTTTTAAAAAAACAATGTGAATGTTTCAGAAAGTTGTAACTTTAAAGAAGCTCTTTCAAAAAACCTAATTCATACTAACAGGGATTCTAACAAAAGTATATTTCTGATAACATTTAGTGTCCTCTTCAAAATGTCATAGACAAATTCTTCCTGCTTAAAGCCACACTTTGCTGTGAAATCAGAACATAACGTGTCCTCAGAGCGTCATAATTCATGATCTTTTGATACAAGTCAATGAAAACAAAATGTACACTCTTTAAGCAATGTTTAAAAATCTAACTCTCTATTAGTAAACCAAGAAATACGTGATTGTTGAACTGAATTGTGTCAGACAATGGTAGGCTGTAGACTTTTTTAATTAGGAAAGATTGAATGCTACAGGAATAATTCTGCATCTTTTCTAAAAAGCAGAATAGGGAAAAGGTTTAACTTGTTTTTCCTTAAAGGCTTGTTGCTTTTTAAGACTAGGATTCAACCAGAGTTTTAGTTTTGGTTTTGTACGATGGGAGAAACTGGGCAATGTGGCCACACAAAAATGAAATAGGAAAGTACATCCAAACGTGCTGCAATGAGAAGTGCTAGCATTTTAATAGCATCCCGCATATCTCAAATGAAAATACACCATGTAATTCACTTGAGACTAGATATGCATCCAGGTTTAGACAGAATGGGAGCAGGATATGGAGGATACAAAGGCCAAACTAAGTCACATAGATTGTTTTTCTGTAGACGAAGGGTGTTATTATGATGGGGTGAGAGTGAAAATCATCAGAGTTGTACTTATAGAGGACAGAAATGTTGTCACGATTAAAAGAAAGTAGAAGTAGGACTCCCCTGGTGGCGCAGTGGTTAAGAATCTGCCCGCCAATGCAGGGGACATGGGTTCGAGCCCTGGTCCGGGAAGATCCCACATGCCGTGGAGAAACTAAGCCCATGTGCCACAACTACTGAAGCCTGCTTGCCTAGAGCCCGTGCTCTGCAACAAGAGAAGCCACTGCAATGAGAAGCCCATGCACCACAATGAAGAATAGCCCCCGCTCGTCGCGACTAGAGAAAGCCCGTGCGTAGCAACAAAGACCCAACGCAGCCATAAATAAATAAGTAAATAAATTTATTTAAAAAGAAAATAGAAGTAGTTGTGACCTACCAAAAAGAGTATGTAGTTATTCTTATGAGAACATTTTTCAAGTATTGAAATATACATACCCTAACCTCAATTATAATAAGCCTCAGTGACTTATGAGCTGATTATTTTAATTCTGAATTATCCAGTCTCTATCATTAAATAGCTTGCTTTCTACCTTTGGGTATGAATTCTTCAAAGGCATCTTGAATGAGAAGGAAAATTTTAGTCTCTGAAAGATTCAAGAGAGGCTCTTTTAAAAAATGGCAGTTACTCGTTGGCTGCCTTACTTATACTAAAACTAAACCTAATTGATGGGTCACCATGACCCTTCCCCAACACATACACAATGACAATAAAAAAAGAAAAATAACAATTTTTTAAATTGAGAAAAACGTGCTTTTTAATCCTCTGTATGAATGGTCTTGAGTGAGTTACTTTAGCTTTGTGCCTTGTTCCTAGCACTGGAAAGCGGGAAAGAGGCTAGCTATTGGTTACATTTGACTTTTAGATATGGCTTTAGATTCTCTGCTCACACGTCTGCTATTACTATTCACATATATATATATATATACACACACACATATATCGTTTTTTCATTTGTTTCAATTTTACTTCTTCATTTAAACATTGAACCATGGCAGCTGTTACAACTTTTATTCGTTTTTATGAGAAAAAAATGTCATTAATTGATAATCACTTGGCCAGTCACAGTTAAGGAAGGGTATCATGTCATAGACTATGAAGTTTATGTGGGAATTGCTGCTGGGAGCATAGTAAGCCATACCTTAGTGTGTCCTGAAAGGGCTAAAGTATATCCTTTGCCACTAATATTACCAGGAACTGAAATGAGGCATTAGGAATAGTCTCCTTTATTGTGTATGTCATTTCTACCACTTCATATTTTTTGAGCAGATTTATGATGGTGAATCAGGTTTTCTCAATGTATGAGTAATTAGGAAGTTGTGGAAACTGAGAACAGTAGCACACATTTTCATTAATACTGAAACTGAGATGTGCAATTTGCAAAGATCACTTTACACAGACAGGTTTATTCTTTATTGGATTTATCCTAAAGAATTAATTTGCAGACTCATTTTTTTTTTTTTCTGGCACGAGGCCCCTCACCGCTGTGGCCCCTCCCGTCACGGAGCACAGGCTCCGGACGCGCAGGCCCAGTGGCCATGGCTGACGGGCCCAGCCGCTCCGCGGCATGCGGTATCTTCCCGGACCGGGGCACAAACCCGCGTCCCCCGCATCGGCAGGCGGACTCTCAACCACTGCGCCTCCAGTGAAGCCCCTCAGACTCATTTTTTAGCAAGTCATTCATGTCAAATCCATGGCTGTACTTGGGTTATAAAGATTTCTCCATATGTGGTAGGGCAATATTTCTCAATCTTTTTAGTCCATGCCCTTTTTTGATGAATATGGAAACCGCCACCTGCTCCATCAGTTGACTGTCCATCCATGTTCCAATCGAGAACCACTATTTCTGATGTTTAATAAATATCAGAAAACACAATTCAGTATGAATTTTGAAAAAAATAATCCATCTTTCTGACTTCAGGTTTAACAATAACATCTTCCAATCTGTTACCTTTGTTTAATGCAAGATAGAGATAGTGTGTTTCCTTTATAGTGCACATTTACCAATGACTGAGAAAGTGGTATGGATAGTAGTCATTAGTGAATTTTTTTCAAAGAGCAAATAATTAAAATAGTAGCTTACTCTTACATAGTGATTACTCTCTACTGTGCTCCATCCTAAGCTCTGTACACATATTAGTTTATTTGTTCCTAAGAACCCTATTGAGGCAAACACCATGAGGCAAACATTATTATGCCCATTTTATCAACGAAAAAAACAGGAACAGAGAGGTTTGTTTCAGGTTTATTTTCAGGCTCTCTATTTCTTTCATTGGTATTACCTTTTCTTCAGTCTTTCTTGCACAAAAACTCAGATTGTGCTTGACTCTTCACTCCCTTTTTTCTTCTTTTCTCATCTCTCATCTGTCATCCTTCTTGCTTATTCGACAATGCTAGGCTTTGCAACAAGTAATTCAAACTTAGTGCCTTCTGGAATTACATGATTTGTCTGCTTTTTGACTTTCTGCTTTTTCCCAGAAGGGAAACTCCTTAAAGGCATGGCATTTGCCTCGCTCTCTGCTGTATTTCTAGCACCTTCAATGTGCCTAGCACACAGGGGGTACCCAGTAAACACTTGGTTGCATGAATGGATTGCAAAGATTACCCTCTAAGGTGGATATAAACATCTCACAGTGTGATGGAGAAGACAGTGAGGTCTAGTCTTCTTTCAGTTATGTCACAGTGAATTCTTTCTCTTTCATTCCCATGGCTCACCATAGGCCTCTTTCCTTCTCTTTTGATGGTAGTGCCTGTGGTCTGTTACCTGGTCTTCCTGGTCTCTTTCTTCTCTCCTGTCCACCAGCAGTTTCTGCCAGGATTATCTTCCCAAATCATATCATGTTCTAGGTCAACCCCTTCTGATGATTCATGCTGTAACCTGGTTTGTCATTGAGCTATTTCTTATGTCTATGCCTTTTTCCCTCATCTCCACACTAAACCCTGGCAGGGATTATGGCAGAGTTCTTTACCATTCCCCTCCAGAGTGGCTGTATATAACATTGGCTATATCAGTTGACAATATATAGTAAATACATTTCTGAATATAGAAATGTATTTCTGGACTTCCCTGGTGGCACAGTGGTTGAGAATCCGCCTGCCGATGCAGGGGACATGGGTTCGTGCCCCGGCCTGGGAAGATCCCACACGCCGCGGAGCGGCTGGGCCCGTGAGCCATAGCCGCTGAGCCTGCGCGTTCGGAGCCTGTGCTCCGCAAGGGGAGAGGCCACAACAGTGAGAGGCCCGTGTACCACAAAAAAAAAAAAAAAAGAAAAAAAAGAAATGTATTTCTATATATTTCTATATATAGTAAATACATTTCTGTATATAGAAATGTATTTCTATATACATTGTATTCCTATATCCATTCAGGAAGCATGGGATACATTAAAAAACTAAAGAAGCGGATTGCTTTCCTGTTGCTTTGTAACAAATTACAAACTGAGCAGCTTTTGCAAAAGATATTGCAAATTTATTCCCTCACCTATTTCTGTAGGTCAGGAGACTGGATTAGGGTCTCACTGGGCTGAAACTGAGGTGTCGTCTAGGGCTGTAGCTTTCACCTGGGCTCAGAGACCTCCTCTGAGCTCACTGGCTGTTGGCAGAATTCATTTCTTTGCAGCTCTAGGACTGAGGTACCATTTTCCTTTTAGCTGTTGGCTGGAGACCACTCTCAGCTCCTATTGGCAGTTTCTTGCCCTCTTGGGCCCCATAAATGTTTGCTTTCTTCTAGGCAAGGTGGGCTACATCTCTCTTTTTCTTCTGAGACCAGAGAAATCTCTTTGTTTTTATAGGACTCATGTGATTTGGTTAGGCGCACCTGGGTAATCTCCCCATCATAAGGTCAACCGATTTGGGACTTTACTTACATCTGCAAAATCCCTTCACAGCAACACCAAGATCAGGGTTATTGAGTGGCCGGAGAAGGTGTGCGTCAGCCAGGGCCGGGAGTCTTGGAGGCTTATTTTAGGATTCTGCTTATTCCAAGGAGTTCCAGATTCCATAGTCTCAAAAGGCAATGTAGATCTAGAGGTGATGCCTCAGGACAACTTGTTCTTCAAGATTGGTGGTACATTCTTCATTCAACTGGTATTTTCTGGAATTTCTCTTAGAACGCATCAAACAGTACTCTAGGATAGTTTTTGAAGGCTCTATCAGTGAGATAAAATTGGGAAACTAATATAGCGTCTTTCCTCAAATACCAAATTTTGAAGATGGCATTGTAGAAACTTATTCCCAGGAGAAGTAGTACTTCTGTGATGTTATTTTAGTTGAAGCTGAATAGCTGAAGTATTCTCAAGAAGAATACTTTTATGATATGTTACAAAGCAAATAACATGGAAGCAACACTCTAAAGAACTGAAGGGAAACAGGACAAGGATTTAGGAAACCCGACTTCTAGTCTCTGATTGCTTCCTGTGGCAATATTTGAGATGTCTTTAATATCTTGATACTATAGATATTTCTTCTGTTGTAGGACATTGTATTGACTTGCTTCTCCCAGGTTAGTGTTACAAGACTAAAAGTTGCAAATTTATATGAAATATTGACTATTCTCACTTTTATTGAATCTTTCAATATTGAATATTAGATACTTAAAATGGATATAGAATGAATATAGACATATTGTGATACTGTGTTTGCCTATGTTTTCTCTGCCAGAATCTTATTTTAGGCTTAAGCTCAAAAAATACATGGCATTATTAATCATGTTAAAGATGGAAGGAATGCTTAGATTTTCTAACTGGGAAGTAGTCTGCCTTGTTTTGAGATACACTGATGCTGGTTTATCTTAATGAAAAAAGATGCTTTCACTATATAAAAGATTTGACTTTTGATGACCTCATCCCATTCTATAGCAAGAATAAAATTATTATATTTTTCTCCAGAATTATAGTATTACAGTGATTAAAGAGGGGAAAACATACTTTACAAAGCAACTATGAGTCAAACACACACTTTTCCATGAGAGAACATTTGAAACCGGGAAATAGCCTCCCTTGTTCTCAGCTGTTTTTTGTCTGGAGGAAATCCAGTTCTTGTCACCTGTATGCCTTTCAAACCATCGTTCATTTTAGAGGCTACTGTGAGCCAATTATAGTGCTATTTCTTTGCTATGTTAAACTGCATGAATGAAATTTGCAACTTGGTGTGCATTTGCATCTATAGCTGGCTTACAATTTTAGAAAAGAGATAGGTAGTGCCTTTTCTTTTTTATTTACTTGTTTATTTATCTATTTATTTTAACATCTTTATTGGAGTATAATTGCTTTACAATGGTGTGTTAGTTTCTGCTTTATAACAAAGTGAATCAGTTATACCTATACATATGTCCCCATATCTCTTCCCTCTTGCATCTCCCTCCCTTCCACCCTCCCTATCCTGCCCCTCTAGGTGGTCACAAAGCACGGAGCTGATCTCCCTGTGCTATGCAGCTGCTTCCCACTAGCTATCTATTTTACGTTTAGAGGTGTATATATGTCCATGCCACTCTCTCACTTTATCCCAGCTTACCCTTACCCCTCCCCGTATCCTCAAGTCCATTCTCTAGTAGGTCTACGTCTTTATTCCTGTCTTGCCCCTAGGTTCTTCATGACCATTTTTTTCTTTTTTTTAGATTCCATATATATGTGTTAGCATACAGTATTTGTTTTTCTCTTTCTGACTTACTTCACTCTGTGTAACAGGCTCTAGGTCCATCCACCTCACTACAAATAACTCAATTTCGTTTCTTTTTATGGCTGAGTAATATTCCATTGTATATATGTGCCACATCTTCTTTATCCATTCATCTGTTGATGGACATTTAGGTTGCTTCCATGTCCCGGCTATTGTAAATAGAGCTGCAGTGAACATTTTGGTACATGACTCTTCTTGAATTATGATTTTCTCAGGGTATATGCCCAGTAGTGGCATTGCTGGGTCGTATGGTAGTTCTATTTTTAGTTTTTTAAGGAACCTCCATACTGTTCTGCATGGTGGCTGTATCAATTTACATTCCCATCAACAGTACAAGAGGGTTCCCTTTTCTCCACACCCTCTCCAGCATTTATTGTTTGTAGATTTTTTGATGATGGTCATTCTAACTGGTGTGAGGTGATACCTCATTTTACTTTTGATTTGCATTCCTTTAATGATTAGTGATGTTGAGCATTCTTTCATGTGTCTGTTGGCAATCTGTATATCTTCTTTGGAGAAATGTCTGTTTAGGCCTTCTGTCCATTGTTGGAGTGGGTTGTTTGTTTTTTTGAAATTGAGCTGCGTGAGTTGCTTGTATGTTTTGTAGATTAATCCTTTGTCAGTTGCTTCATTTGCAAATATTTTCTCCCATTCTGAGGGTTGTCTTTTCATCTTGCTAATGGTTTCCTTTGCTGTGCAAAAGCTTTTAAGTTTCAATAGGTCCCATTTGTTTATTTTTGTTTTTATTTCCATTTCTCTAGGAGGTGGGTCAAAAAAGATCTTGCTGTGATTTATGTCATAGAGTGTTCTGCCTGTGTTTTCCTCTAAGAGTTTGATAGTGTCTGGCCTTACATTTAGGTCTTTAATCCATTTTGAGCTTATTTTTGTGTATGGTGCTAGGGAGTGTTCTAATTTCATTCTTTTACATGTAACTGTCCTGTTGTCCCAGCACCGCTTATTGAAGAGGCTGTCTTTTCTCCACTGTATATTCTTGCCTCCATTATCAAAGATAAGGTGACCATATGTGTGTGGGTTTACCTCTGGGTTTTCTATCCTGTTCCATTGATCTATAGTTCTTTTTTTGTGCCAGTACCATACTGTCTTGATTACTGTAGCTTTGTAGTATAGTCTGAAGTCAGGGAGCCTGATTCCTCCAGCTCCATTTTTCGTTCTCAAGATTGCTTTGGCTATTCGGGCCCTTTTGTGTTTCCATACAAATTGTGAAATTTTTGTTCTAGTTCTGTGAAAAATGCCAGTGGTAGTTTGATAGGGATTGCCTTGGATTTGTAGATTTTTGGGTGTAGTAGGGTCATTTTCACAATGTTGATTCGTCCAATCCAAGAACATGGTATATTTCTCCATCTATTTGTATCATCTTTAATTTCTTTCATCAGTGTCTTATAATTCTCTGCATACTGGTCTTCTGTCTCCTTAGGTAGGTTTATTCCTAGATACTTTATTCTTTTTGTTGCAGTGGTAAATGGGAGTGTTTTCTTAATTTCACTTTCAGATTTTTCATCATTAGTGTATAGGAATGCAAGAGATTTCTGTGCATTAATTTTGTATTCTGCTACTTTACTAAATTCATTGATTAGCCCTAGTAGTTTTCTGGTAGCATCTTTAGGATTCTGTGTGTATAGTATCATGTCATCTGCAAACAGTGACAGCTTCACTTCTTCTTTTCCAATTTGGATTTGTTTTATTTCTTTTTCTTCTCTGATTAATGTGGCTAAAACTTCCAAAACTATGTTGAATAATAGTGGTGAGAGTGGGCAACCTTGTCTTGTTCCTGATGTTAGTGGAAATGGTTTCACTTTTTCACCATTAAGGATCATGTTGGCTGTGGGTTTGTCATATATGGCCTTTATTATTATGTTGAGGAAAGTTCCCTCTATGCCTACTTTCTGGAGGGTTTTTATCATAAATGTGTGTTGACTTTTGTCAAAAGCTTTCTCTGCATCTATTGAGATGATCATATGGTTTTTCTAGTTCAGTTTGTTAATATGGTGTATCCCATTGATTGATTTGCATATATTGAAGAATACTTGCATTCCTGGGATAAATCCCACTTGATCATGGTGTCTGATCCTTTTACTGTGCTGTTGGATTCTGTTTGCTAGTATTTTGTTGAGGATTTTTGTATCTATGTTCATCAGTGATACTGGCCTGTAGTTTTCTTTCTTTGTGACATCTTTGTCTGGTTTTGGTATCAGGGTGATGGTGGCCTTGTAGATGAGTTTGGGAGTGTTCCTCCCTCTGCTATATTTTGGAAG
Organism: Delphinapterus leucas; assembly: GCF_059928025.1. Classification (NCBI taxonomy): domain Eukaryota; kingdom Metazoa; phylum Chordata; class Mammalia; order Artiodactyla; family Monodontidae; genus Delphinapterus; species Delphinapterus leucas. The sequence continues at coordinate 22,846,485 of NC_143145.1, forward strand.
AGTTTGAGAAGGATAGGTGTTAGCTCTTCTCTAAATGTTTGATAGAATTCGCCTGTGAAGCCATCTGTTCCTGGGCTTTTGTTTGCTGGAAGATTTTTAATCACAGTTTCAATTTCAGTGCTTGTGATTGGTCTTGTAGTGCCTTTTCATATATACCTGCAGTATATCTACAAAGGTTTGGGAATTAGACAGACCAGAATTTGAATATTGACTCTGCTGCTCACTAGCTGTGTGAGCTTAGGCAAGTTTCTTCACCTCTCTGTGCTTATATTTCATCTGTAAAATGGGGATAGTTATTTCTTTATCATGGGATACTTAGGATGAAATAAAAAGGCATGAGTACCTAACACGATGTCTAGGACATTCTAATCACCAATACTTACTATTTTCCACCTACCTCCTTTCTTTCATAAGTCATGGTTACATGTCTGTTTTGATAGTAAGCTCTTTATTCATTAGCAAACAGTAACTGTTTATTCTGTGTTACTATCTGTATTGGGTTGCGTAAGACATGGCCTCTGCCCACAAAGAGGGCATGACCAGCTTCTATGGAAGAACAACGTATATGCATTTAAAATTCAAAACAGTTAAATAATACTCATGAAAATGTCAAATTGAAGCTGTTTATGCAGAAGATAGTAAGTTATATTACAAGTTATATTGATCACATGGAAATAATTACATTAGTCTTCTTTCTGGGTTTTGCCATGGCTTTCCATTCATTTCGGTTGCAGTTAAGGTGGGGTTCTTTTATCTGAAATGCCCACAGGATATGGAAGCTGGCTATTGAAGTTATATTCTTATTTCCTTTGCTCCTAGAACTGTGTTGATGGTCAACGGAAGCTGTTTTCATTCTCTCTCTAGATTTGATGTTTGATGAGAGGAGCCAGAAAGAATTCAAAGGAGTTACCTTGCCTTAGGGACTTCCTTTTATTAAATTAAATTGATACTAAAAGACCCATGTTTATTCAGTTTTGACTTGAAAGTTGGGAGGTGGGTGTGCTCTCCTAGTAATGCGATGTTTGCAAGAGAAGATATAGCTATTATTCATGATTTAATGCATTGTTTCTTGCCTTAAATATTTTAGATGTTCTTAGTAATTGAAGCAAGGAAAACTGCTTGGTAAAGTGCAAAATTAATTCTTTATTTATTACTGTAAGATTTTGCAAAGTCAGAATTGACCTGCAGATTCAATTATGATTCAGTGGAATCAGTTTTCATATATAGGCTAGGTTTCATCTTATGCATAACCCAAATGCGGCAAGCTAGGACTAAAAATGTCCAAACATTTATATGTTACCCTATTTGAAATCATGTGATTTTTTTAGTTTTGTTTTTTTTCCGGTATGTGGGCCTCTCACTGTTGTGGCCTCTCCCGTTGCGGAGCACAGGCTCCGGACGCGCAGGCTCAGCGGCCATGGCTCACGGGCCCAGCCGCTCCACAGCATGTGGGATCTTCCCAGACCGGGGCACGAACCCGTGTCCCCTCCATCGGCAGGCGGACCCTCTACCACTGCGCCACCAGGGAAGCCCAAATCTTGTGTTTTTTTTAATCCCCATTGGATGGTTAGTTTTCGTTTAAAGTTGATATCAAACAGCAAAGGTAACGACCTGATTTGGGAATGGCCCCGTGAATTTTATCAGTTTGGGGTCCTGACTGAGCCTCTTATTTATGCTCAGTCTTTACCCCAAGGATTCTTTACCTCCCCTGTCCTTCCCTTAGAATTTTATGAGACATGAAAAACACTATCCTATCCTGCCCTGTACTGTTTATTTGTATCATTATACTTTCTTCCTAATCATACTGAAATTTCCCAAGGACCGTCTTTCATCTGTGACTTCGTCATAGTGCCTTTTGTAGCATCTCATCTAAGTGGTACTTAGTAGAATTTTTCTTAATCGGAGCCTTAAGGGAAAAGTTTGATATTTGAGCTGAACCAAAACATTTTAGAAAAACTCAGAGGGAGAGAAAAATATCACTTCGTCAGCAGATATGCATATTCGGGTTTCCACTGTGTTCCTGAAAGGAGTTCTAAGCATAGTCAATTTCTGTTCCGCAAATAGTGATTCTCTTTATTTGTGATGAGCCGACAGGAGGTTCCTTAAACAGTGAAAGTAGTTGCTCAGATTTTGGCATGAATCGAGCTCTCATAATAGTTTTTATGCCCTAGTTTTTGGAATGATCCGGTACAGTTAGAAGAGGCGCTTTAATGCTTAAGTTATGAAACAATATCATTTCACTTCCAGCATGTTTTCCCACCCTTGTGATTGTTAAGGGCAAATAAGTAAAATAATTACTCAGTATTGGAATTTTTGTGGGAGAATGGTGAGATTGGTTAAGATCAAAGGACTGTTTGGGGGTAAAATGAGGGACTGGTAAACAGCACTACAGCTCCATTTGCTACACCACAAAAGTTTTGAGACAAATTGAAATTTAAACTCCATGTGTTGGATGAACAGTACTTGGCTAGGGCACACTTTGCTTCTTAATTTGTTTCATTAATTCTCAGCAGCAACCGGCCTTTTGAAGAGCTATTTGTAAACCTGAACTTTCTGATCTAAAAATGGGCAAACAAGTCAAACCTGTATATATCTTATTTACCAAATAGTTACCTTTTTCTGAATCTGTTCTATCTTTTGATACTTGGGGAAAAGGGATGATACTTAGAAAAATACCAACAGCAAATAAGAAAAAGCAAATATCAACACACTGCAAACGATAAAACTAACCTAATGTTTCCCTTTATGATGGTAAAAAGGAGCATAGCATTTGATAGTTATTTTAATCTAAAATACTTAAAAATATTTTGTAGTAAACCATTTTTCTAACCAATGTTAATAATTCTGTCTACTTATCTTAATGGCTGAAATGCACATAAATTTCGTGTTCTTATTGAATCAAATCATTAGCATGAAAAAATTACACAACAGCAAGTCCTGTTAAGTAATTATGCTAAATTGGCACTTCAGAGGAGGTTCATCACATACAAGTATTATCATCTATAGAAAGGAATCTTTTCAAAGAAGGCTTCTATTTTAAAACTTATTAATGAAAGGAATTTAAAAAAAATAGATATATATGTATGTGGAGATTGTTTCTGAGTATAATATATGCATCCTTTACATGCATTCATCTTACAGTGAGAGGTTATGCATTAAGATAGATTGCTTCCCAATTTGATGGAATGTTCCAGATAGATTTCTGATCTTTGAAAGAATTAAGTAGAATAAAGGAAAAAAATGAATCAAAAGGAAAGAAATAAAATAAATCTCTCCCCAGATAAAAACTCAACATACCTAGAAGACATCAGGTTTCCCATGCTTTATAAACGTTGATCCTTCATATTGAAATTAGCCACTCTCGGAATATAATCTATGAACTCACATTTCCCCCTCTAAACTCTATAAAAGAATATAGATACCCAGCCAATTTCATGTTGAGCTCTTATGTTTAAGCATCCTAATAATAATAGCTACCACTTATTGAGTGCTTCGTTTATGCTGAGTGCTCTGCTAAGTGTTTTGTATAGTATTTCATTTAATCTTCCTTTTAAAAGCTATAGATTAGGCGGAGCAGCTCAGAGGGAAAAGTGAATTTCCTAAGATCACATGCTTCTAAATGGAATCAGGATTTGTGTTCCTGGTGGTCTGACTTTCATGTTCATCTTCAGCCTGAGCAAAAGAAAACCCCTGAACACGTTTAAACTGCATCATCTATATAGAGCAAATTGAAGCAAATGCTATGAAATTTGAGTAGATAGATATGAATAAAACTATATCCCTATGACCCTGCTCTCTTGCACCTCTCTCAGCTGTTTTTAGCCTCTGCTTCTTTGGGGAATGAACACCATCACTGGCTCTGAGCACTGCAGTTATCTAGCCCTGTCTGCCCACGACACTATTTTGAGGACTCTCTGATGCTGTGATCAGTTGCTTTGGGGGACTCTTCTAAGAAGTATATTTAGAGTTTATGTCATGTTTGCATTGCTAATTTTTCGGGCTTCAATTATTTATTAAATGCAAAATCTGTGACAAGTTTACTGCTTGTTAATATAAAAGCTTCTCTTTGCTACTCATTTATTCCTTTAATATATATATTGATATCCTGGCTGTCAGTGATTTGTGATGCCATTAAATATAGAGAAGTGCATAGAAAAGGGGTATATTAGGGATAAGATTTTAGAAAAGATCAAATTCTTCAAGAAATTTACAGACGTCTTAGGTTTTGTGCGTGTTTTTTATTTAATACTGATTATCTGCATTCTTAGGATTAGATCATAAATAAACATTTCACAGGGAAAGGAGAATTTTTTTCTTGATTTAATTTTTTTCGCCATACAGACCACGTTATATTTTTTGTGTCAAACAGATCCAGGCCAGATGCTTTTTCCCCTAGAGAGCTTTTCCAACTCAAAGGAATCTTTAACTCACTTAATATTTTCTCACCTGAATTAGTGATATCTGTCCCATTGTGCCTCTTACACCAGACCACAAATTATGTAAAATCAACATTTAATTCACCCATAATCTTGGTAAGTGCCCAATTAGTGTTTGTTGTATCGATGGGTATTTATTATTTTAAGTAATGTCTCTTAATTGTGTAAAGTATCCTTAATTTTTAAAAACTGTCTTCTTACATAACTTGGAAAGATAAACTCAAGTCAGAAAATTGTGCCTGATTTATTATTTTATCTCCCAAACACTAGGGCCTTGCACATAGTATATGTTCAAAAACTGTTTATTGAAAGTTAGCTGAATTACATTTTTAGAGTAGAATTTCTTAACACACCTTCTGTGCTCATGTAGGAAATCTCACTGCTCCACCTGCAAATACATAGAAAGCAAACAATGTGAAAGGACTAGTAATATTTGTAGTGTTTAAGATTCAAGTTATAATGTGTTCAAAACATTTTTTGGAAAATGGATATATGGCACTAAAACTGAGCCAGTGAAATTCAAAAAATGAAGAAATACAGATGACCAATTAAGCGTATTAAACCAGTTTTATTCTCATTATTGGTAAAAGGAATATACATTTGAATAAAGATCAAATTCTGTTTTTCACCTACATTGCGTAAGTTTGGGCTAATGAGTACTTTGATGATGTAAATTGGTACAGTAAGTCACGCATATATGAACGAGTTCCGTTCCAAGAGCATGTTTGTAAGTCCAATTTGTTTGTAAGTCCAACAAAGTTAGCCTAGGTTCTCAATTAACACAATCGGCTCTATAGTACTGTACTGTAATAGATTTATAATACTTTTCACAAGAATAATACATAAAAAACAAACAAACACAAAAAATAAAGAAAACCTTTTTAATCTTACGGCACAGTACCTTGAAAAGTACAGTAGTGCAGTCCAACAGCTGGCATACAGGGGCTGGCACCGAGCGAACAGGCAGGAAGAGTTACTGACTGGAGGAGGGAGAGGAGGTGGGAGATGGTAGAACTGCAGGATCCTCAGCAATAGGAGACGGAGGGCAAGCTGCAGTTTCTCACACCTGGCTCTGATGGAACGCACGTTCACACCTTTGAGAGTTTGCAACTTGAAGGTCCCTATGTAGGGGCCTTACTGTATATCTTTTTGGATGTATTTTTGACAATACATAGCAGAATTTTAATCAGCATAGGTTGCTAGAAATTCTGCAGGTCCATTTCTTCTAGTAATTTAGTCAAAAGAAATATGAAACGTGAATGCTCATCACATATCGTTTGTATTAGAGAAAGAAAAGGGAAAAGAGAGGAGGAAGGAAAGAAGGGAGAGAGGAAGATTGGGAGCAATTAAAACATGTGATAGCCTGGACTTTGCTAAATATACCATTGATACCATAGCATGGATACCTACGCACACATGAAAAAGGGTAGACTGCTTTGTGTTTATTGACCTGAAATGATGTTAAATGAGAAAAAAAGTGTAGGTTGAAGAAACAGTCTTTCTAGTAAAATCTTACTGCCTTTTGAATATTTGCTCTGTGATATAGGATCTAGAGATACAGGGATGGAAACAAGAGACCATGTTCTAATGGAACTTACTACTATGATCTCTGAGCCTAAGGAGCTGACGGTGGATATTTTATGCTCAAAAGATACAACTTGGTTCCAGAATTGTGGGTCTAAGCTGGAGAAGCATCAATGTATCTACAACAGTGAAACGTATTGGAGTTCAGTGGTTAGAAATCCATCTCTGTGACAGAGCTTCCAGATCAGTCTTTAGTTAGAATTTCTAATCAGCTGGGAAGAAGTCATGGGCTGGTAGTTGAGAGATGTCTAACAACTTCCCCTAGAAGATGATAATACAGGAGCAGTTCTAGGCACTTGGGGGCCTCTGCAAGATGTAAAAGCAACCCAACTAGTCCAGAGCTAATGATGAATAAGCCATTGGAAAAGCACAGTAGGATATTGGTACCTGCATCTCTATTTTATGCTGAGAAGGTACATTCCTTAGTGCTCTTGTCACTTTCCTTCTATAACATATTTGTTCATTATAAATGCATTAATCTTTCTTTTTTATTTTATAATTATTTTTTTTTTAACATCTTTATTGGAGTATAATTGCTTTACAATGGTGTGTTAGTTTCTGCTTTATCACAAAGTGAATCAGTTATACATATACATATGTTCCCATATCTCTTCCCTCTTGCGTCTCCCTCCCTCCCACCCTCCCTATCCCACCCCTCTAGGTGGTCACAAAGCACCGAGCAGATCTCCCTGTGCTATAAATGCATTAATCTTTCAAGTTTTATGCTTTCTTCCACATCAATATTATTTTCTCTAAATCCATATCCGGAAATGATAAATAGTGTCCTGATATTTCTGTGACACATTTCTCTCAATCTATTCAAGTGTTATTTCACTTTTTTAACCTAGGGAAAGATACAGATGCTGAAGAAACTATTCTAACTAACTTCAACATATTACTGTGTTTCTTTAACAGAGTCTATAAAATTTAAGGTTACTTTGTGATGTGATGTTCTTGATAACGGCTATAATTATTCTATTTTTGAAAAATGCAGGCATATGAAGGAATTATTTTATTTACAATATATTTATTAGCTAGAGAAAAAGTAAGCATGTGGTAAGCAGTCTTTGAGTCTTATTTCGAGGGTATTTTCAGAAATAGAAGGTAATATTTTTTATTCCCTGTCAAGACTTTGGATAGAAGTCAAGGGCATTGTATCAGCTGCAGCTCCCAGTATTGTATGGTTCTTTGTTTTGCTTGATCGTGTTGGTCCTTTTGAAACTCAAACATTTATGAAAATTCCTAATTTTTTGCAAATATTGAGGACCTAGATTTGCGAAGTCTGTATAAACCAAGAACTGTTGCTTGCTGGTTAGGCAAAAACGAAATTTCCCCCTCACTCTTCCTTGCATTTTTAATTAGAATTACTTTTTTGTTACAATACGATTTTCTTCAAAAATAGATGCTCTGAAGCAAAAGAGGAACCACAGGCTATATGTTCAATAGAAGGTTGATTAATTGGCCAAACTTCAGTAGTGGGAGCCTGCCATGCTTCCTAGGGAAATAATTCCTTCTATGAAAGTTTATTGTGCTAATTACTAGTCCCAACTTGAGTTCAATATTGCCAACAATTGTTTTAGAGCTGCTTTTGAATCAGCTGCAACAGTTTATGCATATTTCCTTGTGCCCAAACAAAAATGTATTTTCTGAAGATCCCTTTGAGGTAAAGTGTATATTACCATGAAAAATCTACAACATTGTGTCTTTTTTTTTTTTCTTTCTTTTTTTAAACTCTCCCTGCTTCAAGTTTATTGGGCTACAAGCTAGGGCATACCATAGACTGTAAATGTGGAAAAGGTGGTATACGTGAAAGTCCTTCCACATAGGAGTGGGATAGGCGACTACATTGAATGGTAATTGACAGTGTGAAGCACTCCGTGGAGTATTTTTATTGTGCTTATTTATAACGTACAGTCCTGGTATTAAATGATAACTATTGAGATAGCACTGCTAAAGTGTATGACTGGGGCAAAATGTAAACTGGGAATAACAGAATCTTGAAATAATATTTGCTTTTTTTTAAAAAAGTACTCTATTAATAGTCACTCTATTACCATGTCATTTATTAAGACTGAACTGCTTTCTTTTCAAATTTCCTGGACCTTATTAGGCTTTTGTTTTGTGTGCAGTACTTTACAAGGGCTTATGCAGTTATGATAGTTTCCAAGAGGAATTTCAGATTGGTACCAACTAACTGTAAAAATAAAGCGATCCAGGTTTCATAAGGAAGGAAAAGGAGAAGGAAATAGGAAATGCGTGCATGCGTACATGTGTGTGTTTTCTTTATAATGAACAGAAACCATAAAAAACTTGTAAAATTGCTTGCCATCATCCCTAGAAGTTATTCAAATTCATGCTTGCTTTATAAATAGTACATGACTAAATTTGTGTTTTATGACAAGAAAAGTTCATAAAGTCATGCTTTTGTTATGTGCTCTTTTAAATACCATTTATGCATTTTTTATGAACCTGATTTTTCACTTAATCCTCTACTTTATGCACTTAGAGTTTAAAAAGTTCTGCAGTAAAAAGTTATTGTCTTTAGTTTTCCATATTTTAGTTCAGAAAGAAAGCAAGTTCATTCTACACTTAATTTTAATTTCCTTTTGAATCTGGAGAGCCATTTCTTTTTTTCTTTTTTCTTAGTGACCAGAGAGGCCTGCAACATTATGGTCTGCTATTTTTATCTCTAGTCTTTTAAGTAGAGTACTAAATCCATATGCATGGCTTTTAAAATACTCCCTTTCCCATAGTTTTTTTTTTTTTACTTCTTTAAATTTTCTTTGAAATTGAAAATTTGCCTTGACTTTCCATATACAAATTATAGAAATACTTTGTATCCCTTCCTATTTTAATAAGTGAAATTTAGATGCTGCTTAGTTGGCAATACCATTGTACCTTATGTTACTCACTTCTGCTTACTAATGAACCACTTCTAAATAGATACTTCTCACTGTTCTAAGAGGACAGTAAAGAACTCTTCTCTCTGGAGAAGAGAGAAATGGAACAAGAGAAAGATTTAAAGTACAGTGTAAGAAAGAGAAATGCACAAGCCAGTTTTAGAATAGTATCAATTGCTAGAAGGAGCTTTGCAGAGGGCTGTGAATTCTCCACCTCTAGGAATCCCTCCCCTCATCCTTTCCTCCCATCCATCCATCCCAGAGTATGTTGTCCTGACTCAGTGGATTTATTTATCGTCCTAAACAAAGTCAAAAAACAGACCTTTTGAGGTCCTTGCTATCATTATGATTATACAACGATGGAAATAAGCTGTATGTTTTGTGAATTACTTTTGAGAAGTTTCAGTAATTTAGAATTTTTCAACTGATTTTTTCTTTTCTTTCTTTTTTTTTGGGGGGGGTTAATATTTATTTCACCATGGCTACCAGAATTGTTCTAAGTTATTTTAGTAAGATCTTGTAATAGTAAACTCTTGTCAATCCATAGTGAACAATTTTCAGTAAATATCACAGGAAATTCTGTTACTTACCGGACTCCACATGGCCAAATCATGAAAATAATTCAAAATGATTTATTTAAAAGCTAGCAGTGTAATGACTGTCAATTCTCTGAATTATGGACGAGTGTCACAAAAGGGAATATCCCCTGCACACTATGGTTATACAATTTATAGAACAGAATATTTCATCTAAACCTGGCATGTTCCTTTATTGTTGGATTTGCCACTCATAACTTGGAATTTTTAAATTCCCATAGCAGAAAGTTTTGCTTCCTTGTCTGTCTCAGAAAGGCATATTTCTAATGCTGAAAATCAAAACAACTCCTTAGAGCACAAAATCAGAACATAGAGCTTATTTCAGACCACTTCTCTAAATATTAATGTAACTTACATGAATCACCCATAACATATACTGCCCCATTGTGCTGGGAAATGCCACACTTTTTATAGCCATTGCTGTACAGCAAGGATAATAGGAACCAAAGTCGTAAAACAGTAATTAATATACTTCAGAAGTGAGCTGTTTTGTTGAGTAGATACTAATTAAGGATGATAGATGGCAGTGATTGAAATGGGCATAAAACCATTTGGTCAACACAAGTGAAAGGTCAGGTATCATCTTGGATGCTTTAATTAAGGAGGCTTTGCTTTTTTCCCCCCTCTTTTAAATATCTGAAGAAACATGGAAGGAAAGATCCACAGTAACTAAAAGCAAAAGGATGTGTAGTGCATATCCTAGGGGTCTGAGGGTGGGATAGATATGTGTTAAAACTTCTGATTGATCTGACTCCCAATGAAATTATATTGTTCTCTGCAAACAAATAACACTAGTGTTTTCTGACCCTGGCACAAGTGAGTCATGTCTTTATGGGACTTTTGCATCAATCACAAGAGCACAGCCTTATGTTATGGAGACTACTGCTGCCCACATTTAAAGCAAAGATTCTATGCCCAGAAATAAACTCTGAAAAGTTAGAAACTGGCTCAAGATCAGCTCCATCTAATGGAATGCTTACTATCTATGAAATCATCTATAATATAAAATGAAAGGAACCTTGCCAGGATGCAGACTAATAAAACCTAATGTATTTTCACATATTTGGCATGGAGAATATGAGTCGTAGATATGTTAGTTATTAACTTTAATTGGGCAGCTGCCTATTACCCATTTGGTTACATTTGTTTACCTTTTGTCTTTCTTAAATGATATATACTGCTATCATTATGTTTAATAGAAAGATTCTTCCCTTTCAGTGGTTAATGTTAAAATATCTTAAATGACGGGCCTTTGGTAAAATTATATTCACCAGACAAAACAAAGGCACTGTTTTTTTTTTTTTAACCAATCTAATGCCTGACTATAATAACACACAAGTACTTGTTATTCTGTCCATATTATACACATAGCATTCATAGATAAGCCTATAGTTAGACAACAATCTTTTGTGGAATTGTATGCCAACATGTATAATTATATTCTTGATATGTAAAAGCATGCATTAAAATGTTTAAATAAGTGCAACATAAGAATGGGTAAACAAAATTCCGTATTTTTCAATTTGAGTTGTGATCAGATCTTGCATAGAATTATTTTAGTTGTTGTGTGGTATTGTTTCTCATTTCAATGTCTTAGTCCAATACTGGAAAGGACATTGTGTTTAAAGCAAGTGTGATTTAAGATTGCTGATCCATAGAACATTCCAATCTCTGAGTAGAAGCCCTAATAATACTGCTAAAAACAGAATAAGGAGAAAAGTTCTTGAAGTTGATATTCCTCATCACTTGAGAAGCAAAGAGTAAAAAGAGACGTCATCCCTTAAAACCCTGTCCTTGTCACCCAATTATAAAGAGAATCAAGCTGTCAACGACCAAAGCACATACAAGGCTGGACAGGGAAATACTCAGTCTGGTTTCAGTAATAACCTTTCAAGAAATGAATGGAGAGGTTTATATTTCCAAAAGTTTTCAAAGGAATTGGACTAGGGCTGTAGCCAGGAGGTAGCACTGATGTGGTGTAGTGGTTTGTGTTTTTTTTAATCCTGAGTACATTGATATATAATCCATAGATAGTCTTTGGAAGAGAAGTGATATCATTCTGACTATATTCATTTGGCCTTTATGGGCAAAGGCAAAGCTAGAAAAATTTTTTTCCTCAAATAGCCAATTTACTGAAGGCAACACCAGGCACTGTCTTCTTACCACCAGTTAATGACATTCTCGTTAATTTGTAGCTTGCACAATATCTGTTCTTGCTACTGCTGCCAAGCATATTGCAGATCAAGGAGCCTGTTATGCAACTGAATAGGAATCTTGGGCCACTTCACACTGTTTCATCTTGTCAGTTGGGAGTTTTATTTGGTTGTGCGTGCGTGTGTGCACGTGTATGTGTATATGTTAACTAAAGTCTAATGACTTTTAAGCAAACAAGTAAGGGACTCTGTATATCCTGTTTTCAAAATGTATCATGAGTTCTTCAACTTCTAATTGCTCCCTGTGTGCACGTATGCTTTCGGGGGGAAAACATCAATATATGTGCACTTTACTTCTGCTTTTCAAAATGATGGGCTAGCAAGGTAGCCTCTCTGTTCTACTCTTCTGTTTTTTTGTGCTGTTGAGAAGTATGAAGCTTTTTACAACGTCATTTCCATTTAGCTTCAGCAAGGGTTTTTTATTGTTCAGTGGAGTCTTTCTAATCTGAAAATTCTCCATAACTCAGACACTGTAACCACACAATTCATACGTGGCTCATGTAAGGCTGGAAACACTGCCTAATTTTTCCACCCTGCCCTTTGAAATCCATTTTATTGCTACTGCCACTTTATTCTGGGAGTCTACATTCATGCAGATGTACTATTTGCTTGTTCCTATGTGCAAGGGAAATTATTTTTATTCCTAGAGCATTTCTCCCTCCTAAAATCCTGGATTAGATTAAGCAAATATCCCATTTATGTAAATAAATGTTTAATTAAGCAGAGTCGGTAACAATGTCAGAAACAATAAAACGGATGATTTGTCAGAAATAAGCTGCAGGGCATCTGATCCTTTGAAGATAATGGAAAGTTGACTATTTAAAAACATGAACTGAAAAAATATATAGATAGATCTTGATGAGTTCCAGTTACCTAAATTACTGTGGCATGAGTATTTTGGAAAGTAAAACTCGAAAACAAAAACAGAGGTCTAGGGTGTCACTTCTCATCAGTAAAGTGTTCTACGGCAAGTAGTAGTAGAATCTTCATGGGCAATTTCTATAGGTGAGAAAATTCTAGAGTGTCAGCCATGGAGGAGGATGTCTGGGTTATTCATGGTACAGCAGGACCACAGTTGGATACCATTTCTGTTGCACCCAAGGTTACAAAGGTTTTCCTGCAGTCAGAGGAAGAAGTTCAGTTATGATCAGCCTGGAGAAAAATGATGACACTTCTCGCTTAGGTAGCAGAGAAGGTTTAGGTGTGCTCCAAGCACGGGGTTATTTACACAAGGTAAGTGCAGTGATAAGGAATTTTATGTGTAAGGCTGGTGTCTTATCCTGTTGAACTTTGGTCTCATTTCCTGGAGTGACTTTATAAGGTGCTAGCGATCCATCCCTTTTCATATCTGTTAACATCATTTTCAACGCTGTACATCTAACTTATCCCTCCTCGTTTTTTTTTTTTTCATGTCTCTTACTCTCTGTTTCGGCTCTCGGATACACATATATCAATTCAGATCATAAAAAAAGAGTTTAGAGAGTTTTATTTGTATATAAAGAGCAAATTAGGAATATTGATTTTTTTTTTTCTTAACTAAAGGCCAGATTCCTTTTTGTCAATAGGTTCCACCATTCACATCTCTGTACTACTGATTTCCTAGCAAGGCAGTGTTTCTGGACCAGTTTTTGTGACACAGCAGGTTTTACCGTCACTGTTGTGCTTGTCACTTTGCCTTCCACATGCCAGAGCTGCTTTCTTTTATTTTTAAAGATGGGGGGGAAGAAAAAGGGCACTACCACTCTATATGAGGGAATCAGGTAACGTCAAATGTGATTTTTTTGTGTTGTAACTTCTCCAAATTTTCAGTAAATTCGCTGTGGTCATTTTGTTTATGTAAATGATTTTTGGGAGAAATGAGAACCTAATATGGGAATATGATTCAAAATTTCAGAAAGTTCAAACCTGGCTTCAAATACAGGTCTATGGTGAGATCTTACTAACCATTACAGTATACGATTACAATGAGAAAATTATTTTTATTCAATTCTGAGGGGAGGTCTATTAAAGTGGTGCATAATTTCAGAGCAGTTCTCTAGAGATGAACTTTTTTATGGTAAAATGAAGCAATGTAACATAATGCAAATCATACTACCATTACAAAAAGGAAATTAAAGTGGGAAGAATCTGTCCAAATATTGTGAAAGATGAGGAATCAACCTTTATTACTTTCTTTTTAGAAGTTGCAAAGATGTTCCACTGCAGAAATGCCTCTGGGCATTTGTGAAATGGGAGGGAAAGAAAAAGAGCAGTCCTACTAAAATGCCTGTTCCTTCGGCCCTCTGCCCCTCCTCCTAGCTTTTATCCTGCTCTTTCTTTACCCTGACCGTTCTATCTGAGCAACGCTAGATCCCCAGCCAGTATCTGTCCAAAAGGGTTTTGTGATTTCAGATGTTTCCTAGAGCATAAGCTCTTCGGCATACTAATTGTTTCTCATGTTGAAACTAGATTGTGTTTCATTAGAAACCCTTCATCACTTTGTTGAAGAGTTTGCATTAAGGTTTCAGAAAAATTCTCAAACTCTCAAACATTTAGGGAAAGGAAAAAAAGCGCTCGCTTATAACACATTTGTCGACAGTTTCCTTTTGCGAATATATTATGATGGAGTTTATGATATTACAGAGTGATGTTTCCCTTTCCCCTTTCAATCAAACTACTGACACCATTTTCTTAAAAAATAAAATTAAATCAGCACTATCTGGTGTTTGTTTGCTTTGTCTGTGGAGTCACACAGGTACTAGTAAATTCATTTTTTTAAAGTTTAAAAAGTCAAGCAGAAGCTTGACTAGCTACTATTTTCTCTTTGTTCCCTTTTAATTACTGAAGCCAGATTATAATTTATAAATTAAAACTAAAATATTGAGGAGATAATGTATAGAGAGTTTATGGGTTTAACAGTTTGTGAGTTCTGGATTGAATCTGAATGTATAAGCAGAGTTTGTGCTATGTGATTGTAACTACCTACTTCATTAGAGGTAGCCTTAATGGTCTAAAGTCACAAGCTCTGAATCTCCACCCTTGAGTGAAGTAAATGGCTCAATGATTTTTTTTCGGTTTTAAAATACATATTTAGGGCTTCCCTGGTGGCGCAGTGGTTGAGAGTCCGCCTGCCGATGCAGGGGACCACAGGTTCATGCCCCGGTCCGGGAGGATCCCACATGCCGCAGAGCGGCTGGGCCCGTGACCCATGGCCGCTGAACCTGCGCGTCTGGACCCTGTGCTCCACAGCAGGAGAGGCCACAACAGTGAGAGGCCCACATACTGCAAAAAAAAAAAAAAAAAATTTAATTTTTAAATTCACTATAATAGGTATCAGAGATTCCAATCAATTTTGTCAGTTGTTGCTTTTTTATAATAAGACTGTAGTATATGTGAGCCCTTATAATCTCAGATAAAATGAGCCCGCCCTCATCTTTAAGTAGATTTAGTAAATGAGAGCCCAAAGCTTCTGTGTAATTCCCACTTCTTATGTGTGCAGTAACAGATCATACCTTTGCCCAGAAATTAGATCCGTTCTAGAATAATATTACAACAACTCAATTCATTCTCACAGTTTAGGGTTAAGAATATTACTGAGGATAGTTTATGTATCTTTTCTATTTTATATATACATATATATTACATATATTATATATAAAATGTAAATATTTAAAATATATATAAATATAAAAAATTTATATATAATATATAAAGTATATATTTTATATAGTGAATGGATATATATAAGAGAATATGCAAAGATATTTATTTGTTGTATAAATTTAATATTTGAGAATTTCAGGGACTTAGTGCTTCAGAATTCTAACTAGCTGAACTGCTACTTTTGATGGTTTCTGTTGGCCAAGGCAGAGAAAGCCAAATGTATTATAAAAATTTATATTGAAAAATCTTAATAATGTGTTTAAGCATGCATTTTTGATGCCTGGAACTGTGTTGAATTGGTTTCCAAAAGCATTTAGAATTTTTCTTAAGCCCTGGAGAAATGCCTTTTGAAATATTACCCTGATTTACCAACAAAACATAGCAATTATAATAGGACACATTGTAAAGATTTTTAATTTTCCATTTGTGATCTTATATTCTTTGGTGGTTAGGTCTTTAAAACCCCAACTCTAAAGTGAAATTGAAAAGTTCTTAAGAAAAGAAATCTGTTGTTACAGAGTCTAGGGTGGGAGAGAATAATTACACATAGCTTTTTGATAAACAGTCTAAATTGTGCTTCAAAGGACAGATGTGGCTTTAATAATCTGAAACATTTGCATTTTGAGATTAAACTTTGCTTGATTGCATTGTACTTGATATGTATACTTAAATCTATATGTTAAACGTTATACTTTGATATAGCACATCTTGTTTGACTTTGTTCCTATGATCTGACAAGCTTCATTATATAATAAACTAGTTTAAATAAATCTTAAAGACATAAAAGTGTTCCTGACAGTAAGAAAAAATTTAAAGCACACAAATGATATATCGGTTAGATGTTCCAGAGAGAGTCAAAGTTTTTTTCATTCAAATCTTTGAACATGTGTTTTGAATAAAGCTGTAAGGCATTTTCCAGTAACCAGTGTTGTATTACAAAAATGAGTAAAGTAAAACAAAAGGAAAACATGTTTCAACATTTTATTCAGTATTGTCACATATTGTTGCACATTTCCTGCTGGAAGTCAATGTGACATTTGTAATGCTAATTTTTCAAACCTAACCTTTTATATTATATAAAATATTACTGAGAATACTGTGCTCTTGCCAGACAAGCACAAATAATGAACTACTCCATCAGAGTTCAAATGGGTTCCTAATAGTTTGTGTGCAATTATGTTGCAGCTCTGATGTAAATCCTTCATTATAATTTTTGAATTTTTCTACTAAATTCCATCTAGGGATAATCAATGATATGCAGGTTACAGAATTTTTGACCCAATATCGTAGTCTTTTACACAGGGTTGAAACCGGGAAATAATATCACTATAGTTAAATCGATTGCCAGAGTGGACAAAGCATATGGATTAGGAAATTCCATGCTCTGGTACTAGACCTTTTACTGTTTTTTTAATTGAAAATTAATGACTTAATTGACTGTAAAGTACAAAAATATATCAGGACATCTATTTGCTTAGTTTGCTTCCCATGATAAACAGCTGTCAGGTGCTAAATACATAGCAGTAAGGAGGCAAAGTATTGAGCATGTGCAAACAATTTCAATATTTAAAATGCCAAATTGGGGAGAGAAGTACTTAAAATCAAGCTATGAACTAATTTCGAGAAAGATGGATACAATTTATCTGACCATTATATTTTGTTATATTATATTATATATTTTAGTAAGATATTAGCTTTGGAACAAAATCTGTAACGTGTACTTTGTAAGCAATCATTAACAGTACATTTCTATGAAGGGAAGCTACTTCTTCTGAAATAAGGAAAACTGAAGTTTAATATTCAAGCTGGGAAATGTTCCCTTTTTACAATGTTAATTTATAAAGCTGTTTTAAAATTTAAGGTTGACTTAAAATTAAATTGTTTTGAATAATTGATAGCCTGAAATCAATGAAACACTTTAGCCTGTTCCTTTAGCAGAGCTGGGAGTTCCTATAATGAGGGTTTCCAGGTTGGCCAGCCTGGGGATGGGTATTTGGATTCATACACTGAGTGTGGTCAGCAGCTGGCCAGACTCCCTCGCACCACTCCGTGGGGTCCCCAGATCTGACCCCTAAGGTTAGGAGTATTTACGTGAATTCTGTCGTTGTGTCTAGGAACTTAGAATTTATGAGGAGTGTGGTAAAACACATTACTTTTCACTCTTCCTCCGAAGATAAAATAGTTAAGTTTCTTAGAACAGAATGAACACGTCTTTTCATCAGTGTTCGAGTTCGTTGTACTAAATTTCATTTTTATGTCCAGCCATTGTTTTTAGCTTATGTCCAGTCCACCTGAGGGAAATAGCGGTTGTCAGGTAGGTTTCTATCTAATCTTTGTGGCACGTGGCTTCCACGATTCATGCCCTGCTTGAATAGACTTGTGAATAGTTCTAAGGGAACATATCTCAGCAGCCAAGCCAAAGTCAATGTCATGAACTCTTTGGTTCGGATGGTGTTTCAGCTTGCACAAAGTCTGGTTATAGAAGTGATTTTATTTCAGCTCACCGCAAGATGAAGAAGAGAGACCAGGTGTTGCTGACCTTATTTTATGGATGAAAAAGTGGAGGTTCCAAGTGGGTGAACATTTTGGGGTAGCAAATGAAGGATCCTACATTTAGTCAAATGTGGGTGCAATTGTGTGTTTAGTGCATGACTTCGGGGTGGTCTGGTTTCTGTCTGGTTCATCACGCTGTATCCCCCCGTGCCTACTTTTATGCAGAATGATGTTTCATTGGTGCTCAAGAAGGGCATCAGATGAATGAGCAAAGACTAGAAGCAGGAGAGCCTGACTCTGTCATCTTCCACTGCCGGTGTCGACCTCTAGGCTCCAAAAGTGTGTGTTGTTTTCCGAGGAAGTGCATGCCTGCCTCTGAGAGACTTCTACAGATGATGAAAGGGAAATAACTCTTCCCTTTGTAAAATTTTGCCTGTGAACCTAGGATTTAATAACAGTTAACATTTCCTGTGAACTCACTGTGTACCAGAGACCCTTGTAAGCATCTTACACGTAGTAATTCACTTCAGCTGAACAGCTCTGTGAGGTAGACACCATTGTCATCTCCATCCTATAAAGGAGATGCCTGCTGTACAGGGGAGGTCAAGTAACTTGCCCAAGGTCACAAAACAGCAGCAGTGACTCCAAGCCCCAGCTGTGACCACTGCATTATACTGCCCCTTGCTACCTTATACATTCCCAGTCTATTGGTTTAAGTCATCGTATGAAGGAGCAGTGACTGGGCACAATGATTTTTCTACTCAGGCAGCTGCTCGATTGTCTGCAGAGATCTTTTGTCCTCTGTGGGTACTGGAGTTGCTTGGAAACTGTCTTGTTCCTTGGCGGCCATTTGTGATGACCCACGGCATTGCTGAAACTTTGAGAATTTCTTCAGGGTACCCTCATTATGAATTTTATTTACTTCAGGCTGTCAGCTTTGCTCTTTGGGGAAGAGAAAGATACACATCAAATTTAGGATTGCCGTTATCCCTTGGAAAGGAGAAAGAAGGAAAGTATTGGAAACAGATAAACAGGAGACTTCTACTCCATTGATAGTGGGTTCGCTTTGTTTGCTTGTATGCATATTGTTTGTTTGCTTCAAGGTTAGAATCTTTAGATTATGCCTTCATTACATTATTTTTTATATTTGTTCAAACTCATTCCTAATTTTAAAAGAAATTAAGGAACGTAAACCTGGACTTATAGACAATAAACATCTTGAACCTGGCACTGATGAGTTCAAGAATAACGTTTGTATGAGCAGCTTTTACTTATAGCCTGGATCAATAATATTCTTTTTTTTTTACCCATATAACTTAGGTTTATAGAAATCAGTTACTCAGTATGGACTTAGAAGGAAAATTTCATAATATTTTTTACCTCAAAAGGCCCTTAGAGACCAACTAGATTGAAAAAATCTGAGGCATGGGAATATTAATTGACTTGAGAGATACCACAAAGATAGTTGGTCAGGTGTTCATTGGTTCAAGAAACTTTTATGGAATGCCTACCATGAGGAAGGAACCTTAGGTGTTGCTGGGTACACATAGATGAATAAGACGGTGTCTGTGAGGGATTCATGGTCTTTAGAGGAAAGGCATCTGAGTAAACAAATAATTATAATGCAAACTATTAATTGCCTTAACAAAAGATGGAATTGATGGTCTATCTATCTATCTCTACCAGTCACCTATATATCTACCTATGTATGTATGTAAGTATTTATCTGTCTCATCTGTTTATCGTTAATATGTATAAAGCATTTAGCACAGTACCTGGAACATAAAGAGTTCTTTTTTTTTTTTTTTTTTTTTTGCCGTACGCGGTCCTCTCACTGCTGTGGCCTCTCCCGTTGCGGAGCACAGGCTCCGGATGCGCAGGCCCAGCGGCCATGGCTCACGGGCCCAGCCGCTCCGCGGCATGTGGGATCTTCCCGGACCGGGACACGAACCCGTGTCCCCTGCATCGGCAGGCGGACTCTCAACCACTGTGCCACCAGGGAAGCCCAAGAGTTCTTAATAAACAGTATTTGTGTGATCTGTTACTACCTCTAATTGCCAGATTTTTCATTTTATTTTATAGCATTTAGAGAGAATTTTGCCAGGATTGCTTGTTCAGCCCTTATGTTTGTGAGACTATGAAACCTTCCTTAAAGTTCTCTGGCAAAACTATAAACCGCTCTCCTATTGAAGGGCCTTGTAAATATTCCTGTAGCTATGCTTATTTGGCCATAATTTAATTTTTTGTTACCTAATTTGGTTTCAACTACAAAATAAACTCATTTATATCAGGCACTGTCTCTTACTCATATGTGTATGCTCAGGACTTAGAATATAATAGGTGACCAATGAATACCTCTTCGTTGCTTGAATGAATGCATCTTACAAAGGATTTCAGCCAAGTGCATGGGGAGTGGGAGAAGTGGTAGAGAGGTTAAGTGGTCCAAACTGCTTCTTAGACCTTTCTTTGAATAAAAGCACTTCTGAGGCTTGTAGAATGGGAATATCATGGTGTTGGTTGTAAGGTTTGTCTTGCTTACAAAGGCTTAACTCTTAAAAACAACTCGTTCCTAGATCGCATGACTGGCTCCTTTTATGATTCCTCCACCACGTAATGTCCCTACAATCTAGTAGCAAAATTCTGCTCTACAATAATGTTCTTGCCCTAGTAAATATAATTTCTGGTGCATGTATTATATGAATGTAATATCAATATAAAGAGAAAAATATCTATAATGTAGAAGTTTATAAACCATAGGGTTGTACAGAAAAAAATAACCTGATTTTTGGTTTTTAACTCCAGAGAAACTTGAAGTTAAGATTCAAATAACAATTTTAATCAGATAGGATGAGCTTCTCACTGAACTTCCAACAAGATAATTATGCTTTGTATCTGCTATGATGTGTGTGTGTGTGTGTGTGTGTGTGTGTGTGTGTGTCTGTGTGGTTTTACATACTGTATAAACTAAGATATTAATATTTAGAAAAGGAACTTTTTTTAAAATCTGCAGTCTGATCATAAATTTGAGCAGGTGTTTATATTTAGGGATTTGCAGTTCACTCACTTATCAATTATTTATTGAACTCCTACTATGTGTAGGTCACTGTTTGAGGCACTGAAGATATATATTAGGCACTGATGTAAACAAAAGAGAGAGAGGTCCCTTCTTGCTCAATACCTTTCTGATACTTTTAAAAATCCAATTATTAATGGGTAGCTAATGTCTGACAAGAGCTCACTAGTGTGTTATTGAATTACATATTACATATGTATTTCATACATAATTCCATATTACATATGTAACAGTTTTTAAAATATCTCTGTATGATTGGCCACATTTTTGCACAATTTTTACTTACTCTGCTGGTATACAGAAAAGGCATGGATATCCATTTATTATAACTCAATATGCTGACAAAATCCTAGCTTCAGAGACATGTGGATAACTTCAGTGGTCTGAATTTGATTCTGCTCTACATAAGGGAAATAATCGAAGTAGTGTATAGGGATTTCATAGTGTAACTCCATTAAAATCAGTGAGAACTCTGCACACCTAAACACCTGTTCACAATTCAAAAATTCAGGCAGGCAGGCAGTTCTACTTAAAAGATCACTAAATCAGCAGTCCAGTAGTCTTTGGGGGTTATAGTTTTATCATCTCACTTGCTTTCTCATTTAACTTTGTCATTATACAAGCCCATTATTAGGGGTAAGAAAATTACACAGTTCTTTCAGCCCAGTGTGATTCTGGGGGTGTCATTCCTGTTTGAAGTAAGGCTCAAAAACTAGATAAATGGGGAGTTGTCTTAGAAATATCAGCAATTGGAACTTTGGGAAATATAGTGAATGCCAGCTCTCCTCAAATATGAATTGGTTAAAAAGGAAAAGGTAAATTTTAAAACTTCCAAGACTTGTAAACAAAATTCGTTTTTAAGCTATGAATCTTTCATGAGTAAGCACTTATTTTGCCAATGGCATTACAATGAATTGAAATCCGTTTGGAAAACCAATAGCAACAAACTAATTAATTACTTTCATTCACAGTGACTTTCAGGTTTCTTCAATTTTAGGTTTTCATGGGCTATATCTAACTCTTAGAGTGTCTTAAGTTCTTTTCCATTTTCAGAATCAGATATGCTGGTATTTTACCTTACATTGCTCCAAAGTTTTATTTTCTACCATGAAGAAAAAATGTCAAACGAGGTAAAATGTAAACAAGGCAAGAAATGGGTATTTAAGATTTTTTTTAGGATCTTAGCCTATTAACTATTTGTCTGTTTACTGTAAATTACAAGTTAATTTTATCTACTTTGGTTAACACCAATACTTGGCTTCATTTTTGAACAGTTAGCTTAAATTAATAATATGCATTGGAAAAGCACAAACATGCATTAACATGCAATTAACAATTCCATTTTTTTAAAAAAACTGGCCTTAGCAATTAATTTAATAGCTTTATCTTCTTTTATGTTTTAAAAATAGAATTTAAACATAGTTTTGAAGGGATTTATTTTCTTTTTAATGGCAAATAGTTTTCAACTCCCCGTAAATGATTTTAATTTAAAATAGAATTATAGATGTCTACCATAATCAAGCGATTCTCTACTCTTTCAAAAAAAACTCTCTAAGTGCTAAATCCTATGTTCTTATATGCTTCCCTGGTGCTGGATGTCATACCAGGTGCTGCCTTAATCATTGCTCATTAAATAAGTCATTCCTCATGTTCTAAGTCTCATCTGATTGATTTTCTACAAGTGTATTGTTAAAATTTAAATTGAAGTTTGGCAACGTTATTTACTAGAATCATAGCCTATGAGAATGAAGGAAGTCATTATAATGTATCCAACCCTGTCTGTTTGCAGATGAGACCCACAGAAGTGCAGTGAATGACCAACAGCAACTGGATACTGGGTTTAGATTTTGCCCATTTGGTTCAGCTGATCACTCAAATTGTTATTAGTGATATGATTAGATAGATTTATATATATTAAGAAGACTATACTATGGTGTGTCTTTTAAATTAACTGTTCATTTAAGAGAGATCTAGGTTCAAATATGCCATACACATTTACAAAACAAAGTTTTCTGAGCAACTCAGTAGAGCTTCTATTTTTGGAACCCTGTAAACAATCTAAGAGCACAGCCTCCTGTGAGCCATTCTGTGAGCTACCAGATCATATCCCTAGGGAGCCCCCTCTTTGACTGCCCCCCTTTTATTTCCTCACATCCAGTCATTGAACACCAGGGTTGAAAAGAACTTACAAGTCATGTGACTTCATGCAGTGCCAAAATTTCTTTTGGATTTAACCCCTCCTTTTGGTTGTCTCATTGTGACGGCTTAGTCATCAGAGCCTCCTGGACTTCCTAAAGGTACTGTCATTTTTACTACTCCAATTCATAGTCCACACTTCCCACAAACGTATATGCATAACACACAAACAGGATTATATTATATTACCCAGCTCAAAACCCCTTAATTGTTCAAAACCCCTTAATTGTCCTCCTTGCTTTAAGTAATCACCACCAACTCTTACTGTACTATTCCATACCCTTCTCCCCCTGGGTAGCAACCCACTGCCCTTCTAGCTTTGACAGTCACTAAACTCTTGTTGGGCAATCTAGAACACTGGTCACCACTCCCATCCTTATAAATGTTGAATCTGAGCCAGACTCAATGGCGTTTTTGTTTTTGCTTTTTTTTAACCTTTAAAGTAAAGCTACCAATATTCTAATCAATCTCAATTAACCTAAATTGTTTACCTTTTAAAGTAATGCTACCATGCTTTATCTAATCAGTCTAAATGAACCACTTCCTCTTGTTTGCATCAATACTGTTTTGGGTGCACACTGTACTTTCTCTCTTCGTGGCTTTTTTAGGACAACAGTGTTTTAGCATTACTGTTCTCTCCATAGCTTTTGAATGTGTGTTTTCTCCCCCACTAGAATGAAAGCAAGAATTTTTGTCTAATTTTGTCTCTTGCTCTGTCCCCAGATCACAGGATAGCTTGTAGACTCTCAGTAAACACTTCTTAGATGAGCAAATAAGTTTGCTCATTACTAGATGCTAGATTGCACTGATTTGAATAGAACTTCTTGAAAAAATATATTTCCATGTACTTTATTAAGATTTTCCTAAGTCATTCTCTTAGCAAATTTCTTAACAAATTTAGATGCAAATGATCTAAAATGGTGAGAATTTCATTATATCTAAGAAAGAAGTGCCCATGCATGTTTCTTTGAATTTTCTTGGGGAATAAAATAGAGGAGCCATATATTTTCTTATTATTTCTTTATGATTTGCTTAAAGATATACTAAGAAATATTCCAGACAATCTTCCCAAATTTACTGAGAAATATTCCAGACAATCTTCCAGTGTATAAATCTTAAGATGACCATTGCCAGAGTGAGTAGTTTGGACAAGATGTTAAATTCCCTTCATTTCTAAAATATTTTGAATTTATTTCTTAATCCCCAACTATTATTAATTTGAATACTGTAAAATACAGGGTATAAAACACATCTTTAAAGTTAACAATATCTTATAGGTTAATTAAATATTCAGCATACAATTCAAGTTCCAGATCAGAGTAAGAATTTAGGAATAAAAAGCAATATCAAACCTGAATCATCAAGAAATAAAGGGCTAAAAATTCCAAAATACCAGAGGGACACCCTGAGAAGTTAAAGTATATAATTCAAGGTCAGCTAAAATAAAATAGGATGTATGCAGACATTCATCATAGGTTGGCTAATTTTTAATCTAGAAAAATTTGCAATTACTTATAAAAATACATTGTCCATGTATTATAAATGTGGAAGAAAGTATTTTCCTCTTTCAAAAAGAAGCCATGTGGCATAGAAAAAAACAATTCCAGCTTTGGAGGAAAAAGAAAAGACCCAGATTTGAAGCTTATTAGATGTATTATCTAGTCTCTCAGATCTGTTTCAAAGTCTGGAAAATGAGTTTAGTTTCACCTGTTTAAGTTTGTTAATAAATGCTTTAGTGTTCAGCCAGGATTCCCCAAACTGTCTTAATTGTGTGAGCCCAGTGGAGCCCTAAGAATTTTATCAGACCTTCTCCCTTCACAACTTCACTTATACTTAATTATAGAGGTTGAGCATCTATGCAAGGTTTGAAAAAATGGTTTCACTGGTATAAAAAAGCTTGAAAACCCCAGAAATAATGTATATAAGCCAGAAATTAGCATGTGCTCATAAATTATAGCTTCCATTATTTGGTAATACATGCTAAATCTATTAAACATTAAAACCGTGGACCTCCTATTAGTAAATCATAACATCTCAGGTCACTGGACAAAATGTCTCACAGAGGAGCACATCTCATGTGGAATTAAGCCCTAATTCAGGCATTGCTACAACCTGAGGTTTTATAGTCGCTTAAATTTCTTTTGCCTTTGTTGCAATTGTTGCCATTAAATTAGGTTAGCGTAAAACTGGGCAGTGAGAACAACTATAAAGACTATTATGTGCTTTAAAGTGCAAGAAAAGTAATGTGAAAATACCAACAGACCTTTGGCATCATTCAAAGCTGGGAATGAATTCTCAAGACCTTTAAAAACACAAAAGAACTTGGAGCAAATGATGGTGTTTAATTTGATCAAGATACTATAAATGTTCTTTAAAAAAAAAATTCATACACTATCTTGAAGCCAAAAGCTTAGAGACCTCACTTACAACTCTACTAACTAATCTAATAATGGATTATTATGAAAAGTTTGGGAAATGGGAATACGTTTATAAAGTATACAAAGTTTAAGGTGAAATGTTTGTGTTACAAAAGATTTACATTTCATGCATATAACAATTTTCAGAAAGAAGGATCTTCTAATGTTCTTATATTCTGTTATGTAGAATTCTTTTCTTTGAAAATATTCTATATTTCAAGATAATTCTATGAATTTCATGAAAATGACACAATAAAATTGAACTCAGCAAGCTTCCACCTCACAGAGGTAATTAATGAGGAGTGTTACAAGATTTACAAATAATCCAGTCCGTCAAAGCGCAGTTATAATAATATCACTGTTGACTACATCAGATTGAGATTAATCAAGCATCAGTGTCTTGGGCTCTGGGAAAAATATTAAGTAATAGAGTGTTCTATCACTGCAGTAGTGTGAATGCTGATGAAAGAACTGGTGGTTAGAATCCTCTTGTGGAATTAAATATGTCAAAACAGCTTATACACAGTGGAGCTTACTTTGCATAAAAGCCAAAAAACTTGAAAAACTTAAAAGACAAACAATCATAGCATGGAAGTACAGTAGTACAAGTGGAATAATTTAAAACATTACTAGAAAACTATTTAAATGTTTTTAGGTCAGCCAATTTGAATGGCTGTATCCAGGGTGATATACAAAATATTGAATAGACAGCATGACAGTCACCGATCAGTCCAACAGACACGCTGTGTGGTACATCGCCATCCAGAGTAAGTGCAAAATTGTAGAGGGTGGGGAGGGTTAAGAGAAAGTAAGTAGACCCCAGTATCCAAAGATTCCAGGGCACCATCCTAGAACTCCTGATCTGGGATGAAGCCCAGGCATTTATTTACTTGTGAATAGTAACCAAGGTGATACTAATAAATAAGAGTTTGGGAATGACCAGATTAGACACCCTATTTCAGCTTAACTCAGTTTGAAGGACCAAGTAAATAAATTCCCTTGCAAGTAAAGATTTCTCTTATTCACAGTCTTCAAGTGAATTAACTTGGGTCGGGTCAAATGTATACACCACAATAAAAATGACCTCAGTGCAAACAGCAGTTCATAGGTATTATGTAGTCAAATTCATCCGAATCAATTCCCTGTTTATAGTTTGGGTACTCTAGAAATTGGCAGTCTTTTATAGTTGACACTGCAATAGGTACGTGGCTCCGTGCAGGTGTTTTGAAAACCAGGCTCATTTTAATGTCTCTAGTAGTTACTGTTGATAGAGTTGATGTGGCTTTCCCAGGATGCCAAGCCCACAATGGGTTTCACATTTTGAACTGACTTTCAACTTTATCTAAGACACGTGATGAATTGTCTGAAGGCAGGTGTGGGACAGGTTTACTGAGATATCCACATGTGCACGCACACTCATACACACACGCACACACACACTGACATACCCGTTAGCAAAATTGAGAAACGGATCGGAAATCATGGGGGGAATCTTTATGTGGTTGATTTTGTTTTTGTATTTTGCCAGTTAACACTGAACCGATGTGACTACATACAACCTGAGGTTTAGGAATTGGGGGTGAAGGACATGTGAAATTCTATGATGGCTAATACTCTTTTCCAAATACCCACTGAGCTTTTCTGGTTTTGTTTGTTTTGTTTCCCGTTAGCCTAGGTTTGTTAAGAATCTATTTCCGTACTGATATATCTAGAGCATTATTAATGGTGATGCAACATTTTATATGTCAGGCTCTTGAAATGATTTAGGTAGAAGAGATATTAGTTTCCTCAGTTTCAACTAAAATGATAAATTCTTACTTTACATCTGTGCTCAAGGAAATGCCACTAATATCGTCTCATTTATTTAAATACTTGTCAGGTGACTGCCTAATTTTACGGGCTTCTGAGCCTTCTCCAAGCATGCCAAGGCCAAGGTCCTTGGAAGTTTCTTTGTACTTAAGTCTATGGCATCAAACACAGCTCTCCCACCCTCCCGCCCCATACAAAAAAAGCAGTTTGAATGTTATCACATCAAAGGAAAAATGCCATTGTCTGTGAACTGTCTTAGGTCTGTCAGAATAAATCAATTATGGGACAGAATTCATTGGAGGTACCGTTTCTTCCAAACAAGAGGACCCTCTCCCCCCATTTCCTCTCAGAAATGTAAATATATAATATATAATATATATATTTTGTGTGTTTGGTGAAAAGATACCAGTAAAGTGATAACATCTGGCTGGAGCAAAACACTGCCAGCTAAGGAATGGTTTCCTCTCTGCGGGTCTGACCAGAGTCTGATGTTGTACAGATGTGCACCCAGGCCTGACTGTAAAAGTTATAAACATTGTCATAACATTGTTCGACTTCTCTAGTATTTCCTGTCTTCTGCTTAGCACTTTATTACTAAGTCTGGCTCACAGCCAAGTGAAATGCAGGGAGTTAAGGCCTCTGGCTTGAAATTTAAAACAAGTCCAGAATTCATTGGGTTTAATTTGATATGCGAACTCTGATAACTCACACTTGTTAAAATAAAGCCGCTTACCATTCAAGTTAGATTTACACAGCTTTGAGAGAACACGGGAGAAGAGGGGGGGGAAACACATTTTTCAAAACTTTAATATTGGCTTTTAGCTCTTGGTTTTAGAGGTGAGGGTGGGGGAGGGAGGAGGGTGCTGAGCGGGGAACAGCTGATTCAGAAGCTGGACAGCTTACAGCAAACTTGTGTTCATTTCCTGTATTAGATGCAGTTCCCTGGGCACAGAATGGGCCTTTCTTTCAACACTTCTGAGCACGTTCTTTCTCTTGGCTCGTTTTCAGATTAGGAAGGCCACATGAGGCTCGTTGCCTATACATCATAACAAAATGGTGAGGTGAAAACAAACGAACGCTACACCACCCGGCTGTTTTTCTGCAAAGGGTATCTTATGCCAGGGTGGAACAGAACATCATTGAAGCACCAGCATGAAGACATGTTAACCCAATTTTTCCTGTAATGTATACATGATTGATTGGCAATTTTGGGACCACAGGCTGTGGTTAGGATTACATCAATCAGGAAGCAGTAACTCTGGAGGGACTTCCCTTAAACGATCGAGTGTTTATTGGCGAAAGTGGTTGCATTTTTTGCAGTCTGTTTCTTTCATGTGTTCATCAGTTCCATTCTTGTTTGACATGTGGTATCCATGCATGAGATAGGTCACTTTTTCTCCTTTTATCCCCATTAGTCACTTAAAATTAAAGATGACACACTTAGCACAACGTCTGGTACACAGAATTCACAAATTTTTAAAAAGAATGAATTTTGAATGAATGAGAAATGAATAGGGAAACAAGAATACGTTTAAGTGTGTTTGGATTCTTTGCTCTTCAGAAGTGGTTCGGATCACTCTGTGAATTAACAGCGTGCCAAAGGGTTAAGTGGAGAGCATCACTGACCTGAAATAGAACACTGCATATATAAATATATCAATTAACATCAATATGCAGTTTTTAACTTCCTTCCATAATTATATTACATCATGTAGTTCTAGTAAATAAAATTAAAAGTAAATATAGGAAAAAGAATAGGCGAGAGGAGGAATTTGCTGGACGCTGGTAGTCCTTGATGTTCAAACACACCACACTTTGGGGGGCAATAGGAAAAATTTCATCCGTAATGTGCCATCCGAGTTCTGATTGCTGTCTTTGTTGTTTTGCGGGTTTCCATCATGGTTTTGAACGTATATAACTTGCTGTGTTCCCAAAAGGACATGTTATGGATCTCTGAAATTTTTGTAAGGCGTGAATACCAAAAAACTGTCCCAAGGCTCTGCGGTTAATTTGTTTTTATTGAAGGGGAGGCAAGAATGAGGCACATGTGAGCACGACCACTTTTCCCTGCTCTGTTTTTTCATGTGTAATGGGTGTTCAGGGATGCATGGGTGACACATGAGTTACAGTTCATAACTCTGGAGCAGAAAAAAGTTCCTGACACAGATCTTCCAGGCTGTCAGATTCTAAACTTATAAAACGGAAAGGTAGGAAAGAGCAACATCTGTACTGTGACTTCAAGTTCAAGGTTAAAAGTTATTTTTAAGAGAGTCAGAGCATTAGCTAGTGATTTTGTGGACGCGGTCCTCACAAAATCATTGGCGCTTAATTGTATTATCTAATTTTTGGAAATGGAATGTAAGGCATTTGAAAGTTAAATAGCGTGAAGAATGAAAAGCATGTTCAAAGCATTTAAGATGGTCGGCTAGGCCTGTGCCATTCACAGCAAGCTACTGCGGACATAGAAGGATTCTGAATACCGATCATCTAATCACATCGGGTTTGGAATTCAGTTTCTGGCTCTACATCATGATCAGAACAGATGTTTCCCAGGCTGCATAGGTGGGTGCAAGAAATGGATTTCAGAAATAACTCACTAAATTTATAATCAGATTTTTGTAAGAAAACGTTGGACTCCTGTGTCTCAGAATTCTCCATTACACACAGACTAGTGGCTCTGAACTAGATGTGCTTGTGGATACAGTTCATCGCATTCCCATAGACTCTTTTTTTCACACAAGAAATCGCCTCACTTTTTTCATTGTGTGTGTGTATGTCTGTGTCTGTGTGTGTGTGTATTTTTTTTTAAATCACATATTGGCATCTCCGCGTGAAGACAACATGCATTTTAAAGCGTTATGTGTGAAGTTCAAAGTATTTCCTGTTATTTGGGATTGCTGCTTTGACCATTATTTTTCTCCCAACAGTCTGATGGGAGCCCGGTGTTAATTATGTATGCCTTTATTGGAATGATCAAGTGAAACAGCTAGTTGGTGTTTACCAACTTCGAATGTTAAGTAGGCAGATAAGAGAAGCTCACCTTAAAATTATGCTCTTCATCTCTGGTAGCTTGTTACAAAAGGAGCATCTAGCAAAGACCAGAAATCATGAAATCTTGGTGTCAGGCCAACAGACCTCGAGTTGGCTGCTGGATTGGTAAGAAAGCAGCGTTCTGCTGTCAGAATCAACATTACTCAGATAGCTGCAGAAGCTCTGAAGCCTTTGGATTTGTTTGCAATGAGAGATTTGTTGTGGATTTTTAACAAGGCTCCTGTGTGTGTGCCATACTTAGTAAATATTGTCCTTCAGGGTATTTTGCAGTCACGCTGAATGGACTGTTAGTTTCCCCAAACTGCAAAGTGAAGAAAATCCATTTCCCTGATTTTGTTGCCACTGAGATTGCATCATAAGTTTTTCAGTATAAAAGCAAAATTAAATCTAGCAAAAATCTTTAGAGCGCTGGAAAAGCGATCAGGAAAAAAGAAAGATACCTGTGATTATATAAACAAATGGGCCTAGAAAGGACCTATAGAAGTATTTCATAGTTAAACTGTTCAAACTAAAGTCACTGAAGCATTTTGATTTCTTTAGAATGGGGGAAATGAATAATATCACTAAGTATTTTGACTAATGTAATGTTATCTTTTCCAATATTATAATATTGATATGTTGAACATACTTTTTTGAAGCTTACCACAATTTATTTTATAAAAAATAATCAGAAATAATCATGGTAGAATGTATGTGATGAGGCTTCCCAAAACAAAAACAACTCAGCCTGTCACCAAATATTTTCTTTCATATATAAATTTGCGGTTTTCCTCCAGCAGTTGAGTCAATATTGGCAATGATGTTGTACTCAAGGATTACTTGATATTTTTAAAATTGATATTTAAAACTCACTTTCAAAGGGTAATCAAGTTCTTATTTCAGGAGATATCACAGTTATATCAAGGGCAAACTAACATTGGAGGTCCAAAACTTTCGTTATAATTGTTTAACGGTGAACAGGTCCAAAAAAATGAAGTTATCTAGCAGAACTAGTGTGCTTATGTACTTTATGTTCTTTTAGAAAATGATCAACATTCCTATAGAAAACACGTAAACTGTAGGACCTAAACTCTCAAAATTGTGATAAGTTGGGATGAAGAGAAGTATTTAGAGACACCTATTTGAGCGTGGATTTTAGGAAACTTTCTCTGGCCTACATTTTCTACCAAAGGCCTTGCGCATGGAAGAATAACCGGAAAGAGGGTACTTTTCCATATGTTGTCCATTTGGCTGTCAGCGCTTGTTCTGACAAAAAAGGAACAGGGTCTTGAGTTGACTGCTAGTCTGCCTTAAAGTATGGTAATGAGGCTAATTCGGAGAGATGAGAGCTGAACTAGATTTGTGAAGGCAATTATCCATCTAGCTTTTGTGCCATGCTTTATCTTTATCAGACCCCTTTTCTCTAATTTTGTCATTTCTCAAACATCACAAGAATAATGAAGGTGTCTAAAGCAATATGAGCAACGTGGTTGGTAGAAAAGAATAAAATGTACTAATGAAATTCTGTGAACCTCCTTTTTATTTGGACTCTTCCGAAATAAAGATTTGGAGCATGGCTAAGATGGTCCTTACTAGTATCATTGTTCTTTAGTTTACATAAATGAAAATTAATTGCACTTTATTATCATGAGTCTGTATATCTTCTTTGGTAAGTGAACAGTGTTTTGCTTGGTTCTTTTATGTTAGTCATCATGGCAAGTTAGTAATTTAGTGTACTTGAAAGGAAAAGACATCAGAGGCTTGCAAAGCAAGCATAAAATGTATTCTCTTTTATGTGATTTAGAAAGTTGAGACATTTTAGTTTCTATTTTCAAAGGTTTAATACATTGTAACTTTAACAACAATTATGAAAGTAAACTAATGTACTCAGATCTCTACACAGCGATTTCATAGTAGATGACATTGAACATACATTTCGTTTGTTCTAAGTATTTAATCACAAAAGTTAACAGTTAAAATACCTGTTTAAAAAGCAAACTGCTGAATTATTTTGAATAGTGCTATTGACATTTCTTCTGAGATATATAAAACATGGCATTCTAAGAACAACACATTATTTCTAAAGTGTAAGTGTAATTTTAGCCCCCTGTTCCCCCCATAAAAAAAGAAAGCTGGAATTATTAAAGATTACACTAAATGTTTAAAAGTTTACAAACTCATAGAAAAAGAGATCAGACTTATGTTTACCAGAGGCGAATGGTGGAGAGAGAGAATTGGAGGAAGGTGGTCAAAAGGTGCGAACTTCTAGTTATAGGATAAATAAGTACTAGGGATGTAATGTACAACATGATGGCCATAGTTAACACTGCTATATGGTACATAGGAAAGTTGTTTAGAGAGTTAATAAGAATTTTCATCACAAGGAGAATTTTTTTTCTTTTCTTCTTTTTATTGAATCTATGAAATGATGGATGCTAGCTGAACCTTTTGTGGTAAGCATTTCACAGTATATGTAAACCAAACCACCATGCTGTATGCCTTAAACGTACACAGTGATGCATGTCAATTATTTCTCAATAAATTTGGGGAGGGGAGTTGGCTTGAGAAAAAAAAGCGTTGGCTCAATCCAGTAAAACCCCAAACTGGGTTTGACTGGTAATTGTTTATGCCCACATTACATCTGGGCATATTTTTAATTACTTTTAGCATATTTTATGATAATTTTCATTACTTCTGTCTTTCATACAGAAGTTCATTAGCCTATGAGCTTCTTATGGACATAATGGAGGAATTCAGGGGGGGTTGTTTTGTTTTGTAGAATTAATGGGAAAAATCTAATACAGCGAGAACAACGTATAGGCAGATCATCTAAATTGCTAAATAATTTCCTACATATGAAATTCCATTACCTTCAAGTAATTCAACAGCAAATCAGGGAAACTCCATTTTATCTCATATTTCGATGATGACAAGGCTAAGATACTAGGGGGCCGGCATGGAGCAAAGGTGTAGTAAGCATACATTTGGTAAAGAACTTGTAGCAGAACTTGGACCTGGACTTGGACTAGGTCATAGTGCACCTGAAGTTGAAGGACTTAGAAGTGACTCAAACTTGAATATGACCAAGAATCACTAGGGGACCTTGTTAAAAATACAGATTCCAGATTCATAGACCTTATAACTAGTGATTCTGATTCAGTGGGTCTTGAATGGGGCAAAAGACGCCACATTTTTTAACAAGTATACCTGGGTGATTTTGATGCCAGTGCTATGGTGGACCACACTTTGGGAAACACTGTTCTAGATCAAGAGATTTACCATCCTGAATATCAGGGTTAGTGATGGCTAAGTGATGAAAGCAGGGAGGGAAACAGAAGTTGAAGCACAGGAAGACATCGGAGGAAAGCAGAAAGGAGGCCTGAATCGGCAACCTCGGAAACCACACTCTACTGGGTCAAACTATATAAAAGGGCAACTGCATAAGGTTTGATCTATAATTCTGCTTTGTCAGAATGAGATCTTGTAATCCCCATAACTGGTTCATGGTCATCATCTATAAACTAGTTCTAACAGGAATAAAGACACAGACCTACTAGAGAATGGTCTTGAGGATATGGGGAGGGGGAAGGGTAAGCTGTGACAAAGCGAGAGAGAGGCATGGACATATATACACTACCAAACATAAGGTAGACAGCTAGTGGGAAGCAGCCGCATAGCACAGGGAGACCAGCTCGGTGCTTTGTGACCACCTAGAGGGGTGGGATAGGGAGGGTGGGAGGGTGGGAGGGTGGGAGGGAGGGAGACGCAAGAGGGAAGAGATATGGGGACATATGTATATGTATAACTGATTCTCTTTGTTATAAAGCAGAAACTAACACACCATTGTAAAGCAATTATACTCCAATAAAGATGTAAAATAAATAAATAAAAATAAACTAGTTCTAGTATTTGGGGATTCTAGAATAGCCGTGGATAGAGAGAGAATGCAGAGTAGGACTGAAATTGCGAGGATGCTTACATGATGGACTGAACAATACAAGGGGTTAGAAACCACGCCAGGAGCAAAGAACCAAGAATTTTAGAGGAGGAAAAACAAGGAAACTAAATTGATGCAAGATTCTTGCTCCTAACTGAAGCAGCCTTCTGCCTCAGGCCCAGGTCACTTTCCTGGTTGTTTTTGAAACAGGAACCAAACTCAATACAACTAGATGGGGTCCTGCAGGTGGAAGCAGGTAATTGGAAGCAGCTGTTGCAGGTGAAAAGTGTGAGATCAGGGGAAGCAGCGTTTGTTTTTTTTTTCCTTTATTCTTTTTTTCTTTTTCTTTTGGTTTGATAGGAAACAAAGTCAGAAAAGAAAGTCTTTTCTTATAGGGGAAACAATGAGTAATAAACATGTAATAGTAATGTATACATGGCACATTGCTTTTTATGTAAATGGTGTTTCTAAAATAGCTTGAAAATACTTACCTGAGTGTTTTAAACATTCCCGCTCTACACATCCTTACATTTTTTTTTTATGAACTCTATAAAGAAATACTTGACAAAGGTGAAGCAAAGGGCAACTCACATACCCACACCCAGCATTACAGCATCCACATGTGTGCTAGCCCAATGGTCATTTTACA
The DNA here is from genome assembly GCF_059928025.1 of Delphinapterus leucas. Lineage (NCBI taxonomy): Eukaryota > Metazoa > Chordata > Mammalia > Artiodactyla > Monodontidae > Delphinapterus > Delphinapterus leucas. Next base: position 22,881,460 of record NC_143145.1, read on the forward strand.
GCACTTTCATCCAAATTCAGAATTTTAAAGTAGTCAGTGTTTGAAAGGAAAAACTTTTTGCGACAAAGAATAGTATTTACTTAACGGGAAAACCATCGTGATAAACATACGCATCCTATATCTATCCACCTTGTTATAAATGAACCCATGAGTGAAACTGTGGTAAATGACCTGCTGCATTTTATATTAAAAGCCTTATGCACTGATATTTATAGGTAAATTTCTTAAATCTGTAGTGGCAGTGTAGCAATAACGGATTATTTTAGTGATTTTTCTCTGGTAACTCCATCTCTCTTTACACAATTTTAGCCTTTTGAAACAGCCATGTTTTGAAAGAAAGACTGTCTTTAAGTTAGATCAGTGACCTCCTTTTCTTAAGTTTAGAAATTGAATCAATTTATTCTTCTCAATTCTTTACTGAACAAAGTTTTGCTTAGTTCAGTTAAAAGTCATAGTTTCCTGCCTCCTAGAATTCACAGTCTAATACATAAAAAAACACTTGATTTTTTCATCGGCTCTTTGTTTCCTTAAGTGAAGGAGGGATTGTGGTGCAATTTAATTCCAACATCTCTGGACCACCTTTAAGAGGTATATGATTTCAGGTGCATGATTAGAGAGGAGAAGGATTTAACAGGACTCACTGAAGGGAAGTTTGGGGGATGGTGGAGAAAAGGGATAAGTAGAAAGAGAAAATAAAATGTTTATTTAGCTGATGAGGTCAGCTTTGACAGCATAGGAGCAATAAAGCAAGTTACCTGGAGCTTCCTTAGAAGAAGTGCTGGAAGCCACATTTTAGCGGTGAAAGCTTCTTGAAGTCTGAACTCTTGGGCTGGGCTTTGAAGGTTACAACAGGTTTCAGAGGTTGAGAGGAGGGGAATGTACGAGATCTGAGTGAGGGAACTTGGCGTAAGCTAGTTCACCTGGAGGGTTCAGGGAAGGGTGGGGGAAGTAATTGAGTAATCTAGGTTGTGAAGAGCATTAAGAATGTGGAACAAAGGATTTTGGAAATTATCCACTGAGTTGTGAAACGATGAAAATTATGAACAAGGAAGTGATAGAATTAAGATTGTCTTCAGATAATTAATCTCGAAATGGTACTCTTGGTGGATTGGAAAGCAGTGGAGCCACACAAATAATGAGAAACAGGAGGAACCAGTTGTGGATAAAAAGATTTTCTTTAAACAGTTATTGGGTTTTGAGATGATAAAAAAAGCATGATTTAATTGAATAATTGAGCACTGATGATTTGCATTTTTTTAAATGACCCCCCAAAAGTGTGCCCTCTGTCCTTTATTAACTCATAGTTTAGTGGAAGAAGTAGCCATGTTCACAGACAGCACTGAAGAAGTATAGTTTGAAGATGGTAGAACTATCAACAAAGTGAAATGAGAGGATACAGGAGAGACAGAGCAATCTTCTTGGAAGAGGAAGCAGAAGAAGTGTTCTGAGCTAGACCTAAAGAGATGGATAGGAAGAACTTAAGTTGGATTCATTCTTCATTTGCTCATGCATTCAACAGAACTTTTGTTGAGCACCTGCTCTATTGCAAGTACTATGTTGGACACTGAACAGGGTGGTAAGAAAGCACAGTCTCCATCAGAGAAAATAAAGTCTGGCAAGTACAGAGTCTGAGTGAATGGCATGTGATCCCAAGTGGATGGAGCTAAGGGGTGAGGATGGAGGGAGTTTGTACAAGATAAGATGGGAAAGATCAGCTAGACCAAATGGGGATGGAAGGCGGGTATTCAGTTATGTTGTTCACTGAATGATGGAGAATTTTAAACGTTTGGGGCGGGGGGAGATCTGTATTTTAGATCTCTATTGTAGACATTGTAGACATATATTTTAGAAAGGTAACAAAATATCCAAGTTAAAATATTTATTTACAGATAGATTAGGCATGGCCATACACTTTAGATGGTCATCCAAATGGTTGGATCTGTTAGTCACAGGAGGTACAAGCGTGCTAAGTTTGAGTATGAGGAAAGAACCAAAGTCTGAAACTGGAGTTATAATAATTATCATTAATTGAGTACTTACCATTATCTAAGCACTGAATTAACGCCTTTACTCCGTGAAACAACCTGTCAGTTAGGTGCCATTATTATACCCTTTTTACAGATGAAGCGATGGATCAAAGTGAGTTTAAGCAACTTGCCCAAGGTCACACAGCTAACTAGGGTCAGAGACAGGATGTGTATCGAGGCTGGCAGGCTCCAGTACCTCCAGATTACAAAGACAGCTCAGACAGAAAAGGCCTAGGATAATTAATATCAAAGGACTTGAAAGTTATCATGGCAAAATTAAATGCTTATGGTAGCTAAGCAGGTTGTATAAATGCCAAGGCTCAGCGGTCCTATGGGGGAATGCAAGTACAGTTTCTAAAAGAGGCAGTCACAGCCACCTCCACTATGTCTTGTCATGAGAGAAAATGAACCTAGCAACATTGGACTTTACAAGTGCCAATAAAACCTAGGGGGAAAATGGATTTATGTGATATCACCCAATTTTTAAATATTGATAGCTAATTGAAGTTTTCCTGTTATACTACCTTGTATGATCTACCTGCCTCCACAAAACAAACAAACAAAAAACACAACCTACTGCCCAGATTGAGTCATCTGTTCACCAGAAAGAGAACTCTGATTTACAACAAAACCCTTTGAAATTTTTACATACATTACATATGTATTCGTGAAGCCCCCTATTTCTTCTCATGGACAGAGTTAAAGAGTTTTCAAATATAGAACTCACTACCGTTGTCCAATTTTACGTGAAAATTCATACTAACTTTTCTCCCACATTTCTGCAAGCAAAAACAGAAAATCAGATATGTCTTCCCTTCAGAAAATCAATGGGTGAAAATGTTTGTTGCTGCCCACACTGCGTCATCTGCTCAGAGAATTTGACTATTTATATAATACCAGTGAATCTAAATCTGACATTTGAAGTCGGTCCTCCAAGTTGCCGAATGTCCACATGCCTTGCATCATGTAGACTCAGTAATGAACTTTGCTCCAGTTGTTTTTACTCAATTTTACCCAGAAAAGTTAAAATATTAGTGATCCTACAGGTCCATCCTTAGGCTTTGTGAACCATGGTAAGAAACTTGTGCATTTATGAAGAAGTTTAATAATAATAAAAAGCTATGAAGTTGTGTTAGTGCTTCAAAGGGAATAACATCAAAAACTTGTGGAGAAAAGCCACAGGCTACCATCAACCTCAAAACACATACACACTTGGTTGGGAGAACTATTTTGGTAGAATGAAGCCTGGTTCACCAAAACCAGGCTCACCAAAGAAGAGGGATAAATGAGGCCATTTTTCATTATTTTCCCAGTGGATTTTAAAATAGTTACCTCATAAAATAAATAGCTTAAGTTTCCACATTACTTTTGCCGTTAATCTGTGCCTCTGATGCAAATAAATGAGTGGAGATTTTTATACTCCTGAAGGTTTATACAGAGGCAAATACATTAAAAAACAAGCATCCAAGGTAAGTGTAATTTCTTACTCAAAACAGCAGCTTACAGGATGCTGTGGTTGATAGAGGGAAGATGCTTTATTCAAACGAACCTATAAGTAGATTTATTTTTAGATGCATCGTTCAAGTAGATGCTATACTACCCGATCACATCTTCACAGTGATATGTTTCTCTAACTTGGACTTGGTCTAAGTGGAAGACTTTAAAACTCAACTGGGCTGCCCAAGCAGAGAAATATACACTTGGAATGTGGGTTCCTATGGAAAGGTTGGACCCAAACTGCTTTTGATATGAACACCAGAAAGACAAGGAAGGTGTTAAAGACCACCTCTAAGCTTTCATAAAAATTAAAAACCCATCCGCTAAAATTAGAAATCGTTTACTGTCTTTGTTAAGAGGCAGCTGAATGAACCTAGCTATCTAGTTAATAAAGAGAAAGAGTCCACCTTGGCCAAGCTCTAATTACAGCCTCAGAACCTTTCAGTAAGTTTACAGCTTAAAACATCTGAGTGATTCTGCCTTTTGAAAGCCATGTGAAGTTAGAAAGGCGGCCTAATTAAAACAAATCTTGGATAAACCACTTCACGGAGATAGAAGTTTGATGGTTGGATATATCAAAAATTGTTACCAGATGTTGTGCTGAGGCCTTAACAGTTTAAAGATCATGAGGGTTTTTTTGTTGTTTTTTTTAACAAAGCAAAAATTTTCTAATTGAACTTGTCAGCAGGAGTGAGACTAATATGCCTGTATTTGATTAAATAATAGTTTATTTAACATTCAGTGTGGCCCAAAATTGGCCAAGACAAAAGTCAGAAAACATTTTAGCCAGAAGACATAAAAAGAAAAACACAGCAAACTGACAGCGCTATGTAGGTACCTCTCGGGCACTGTGGTTTGATAACGTCAGTTTTGAGACTCTTCTTGCCCATTATCCTCATATACCACACCAAGTGTGTTCTGCAGCAGTGCCTCAGAATCGATTCTTTAATGTACTTTGTATTTTCCCAAGAAGAAGAAAAAGCTAGGGGACCAATAGAAACTTATTATGAGACTTATGGCTAAAACCCTGGAAAGCAAACATCATGTCTTTTTCCGTTATAAACATGTAAACATCTATAGTTTTAGGAGTCACGTGTGTTATGTAGACTGCTGTTCTGACTCTCACTGGGCTGTGGGGACGTTCTCTGTATAAAATAAGGGTGTAAGACTCACGTGGTCTGTAACAACTTGCAGGCACCTTTTCCTGATTACATGATAGGAGCACGTAACTACTTCCTTCCTCTTTGGTGGACAGCTGTGCACGGCTCTCAGATGAAACCAAGCTTGTCCTCCTTTAAATAATATGGAGTCTTGCCTCATCCACACAGCCCTTCCTCTCGACTTTTGAGCCTCTTTCTCCCCTTTTATCTTCTTCTTCCCAGGTACGCACCCTGCCTTGCGCCAATGAACAGTGAGGCAATACCTTGATATTTCCAGAATCAACATTTTAGACTTCTGCTTGACATAAAAATGTAAGAACTTGTCTGCAAAGAATACTGGGGAATGGATGCATCTTTTTAAAGAATGAATTTTCCACATAACGGTCAATGCCCGAGCTTGCTCTCCATAATACACAGAGATCTGGATTTTCAAAGTAAATTGCAGCTTACTCTGTGGCAATTATGAGAAGACAACTACACTAGAGGGTCATTAATCATTTAAACATTCAAATAAAACTCAGTGTTTCCTTTTAGATCTAAAGTGCAGCCCATAACACAATCGAAACAACATTAATGGGAGAAGGGAACGAAAAGACAGAAAACAGCTGTTGCTCCCTGGGCCAGGGTGCCGTGGGCTCTAATCAGAGGGTGAGACACTGTATACAGTCAGGGAGAGGACTCTGGTTGGTTCCCTTCATTTCCTACCGTCTTGAGCTCTCTCAGTTCAAAGGAAGTTAGGGTGGATGTTCTTACATGTCATAACACTGCATTTCTGGACATTCAGCAGAAGAGACCAACGGCTGGAAGGTTTAGTTTTCCAGCTGTTGCCGAGGAGTGTTTAAAAGTTGCTTGTTAGCTGCAAAGTGCTAATAATAAGGTAAACAGGGTACAAAATGTCTCCCGTGGCTAATGAGCAAAAGCTCTGCTCTTTAACTATAACATTTTCGTTATGAAAATACATTTCAGTTTTACCAGCAGTTTACTTTAAAAACAAACTTGGTGAAGACCTGAAGGGCATGACATAGTTAACCAAATGTGTCCTAGATGATAGCACGGAAAATAACTTACAGGCCAGTTGAAAAACTAATGACTCCATCATGTCTCTGGACTATTTGCCATTTTAACAAGTTCAGTTTCTGTCTGTTTGATACTCTTTAAAATATCTTGACTTTGTGGTGTGATTTTTACCTTCACGTCCATTTCCCGTGTCCTGATTTTTCTTATCTTGTTAGTGTCCCTGAAAATGGCAGCGGCAGTTATGAGAAGACAACTACATTTTGAGTTCATAATTATGAGATGATACCTTCTTTTTTTTTTACTTTAAAAAAAAAAAGTGAAAATTGTGAAAGAGAATAACAATTTGTTCCAGTCCAAAAAGAGTCCCAGGTAGAAGCAGGATAGAATATGGGTCTCCAGACTCCCGGGTTCCTGTGCTTGTCAGTATGCTGTGCTAGGGAATGGAAATCACAGCATTTACCATCCTGAAAGGCTCACTTCTTGCTCCCCCATGCCCTGTGGGTGATGAGTTCCGTTCCTAGTTTATAGAAGCGATGACTGAAGCCAGTAAGGAACTCGTCATCTGCACTCCAGCTCAGGCACTTTGTTGACTGTCTGAGCTTAGCAAAAGGAACACATCTAATGCTATCTCCATAGGCAGTTAAGACCATTTGAATCCCTCCCCTCAACCAACAAAAGACGAACCTGGAAAGAGTGATGTGTATTTTACTGAGTACTCAGCAAATATCTCTTAAGAGAGCAAAATCAACATTAGTTCATCCTATTGCTGCATATACTATGAATATGTCTTATGTTAGGTCAGATCGGTCGCCAGCCGTATGTCTGGATCATGTTTTAAGTACTGCCGTAAGATGATCTTGAAGTGTTTCTTTTATTGAGAAATAAAGTTTTCTTTAGAATCACCAGTGTATAATGCCTGGAACTTAGCAGTCTGAAAAATGACAAATGAACAAAACAAAGAAACAAGGAAGGAAGAGGATCAGAGAGGGAGAGAGAGGGAGAGGAAGCCAGGAATGGGGGAGAGAGAGGAAATGAGTCTCAGACCTAATGAGGTTACTCCTGATCATCTAGGAAAAGAATGAACTATTCATGGATTACTAGAGCTGGAAGGGACCTTGGAGATCATTTGTTATTTGCACTCTCTGCCCTCCCTTTTATATAAATATATAAAGAGGGAAGGAGGGAACTAATTTATTGAACACCTTTTATGCGACTGGCCCAATGCAAGATGTTCTACATGCATTTTATTCATGACCCTTTGGAATGGTTGGCCACTTGCTTTTTTCTTTTTCTGAGTCAGAAACTAGTCAGAAGCTATCTAATAGCTTTATTAGATAGAGCACTTATTGGGTCTTTGCTTATATGGCTTCCCTGATAGCCGGTGAGCAGCTTGAGACCATGGGTCATGTCTTTTACAGCTATGTGTCCACAGTATCAGCATGGTGCTGGGCACAGGGCACATTCATACTTAGTGAATGGTATTAAATATTAATTAATGTGTAAATGAATTACAGATACATATCACCCGATTATCGCATTTAGTGTGTGTCATGGCCTTGGTGCTTATGCAGTTCTGTGCATGGAAGACTTCTTGGTGCTAGATTTACATGCTTTTAGCAGTAAGTGAGCCTCGCATTGTTTCTACTTTTTAGACTTTTGAGTTTCTTTTGGATGATATTGATTTGCTTTCATTTAGATACAGAAAAAAAATATGCCACGTTTTGATATTTTAGCCCTAATACCCTTATGTAACACATAAAATTCACTTGCTAGATTATAAGATGCTTTCAGTTCATAGAGAAAAATAGAACTCATAGCTTTTATACCTTAGAAAGAATATGGAAAAGTAGTCTCACGGTCTCCTTAACTCTGAATTATAACCCAGACAAACTAGAGACATGCCCAGTGATGCAGAATTCAAACCGAAGAGTATACCAACTCCTTATGGATGTGAATAGACCAGAAGATGAAACTGATAGTAGCTAATCTAATATTTACAGTGTAAATATGAGAGAGTACCAGAAGAGGCATATATTTTTCCCAGTCCATTTAGATACCTCATATCAAAGAAGGTAAGCCTTTCTTCTTGTTCATGTAGTTATTCAGTCTTTCTAGAAGATAAGGATGATACTTGGTCAATTATTTATTTTTTTTGACATATGTGCCAATGGGAACAGTTATTGACCCATTAAATACTTTTTGATATTTGACACAGGATAGTAAATACATGCATTCAGAAAACAATCTGATGCTACCTTTGTCATCATTGTGACACCTGAAAAGCTCTTTTGGTCTTTCAAGTACAGATAAACCTTCAGGAGAGTTCTCAGGTGAGCTGTCCACAAGGGCTTTTATTGTGAACCTTCCACACATATCCTGTATATTCATTGTGAACTAAGGAAATGGCATGGATTGAATCTCAGATCATTGATCATGGCGTCCGTCATGGGGCTATCCTTGCTTTTTGTGCCAACAACGTTTTGCCAAGTTCTTTTAAGCAGACTCTTTGGTGGTATAGTGATCGTTATGCTATTTTCTCATAGTGTGGCTTTTGTAGAAAAAAAAGAAAATGGCATGGATCGATTTTGTCACAACAGTTACATGAGAAGTGTAGATAATGATGAACTCTTTCAAGGATTATTCACACCAAAGAAAATACTAGATGGCATGGATGGACTACTCAGATGTGATCGGTATTGACTCTACTTAAGTATAGAGGCTCTACTTACTAAAAGAATTCCCTTCTGGATAAATAACATGCAAATGATCGGGTACGCGTGTGCGCGCGCGCACGTGTGTATTTATAGAAGAAACATGTTGTTTTATTTTTTTAATCTTTTACCTCATTTTTAATGCCTTACTTCTGGTAACAGTCCTTAATTTTCTTTTGAGAATCCACACTTCCCTCACTTTTATTTCATCTAGCTCAGATGAAGCTGATTTTGCCCCAGATTCAGGGCTGAAGTGTGTGCTAAGATCCATGTTACTTAGACAGGAAGCTTATTAGAAATGCCTAATCTCAGGTCCCATTTCAGACATACTAAATAAAAATCTGCATTTTGATAAGATCACCAGGTGATTTGTAACTCACATTAGAGAAACTGCTCTAGACCTAATAAACCAATCCAAGCATTCATCCTATATCCCACCTGGCTGTAGTGGGACAGGGACATGACCTGAGTTTGGCCAACAAGGCCCCTATTTGAGGAGACTGGGTTGAGCCATCAGGAAAGTGGACTCAGTGCTTCCCCCTTGCTTGTTCAGTTGAGAATATGGCTCTCAACGTGCAACAGTGATGTTGCCATCCAGGGACAAGATCTACGTGAGTAAGACTGTAGTCAACATATCATGATAGCATATGAATCCTAGTTAAACTATGCCTAAAGTCAGGGTTTTTCCCAGTTTTCAGTTGCGTGAGTCAGGTTTATCTTCATATTGATCTGGTTTGGGTTGTGTTTTCTGCCACAAGCAACTGAAAGAAACTAAAAGATACAGTGATTAATAATGATTAAGAGCTTATTGAAGTCCACCACATACTTGCATGGTCTCCTTAGCTGAGAGAGATAGAAAGAGAGCGTTTGAGTGTGTTTCACATTTTACATTAGTTGTAGCACTTAGAAGCAAAGGAATCGTAAGTCTTGGGATTGAGATGTGTCTCCTTTCCTGCATCATTCTCTTAATTGCTGCATGTATATTTACCTTACCTCCCCTCAAAATTATAAACACTTCAAAGGCACTGAACTTTTCTTACATGAGGTGATAATTTGAAGTAATAAGACGTTTATAAATAAACATACCAGAACTTATACCAAGTGAGTGTAGGCTTTCAAAACCACCACCTGAGGAAGCTGCCAATTTATTCAGGTTTTGCTGACTTTGGAGAGAACGTTGTTGTAAGTCTTTAGAATAATGATCAACACCAGTTTCTGAGCCGTGAGATCACATCAGCGAGTTGCTAGTTACATCTGATTTGTACTAAAGTGACACAACTGGCACTGCTGTTCCGTCTGGTCAGGACACTTCAATCCTGACTGACTAGCATCAGCCCTGTGTCCCCAGAGCTGAGGGGCCTTGACACCCCTAGTATCCCAGCTGTTCCCTAAGCACTCCCTGGGAACCACTGCCATCTAGTAATGAAGGGGCAGAACCTGTCCTCATGGAGGGTCCCCCCGAATTCTGCTCCTGCGCTACAGCCAGCGGGGTTCTGATTCTGATAGAGAACCAGTATAATGAATGTCGACTATATACCTCTGAGCAACTTAGAAAGTAGAATTATGAGTTTAGATTCAGAGGCCTTGTCATCCTTGTATAATAGAAAGTGCCTAGCAATTGTATTCACAAATAAGGGATGAATAATCCATAATGAATTAGTAAATAAGAGCATGTTTCTCAAGCTCCTCAGGGTGTTGCTGTGACTTGACGGCTTTGATTTCGTGGGAAGCAGAGAGTTTTCATTTCTTCTCCTAAAAGAGGAGAGGAGGCAGAGTTTATAGAGAAGCAAATTCCTAACGGAGAAAACCCCTCCTTTATTGATTAAATATCAGGCATTTTAGATTGTGAGTTTTCCTTTCCTCTCTGTGACTTCTGCAAGCCAAGAAGATTTCAACAGGCAATAAAAATTCAAAGAAAGAAAAGGGTGGAACAGGCTGTGCGTTGGTTGTTAAGGAAAATCTAAATCAACTGAGAAGGAAGGTAAAGGAAACCAATGTTTATGGCTGGGACCAAAATGAATTTTATTTGGAGTTCTAATAGAAAATTATACCATTATCACCAAGTTAAAAATTATATATTTCTCTAGTAACAGAAGCATGTCCGATCATTTAAACTACAAGCTGAAAAATATATTTTCAGAATAATGATTTTTGTGATAAAGTGATGAAGGCATTTTTTTTATGAAACATAATGTTATGTTACGATAACCTGGTGTAAATTATTTTCTTAGACTATTAAAGCAAAACCTGTCTACTAATAGTCAGGAATTACATTACAATAGCATACTGCATAGTAAAATAAAGCAAAAGAATGGATCAGCTTCCAGAAACCCCTCTATTGTAAGTGAATATTGCTTTCAGAATTTGTTTTGAAGTATGAATTGAAGAACTATACACAGAAGACAAAACTTTTAATAATTGTATTATACCTTAGACTTTCAATATTACATTCCCATCACAGATTTGTCTAAATATTTTTCTTAACTCAGAATGAACCATTTAGAATCACCCATGTAGAATATGTATATGTGTGTGTATACATACACACAAAGGTAAGCGTGAATGCATATATCCTGGGTTAATTACTGTGCTATGTATGGACATTAATTATGCATGCTCAATTATCAACAACAATAGCAGGCTTAGTGTGATATAATAATCATTTTTAAATAATCCTAAATCTACTCAAGTTGGAAAGATTCTGACAGCAGGAGCCTTGAACAACTGCCCTGAGCAAAATAGACACTGCTTTCTTCTAAAGCTGGAAAGGAGAAAGGTAACAATTATCCCTGAGACACTGGAAACAGAGTTGTCTGATTTTTTTTTTTTTTTCCTCTCAAATGCCTCCACCTCTTGTGAAAAGAACAGTGTGCTTGGGATGCAGTAGGCAATGGTGGACCTTTCAGAAGCAGTACTCAGATAAACAGATAATTAATGTATTAAAGGTGTAATTGAAATTAAGAATAGCTTTCATATGTGCTTTTAGTACTGTGCAACAATTTATTATTTGTCTGAGGTGCTTTCTTGAATTTTAAGTCAAGATGCCATTTGGAGCCAAGGTAGAAAATAACACTTAAATGTAACTACCTCTGAAGGTTAAACTTGATACAGAATTAAGTAGGGGTAGAAACGGAGATTATTAAACATTTGTTTTGCCCCTCCATATTTCTTCCATAAATCCGGTGTTCCTTTTTATCATTAAGAAAATTCTGAGTCAGATCAGTATTCCAGTTAAATCAAACTATTTAGTTGCTACATTAAATGTATCTGTCCAGAGGTATCTTTAGCACAGATTAAAATTCCCAATGTGCCTGCAAATTATTTGCCCTGTAAGAAATTTAGAAAAAAAATTTCCCTGAAAATGTCTAACTTAATCCTGATTTATGTTTAGTTTTAAAAAGTAAAAACCTGCAGAGAGCCTTCTTAACAACTTTAAACATATTACAATTTGCAATGAGTATATAATGGCATACACCCAGTGGTGGGAGTTTGAAGATCTGAACGTTCAAAGGAATTGTTTCTCTATTTTAATAATCATACCTCCTTATATTAATGAATTCAATTCACCGTGATACTTTCAAATTCTTTCTACATTATTTCTTTAACTGGCCACAGGTGTGTGTTTGTATTACTTTAGTGTTCTTCTCTAAGTTTCAAAATGACACGCTCATACAGGAACTCACATTATTTTTCCATTTTTGATCCCTCCCTTCCCCCACCATCACCAAAGAATACTCGTGCCTTAGTATAAATCAGTCTATTTTCATGCTTTAAAAAAAAAAAAAAAAAAAGTCAAGTTCGAGAAAGAATAGCACAGCTGTTCAAGATGTCATATCTTATAAAACAAATCTATTAGGAAGGTCGAATCCTGGAAAGGGTCAAGTTAATGATATAAGTGGAATAATTTGGTCATTTTCTGAAATTTGTAAACCTACAAACATAAAAGCCCTGCATTAGATTGACTAATTAGCTAAACCTCTGCTAATGGTGATTTTCTTCTTTAAAAGTTAGGACTTTTATGTTTAAGGCACACTTTTCTTTACCTTTTTTTTTTTTCTTTTTGGTAAATGTGAATTGCTTTGAATTTTAGTCTGGTACCAATCAGTCCACTGTGTTTATTTTTGAATTATTGCCTTCATTTGGGATGAATTTAAAGGAAGATGGTTATTTCCATTTTTATTTTGCCAAAGAAATATACACATGAGCAACAAAATATATATATATAAAATTCTAAGTATATATGTGTGTATGTATCTATTTGTATATATAATAACAGTTAATAAAATAATAAAATCTTGGAAAATAGGTAGAAAAAGAGGGATGACCTAGGTCAGATCTAGCCACTTAACTTTTTGGAGCATGTAATATCTACAGATTCCTTTAATCATACATAAATTATTAATTCTTCATGAAATCTATCTCCTGGTTTCTTAAGTTTCATTGATTTATTAATTCTGCCATTACACTTTTTTTTTTTTTAATGTTGAGCCTTCTTTTAATTTATTTATTTTTATTTTTGGCTGTGTTGGGTCTTCGTTTCTGTGCAAGGGCTTTCTCTAGTTGTGGCAAGCGGGGGCCACTCTTCATCGCGGTGCGCGGGCCTCTCACTGTCGTGGCCCCTCTTGTTGCGGAGCACAGGCTCCAGACGCGCAGGCTCAGTAGTTGTGGCTCACGGGCCTAGTTGCTCCACGGCATGTGGGATCTTCCCAGACCAGGGCTCGAACCCGTGTCCCCTGCATTAGCAGGCAGATTCTCAACCACTGTGCCACCAGGGCAGCCCGCCATTACACTTTTTCATCAGAGATATTTTATCTTCTAGCCTGTTATAACCCTTTAACTTGGGAAAGAAGTATAACTTTCTGATTTTTAAAAGCAGTTATTTTAAAATATAAGAGCATCGGTCCCTGAATTTTTTAAGTCATTAAACTGGAAGACCTTGAAACCACTTTTTTTTAAAAGGAAATATGTGCATGTATTCACACAGATACATATTTTCAGTATATGTTTGTATGCACGTGAATATATTTTATATATGTGTACATTTTATTTATATGTGTTTATATTTATATATGTGAATATATTCTATATGTATTTTATATATATATATATATAAAAATAGAGGATGTCAAATTCCAAATGGTTGTTTACGGACATAAATTTATCCAAAATTATTTCTTGTCCAAAGATTTCTAAGTCTTGATCTATATAAATCTAAGTGAATCAACTTTGTGTGATCCATGAATTAAATGTACATTGTCATATTTTATGATAACATATATAATCTATGTGATCACACCATATGAAAAGAACACTACACTCATCTAGAATGAGTAATATGCATAAGGGAACTTGACCTACAGTGCATTTCTTTATGTTCTAGAAGATTCCAACAGCCACTGATTCCTTCCCCAAATTTCCACTTAACTTTTAGGATGAGAAATATGTATCTTTGACCGACTCATGAAACTCACGTAAGTGACTAAGTCACCACCAAACTGCTTTATGTAATGAATCCTTAAAGGTCTTTTGGAACACAGTGAAAACAGAAAGGAGAGAGAGAAGTCAAGAGAGAGAAGAGAGCTATTTCTATTTTTTAAATGCATAATTAATGTTATGAACTTTCTTTAAGACAGTCACCTATATGTGAGAGTTTTAGGATCACTATTCATACTTATTTTCATATTGTAAAATAAAATAATATGAGGTCCTTTGTGTATGTTTTGCTCATATCCATAAATATGTAGCTACAGATATTGAACTTTTTATGCATGTATATATACACATCCAAAGCTTATTCAGTTATTCAGTATCTTCTAAAATCTGATATCTATTGATACTTAGTATCTTCTGAAATTGAGAGAGAAGGAATTTAATGCTCACTGAGTGTCTGATACATGTTAAGTATGGCATCCGTTATTCTCTCATACATAATTATATTTGTTAATTGTGTATGTGAATTGAGAGAACTCTAACATAGTAATAAAAATAAATCACAGAGTACTGATATCTTATTTTCCACCTAATAAAATCAATAGTTATTAGGCTGACATACAAGACACTCTCCTAGCCTAGGAACTCTTACTGCCTTTTAAAATTTTTTTCACAGTCTTTTGTACAAGTAATTATATTTATTCTCAACTCTCCAGGAAACTCATGGAATTTTTTTAATCTAACAACATCATTGGTATTTTAGTTTCACTTATAAAATATTATATTGCTTTAATGAAAATAAAAGTAACTAGTGACACTTCACCATGTGTTCGTACTGACAGTGGATTCATATGTGTATATGTGTATATATACACATATATACGTGTATGTGTATATCTGTATGTATATGTACATGCATACACACATACACACACCAACATATACCACTTCTACTCGTTCTGAAAATTGCTCAGAAGCTCAAGCAAACAAAGCTCATTCCTTTTCTCTCCTGTCATATAATACATCGTTTAAATATGGTGCAAAATTTATTAATTTTCTTTTATGTTTCACAAAACTGAAACTGTTTTCAATTTGAGTCCTATTTTCTGTGATAATGGCTGCCATTTATATTTCATGAATACAGCTACATTTAAAGTGGTAACGCTTTGATCACAGCATGTATGTATATGTACACATACACACATATTTTAACAGACTGTTTATTAAAATTAGCAGCATCCTCTCTTCTGGTAGAGGTCAATTCAATTAAACTGTCATTAATTAACTGCCTACTGTGTGCAATGCACTGATAATATAAAAGAGTAAAGGAAAAAAAAAAAAAAGGCCCTTCCTTCAAAAGTCCCCAGTCCCTTGGGAGTGACTTGCATATGTATCAATAAATAATTGGAATCCAGCGCTCTCTCTCCTGTACCTAAGTGCTGAGAAAGCAGAGCTGTTTGATGATTTAAGACAATTCAATATATGAATTGAATTCTAAGGCAGAATTGGCATTCTAATGTTCCAAAAGCTAAGCTTAAACACTGACAACAGAGTACATTTTATGAAGAAGAGTAGTTTTGATATATTTGGGGCTAAACTTGTAAGTGTGGATTAGCACAGGAAAACAACTAAACCATTTTGGGGATCTCTTTTGTTTTTTCTTTTGTGTGTTTTAAATTTTAGCTTCTCAATGAATCTTTTTTTCAAATATTTTTAAGAGCTTAGTAATTGATGGCATTTTCTTTGCCATTATTATTCATGTCACTAGGGAGAAATGTTATTTTTTGTAGGCAAATCACTGTAAAAAAATAATAATTTGGGGTCATTTCTTGCTTTAATTTATTTGCATCTTCTGCAGAGATCGTGGACAGTTTTAACAGTGTTCACGCAGGGAAAAAATAATGCCAACAGAAAAAGAATATAAACATGAGGGAGGGGAAAATAAAGTTTTAAAAACAGTCGTTGCATTGTTGTAATTTCAGAGCCCCTCTCATGACATAAAATCTCGCTCACCAAGAGGTTTGTGTCTCAGGAGGTACAGCCAGGCCTCAGTACTGGTTTCCTTATATTCTGCTCCATGTACAAGATGTCAAAGTATGAAATGATTTTAACTGTTCCTTTTGATAGGAATGACTGAGGGGTCATCTCCAGAGAGAGTAGTTCTTTCTTTGGTACGTGATACAGTGTGATTAACAAACCCCAGATAGCACAGAGAAGCAGGTCCGAGTAAGGTTTTTAAGTGCAGTTCCCTACCCAAGACGATGTATTGCCTGCCGCTGATATGGCAGTACTGGAGGGGGAATATCTGCGTCTGTATAAAAGCAAAGACAATCCTTGCTTTCTTCTTGAGCAGCTGCAGCCAGTCCCACTAATGGACGTGCAAAAGCAGAAACGAGCAGCACAAGGTATGTGTTCGTTTTTACAGATGGTACTGCAGACAAGTTGGTAATGGAAAAGGAAGTCGTGTACGTGAGCTATTTGACCATGGGGGTGGAGGGCAGGGAGCTACAGAAGGACAGCCCGATTACAGTACTTTCCTGTGTAATTGACCGTGTGAGTTATTGAAGCAGTTTTCCCATGAAAGATTTCAGTTATTACAAAATTACATCATTATTGTTAAGGAAATGCATAATTCCAAGTTGTCTTTTTAAAATAATGTCATTAAAACTTTAAAAATCAGCTTAGATTTCCCTGTCTGCCCAGACCCTCAATAATGAAATTATCTGCTAGATCTGGGTTTTACCTATAACAGTCACAGAATCCTTATTTAAAGACACATCTTTCATTTGAACAGTGACAGAATGTACTAGGTACTTATTATAACTCTTGGAAAGGTGTATTTAAGTACCTGATTTTATGGGTCCTGAGAAAATACAAAGTTGAATAAAAAATGAGATAACATTTTCAAAGAATTATTTATAGAATCAAAAATTAAATGAAGTTTAGGTTTGTTTCCCTTAGGTTCCACCCCATGTATTTAAAAGTCACAGAGAATGAAATAGTACAAGAAGTATTCCCAATATAGTCTTATAAAGTATTTAGTTATTTAGTACAAATTGCATATTTGGTATCAGGGTCTCTCGTTGACACATTTGCAGATTTTTAACATGGTTCTTAACTCTTTCAAACTTCAGTATATTTAACTGTATTTCCATAAGTTCTGTTGTTGTTGTTAGGAGGAAATAAGCAGCAATTACCATCTTTCTACTGAGCAAACTATACACTATGTTTTAATATCTGATCTCAACTCAATAGCCTGTAAAACATGTTTGTAGAGTTAATCATATTTTAGTCTTGCTGGTATGTAATGAAATGGAAACTATATCGCACATGAAAAGTATAAGTCGACTCCATAGGTCACTGAAGAACATGTACTTTTATATCTAATAATGGGGGAAATGTTTAAGGGAAAAGAATTGTAAACATTTTTATATTATTCAAATCTGAGGAATTTGGTAAAATGACCTCATTTTTCAGAATTGGCAGCACTTTATCTTGAATAATGAGGATACCACACATTGCAAAAGGTTTCTGCCAAGGAACATACAAATATATAAAGTAAATCTAGTCAATTGTTACCTGAACATGTGTGTTTACAGAACTTGTCAAAACCCTAGCACCATTTTTCCTTCCCCATCTCTAGTTATGGTGAATGCAAAAGAGACCCTGGTTCACGGCTGCCTTTTCATGCTAGCATTTTTAGGAACTAAGTCAATGCACTAATTTCTGCTTTTAAACAGAGGCTTTTTTCACATATATATTTTATCCTTATTTTTTGAGACAGCAGGATCAAAACTCATGCACTGCACCCATCCCCCTTCCCCACCACTACCCCTCCATCAGGCAAGCGCTGTGCTCTTCCTCTGGCTTCGGCTGTATCTACCAACTTCAAAAGTGATCGTTGCCATATCTGATCAAGGATGAGTCATTCCTTTCTGGTACCTCAAAACTTGGATAATTTGATCAGCTGTTATAGGGTGGTTTGAAGAGATAAGCGTTCTTCAAAGCCAAACTATGGTGAAATATTTTTGGTAAAAATTCCCCGATCACTTCTTTAGTAATATGGCCTGAAACATGGTTAAGAACTGTAGCTCTGAAGTGAGGGAGACCTGGGTTTGTATCTTAGCCTGACTATTTAGCAATTGAAAAATATTTGAAAACCTCAGTTTTCTCATCTGTAAAGTGGATAGAATAACAGTAATAATAATAATAATAATAATAATAATTCCTCTCTCTTAGGATTGTTTTGAAGATGTCAGATAATGAAACTAAGCCTTTAGTATATTATCCTACACAAAATAAATACTTGATAAATATTAGATGCATGATGGTGATTATTTTTAATAAGTACAAAAAGTAGGGACAAAAAGTAGTCAAACAAGAGAATTCTACCAGATAATTGATTCAAAAGTGGCTTTTAGAAAAAGTCTTGTGCTTTTGCCTAGACTTAGAGACAAGGATGTATTTTTTGACACTAGGTAAGTCAAAGAACCATTCTCAGTCTTTTACCTCACCAGTAAAGTGAGAGAATAATAATCCCTGGTAATTCATTTTGAATCTAAACTGAGGTAACATATGTCAGGAGTTCTTAACCTTGGGCTCCATGGGCACTCAGACCCATGTGAAATCTTTGGATACATTTTGCGAAGGACATTCTTTTGAACAGCCTGAAGTTTATTTGTAAAATACTTTACATATTTTTTTAAATTATCTGGGGAGAGTGTCATAAATTTTATCAGAAGTGTTTATGACTTCGAAGAATGTTAAGAACCATTGATATAGATGTAAATGCCTTGAGGGATGGTAACACTGAATGGACCAGCTATTATCTGTTAGCTGATACAAAAAGAATTACTGATTGTTGTTTTCTGTTTCTTTCAAAATGACCATATCACCATCACTATCATAAAACCAATCCTACTTAGGTAATACATAAAGTACCTATATTTGTTTCTTAAATTAAACGCTTAGAAACTGAACCTTTTGAACTTTAGGCTTTTTCTAGAAAAGTCCCTATCACCAAGAGTTTTCTATAATGTGAAGAATTCCCATAATAAATGTTTGCTAAATATACTGTTTAAATAAAATTTGCAATGAATTTATTAAAACAGAACCAATGCTTGTATTCTCATGCTGAGGTTTACTTAAGAGGTGCTAAAGTTGTTTGTGCCTCCAAAAAGCGCTTTTTTTTTCCTTTTCAGTGTCAGATTTTGGCACTAGCATAGAAGAAGGTCCCTGTGGAAACTCTCTCAGACATTGTTGTTACTAAAGGAAAGGTGAAAATGGATCTGTGGTGGCAGAAATAGAAGCAGTGAGAGACATGAGCAGTTCTTTTGACAATAATGACTTTCACGTGAAATGAAAAAAGACAGTGTAGACATAAATCTTCAACCATATTTTCAGCTGTCCAAATACATATTGCTATAAAGGCAGAACACTGTTATAGAAACAGCATGGGTTTAGAACTCCAAAGATCTGGATTTTTCTAGTCCTGGTCTGTTACGTAATTTGTGTGTGACATCAGATGTTTACTCATTTACTAAATATGGGGTAAGTCAAAGTATGGAGATGGGGGTCCTTCAGACCTATGTAATGGGTTATATGTGTGATAAATTTCTAAAATCTGAAGATTTGAAGAATCCATATGAACAATTTAAAGCGTGAGATTTACCTTGGGAACTCTTATTTTCTGCAGTCGCACTCCGCGAGTCACCAATTGCATCTCAGAAGAAATGGAGCTGATGTGTTTTAGCATGTCCTGATTTACTGGGCAACTCCCATGTGGTGACGAGTCAGTGGAAAGGTCCTAGGCACATTCGTACCTGGGTACAATGTATGATTACTAGAGTATGAATTGCCTCATGTCCTGGAACAGAAGTTGTTCCATTGCTCCTAGCCAAGGATGTCAGTTTAGTTTGCACTGGTCTCCATTAGCTTTGCTGGTGTGTTGAGGAAGTGAATTTAATAAGCCAGGTAAACAGGTTTTGTTTCCAAACTCTGAGATAGGTAATTACAAGATGGATGCTTGGCTGAACCTTGTAGAGTCTCTTCAGTTTTCTGGCAAGAAATCTGAGGGCACGGAGGGCTGTTTTCAAGCAGGCATAGTCTTGCTGTTTCAACTGCTTCTTCACGATTTTATTTGAAACAAAAGGCAGCCAAGGTATTAATATCTATTGCTTTTTGTTGGCAGAGCTCTTTCCCTGCTCTTGCTAAAATATTGGCCAGCCCATGCTTCTGATAAAATTCTGGCTATTAATTTAAAGGTGTTCATTGCAAGCCACCATCTGTTTTAAGTGGTTTTAGGTACTGCATTCCTCATATTCTGTAGGGTCTATTGGTGTGTAGTCGATAGTCAATTAATTCCTTAATGGGCGGAATTGGGGGAGAGTGGCCTTCTATGTCTCTTAGTGGTGAATAATAGTGATAATGACTAAAATAATATTTATCATTTATTCAACAGTTATTGAACGTCTATTATATATGACAGTCATGAACACATTATTTAGTTTATATCAACTCTGTTGGTGGTTAATAGGGCAAAGTTATTGATAGGACATTATTACTGATGGGACAATAAGCAAGGATCTTGCTTCTGAAATGACTAGACTATTACCTATTTTTATTAAGGAACACAGAGAGTAAGCCCTCTGATTATTAGATAACTTTCAGCCTTTACATGAGATTTATTCGTGGGAGATGCTTTGGTTTCTCAGGAATGTTTCCATATAATTTACATGAATTAAACTGTCAATGCTTATGAACGATCTCAGTTTGTATCACGTTAACTCAACACGTAGTTAGTTTTTAGCAGATGGTACTGGAAACTGAGAGATTACAGATCATGTCTGCCATGTACATCACTGTAACCCCAGCTTCTAGCACAGTGTCAGGCACATGGTGGACATTTAATAATTATTCCCAGAACTGAACTGAATTAAATTTACCACTGAAATTTTATTACTGCAAAGTTGTACCAGAAGGTTCTATCATAGCCATCTGTGCATTTCCCTAGAATGAAGTTTTCAAAGGATTCTTGATATAATCGAATAAACATAGAAATTATTTAAAGAGTTAAAAATACTTGAGGTACCTCCAGACTAACAGCATGTATATCAAATTTCAGATTGATTTGATTTAAAATGGCTAAGATATAAAACCATAAAAAATGTGAGTAAATGCTCTGCCTATCAAGGCTTGTTATGTAATTACATGGTTTCAGTATGGTTCTTATTCATAGAAAACTATTATAAAGCATCATTTCTGCACAAATAACTCCACTAGTGGGGATTTTTAATATCTTGAAGATGAATATCCATGTCTCTAAATGTTAAGCCACTTGAATTAATAATTCAATCAGATTTACTTTTTATTAATCAAATGAATAAATTCTGTGTTAATAATGAAATTTGAAAACCTTAAAATGTTTCTTTTTGGCTGATCTTCGAATAATAAAATAAAATAAGCAATAAAAACAGATGAACCAGTTTGAAACTTTTTGTCCCATTCTTATTCATCTCTAAAGACACATCTGCGTTTACCAACATATGTGTCAGGGCTCAACTCAGAGGGATCTGGAACTGACTGAGAATTTAAGCAGCATAGAAGCAAAACTTCAATCAGAAGCTTTGAGAAAAATTTAATGATAGTGATGCCATACAGTGGTTAGCTGTGAACCTAAAGACTAAAGGTTTTTTTAGTTAGTCATTACACTTCTTGGTGTCCTCTACAGCAGGCAAAGGAAAACATTACATTGGATTTAAAGTGTACTTATATTAAAAGATGGGTGTGTCATTTTCTGTTTCAAATCCTGGCATGGATGATTGTCCAGATTCATCACCTAAATTGCTGTTGTGAAAATCAGTATGGTGGTTATAATACATTTGAAACATGGAAAGGAAACAAGTGATCCAAAATTCTCAGTAATTGAAAAGCCCTCGCGAGGCCAGTCACTGGGCTGGCCTCGGAATTCCTTGCAATTAACTGTTCCTACCACTGCCCATCCTTTTTCACACAGGAAGTTACCAGCCAACAGAAATAACATGAAGGCCACACAAATGCAACCTAAAAGTTAGTGGGCAAACTATTTAAACTTGAAGTTAAAAGCAGTCAGTTCCTTGTTGATTCCAGAATTCCTTCTGTAGAAATTTTCAGTTGAGATGACTTTCGGGTAGATTTGGGTTTTCGGCCGACCTTCCTTCACTCTTGCCCTCTGTTGAAACCACATAGAAGCAGAAGGTGCACTTAGAGAAGGCCAGGGGCAGAGGATGCTATGACTGTGTGTAGCTTTAGATGTGTAAAGGACAGCTTTCCTTCAGCCTGAAAGGAGCACCTATCAAGTATGCCACCGGTGTTATCCACTAACTACTTATTCCTATCATTTCCTCTCCCAGAAGTGTGCTTATCCATATCACTCAATTCTCCTCTCTCCTGCACAAAGTCATGGAGGTACAAATTATTATCATCTCTTAAAAACAGCCTGTAGGAAAAGGAGAAACAGTTTATTATTTAAAACATACACACGCGCATATAGAACCATCAGCAATGCACGACTCTAGTGATGCATATACAGGAGAGTTGCAGCTTTGTTCTACCTGACCTTGTATCCTCAGGACATAGCAAGTATCCGGCTTCAGCTATTTCTCAAAAATAAGTGTGGGATGTAGGACTGGAAAATTAACTCTCTTGATTTTATTGTCTACAACCTCATTAGCCCTCTCTGACCAACTGAAGATAGATTTGTCAATCCAAATGGGAGACATTTCAAAGGAATATTTTTTTAAAACTTTTTTTTTCAAAAACAGGAGTGATGACTAGTGATAAAAATAATAGCAAGAGAGATTATTTTCAACTTCATTAATGTTTAGCTGCTCAAGACAGAGAGCACTGTCCTAGGTGCTTATTACTTAGACTATTTGATGACTGTTAAGAGACATGATTTCTGTCTTTAACATAGTACAAAGGAGAATGACAAAATATTTTAAAACTCTGTTATACCTGATAAACTATGAATGAAATAAGATCTTTAGTGCCTTTCTTTCTCTTTAACAAGTTCATTGTTAAAAAGTGGAGCAGGGGCAACTTCTATTCTGCTTCCTTCGCCAGCAGACTGCTTCTCAGCACTTGATTGGGCTAAGGATGTTGCTGACTTCAGAATAAATGCCATACTCCATCCAGCCAGGTTCTCACTGTGGGTCAGGGCTCTCATCTGCGGTGTGATTTAGAGAGATGTGGCACGGTCTACAACTCTGTGCTCACACAACTAAGGATATTGCCCACTTCTCCCACCTTCTCTGTTGCTTCCAGTAATTCCAAGTGCATCAAACATAAGGTTCTACAGTGCTCACCAAAGTGATACATTTGTTTAGATGGGAGGTAACTTACTATGTGAAATCTTTCTCACCTACCTCCCACTCTCCTCCCGCACACAAGCAGGCCCCTGTTGAATTCTAGGTGTGAACACCTAGACATTTCACTCTGACTCAACTTTCCATTCTCATATTTGATAAGATTGGCACAAATAAAATACATGTGATTATACCCAACTATATGCTTTAAGCATATCTAAAATGTGCAATAAGTAGATTAAGGAGATTAAACGAAACCACAAAATATTTTTCTCTTACAAAAGAAATACAATTGAATCCCCTTGATGGATAGCTAACTTGAGCGCCTGCTACATACCTGGCATTGTTTTATTACATCCATTTGTCCACATTAATACTCACAGCAGCTCACACTTTGAAGATGAGGAAATTTAAGCATTGCCAGGTTAAGTAACTTGCCCAAAATTGCACCCAGCAACTCAAGACAGAGACACGTTTTGAGTACAAGTTGTCTGACTCCTAAATCTGATTATTAACCCCCCCCATGCCATACTGACTCCGAGTAAGTGAATCCAAAGGACTCCTGATGTATTTAAAATAAGATATGGTTTACCTAAAATATACCAGCCTTTATTGGAGCCTAAGTGCTGCTTAAAGCAAGATACGCCTGTGGAAACCAGTCCTGTAGTTTCAGGATTTTCCCTCGAACTAATGAAGGGCATTTTCTCTGCAAGAGAATTAGGCACAAAGTTGAGCAAGGATTGAAGCGTTCTCTGAAACCAGGATTACACCCACTTTGGCATGCTGTGTCAAGCAGCCAGGGCATAAGGAAAGAAAAGCAGGCTGCAGTGAATGGTTATACATTCAGATTTGAGCCTCAGCCATATATGTGGGTCAGTTTCCAAATGGACATTTACATTGCCTTTACACGGATCAAACTGGTGTTTATTTGCAAAACGTGTTATTTCGATCTCGGAAAAAAAGACAGCATGGCCCCAGGGAATTTTCACAATTATAACCTAACTAGGCTCCCCGACTTACCTCGGATAAAGGGGGCCCCCAGAGTGTTTGATAAACACAACCTCTAATAGATCGTTGATTTGGGGGAAACGGCAGTCTGTACTTTTGCAGTAGGTCCCAATTTGGACTTTGAGGGCTAACACCCAACTTTTGTGCTGCTCTTATTGAGACTGAGAAATTTATGATACATTCCTGCCCTGATTTGGGGTGGGGGGAGTAAAGAAAAAGGGGGAGCCAGAGATTATCTTTGTGAAAAACCCTAGCTTATATTACATCACTTAAAGTAGCCCAACCTGCTACACTAATGAAATTGTGTTCTTGGTTGAAAAGGACAATTGTTAGCCTGACTTTGTGTTCACTAAAAACATTCCCCCAATCTTGTTAAATTATTGCTCTCGTTTCAGACTTTTATGGCTGTGCAGCTTACCAGTCCTCATTTCTTTGCGTTTCATTCATTTTCTTTGTATTGATGATTAATGGAGGATGTTGAATGTTAGAGTGAGCAGGCATCAGCAATTGCAAGATCATAATTAGTTTAGCTGACGAGGGCCTCTGATAGCACTTGCATCTGGATGGAAAAATTACCCTATAGGGAACTGGCTGCTCACCAGGTCTTTTTAGTGATACATTGTGAAACACCCGATGAATCAAATGCCCTTTCAATGCCAAGAAAGTGTTCCAGTCTTGAAGCCAAAATTATGTCTGCAGAAAGCTTTCCATTTGAAATGTATCAGAGTACAATTATAACCATTGTATTTTCTTGGCAGGGATACCACTCGTCTACAGTATGGACTCAAGTTAAATAAATTGCCTAAATTTTATGAATCCCTGAAATTTTGACTTATGGTGTTTGTAATTTTAAATTTACAACAAAATTGGGCTCCAGCAAGACTTTTTCCACTCCTTATCTAACACGCATATTTCATCATTAAAGGCTTTACTTCCTAGAGAAAGGAGAGCAGAGTTGCAATTCAGGCTCTTTTTTTTTTTTTTTTTTTTTTTTCAGCAAGAGAGTTCCATTTCCTGCCTGTTAGTATTTGCGCCCACAAACACAGCCTGACTTTTGTTTCAATGAGAAGTTTAATGGAATCATTACTTGATAGCAAGAATGGAACAAACAGTACTAATGATCTACTTTCAAATATTCTTGGATTATTTTTGAATCTGGTGACTAGAGAATTCAGCCCACTAAAATCAATTTGTGTTCAGAAATGCTTGTGATTTCCAAGTCTGAGTCAAATAAAATAAATAAATAGCCATTGATGGGACTATGTTGTCTGGCTTAAGTAGGCCCCTCATAAGGATTCTCATTAGTAATACTGTACTTCTAGTTGGCAGAAGTTTCTAGTATTCCTCTCAGCTTTGGGAGAGAGAGGGTGTGTTCTCTTTCAGATTTTACAATTGCAAACCAAAAATTAGAACTGAGTGTCTTACAGTCTCTTAATACTTATGTTACATGAATGACATCCAAAAAGACACACATCAGGTTTAATTGTAAGTGGTTTACATGCCTCATTTATTCCAAGCTTGACTATATTTTAAAGCTCAGGTAGCCTGTGCTCCTCCCTTTCCAGAGTATATTAAACATATTGCCAGGCTCTGTCTTTTGACTTTTGTTTTGACACTTTTAAAAGGTATATTTTAGGGTTCAGCATTTAGGAACCATCATGAAAGGCACAAAACCCAAAGTTCAAAAAGTTAAAGCTGTTTCTGTGAAAGGCCTTTGGTGTTGCACACACCTCATCCATCACTGTACAGTTAATTATAATGAAAATCAGTGGTGCCTATTAAACACAATTGAACCTGACCTCATTATGGGCAGTGTGGTTTTATACTGTCATTGTTGCTAGTCTAAAGACAAAACTCCTGGGTTGATTTGGTCTAACTCCACTGATCATGTGACTCACCTCTGACCTTGTGTCTTTTTTTTTTCCCATTTCAGAGGCGTAGAGGCTCGGGTGTTTTTTGTGCCAATTGCTTGACCACAAAGACCTCTCTCTGGCGAAAGAATGCAAATGGCGGATATGTATGCAATGCGTGTGGCCTCTACCAGAAGCTTCACTCGGTAAGAACTTGTTAGACTGTTTCAGGAAAAGCTTTATAAAGCACCCTGGTCTGTGGCATGATAAGTTCCATTCCCTGGCTTGCAGTGCCTGCCCCTGCAGAGTTTAATGCAGTCGCTTTGAGTGCACATGTGATTTATGGTGGACCGGCCTTAGATGTTATGGGGAGATACATTTGAGATCATTAGTAATGCATTATGCTTCTTTTGATATAAAAGAGGAAAATGATTGATTTCTGGGAACGTCACATAACAGATAGTTGAACAAGTGGTTATCAGAATTCAGTGAAATTAATTTAGGTAGAAAGGAGAAACTTCAAAAATTCAGAAGTACATACAAATTTTAAAATAAAAAGGGGTTCTCTCCCATGTTCATTATAAAATCTAGGGCAGGGGGAAAATGCTTATTTTCCAGTTTACAATTGGAATTTGCAAGTGTCATTTGGGCTGCTTTGGGGGCTGGAAGTTGGACCCGTTCAGAAGAGTGGTTCTAAACTGGGACCCAGGATGCCAGCGCTCTACAGTGCTTCCAGTGGTACCTGAGGGCTTGCAGAGCACACAGCAGAGCAAGATGCAAAAGTGCTTTATGTTTTAAGATCTCCAGCTGACTAATTTCTAGGGCTCTCTGAGGTACCTCAGTTATTTCTAACCAAATTTTAGGTGAAATCCTCTAATAAAATTTAAACTCACAAATCTCCCATCTTTATATGCATTTGACTTCTTGAGGATATTTTTTTAGTTTAGATAGTTTATCTGCTGACCAGAGCTGCCTTTAAAAATAGGAATGCCCCATGTAGTAAGCAGAAATCTATTTCCCTCTGCCGTTTTCATTTTGTTTGGCATTTTACCACAGCTCTTAGCACCGGCCAATGAATAGATCACAGCTACGGAGAATATAATTTTAGACAAAATGTCCTCCTAAGTGGACCGTTGGAAGCACTCTTTTAAAAAATGCATGCTGCCAACAATGCTAATTGGTAGTAAACTGTAAAAACCTTAGTTATTAGCATGGAGCTAATAGAAGGATTCCCCACCCCCTGACACACACACACACACACCACCATCACCTTACTTTTTCTTAAACTTCACCACTTAAGCACAACAATAAGCTTCCATTCAATGGGTACTGACATTAATAATTTTAATTGAACTCAGGCCAGTCAAAGGCCAAAAATTAATTAAACTGCTGCTCTTCCAGGTTATGGTAATTTAACAACTGCAATATAAACTAAACTTTTTTTTACAATTACTTTAATATTCATCTCTCCAGAGATGAGATGTTTTCAATTCTGAGGTTTTTTAAAATCACAGATTTAAACATATAAAGGTTATACTCACATTTCATGTCAAAGACTGCCACAAAAATTATGAAAGTTTAAAAAAGGTATTAATGCATATTTCAGATTTCTTTAGAAGACAGAGATTAACTACTGCATATTTTTATAATATGAATATGAGCTCTTTATAAACCTGAAATTCTGAACAAAGTAAATAAACAGGGAATATCCAAGGGGATGTGGCATTTTCATTCTGAAATGAATAATCTGATTGTCAGTAACAAGTGTGTTATCCTTTTTCCTTCAAAATATCTTTGTGACAATAAAAACATTGCAAAACGTTTTGTATTTTGTTTAACATATAAAAAGTACGCTCTTGCGTTGAGGTGCCTCCTTTCTAGGTATAATTCACGAGTTACATATTGTTTATATTCATATTTTATGTAGAGATTACTTCTTGATTTCAGTAATCTTTTAGAAAAATCAGATTTTAGCCCATTTAAAGATGCTCCTAAATTTTTCATCTGTAAATATGCATTGATTTATTAAACATATTCTCTTGATTTTATAAATCAAAATTAGAGCTCTTACTGCAAGTAAAGTTTTTATTATAGTCTTATCTATGGATTTGAGTCATGTAATATAAACACCTGTTGACCATGTACATAAATACGAATCAGATAATACTTAAGCTGAGGGAAAGTCAGCATTCTATTTAAGCACAGAGTAGACTGACAGATAGGATATTTGTACCGAGCCTACAAATAAATTTAGGTTGTCAACAGAAAACAAATGCTTCACCTGTTAACAAGTAAAATCTTTCATAGTGAGTACTTATATAATTAAAGAAAAAAAAAAGTGAGAGATTTTTTAAAAAGCCTCTCACTGATAATGGCTTTGATTACCTGATATCTTTCCTTACAATTCTGTCAGTTTGTCTTTGATTATTTATGTTCTGATGTTTAATATTCTATATTTAGTCAGCTGGGGCTGGCATAACAAAATACCATAGACTGGGTGGCTTAAACAGCAGACATTTATTTTCACACGGTTCTGGAGGCCGGAAGTCTGAGATTAGGGTGCCATCCTGGCTGGGTTCTGGTGAGAGCTCTCTTCCTGGCTTGTAGAAGGCTGCCTTCTCACTGTGTCCTCATGTAACCATATTTACCTCCTAAAGGCCTTATCTTCAGATACAGTCACATTGGGGTTAGAGCTTCAACCTATGAATTGTAGGAGGGGTGGGGAGAGGGGGACACAATTCAGACTGTAGCCATGTATCATTTTCCCACAGTTGTCATCAAAACCTATCTCCCATGTTACTATGTTGACATCTTGGTACATGACTCAAAAGTTGAGAATATTTCAGAAAAATCACATTTCTTCAAGTAACTTTAAACACTGTTTTATCACGAAATAATGCAATTCCAAAATCTGTTGAGTTTGGAAAAGCTGTTTCCAAGTAGATTAAAGTTTTTCAGTCCTCCCTGTAAAGATGGGCATGATTTAATTAGGGTAAAAGAATGTGCTTTGGTTACTTCCTCTGATCCTGCTTAGGGCAAAAGGAGGAGATTTAGTAAATCTATAACGTAAAGCCTATCTTTGCTTTGAACTTAAGCATGGTTTATATTTGTGAGGAATTGTTAATGCATTTTAATGTGTTTTTTAATGTTTTCCTTTTATGTATTGTGTGTGTGTTCCCCGCAGACTCCCAGGCCTTTAAACATCATTAAACAAAACAACGGTGAGCAGATTATTAGGAGAAGAACAAGAAAGCGCCTTAACCCAGAGGCACTTCAGGCCGAGCAGCTCAACAAACAGCAGAGGGCCGGCAGTGAAGAGCAAGCCAATGGCAGCCCCTTAGAGAGGCGCTCAGACGATCACTTAACTGAAGGTCACCAGCGAGAAATTCCGCTCCCCAGCCTGAGTAAATACGAAGCCCAGGGTTCATTGACTAAAAGCCATTCTGCTCAGCAGCCAGTCTTGGTCAGCCAAACTCTGGATATTCACAAAAGGATGCAACCTTTGCACATTCAGATAAAAAGTCCTCAGGAAAGTACTGGAGACCCAGGAAATAGTTCATCCGTATCTGAAGGGAAAGGAAGTTCTGAGAGAGGCAGTCCCATAGAAAAGTACATGAGACCCGCGAAGCACCCAAATTATTCACCACCAGGCAGCCCTATTGAAAAGTACCAGTACCCCCTTTTTGGACTTCCCTTTGTACATAATGACTTCCAGAGTGAAGCTGATTGGCTGCGGTTCTGGAGTAAATATAAGCTCTCCGTTCCTGGGAATCCGCACTACTTGAGTCACGTGCCTGGCCTACCAAATCCTTGCCAAAACTATGTGCCTTACCCCACCTTCAATCTGCCTCCTCACTTTTCAGCTGTTGGATCAGACAATGACATTCCTCTAGATTTGGCGATCAAGCATTCCAGACCTGGGCCAACTGCAAACGGTGCCTCCAAGGAGAAAACGAAGGCACCATCAAATGTAAAAAACGAAGGTCCCTTGAATGGAGTAAAAACAGAGAAAGTTGATAGAAGTACTCAAGATGAACTTTCAACAAAATGTGTGCACTGTGGCATTGTCTTTCTGGATGAAGTGATGTATGCTTTGCATATGAGTTGCCATGGTGACAGTGGACCTTTCCAGTGCAGCATATGCCAGCATCTTTGCACGGACAAATATGACTTCACAACTCATATCCAGAGGGGCCTGCATAGGAACAATGCACAAGTGGAAAAAAATGGAAAACCTAAAGAGTAAAACCTTAGCACTTAGCACAATTAAATAGAAATAGGTTTTCTTGATGGGAATTCAATAGCTTGTAATGTCTTATGAAGACCTATTTAAAAAAAAAATACTTCATAGAGCCTGCCTTATCCAACATGAAATTCCCTTCTCTTATTATTCTTTCTTTTGATGAGTAGGTTACCAAGATTAAAAAGTGAGACAAATGGTCAGTGAGAAAAAAATGGAAGATGGTATATAGTCCTGTTTAGAACCTAGTGGGTCAGAACCATCTTGGTGAATGTGTACTATGGAAACCATCCATAAGAAGTATCACCATCCTATAATTATTATGTTTGTAAAGAAAGAGATCAAAGCTGTCTAGAATTTGGAAGGGTTTACATATTATGATTCTAAAGCAGTATTGGGCTGGCCATTGGCCCATTTGTTCAAAAACCATAAATTGTTGCCTCAATTTCGAAGTGTCTTGAAATCCTAGGCAGATGAGGAGAAATCTAATCTCCAGGGCAGTGAAAGGAAAATGGCACCCTCCTGGATGAGAATCCTCTCATTGATCATGTTTCGAATTTAGACCTAGAAATGCGAGCTGTGGTTAGGCTTGGGGAGAGAGCAGCGGGAAAAGTGACAATGATTTTGGCCAGCCCTGCCTGTACATACACATGCACACCCTCTCTGATATTTTTGTCCTTTAGATGTTCAAATACTCCTTTCAAAAATAGTCCTCGTGTTTGCAATTTAGGTTCATTTTGTCCAAATATATATGCATTTTTAAAAACAATGTCCTCAGTGCTTACGTAGTAATTTTATTTTAGCCAGATCTTTTCTTTCTTGTTTGTGATGAACCAGTTTGGGTTTGTTTTTTAAGCTTCCTCTTGGTCACTAATCTCACTTGGCACGTTCTAACTAAAGGGATCCCTTCAGTTCAAAAGACTAGATGGATACAAAAGTTCAGACCATGGGCTTCATTGGTTTAGAACACACGGTATTTCTCCACAAGGTAACCTGCTGTATTTATTTATTTTCTTTTGGTTTAAGTATAATTTCCAAACTTTGTGGTCAGGCAGCGTCTAAAGTTACGTTACCACAGACTGACAGTTGGTATATGTACCAATCAATCCCTTCATTAGATTTATACAGGTTTAGTTAAGTAGCATTAAATAGGATTCTTAGAAGTTTGCTCTTCATAGAACTTTTAATACATAAGGCTTTGTAAAACTATCCATGAAGGGAAAGCCTCAGCATAACTGCTCAGGGAAATAGGGCTAAATAACTGAACATTAAATAATTGGTTAAAGGTGCTGTTAGTCGAGCCTCAATGCTTGCTACACAGATGTATGTACAAGGACTGACTTTAATAATTTGCATTATATTGTCCCAACCAGTAGTTTATTTTTTGCCACGGAGATGTAGAAGATATTACAAGCTACTGGATGCACTGTCAGATTAACTTATTTCATTAAAGAAGTTGGGAGAACAAATAGGAAAAAAAAAACCTTATTTTTCTAGTAAATATTAATGTATTACATTTCAAATAATGGTGCCTGACATATTGAATAATTATTTTCTACAGTGTACGTATGCAACAAAGATATTCCATCATGCATTAGAGTCAGTTCTGGCTCTGCCTAGCTGTTTACATTTGCAAATGTAGCAAACAAGGTAATGAAGCAACTATTTCTATTGCGGTAGATATCTTTT
Organism: Delphinapterus leucas; assembly: GCF_059928025.1. NCBI lineage: Eukaryota > Metazoa > Chordata > Mammalia > Artiodactyla > Monodontidae > Delphinapterus > Delphinapterus leucas. The sequence continues at coordinate 22,913,433 of NC_143145.1, forward strand.
GTGTGTGTGTGTGTGTGTGTGTGTGTGTGTGTGCATTAAAGTTGTAAACGGTAACATGAAACAAATGAAAGTTCTTGATATAATGGTATGGCAAACAAGAAGGAAATAAAAATATTTTTATGCCTACTTAGGAAAAAAAGGGTAGCACTATTCATTCCAAGTACTTTTTTTTTTAAATTTTTAAGCTCTTAACTCACATTGTTATGCTTAAAGTGGTAAACATATATCCTCTTTTTATTGCTTTGTCTATGTTTCAGATGACACATTTCAGAAATTATTTTGATAAGTGCTGCTGGAATCTGCAGCACTGATGTTTTTATTGCATTCTGTAGTCGCATTTGCACTCCATTTTTACATTAATTCGCAGTTGCTTTGTATTGTTTTGTTTTGTTTGGGTTTTGTTTCTTTTTCACAGTGCCAGGTCTTCGTTTCTTTAAATGGATGACAGGTAGAGTTCAACCAGTTTGTGACTGTTGTAGTGAATGAAGTTAAAAACGTCTGTCTGATGTTGTGTTGTCATTTCCATTCTTGCATTTTCATTTTCATGTTTAAAAAAAAGAAAAGAGAGAGAGAGAGAGAAAGAAAGAAATCAGGACTAAGCCTTCTGCTTCAGTTTCATTTTTAAAGGGTCCTATTCCGATCTTACCTGTCAAGTAGCTCTAATATAATTCACATGAACTGAGATAGAGAGTTGGAATGAGGGGCTTGGACATTCAAATTATGTGATGTCATTTATCTTTCTTAGGAATTTTGATAAATGCATCTCAAAATGTACAGGCAGATTGGAGAGGTGACAATTAAAGATCTAAACGAGGAGATTTCCCAAACAACAAAACTATATTTAATTTTTTTAGTGAAAGGACTAGAAACAAAGTGCACTGTGGCAATCTGCAAGTAACATGATATGTGGACTGCTCAAATCAGAAAATACCCGAAGTTTGGTCAACTTGGGTAGTAGTACAGGTACTACTTTTTGGGCAAAACTACCCCTTAAGCAGTTTCTCCAGTGTGTTTCTCCAGTTTCTCAGACACAAATAGGTTGTTCTTTTTTGGTATATATGTCTTTTTTTTAACCTGTTTTTGTTTTTATTTTTCTCAGACAGACAAGTAGTAACGGTTAGCAATGGAAATACATATCACTGTTCTTGGAATATTTATGGTCAGTCTACTTTTGGTAGAATATTCTTAGATAGCATTGACACAATAGATCTTATTCCGTATTCCTTTATTATTGATTATTTTATTTTTTCCCATATTTTGATGGGGAAGAGGTTGGGCTATTAAAAAAGATGAAAATTTATCACAACACTAAAATACCTCTTATTTTTTTGGCTTATGAAAGCCTTCGTTCCAGCTCTCAAAATATATTACAAAACTGATCGGTTAGTGTCTTTATTTTTATTTGGGTTTAAGATTTCGGAATCATATTGTCTTAAATTATGATTTTAAATGAGCTATTTAGGTACTTAACATTTTTTTTTTTTTGAGGACTTTCAAAATGACTTAGGAATTTTCCCTCTTGGAAAAGGCTTTCCCTATGATAAAAACTATACGCCAGCTAAAATTATATGTCATTTAAAAACTGTAAGTCTTTTAAAAGTGCATGTCCATATTCTGAATTGGGCTTTGGATCAAACTTTAGGCCAAAACCAGCTCATGCATTCTCATTCTCCTTTTTCTCACTCTTTCTCTCTTCATCTCTCACCCATATATTCATATTGTTGTTTGGGATAGAAAAATCATAAAGAGCCAGCCCACCTCAGAAGATTGTGGACTGACAGACACTACTCAGTACTCTTAAGTATATGAGAAAAGGATGGAGCTCTCACGGTTAACACGTTAACTCTGTAGTTCAAAAGGAAAAGAGTGTGCCCATTCTTTCTATATGACTTATTGAGATGTTCTTTTAAAAAATCAACTTTTAAGATAGTGATGTTTTCTTCTAAACTGTTCTCTTTTAGTAAAGGTAGTTTTTAGAAAGCAAGCATGGGGATTTTTTCTAAGGTAACATTAATGAGAAGAAGAAAAAAAGTGATTATCTTAACAGCTCTTTGTTGAAGCCTGTGGTAGCACATTATGTTTATGATTGCACATGTGCACATAATCTATGATGATCCAATGCAAATACAGCTCCAAAAATATTAAATGTATATGTTTTTTAAAATGCCTGAGGATATATGTTTTTCTTAATTAATTGAAGAGTATCAGTACTGCTACCAAAATAATGATTAGCCTCCTCCTGTGTGGCAACGAAACATCACCAGGTGACCTGTCTTAAGACCTCTGAATTGCCTGCCTGTTTAGTAAGTGAACATGAACACAATTCTAGAGAGAGAGAAGATGACAACCCGCAGTGGAAGCATGAAGAAGCTGGTGGTCAGCTTCTGTGCCATATGCCAGCTTTTTGCCTAAAGTTTACTTTGAGCTCACAGCTTCCTGTGTTTGGGTTGAGAGCCATGACAAAAAAAAATGCAAGGCATCTTTGGTGAGTGAGTAGGTGAAAGCTTGCTGACTGTCCTAGATCACAGGAGAAAATGGAGGAATTGAAATCCAACCTGAATATGAGACTAAAGATGCTAACCAAAGGTAGGTACTACTAAGTGGAATTCTATTAGCAGGCAACTGTAAATGGGAAGAGGATAGAAAGACATGCACCGGGACTTGGAAGGGCTGTGTTATTTTCCCAAAGAAAGACTTGGCCAAGGGCAGAAGGCATGGCTTCTTTGCAGTGCACTTCCTTTTGGTTTTCAGTTAGCGTTTCATAGACAGTGGACCCACGTGTTCCTGCTAGCAGTCAATGGTTTAGAAAGCATCAACAGTTATCTGCAGTAATTAGGACCTATGGAAGATGCTAGGTTGAAGTGTGTCAAGTCAGGGATGAAGAAAATGTGAAATTCAACATTGGTCCACACATGGAAACTGGATAATGTATGCTCACATGTTGTTCTCTTGAAAAGTAGAGCTAGAAGCTTCACTCTGTCCTACACCAGAGAAAAGCAGGAGTAACTTTACAAGGAAATAACGTTTAGCCTTTCTTCATCAGAGAAAATGGTCCCTCAAGACCCATGAGTCCCAAAACTGTATACTGATTTTTACCCCTGGTTTTTTTTTAATTGTATGACCTGCAACAAATCACTTTTTTCTTTTTGTGCCTCAGGTTCCTCACCTGTAAAATGGAAAAAAAATATATTAATAATAATAATATTATTAATAATAATAATAATAATGGTAATGTAGTACTTGTTTGTAAAGCACTTTGAGATCCTTGGTTGAAAGGCACCATGGGAGTGCCAAGTATTATTATATGGCCAAGGGGCTTATTTAAACTCTCAGTTCCCAAGGGCCAGGAAAGGTTGGGGTCATTTTTATTAAATATGAGCTGTAAATATCATAATTAGGCAGCCTATAGCGTTGACTATGAAGAGGCAAAACTATTACAAGGCTGATAAAACCATAGTTTCTTAATGGCTACCAAGAGGGCAAATATCACAATAAGAAATGCCAAAATCCTTTGGGTGACAACATGAATAATTTGGGGGGGTGGGATGGGATGGGATGGGAAACATCTCAAAATGCCGATGTAAAATTCACCTACAGCAATATTCACCAGCAGAAAATGTCTTTCATATGGAATGATTTCATGTTGCTAAGAAAAAATTCAATTTGTAGTCCTGATTTGAATACTAGAATGTTGGCTATAATAGTTCTGTTCTTACAACACATGGAATTTTTTTTGTTTTATTTAATTTTGTTTTCATAGTGCATGTTCATTTCTACTCACAAACATGTTCTTGGTGTATTTCTTATGCAAACAATCTTCAGGCAGCAAAGATGTCTGTTACATCTAAACTTGAATAATAAAGTTTTACCACCAGTTATACATAATGGTGTTGGTATGTTTTATATGGATTCACTTTCATCCATGTAGCAATAGGAAGTTCAGACCATTGTAACATACAGACAGGTTCTGATGAATTGAGACGGTGAAATCAAATCACCATTTTCAAAACAGTATGACTAAGATTGAAAAAGCCTGGATTCTCTCAACTTGTTTTGTTTTGCTTTGCTTTTTTTTTTTCCTTTAACCAATCAATCTCTTATTGATAGATTTTGTGTAAAAAAAAATTATACAACTTTTCTTTAGGAAGATTAACAATAAAAATTGTGTTTATTTCAAAAACATTTATTGAGTATCACGTATTGAGTGTCGAGTATTGGGAAATGATTGTTACAATATGTAAAATATCCCGCTTTTGAAGTCTTAAGTTTGAATTCAATTTAGTATACCCACATGAATATGATGTGAAGATCTTGATAAATCATCTCAAGAAGTTTATGTTAATATATTACATGCCTTGTGTGTTGCCTTAAGATGAAATTAATCAGAGAGGTTTCCGGAAGGTTGATTTTGAAAGAGGGAAGAGGCAGAAGAAAACTAGGTAGGCAAAGAAGACTCACCCAAATAATTATAACCAGAAGGAAAAACACAAAAAGCACAGGACGTAAAGTATATAAATAACTCCTTGCTTCAGAAGATTTATTTTGAAAATTTTGAATTAATTAGTGTTTACCCTCGTAGCCCAATCTTCACTTCTCATTTTTGTGAACCCAAATTAACAAATCCTTTATTTTTTCTAGTTCTTTCTCTTTTCCCCTGCTTTGAAAACAGCAGAGTAAAGGCTTGGAGGGGCTGATCATAATGGTAATAAGCTTGTTTCACAGCTGGAGGCAATATTCTCTAGATAAGAGTGTAATAAGAATGCTTAATGCGATTCGTTTTCCTTATATAGAGTTTGATTCTTCTCTCAGGGAGAACTTTTCAGGTAAAGTTAAATACACTTTGTTCTCACCCAGGACTGTCAGAATCCCATTCAAGGAGAACTATGTGCCCATCAGCTCTTTACCATAGTTTGAGGGGAGGGAAGAAGAGTGAATCACCTTTTGGTATCCCATGGGGTCACAAACTCAGTGCACAAAAGGAGCAGGCAAGTGGCCTGTGTGGGTGAAGCCAGCTGGGGAAGACTTTGGGAACTCTATAAAGGTAGTCTTTCCTCAGCTCGAAGAATATTGCCAAGCTGACTTGTGTTCCCAGATTTGCAGTTTTCAAGAAAATCTGGACAAAGGAATTTTCTATGAAATCTAATTTTGAATGTCAGTGAGTGACTTTTTTTTTTTTTTTTTTAATACTGCAAGCCAAACAAAACACTTCTTCAGAATACATTCCACCTCTAGACAGGCAGAGTGTGAGCCCTGGAGCATGAACAATAGTGAACTCTGATAACTGGCAGGGAGGAAATTGGGCAAAAGGCTGAGGTTAGCTGTGGCTCCTCTGGGTTTTGTCTCAGGTCCCACTGCATCACCAGCTCTGCCAGGAAACCCGAAAGCACTGTGGCAGCACCTGCCTGACTTTCGCAGCCAAACCTGCTTAAGACGAAAAACATTTGCACAGAAGAGAAAAAAGCCCTGTTGTTTTTAGCATACTGTTAATTACTTTGTACTTTTGTTCTCCATCTTGGTAACCCCAAGTACAAGTTTTCTTTCTTTCTTTTTTTTTTTAACACACTGGTAGGAACAAAGAAATCTCAAAAACTCTTCAAAGTTGCTAAAATTAATGTCCAGTAATGTCCAAGATGTCCTTATTTTCCTCTCCAGGTCATATTTTAGAGTAAAAATAACAGGGCTAGAACAGTAAAGAATAACAGTAGATAGGAAGGGAGGGGCTTTTTCATGTTACGTAGAGTTGATTGTTTTCATGTTATGTAGAATTTCTTTAAATAAAAATAGGTAATTTGTATATGAAATCTCATTGTTAGATTTATAATGCTGTTCTCCAATATATTCAGGATGTCAGTTCTGAAAGCCATTTTTCATAAATGTTGTAGTACAGTTGACCTTTGAACAACATGGATTTGAACTGCATGGGTCCACTTATATGTGGATTTTTTTTAATAGTAAATAACCATAGTACTACATGATCCATGGTTGGTTGAACCTGCAGAGGAAGAACCTCAGATATGAAGGGATCGTGAATGTGTTGGGCCAACTATAAATTATGGGTGGATTTTCAACTGCACAGAGGGTCAGCGCCATAAAACCCCAGTTGTTCAAGGGTCAATTGTATTTATATAAAATATTTTACATGAGGTAACAACCCATTCACCCAACTTCCTACTCAATAATTAACAAATATTAACTTTTTTCTTCAGGTAAGCAATAGAGAACAGGAGAGCAAGGATTATTAGAAGGTGTAATCGAAATTCTTTAAATTATTTCCATAAATGGAAGGTACATTTCCAAGTTAAAATTGCATAAGCACTAAACTGTAAGCAATTTCCCAGGAATATTTTTGAACTCAAAATCCACCAATACGTAGCAGGCATTTTCCCAGAACTTGTACCATCTCTTACATGAAAGCAATTTACACATCAGTCAGTTTTTATTTTGGTGTTTTGTTTTTTGTTTTTTGGTTTTTTTGGCCACACCACATGGCCTGCAGGATCTTAGTTCCCTGACCAGGGATGGAACCCACGCTCCCTGCAGTGGAAGCTCGGAGTCTTAACCACTGGGCCTCCAGGGAAGTCCCCATCAGTCAGTTTTTAGAGTTGGTGTAATATGCAAGCAATGGTATTTTCTTCAGAGCTTCAATTTCCTTAGATATTTTCTTCCTATATAGCATACGTTACCTAATGAATCGATGTATCCTGAAAAGCACACAGTGAGTTTACAAAGCTCAATTTGATATCATGATGGTTTGTTTTCTATAATTTTATCTTTTATAATTGCCTTGATGATTTTTTTTTTCTCTAATGAAATGATCACTGTCGTTGTTTTGCTGGTTGTTGGTGATGACATGCAGTACAAACCCAGGCTTCATGCATTCATTCGACAAATATTAATGGAGCTTTCCCTATGTACCAGCGATTATTCCAGACATTTGGACTATTTCAAAAAAAAAAAAAAAAATGACAGACCAAAACTCCTGTTTCTGCAGGAGGGAAAGAGACAGAAAACATACATATACAATAAACAAATTATAATATAAATAAAAATTTTATGTTAAAGGTAATAAATGCTCTAGAGAAAAAAGTAAAGCAGAATTAAGGGGAGATGAGTGGATAGTTGTCATATTCAATAAGCTACACGACAGTTCAGCCCTCATTTGAGCCAAGACTCAAAGGAAGGACTGGTAGAATGAACAGCTGGTGCAGCGGCCCTCAGGTGAGAGAGTATACCTGGTGAGTCTGAGGAAGAGCAAGGAGGCCATTGTGGTCCAGGCACAGTAAGCTACGGGGAGAGTATTTAGAAATTCACTCAGAGACAAAAACACTGTGGTGGGAGGAAACCGGATCATTTAGGACACTGTAAGCCACCTCGAGGATAGTGGCTTTCCTTCTGTATGAAGCGGGGACGTATTTTCATGTTTTGAGCAGAGGAGTGTTACTTGATTTGTGTTTTTATGGGACTCTCCTGTGCTTGGCATAAATCATGGGAGGTATTTATGGAATAAATCATAAAAGGAGAGAAACCAGGAGACAGGTTGGAAGCTAGTTCAGTAATTTCTGCAAGAGATGTGAGGAGAAGAAGAGCAGTTAAAGTTCCAGAGATCAGGGCTTCCCTGGTGGCGCAGTGGTTGAGAGTCTGCCTGCCGATGCAGGGGACGCGGGTTCGTGCCCCGGTCTGGGAAGATCCCACATGCCGCGGAGCGGCTGGGCCCGTGAGCCATGGCCGCTGAGCTTGCGCGTCCGGTGCCTGTGCTCCGCAACGGGAGAAGCCACAACAGTGAGAGGCCCGCGTACCGTAAAAAAAAAAAAAAAAATTCTAGAGATCATTTGAGAAAGTAGAACCAACTAGATTGCCTGGATGTAGCATGTGAGAGAGAGAAGAGTCAAGAAATAGGCTAAGATTGTTGGTCTGAGCCACTGGAAGAACAGATTTGATTGATCAAGTTGGGAGAGTGGAAGGAAAGAAGTTAAACTTAGAACAAACTAAAGTCTAAGATCCAGATAGAAAGGTCCAACAGACTATTAGGTCTATGAATCTAGAGTTTGGAGTTGGAGAGGCATTAACATATAGACACTATTTAAAATCATGAGACTCACGGAGATAATCTAGGGAGTAAACAATTAGAGAAGAAAATATACCCAATACTTGAAATCAGGGAAAGGAGACACAGAAACTGAGGGAGGAGCCCCTGAGGTAAAAGGAAAATCAAGGGACCTTGGAAACCAAGGAAAACAAAAATGTATCATGAAGGAGGGAGTGACTGACCTTGGAAGATACTGCTGATAGCTCAAGTAGGATAAATACAGAGGATTGGCCATTATCTTTAGCAACGTGAAGGCCACCAGCAGGCTGGGCTATATAATGTGCGGGGCCCAGAGCAAATAGTTCAAAAGTTAAGAATTTCAGGATGGTGACATCAGAGCATTAAACGAAGCTCAGGGCCCTGGGCAGCTGCACTGGTTACACGCCCATGAAGCTGGCCCTGGTCGATGGTGACGTTGACTAGAGCAGTTTATTTGGAGAGGTGGGCGTGACAGCCTGATAGAATAATAAGAGAATAGGAAGAGGTTTGGAGAACTGAGTGTAGAAACAATTTGGGGAGCTTTGCTGTAAAGAGGATCAGACAGAAAAAAGGTGATAACTGGCAGATGTTGAAATCAGTAGAAAGGTTTTTTTTCTGTTTTAAGATGGGCAAATTAAGAGCATGTTCCTTTGCTAAGTGGAGGCTTATTCATCTTCAGCAGAGACAGGAAAAAATAGTTCTTTAATAGGTGAGTAGGTGAAAGGAGATAGAATCTTATGCCCAAGTGGAGAGGATGGCTTTCGAAAAGAAAATAATTCACCTTCATAGTCACAGTTGGCAAAGCAGACTATGTAGAACCAGATGTTGGTACATGTGTGGATGTGATCGTGGAGTCCCCGAAAGCTCGATTTTCTTGGAAATGTTTTTTTTGTGGCACTGCTGTTCTTCTTATGACTCTAGTCGGAACTCCAAAGCACTCCATTCAGAAACAAGGCAATTTATGCATTAAATAAGCAAAGATAGTTTCCTTACATCCCAGTGGTGTTTTTGGATATTTGGGTAAAGTCAGAAAACTGTCACTTTACTGAAGATGGTATTTGAATCTCACTTCAAAAACTGTTTCTATAGGGCTTCCCTGGTGGCGCAGTGGTTGAGAGTCCGCCTGCCGATGCAGGGGACGCGGGTTCGTGCCCCGGTCCGGGAGGATCCCACGTGCCACGAAGCGGCTGGGCCCGTGAGCCATGGCCGCTGAGCCTGCGCGTCCGGAGCCTGTGCTCCGCAACGGGAGAGGCCACAACAGTGAGAGGCCCGCGTACCGCAAAAAAAAATTTTAAAACTGTTCCTATAAAAATTTTCCCCAACATATTGATTTTGAACTGTTCCTATAAAAATTTCCCCCAACATATTGATTTTGTTTAGTTAGTTCAAAATTATTATTTCTCATTTTCTTAATTCTACTTTTAAAAAGACAGCATGCACTTAGTTATGCTAATAAGGATCACCACAGGAAGTATAGCATTCTTAGTTTCTCTTAATACCATCTTATAAATTCCTGAAGATACTCCCAATAAAATGCAGGTTTTTACTAAGTTTTCCTTGTGACTGTGATTGATTTTTTGAGTGAGTTAATTCGTGTTTGTTGAGTACTGATTCTGGACCCAGAACTGTGTAAGACCAGTAAAAGACATAAAAGAGGTTTAAAATTGGTGCATACTTCTGAGTTTTTCCACAAATGTACAGGCATACGTCAGAGATACTGCGGATTTGGTTCCAGACCACCTCAATAAAATGAATATTGCATAAATAGAGTCAGATGCGTTTTTTGTTCCCCGGTGCATGTAAAAGTTATGTGTATACTATTCTGTAGTCTAAGTGTGCAATAAATTATGTCTAAAAAAACAGGTACATACCCTAATTAATACTTTATTGCTAAAAAATGCTAGCCATCATCTGAACTTCCAGCGAATCATAATCTTTTTGCAATACAACATCAAAGATCACTGATCACAGATCACCTTAACAAATATAATCATAATGAAAAAGTTTAAAATACTGCGAGAATTACCAGAGTGTGACACAGAGACACGAAGTGACCAAATGCTGTTGGGAAAGTGGTGCCAATAGAGTTGCTCGCAGCAGGGCTGCCACAAAACTTCAGTTTGCAAAAGACACAAATATCTGCCAAGCACAATAAAGCAAAGGGCAATAAAACGAGGCATGCCTGTACAGCGATTAAGTTTTAAGGTTGCTTCATTATAAATCTTTTCTCATTTGGGAGTATTTTCTTAACTTTAGTTGTTGCATTTCATTTCATTGTTGATTTTAGTACCCTTGACAAAAAGTCTTCCCATTATCTTAATAAAATTTTATTGAAATTTTAGGAGAAACTCATCTATTATTATTCCTCTATGACTTTTAAAAATGAGATAATATATTCGGTGGAAAGGCTTTGGTATTTGATAAGAGTACAACTTTTATGTAACTTCTTTTTTTAACTTTTTTTTTTTTTTTTTGCGGTACGCGGGCCTCTCACTGTTGTGGCCTCTCCCGTTGCGGAGCACAGGCTCCGGACGCGCAGGCTCAGCGGCCATGGCTCACGGGCCCAGCCGCTCCGCGGCACACGGGATCCTCCCCGACCGGGGCACGAACCCGCGTCCCCCACATTGGCAGGCAGACTCTCAACCACTGCGCCACCAGGGAAGCCCCTATTAAGTTCTTAGTTAACGGTGTAACTTCTAAGAAAGTGCTTCAGGACTGATATCTTACCTTAGATATCTAATAGGGTAAAAATCAAAACTTGAAAAGTGAAATCAAGTGATGACCCACAGATGTTTTAAACAATGAAATTGGTTTCGTTTTTCCTACAATGTATAGCTCTTTAACTTGTAATCCCGCAATCAGGCAGTGCAATTTTATCGATGAGTTTTCCTTGCCAAACAGCAGCTGTCTGTGCTCTGTAATCCAGCAATCACACTTCCTGCGTGCAAACTTTAAGCTAAAGCAAGCCGCTCCATAGGCAATGGTAAGTCTGTACCATCATCGGAGAGCATGATTACAGTAGGTTGCCTGATCTCCTTACATGACTGACCAATGATGGCAATTTCAATATTCTCAAATGCAGTGGAAAATCTTTTTTTCTGAATAGATGCCAGCTGGCCCTGATTTCCCAGACAGTCTTACATTTAAAGACCACAGTTAAGCTTTCCTTGATATGTTTGGTTGAAGCTGTCCACAGCAAAAGCATGGGGAAGCCTTTCTCACTTGATGCTTTTGTGTCCTTGGTCATCTACGCTCCTGTCAAATACTATCACCTTACTAGCATCTTAACATCCAAAAGGAAATGAACTGTCATTTGCTTTTGAACACACTGGATTCTTAGTGATGCATAGTTTTCTTTGCCATTGTAAACCTTATGTCATGAAACTAGTGTGGTATAATACAAACACAACCTCCAGGAGCATCTTCTTTGATTGAAATCAGTGGCCTTAACAATTTAGACTTTGAGTAGACATATTTTCATTTCAATTAATTAATTTCAAAATAAATGCATCATTTTAACAAGGCCCACTCCTGAATGTCTCTTTGCCAGACTATACTCACATGCACTCAAGTATTGAACCTGCTAAAACTTCCTCTTTTTAACCTTCCTGCCCCCAACCACTTTAACCTCAAAAACAAACTCTAAAATGTTTTTAAATTAACAAGAACTGTTCCTTTCAAGACAAACACCAATATGCAGTTCTGTTGCTAGTTAAATTCAGTTATAGACTGGTCTTTTACATAGAAATAGATTTTCAATATTTCTTAAAGGTATAAACACTAAAGAGTACTGCCTATTGACACACACCATTGTCCATGATGATTTTTGACAATTGATCATTTTAAGATGGACCAAGGCAATATAAATCAACATTTTATAAGCATTAAGACATTGAGTCATGTTTTAAGTTTCTTTGGTCGAAAGGAAGACACGAAAGATAACGAAAACAACAAAAAGCTATAACCTTAAAAGTTGTTTTAACTTGCTGACTTCTAATTTGGGCACAATTTTCATGGAATTCTTGGAAAATTTTTATAAACAGTTCCCATGATATCAAAAACTTGAGGTACTAATAATGAATGCTTAGGATCCAGTCAGCTATCAAAGAGATTCTTATTTTCCTTTTTTAAACTGTGTTTTTTCCCCTAAAGGCACATTTGTTTATTGACTATGTTTATTAATAGAAATAAATACATGGTGATACTTTGCATTTTGGCAAGTCAGTTTACATATAATCAGCCATTTACCACTTACCGAACATGCAAAGTTTACAAAAGCAGACAACCAGGGCAATCTACTGTCTTACTATAAGCGTAAAGAGCAAGGGCTGGCTGGTTCTCCAGGGCTTCTATATAGATTTTTTCATACAAAGAATTGAGCTCTGCAGCTTCTAGACACCTGTTAATTTTCTATTTCCCAGATCAACTTGACTTTATCCACAAACATTTCTAGAAATTCTATTGGTTATGGGCACCATCTTTACAGATGGGATCCTCATGTATGGAGTTCCATCATGATGGGTTTGATGTTAAATAAAATAACGGGATCATTATTTAATTTTCAGATTGTCAAAACATAACTTCAAATGTAACAAACAACAAAAACATCATTCTCACAGGCAGAGTGAACACAAGCAAAAGTTTTAATTAACTCATTAAAGAGGGAACCAGCAACATGATAAAGCTGGTTCAAAAAAGGATATGAAAGACCGAAAAAAAAAGGAATGATGAAATAAGATTGCTAAATTAGATGCATATGTCTCATGTTCTATTTGACAATAATGATCATAACCTTTTGGGTTATCTTCATTACTGGGAAAGAATCATTGGCATCTCTTCTGGACAAAAATATAATTATGACTGATCATCATTTTTCTATAAGGTAACTTTATAAGGATGTAGAATAGTAATGATATTTTTATAGTAGTAATCATTCTTGGAGAGTAGAATGATAATAAACCTTAGGATAATAAACCTTTTATTTAGATCAGGCTTAGTATGGCCTTGAAAGTTCAAACAGTTATTTTTGCCCCATTTCCAAAGTTGGTTATTTTTCTGAACAAAATATAGAAAGATCTAAAAAAAATTCAAACATTTTTATCTTTCCACAATACATACTTTCTAAAAATAAAAGTTACTTCTCCCTGTGAGCGATGAATTACAGTTATATCAAACAACATAAATGGGGTCTTTTCCACAATTATAGTCGAAATTAAATTCACCACAATTTAAGTCTGAGATTACTCAAGATTTCTGTGATCAGTTATAAAAAAATCCCATACGGAAAAAATATTCTAAAGATAAAATCTAGGGTATTCTATTTATGGGGAATGTAAATAGGTTTTATGTTTTGAGGTGAGTGATGTCTCGTTGAAATGTCACAGAAGACTGAAATTCAGGAGAACTTAACCTGCTCTCACTGTATATTTTGTAAATCACTGTAGCTTCCTTCTTTTCCAAAGCACAAGGAATGTACCCAAAATTCTCCTTTGGACAGAGAATATTTTCAATATTTCTCTTAGGATATCACAACAAAATAATTCTCATGCCCACTACTATTTATTCCTATCTCTGCTACTCTAACCATTATTTTTTAAGTAAGGGACTGATGCTACATATGCTAATTACAGACAATTTCTCTTCCAACTACTCGCCTTTGGTCTATTTTAGAAAACTTTTTTATATCTACCAGAAGAGGGCAGGGAAGAGAAGAGGAGGTAAAACTGTATTAGGATGCCTTTGCCGCTTAATCAGAAAAGACAGAGTTCATTTCTTCTTTGTTCTTAGTTTTTAGCATTGTATCTAGTAATAGTGAGCATTCAATAAGCATTTTTTTTAGATAAAATGGAATCACTTGTTAATGGCTCTAAAAATGTCTCCTAGGGGAAGAGGTTTTAACAGAAAAGAAAGTAAAATTTGGGAAATATTTGAGGATTGAAAGTCTTTGGAATTGCTTTCCTCTTTTCAGTTTAATACCTAATGAAACTATTTTAAATGTAATAGTCACTGAATAAATACTTATTGATTAAATCATGAAGGGTCAAGGATTGGGTGTATTTAAGCAAGGATTTAGAATGCAGGGGAACAGTATCACCAAACTGTACACGTGAGAAACTGCCAAACCCAAGTTTGTTCTCGACTTTTTCTCTAATTGAAGTGTATTTGATGTGCAGTATTATATGTTACAGGTGTACAATATAGCGATTCACAAGTTTAAAGGGTACACTCCTTTTATACTCCACACAACTGCCAAGTAAACTCCATAAAATGCAAAGCTGACCTTGGTATTCACCTACTTAAAACCTTCGTGCTTCCTGCTTATTTTACAGAATAAAACGCAAGTGTATTTGCATTGTAAAGCCTTCAATGCCTGACCCCCCCATCAATCTTGACAGCTCCTCACATACTACACCCTAGGAGAACTACACTGCTTCTCATTTCACAAACACAGCGAGGACTCTTGGAGTCTACATCCTGACTTACGATGTTGCCTCTGATAGGAGTGCCTTTCCCACATTTACTTGCCTGACTTCCTCATTACTGGAGTGTCAAGACTCAGATCAGGAATGATCTCTAGCACGACTTCTCTGAAGAGTACTGAAAATTCCCCTCCTCTGAACTTCCTGGCACATGCCTTTCTCCTCACTCACATCATACAGCTGGTCATCCCTACCCGAGAGCCACATTTGAAATGTGGCCAGTATAACTGAGTAACTGATTATTTTCTTTTATTTTATTAAAATTAAATTACCACATGTGGCTGATTGCTGTTGTACAGGGCAGTGTAGCCCTAGACTCTTCGCAAAAGGGATTTCATGCTATGCTGTTCTACTGTAGGCAAAATATGCTTTCTTGATATCCTTTTTTGACCTTTGTTTCTATGCAAAAAGCTCAGTAATTAATTATAAGCACTCCATATTTATGTGTATTAATGTTTAAGCATCAAAAAGGGTCATATTTTTAAAAAGACATCATTTTTACTAATTTTTTGAATAATTTGCTTTAGCAAATATATTAAAGTCATTTTATATTATAATAATAAGCCCTTTGCCTCTGTAGTCAGCTGAAATATGCTTTATTCCATGGGCTTTTTTAACCACTGTGAAAAATTGATTACACTTCATTTGATCTGGGGTTTACGGTATCAGAGTATACATGTCTTTCTGGACATTATTGGTGGTTTTATAAAACAAGGAGAAAGCAAAAGCTGTGAATAATTTTCAAACTTCAACTTTAATTCCAATATTTTAAAATTTAACTGACAAGGTAATTATCCCAGAAATTGTCCTAACTAAATGATTTGTGAAACTATGATTGTTCCATTAAAATGACAGAGTACTCAATCAGAAGACAAAAATGGTTCGCTGAGGTTTGGCCCTATTAAACAGGTTCTTTATATTATTATCCACTTCTCCTTTGGAATATAGACAGCTGTGTGTTTCTGGGCTCATGAGAAAAAGTGTCACAACCAGAAGATGGCTAATGTTAATGCAGAGCAGTGAAGCAGGGGATGAAGAATACAGAGTCTGTGGGGAGATTGCCTGATTGGAACCCCACAAGGCTACATCACGGGGTGGTGTGATAGAAACCACTTCAGTTGTCCTTTCTCTACCTGAGTTTCTTCATTTGTAAATGGGGATGATACTTTGACCAGTCATGCTGACCTGCATTGTGCTACAGTAAAAACCCTCACATCTGAATTTTATAAAACAATAGATGATACTTCTTGCTAACACTTCCCGCTCATCTCAGACCAGCTGGGGGCTCTGTTCGTCATCACGCTTACTCAAAGACCCCGGTAGAAACAGCAGTCACTATGTGGAACATTGCCGTCATATAGCAGAGGGGAAAGAGCGCAGGAAGGGTGTCTGCAGCAAGTGCGCTCACCTAGAAGTGACCCATATCACTTCCCCTCATAAATCACTGGCCAGATGCAGCTCCAAGGCCAATAGTGCAATTCTACCATGTGCACAAGAGGAAGACTGAAATATTCAGTGACAAGGCTCTAATGATTACCACAATAATTATACGTATCTCATGTACTAAAGAGTTATTTCACACAGATTACTTAGAGCAGGGACCTGAAATAAGTTATTTTTATAAACTAACAGAAGAGTAAATGCATGAAGTGTGAAATTAGACAATTTCAATTTCATGTCAAACTAAATGATTTTAGGACTCCAAGTCTGCTAAAACCAACTAATCTGAGGGGGAAAAGTTGATAAGTTATCCAGAAGGTTAATACTATACTTCCATCAAGTATGATTTATTTTAAAAGGATACGTTGATTATAACTCCTTCATGTAAAAGAATGGTCATTTATTCATTCATTTGTACATTCAACAAATATATACACTGTGTTAAGTGGTGGAGACACAATGGTGAACAAAACAGAAATGGTGTCTGCCTTCAGGGGAGATTTGATGTTAAGTATATCACATGCAAACAGTTACTTAGGATCGTGATAAATGCTATAGAGAATTTCTATATAGGCAATAGGATCAATGATAAGTATCTGGGAATTTTACAACACTTTAAATTATACTATATAAAAATGCCTTCATCATACATACATTTAGATATTGAACATCAACAAATCTTATGGTCTGGGGAATTCCTGGCGGCCCAGTGGTTAGGACTCTGCCTTTTCACTGCCGAGGGCACAGGTTCAATCCCTGGTCAGGGAACTAAGACCCCATAAGCCCCAGTGCAGCCAAAGAAAAAATAAATTTAAAAAAATATCTTATGGTCTAGATCTGTACTAGGCACCAGAAATAAAGACATTATTAAGGCATGATCCCTTCCTTCTTCAAGGAGTTCATTGTCTCCCTCAGAAACTGCCACTTAAATAAATAATCTTGATATGACACAATAAATACCATGATTGAGATAAACCAAGGGAGTACCTAGGACAGGGAACTATCCCCTACTGGGAGAGTGAACATGAGAAATGGCTTCTGGGAGGAGCATACACCTGAAATTAGGTTCGATATATCATCAGCAGCTAACTAGACAAAATGATGAAAACCATTCCAGGTGAAGCATGTACAGAGACATGAACTAGGAGATAAAAATTGTATATGTGGGGCTTCCCTGGTGGCGCAGTGGTTGAGAGTCCGCCTGCCGATGCAGGGGACACGGGTTCGTGCCCCGGTCCGGGAGGATCCCACGTGCCGCGGAGCGGCTGGGCCCGTGAGCCATGGCCATGAGCCTGCGCGTCCGGAGCCTGTGCTCCGGCAACGGGAGAGGCCGCAGCAGTGAGAGGCCCGCGTACCTCAAAAAAAAAAAAAAAAAAAAAAAATTGTATATATGAGGAATTACAAGCAGTTCATGGAAAGAGGAAGTGGTATGCAGTCAGCCTGGAGATCCTGCTAGGCCTGGAGATAATCAAGGATAATCTAATGCCATGCTGAGTTTGGGTTTTACACCAAAAGTAGTAAAGAGAAATTAAAGGAGTTTAATATAAAAGAGTGTTACTAAATCAGATTTGTATTGTATAAAGAAGCCTCTATTAGTAGGATGATTTGATGGAGGTTGAGGTGGGGGAAGACAGACCAGTTAAGAGTCTTTTGCAGCCATGACTCAGTGGGATTTATTTCAAGAATGAAAAGGTGATTCAACATACAAATATAAATTAATGTGACTTATTACATCAATACAATAAAGGGCAAACACCATATAATCATCTCATGGATGTACAAAAATCATTTGATGGTACTCAACACCTCTTCATGATAAAAACATTCAATATACTAGGAAGGGGAGGGAACTTCATCAACCTAATAAAAGGTATCTAAAGACCTACAGCTAGCATCATACTTAATGGTGAAAGATGATTTAATGCTTTCCTCCGAACATCAGAAACAAGACAAGGATGTCCACTCCTGCTACCTCTATTCAACATTGTACTGGAGGTTTCAGCCAGGTCAGTCAGGCAAGAAATAAAGTAAGGAACATCCAGATGGAAAAAAAGAAATAAAACTATCTCTGTTACCATATGACATGATCTTATATATAGAATATTCTACTGAATCTACTAAAAAAGTTAGAACTAATAAGCTCAGCAAAATTATGACACAGATATACAAAATCAATTGTATTTCTACAGAGTAACAATTAGCTACCTCCAAAAAATTAAGAAATAAATTTATTTACAACAGCATGAAAAACAAATAAAATACTTAGGAATAAATTAAACAAACAAGGAGCAAAACTTATGCTAAGAAAACTACAAAAAAATCAAATTTCTGAAACAAATTAAAGATCTAAATCAATTGAAAGATAGCCCATATTCTTGAATAGAAAGACTTAACTATTGTTAAGATGGCAATACTCCCCAATTGGTAAGATGGCAATACTCCCCAACTTGTTCTACAGATTTAATGTAATTCCTGTCAAAATCCAAGTTGACTTCTGTGCAGAAATCGACAAGCTGATTCTAAAAGGTATATGGAAATTCAAAGGACACAGAATAGCCAAAACAATCATGAAAAAGAACAAAGAATTTAAACTTTCCAATTGCAAAACTCACTACAAAACTGCAGAAATCAAGACAGTGAGGTATGGCCATCAGGATAGACATATGGATCAATACAATAGAATTGAGAGTAAAGAAATAAACCCTCACATTTATGGTTAATTGATTTTCAACAAAAGTGCCAATACAATTAAATGGGGGAAATAACAGTCATTTCAACAAATAGTTTGGGGATAATTGCAGGCAAAATAATAAAGCTTAACTGTGACCTCACATTATATACAAAAATTATCAATAACTCAAAGTCTATCAAAGACATAAATGTAAAAGCAAAAACTATAAAATTCTCAGAAGAACACTTAAGTGTAAATCTTTATGATCTTGGATTAGGCAATGGTCTTAGATAGGCTACCAAAAGCACAAGCAACCAAAAAAAAAAAGATAAAATGAACAGAGTTATCAATGAGTTGTGAGACAACTTCAAGAAGCCTAATATATGTAAAATTGGAGATGAAAATGAGACATGAAAAAATATTAATTAAATAATATGTGAAATATTTTCAAATTTGATGAAAACTATAAACCTACAAATTCAAGAAGCTCAATCAATTCTAAACACACAAAAAAATGAAGAAAACCACACAGACACGTAATAAAATTACTTAAAAACATTAATTAAAAAACCATTAAAAATAGCCATAGATAAAAGACAAACTTTGTACAATTGCAAAGATAAGAATGACGGCAGATTTCTCGGAAACAATACAAGCAGAAGACAGTGGAGCAACAACTTTAAAACAATGAAAGAAAAATTGTCACCTAGAATTTTACCCTTGGTGAAGATATCTTTCAAAAACAAAAGTGAAACGAAGACTTTTTTAGACACAAAATAGATAAAAAGAATTATTAGCAGACTGCTCTACAAGAAATGTTACAAGAAATCCAGCAGATGGAAGGATATGATAACAGATGGAAATCTGGATCTACATAAAAGCCATGAACAAAATTGAGAATAGTAAACGTGCAAGAGAAAGCACATCGGTAGTTGCTGTGGTTGGGATAGGTCTCAGTGAGGAAATGGAAAGAGATATTACAATGAAATTTGAGGAAATTTGGAGGATGTTGGATGTGCTCATTATCTTTATTATGGGGGATGGTTTCATGAGAGTATAACTTGCCAACACTCAACAAATGATACTCTTTTACTATGTGCAGTTTATTGTATGTCAATGATGGCTCAGTAAGTCAGTTAAGTAAACAGAAAAAAATTTGAGTTGCCAATTCAAGTAGATCAGATTTAGATTTAGAGCAGTACAACAGTTAGCTTGTTAGATATAAGGGTCTGTAACTTCAGGGAAAGGACTAGATTTACAGAATTGTTTGTGTTCTTATAGCCTTTGAATTGAATGAGAGCATCATGTTTAGAAGCCTGAGTTGTGGATTCAGTCAGCTTGACCTTGAACACTGGCTTTACTGCTTACTATGCATGTGACTTAAAATTCTTCTAAAATATTCCCCATGCCTCATCTGTAAATAGACAGAATAATAATATGGATATTACAGATTCATTACTTGAAGTCCTCAATAAATGCTATAGAAAAAACAGCAACAAAAAAGTCTTGGGAGTGGATTAGAGTTTACCTAGGAAACAACATATTAGAGCAGTATTTCATAGCCTTTTTCATTATTAATGTCATAAGGAGACTTTTTGAAGACTTTTTTCTAAGCTCAGCCACCTCCTGAAATTTTAATACCACAGTTACACTATGTATCTGTTTTTCTACTGTGGCCTTTGGAGTGTCACAAGCCATTGTAATAACTACAATATTTTTCCTCCCCAAGAATCAATTTTCACTCCCTTGGGGAAAATATTCTCAGTCCCCACTCCAAGTTGAGAATGAACGGATTATTAGAAGATAGAAATGGGCTCATTACATTTAAAATAAAGGGTGGAGGGGAAATAGCTTAGGGGTATGACTGAATTCATCAGACTTTTTCTAAATAGGCCAAAAACTTCAGAATAACTAAAATAACTCAGAACTGTAAAATAAATGGTACCGTTATTTGCCTATATATACATATATAGCTATAGATAGATCCCACTGGTCAACTGTAAGTGTCTTTTTAGGTGTTACATGTGAAACAATCAAGACAGTGCCTGAAGACAGTCTCAAAATTGATAAGGTGACTTTGGTTGACAAAACCACATAGACCACAAGAAACCCTTCTCCTAGCAGAGCATTAGTTCATCTTCTCTCAATTTCAGTCCCTTCCCAACACAACACTATACCATAATTCATTTTATCAACAAATAGTTATGGTTGTTTATGTGTGAAAATCAAGACATTTCAGTTTTTCACTTCTATAAATAATAATGCAATGAACATCTGTATTTATAAAATTTCACTACATCGATTTCAATGTTAGCCAAGCCTTCAACAAAATCTCAGTTTAAATTACCACATGAAAATAGTAACTATTCTATTTAAAAGAATTAATTGGTACATGGGCAGTCTATGTGATAGCTCACACTTTCCAGCAAGTATAATAGACTGATATAATGGGTGATGGTGGTCAAAAAGTACAGACTCCCAGTTATAAGACAAATAAGTCTGGGGATGTAACGTACAGCATGGTGACTATAGTTAACAACACTGGATTGTGTATTTGAAAGTTGCTAAGTGAGTAGGTCTTAAAAGTTCTCATCACAAGAAAAAAATTTTGTAACTAGATGTGGTGATGGATCTTAACTAAACTTACTCTGGTACTCATTTTGCAATATGTGCATATGTCAAACCTTTATGTTGTACACCTAAAGCTAATACAGTGTTATATGTCAATTATAGCTCAATTTAAAACAAAGAAAAAATACAGGCTTTGCTTTTTTCTTTTTAATTTGTTAAATTACCATCCTTACTTTTTTAGCACAGTAGAAAAACTTGATTATTATGCTTGAACACCAGGAAATTGGTCAAAAATTTCTCATATTAAATTCTGTGATAAATGTGCATTCTGGTGTCAGGGTTTGGTGGTAGTGAAGTGTAAATGATATAAGGATATGAGAATATTTCTTCATGTGTAAAAAGGCTCCGTAAAGCTCTTTCTACAGGAAGACAGACATTGAAATATCTTACTTTGATACAAGGACCTTTTACTAGAAAAAGCTTGAATTCTTAGCAAATTACAGATGCAGAAATCTCACAATATGTGCCCACCTCTGAGTAGCTGGGCAGGAGAATATCTCTGTTCCTTAAGGGAGACCAGGAGAAGATCTAGAGGACTATCAAATCACTTACTCCTCCTCCCTAATGGGTTTTAACCAATTGCAAAAAGACACAATAAGCCAAATGTTGGTTAAGCAACAGTTTTATCAACCAAAGTACGAAGTTCACTGTTCATCCTATGTGGGAGGATAATGGCTTAGGCTTAAAAGGAAATGAGCCTATTAGCCTCTCTTTGAATTAAAAAATCACCTGCACAGGTAAGAGACTTACTTGAATTACCTGCCCAGGCAGAGAAGGAGATGTTAGAACAGAGATGGTGGAAATCTGGATAATTGGTGAAAACAGCCATTCCTGTTTTGTCTAGCAGAGTGGTTCTCAAAGTGTGGTCCGGGGACCACAGTATCAACATCATTCATGAACCTGTTAGAAATGCAAGCCCTTGGACCCTAACCCCAAACTACTGAATCAGAAATTCTGGGAATGGGGCCCACAATATGTTTTATCAAGTCTTCCAAAAGATTCTGGTGCTCATCAAAGTTTGAGAGACACTGGTCTACAGATGGAGAATGGAAATGCAAGACTCATGTGGTCCCTGGGCAGAAAGCCAGTCCTGCCTCCTGTGTCTGAGGAAAAGTCACCCACACCTGGGACTTGACCAGTGGCTCTCACCAATCAGGTGAATTCTCTCTGCCTGATGGAAGAGAAGAAGGGGAAAAAAGCTCACTTCTCCAAAGGCCAAAGTGGGAAGCTGAGAAGAGAAAAATTATTCGAACTGGGAAGAAGTTGACTGTTTATCTGAACCTAAGGTAAACACAAGCACCTGTCCATCAATGAAATGTGAATGACTTAAAAGGCTCCACTGCTGTGTGAATTTGCCTTTCCTTTCTGGCCACTTTGACCAGGATTCTGAAAGATGCATGATCTATTTTTGGTTGATAACACAATACTACTTTTAAAACATAACAAAGCAGGGCTATCTCTTATAATTTCTTCTGAAGCTCGCTCAAATATCTAAAAAATATTTGAATGTTGCAAAGTCTTCAAAGTTTAATATAAAGGTACTTATGCCAGTGAGTGTCAATTAAAAAAGAAGAAAAAAAGTGTGTTCATTCTACGTACTTAGAGAGAAACCAGGAGACAGGAAGAGACAACAGCCTGGATAAACAAACATATACATAAATTTTTAAAGACGAGCATTTTAAACCAATATTTGCACATCACTCCTCCATCAAATATTCAGCTACCAGTTTCTTAATAGAATGAATGAGGGTGCATCCTATGGCAGAAGATAAGTTACTAAAGAACAGGTGAGAAAAGAAATGGAAGTCAAGTAATAAGCTATGAGCTTAAAATTGAATAATTCCAAAGGTTGTTTTTTTTTTAACAAGATGTTTTGTTCCATTAGATAATAGGAATACTAGTGTGTATGTGTGTGTGTGTGTGTGTGTGTGTGTGTGTGTGTGGAGAGAGAGCATATACTCAAATAAGTTTGAAAAATACTAATTTAAGCAAAGTGAAACAGCTTCCTTTTTTGCACAACTCCTCAGAGGCTTTAGATGTACTAATGAGCATAAAGTTTCCCAGGTGTGATATATAGCATTTCTCAAACTTGTTTCACTATGGAATCCTTATTTATCTACACACCTACCATCTCTGATCAGAACCAATTTAGGAAATGGTGACCCATCTTTGCTAAGTCTTAGTAGATGTTTACATCTCTGCAGACCAGTTTATATGAATATGGAAACTTTACCATTTCCCCGATCATTTGAATTCCCAGTTGACTAATATAGTTACTCACTAAATAATTGAGAATTAAGAATAAATTTTACATGGCTTATCCATCTGTTATCACGTCTGGAGTTTTCAGCCTTACTTATATCCTCTCTTTTTTGCTTTTTGGGTTTAGAGTATATGAAATTGATTTTACACTCCAGTCCAACAAATATTTATTGACTCCTTGCAACAGGTTCAAATGGGGGTAAATACAGGTAGATGAAATACAATAATAAAACATGTTTCTTAGGAGTTACAGCATGGGTGAGCCATATCTAGATGCAGAACCAGTGCTGCGAAGCACTTCACAATCAAAATCATATAGAAAGAAATTTTTAGTTGAAATATTACCATCTACTCTTAAAGTAGGATAATATTTTTTTTTAAATATGAAGTGTTTTTTTCTCCTCTACTTCTCCTTCTCACTTCATCCCTTCAAGTGGATAGTGAACTCATTACCTTAGGGAAAGAAAGCAACATGTCAGAAAGTATTCAATAGAAAAAAGTGGTATCTTCAGGGCTTTTGGTTTCTAAACACGTCAGTCCATTAAGGAGATTTTGCTTTGTGCCTTCGAAGCAAGCAAAGGAATGAATTTTGCTGCTCTGGATGGAAGAGAGATGGGGCAGAGATACTAAGAGGCAAAACATCAGAAGAACCTGTAGGGAGGAATCCTGTACTTGGGAGACTGGTGAAGTCCGGGGTAGTGCTAAGACCTCAGAAAGGTGTGGTGTGTCTGGGCAAAGAGCTGTTTGGACAGCTTCTCAGATATTCTCATGCTCTAGCAGGCCCGGAAGGCAGCACGATTATTTCATGGCCATCAAGCCATATCTTCAAGGATTGATGATCTGCAGATCCTAGGAGCTTGAGACTTCTGCCAATCAAATGCCTCGACACCATGCAAATGCCCCAAACTTAGAAGGCTAAGGAAAGCAGAAACCCCAAAATAACTAAGTTCCTACAATGCCAACAAGATGGGAGTTTATATTAATTGTCACTAGTTTAATTATCTAAGGGAATAGAGGTTCAGTACCAGTGTCTCTATGTGGTGGCCATTCTTGAAGTCAAGGTGGTCCAGGGAGGCTCATTTAGGTTGCAGCTTAGTGCTGGAGAAAGTGAAAGAGATCAGAGCCCCAGACAAAGGGGCTGAGATCTGATCAGGACTATATGATGGGAGCTACCTTTAATCCTGTCTAAGAATCCAACTCGCTATCAAGGGTGTGTGGATTTAAAAAGCGTGCCAAGGAGGGGCCACGTAGAACAGTTACCTATACCCTTCCCACCTGAGTTGTACCGAAGGTGTTTGTTTAACTCACATTTCTTAAATCTTATAGGTACTGAGCTAGGCACAAGAATACAATGCAAGACATGCTTTATGGAAAAGACAGACAAATAAATTAGCAGTTACAATCTTTTGTGATGTAGGCAGGAACAGTGAGAAGCCCTAGGTTTTGAGGCTACATCTCTAACAGCATGAGAATATCCCGGATAGAAATGGTCAGAGCCTTGAGCTGATTCTTATAGGAGAAGTAAGAGTTCCTGAGGAGGGCACCAGAGCTTCAAGCAGAGGACGAAACATTTGCAGAACAAAGATAGCTTAGAACACTGCACAACACTAGGGAGTTTGCTATTCCCGCGGTGTGAAGTCTTCATTTAAGAACTACCAGAGAGGGCTTCCCCGGTGGCGCAGTGGTTGAGAGTCCGCCTGCCGATGCGGGGGACACGGGTTCGTGCCCCGGTCCGGTCCGGGAAGATCCCACATGCCGCGGAGCGGCTGGGCCCGTGAGCCATGACCGCTGAGCCTGCGCGTCCGGAAATCATAAACAGCTTTAACACCTTCGTGAGTTAAGGATGTCTCCTCAGGTGAAAGTCTGACTCGGAAGAATTTTAAGGAGAAAACTGATGGTCGGATTAACTTTCCAGAAAGATAACTCCAGAGGCAAGGTAGAACATTTAGTAGGTAGAGAAGTGTGGCGGCAGTAAAGTGGGAGACACTCGCATGGTTTAAGGAAGTGATGATGCTTTCTTAAATGAGGGGAGTGCCCTGAGGGTGGAGTGAACATGGGAAATCAGAGAGAGAGTTTTGAGGTTGAATTGTCCCAGCTGAGGTGAACAGGGGAATTCAGTAGAGAAAGGTATATTCAAATTATCTTTTACGTTTCTGGCACTAACTGGAGAACAGAAAGTGAGAGCAAGAGAGAGAAGGAGGAGGAGAGAATGTGGGCGCCACCATGTGACATGTGACCTGCCTTGGTCAGTCTGGGTCCCAGAGTAAAGACCAGGTGAAGCAGTGCTTCCTCTGGGCTGTGAAAGACATGATACATACATCCCGTGGGATTTGGAGGTCGAGTAATATCACTGTCTATCCTCAGCAGATCCTGTTGAAGTTTTCAGTAACATTTATTTTATTTATTTATTTTTGGCTGTGTTGGGTCTTTGTTGCTGCGCGTGGGCTTTCTCCAGTTGTGACGAGCAGAGGCTACTCCTCATTGCGGTGGCTTCTCTCATTGTGGAGCACGGGCTCTAGGCACGCGGGCTTCAGTAGTTGCAGCACGTGGGCTCCAGTAGTTGCAGCACGTGGGTTCAGTAGTTGCGGCACACGGGCTCAGTTGCTCCGCGGCCTGTGGGATCTTCCCGGACCAGGGATCAAACCCGTGTCTCCTGCATTAGCAGGCAGATTCTCAACCACTGCACCACCAGGGAAGCCCCTCAGTAACATTTAATTTTTAAAAATATTTCCCTTTTTAATCTTTAAAAATATTTAAATAATATAGGCATTTATAAAATAAAAAGATTAATAAAAACTTCCCTTTACCATGTTTCTCTCCAGAGATGACCACTGATAACACTCTTTTTTTTTTTTTTTTTGCTTAAAAGAGGAGGCAAAGAGGAGGAGATGAGACCAAGGGGAGGTAGTCAGGCAGGTTTGGAGGAGAGGAACAGATGTTTTTTTGGCCTCGCGTCATGAGGGATCTTACATAGTTCCCAGACAAAGGATCGAAACCCTGTCCCCTGCAGTGGAAGCACTGAGCCCTAACCACTGATAACACTCCTTCACACATTTTTGTTCAATGTATTTACATATAAGTAACAAACATGTAACTGTAAACACATAGATTTTAATCATACTATAATACATATCTGTCATCTGTCTATCTCTGCCTTTTCCTTTTCTATTCCTGTTCTAATTAATAATACGCCTTGGAGAGAGTCATATATTAAAATATACACTTCTTCCTTATTCACTTACATCTTTGCACAGTATTCTGTTATGAGAATTTATCATAATTTAACTACTAATGTATTGATAGTTATTTAGTTTGATTCCAGTTTTCTGCTTAGTAAACAATATATAATGAACATTTTCCATGCCTTTATCCACACCTGCAAATGTATTTCTCTAGATTAGGAGTCTAGAAGTAGAATTATTGGGTCAAGGAGTAAGCACATTTTAAATTTTCATAAATACTGCCAAATTGCCCTCCACAAAGTCCATTCCAATTTATATTCTCATCAGTAGCGTGTAAGAGCCAGATCTTTATCTTACTTTAACATTTCCTCTCTATTCCTCTTGCCCAACAGTTCAGATTTTTGCTTTACAGTTATGCATCATGGGTTTGGGTGGGATGTGTGTGTGTGTGTGTGTGTGTGTGTGTGTGTGTGTGTGTGAGAGTGTGGTGGTTGAATGGGGCAGGGTGGGAAGATTTTAAACAATCCTCATTTTCTTGCCTTTCATTATTTATAAGGAATTGTTTCTCATCATCTTTCTTAAAAATTACTATATTATCCACAGTGCTTCGTTACAATATCTTTTGCTATGGTGGGGATCATTATGTCCTTAATTCAATACATACTCCTATTTTGTATCTCTTCAAGAGCATTATGGAGATTTTCACATGGAGTGTGTGGCTGACATACTGTTGAATAGCATATATTCCTCTTCCACGTCAGAAGGTCAAATCTTTGAGGCATACATTCACAGAGTGTCAGTCCAGCTGAGCCTATTTTGATGTCTAATAGATGGGAGACAGATTCAGCTCAGTCGTTGGGAATCTCTGCTGATATGCAGAAAGCCTGTGATAAAGTTTCTCTCTGGTTCCAAACATGAGGGTTGAATTGGAATTTTACTAAACTGACTTTTAATTGCCAAATGCTCTTCTAAGCTTACTAGCCATAGGCTTCCAGGCTTCGAAACTGGCTTGTCTCCTTCCTCAAAAGAGTCCCTCACAACCAGTGTTTTCCCAACCATCTTACCCCTCCTGGCTGCATGGCTTAAGGACCATCTCTCAAGATTCCATCTAACGAAGAGCCACAATGGGTTAACCTGAGTTCAAATTCTGTGCGGTTCCCTTTATCACGTGTAACTGAGATTTAACTTGGGCTAAAATACAGACATCTTGCTCTTTAAATTCTATTTATTTTGTCATAGTTTTATACTGGAATGAAAAATCAAGAGCAGTCATACCATCTCAGTGTACAAAACGGAGCCCAGGTGTGGCTAACAGCTCCTCTGCTGTGCCATGCTTGTCCTTTCTTACGTTTTGCTTTGCTGTGCCTTGTGGATTTTTTCAGAGCCTGACACTACAGATGGTTTGGAGATTATGTCTAACCACCAACTGATCTATCCAGGCTGTTCCTACTTTTTAAATGGTTAACTGAGACCAGTATAAGCATCTCATTTATCAGTCTTTTCTTGGTGAAGGGTAATTTTTCCTCTATTTTCAAAAGAGTCTCTATTCATTTGGTTGTCAAGTAGTCCTCCCTGACTATGGGCAAACAGGTTATTTATTGCCAAGCTAACTTTCTCTTTGCACAGGAAATCACTAGGAAGGTAGGTTGGAAGCTGAGTCCCTCATCTTCAGGATCATTAACGGCAGTGTAATGTTTTGTGGCTGTCAGCCTCAGACTCCTAGCATGGTGGACGGGTCATCCTTCGGGGAGAACATAATGATCCCAGAATGTAGGCTGACAGGGTCTTGATCTGTGCTTTTATTATGTTCAATTTATCAGTCTCTTTGGAAAAAATTGACCATGGGACTCTTTTAAAACATTTGAAATCTTTGGATAAAAGCTCAGAGACAGGCTATTCCTACTTCCATTAATTTCATAATCAATGATGTCAATTTGTCACTATTAATAATGTTTCCACAACCACTCTCCCCAGGCTTTTCTGAACTTAAAAGCTTCTAGATAAACTCCTCCGTCTCTCCTCTTCCCCCCCTTCTTTTTTTTCCTGATCTTTGTTTTCCTCATTCTGCTGACTATAGTCAAATTTACTTCACTTTTTCCTGGCCATCAAAACTTTTTTTACGTTCTTGCGAGACATCACAGTATAGTTTACAATACCCAGTTTAAGTTGAAATTTTTGAAAGCTGACAACATGAATTATGACTGTCTGTTTTTAACTTTTTACATTTTACCCATGTGGTTAAGTTTAGCTTTTTGGATTTTCTCACAAAAGCGATATGTATGCTTGTTTTTCAATTTATTGAGAAATTCTTTTTATGGTATCCCAAGTCTCTCCAGTCCTGCTTGTATGATCTCTCTTGTACGTTATTAAAGCAAAACAAAACATAGCACATTTTTGTATTTTTATACCTGAATAAAAATATGATTTATTAAAACTTTTTGAGTCTTAAAGATGGCTAAATGTGAATTACTAGGTGATACTGGTTAATTGTATTTTGCCATCAACATGCCTGGGTTGGAATACGGCATCTGCTTTGTAACTTTGGGCAAATTACTTCACCTCTCTGGACTTTGGTTTCCTTATGCATACATAGTACTATTAATACTAATTTCCTAGAGCTCCTTAAGGGCCCGACGTTATCTATAATAATACTAGATAATAGCATCATAATAATAATATATAAAATATAATCATAATGGTGCTGCTACTGTAAAAATATGCTCTCCAGGGGCTTCCCTGGTGGCGCAGTGGTTAAGAGTCCGCCTGCCGATGCAGGGGACACGGGTTCGCGCCCCGGTCCAGGAAGTTCCCACACGCCGCGGAGCGGCTGGGCCCACGAGCCATGGCCGCTGAGCCTGCGCGTCCGGAGCCTGTGCTCCGCAACGGGAGCGACCGCAACAGTGAGAGGCCCGCATATCGCAAAAAAAAAAAATGCTCTCCAGAAGTATAGTTCTAAGTTCCTTTGGCTAGATCTCCTTCTAGGATGCAAACAGGAGTAGGCTTGCAGATCACAAAAAGCCAGGAAGCCATACTGTCTTTGCAAGCAGCCTCATTAGGACAAATTACAGGTGAGAGCTGTGTAGGTATTTTAGGAGGAGGAAATAAGAATATTGAGGAGTTAGATGAGGAGAGGAGAGGAGACTGGATATCTGGGAGTCTGCGAAGGACAAGAGAGAAACTGAAGCAGATGTGTACCTAGAATTAAGAATTCAGGAAAAGAAAAAAGGTAAAAGGAACTCAATTTCTAAGCAGAGAGACTGGGACGCAGGAAAAGGTTTTCTGCATCCAGTAAAGAGATGGATTCAGATGTGGGCTGGAAGCCTCTGGGTTGTTCTTGCCCACGCAAGACTTTCTTGGAGCAGGAATCCAAACTTTATTCCGTCCAAAAAAATTTTTTTTGATTCTAAAGGGCAGTTAGAGTTCGATATTTTACCAAAGAATTTATGGAAAAGACCAAAGGCTTTACATTGCCTAGTATACAGCATTCCATTCCAAAATTCTCCTTCTCAGTCTGTTTTTCTCCCAAAGCCACACTTAAGCTTTGGCTTCTCCTGACCCTTCTCTTCATACCCACAGCCTCTAAGAGTCTCCCACCTCCAATGGCATTTCTTTCCTCCCTCCCTTTTCCTTACACAGAATAATTTCATTTCATTGGTTCTGCCAATCTCCCAGCCTCACGCCCATCACTTAATACTGGAAGCAACCAGCCAAGAAAAGATTCTCCAGGATCTAAGACGTGCATTTCTTATTGAGTAGAAGGAGACATAGCAAATGGTTTCCTTTGATGACAATTTTTTTTTTTCCTGTCAAAATTACATTACTCTGTGCTAGCTTTTTGCTTTTACTAGGTGGCTTTTGCATACCACCCCCATTAGAGGGGATGACAATTGCCAAGCTTCATACTTGGGTCCCAGGCCTACAGACCAGTAGCAGCAAGCGACAAAAGAGGAGCAGTTTAGCATGGCTTGTTTAACACCCAGGTTAAATAATATATTCTGACCACGGCCCCAGATTTTATCTGGAATATCAACAGTTACCTCTCCCAACATGCCCATTCATTTAGCCATGAAACTGTAGGTGAATTAATATAAATTAATATAAATCTGTTACTAGTATTGGATATATAAGAAGCATTTGCTTTTTTTTAATGCATCTTCATTCTTTATATATATATATATATATATATATATATATATATATATATAAATTTATTTATTTATTTTTGGCTGCATTGGGTCTTAGTTGCTGGGCTCGGGCTTCCTCCAGTTGCGGCGAGTGGGGGCTACTCTTCAATGCGGTGCGCGGGCTTCTCACTGTGGTGACTTCTCTTGTTGCGGAGCATGGGCTCTAGGCGAGCGGGCTTCAGTAGTTGTGGCCCATGGGCTTAGTTGCTCTGCATGTTGGATCTTCCCGGACCAGGGTTCGAACCCATGTCCCTGAGAGCAGGCCATAAAGACACAGTGCCTTCTGCCTTGAATTCTCTTAGATCACTTTCTTTCTGGGAAAGCCACCCGCCATGTTGTGAGGACATTCAAGCATCCCTATGGAGAGGTCTATGCGGCGAGGAAATAAAACCTCCTGATAACAGCCAGCACTGCTACCAGGCAGTGAGTAAGCCAACCTGGAAATGGATCCTCCAGTCCCAGTTAAGCCTTCAAATGACTGCAGTGCTTATAGACATCTGACTGCAATTTTCTGAGAGAACTGGAGACAGAGTACCCAGCTAAATGACTTCTGGATTTCTGACCCACAAAATCTTTGTGAGCTAATACATGTTGATTGTGTTAAGGTGTTAAGTTTTAAGATAATTTTTTATGCAGCAATAGCCAACTGATACACTTTCTATCGAAAGGACACCCATTATATGACCTACCATTACTTCACTAGCTTCAACCCACTCTCGCTACGTCAAGCTTTTCTTGAAACCAGCAGTGCTTCTGTCTCAGGGTCATTGCCCTTGAGCTCCCTGCCCATTTTGGGTCTTTGTTTGACCCTCCTTGACCATCCCTTGACTCCTTTTTTTGTTTGGTTTTCTTCCACAGCATTGATCAACACTTGACATGTGGTAGGTATATTTTACTTTGTTGTTTTTTCTCTCTCTGCATAATAATGTAAGCTCTGTTAGAGCAGAGATTCTGTTGTTGTTGTTTGCTGCAATCGCTTTAACACTTAGAGCAGAGTCTGGCAAATACTGAGTGGTCAATAAATACTTATTAAGTGATTTAATGTTAGAGTGTTCTGAGTTTTTGTTTGTTTGCATATTTTCCCCACTTGACTCACCACTCCTTAAAGTCAGGCACTATATCTTATTCATCTTTATATTTCTGTCATCTATTTGGTGACGTATAGAATAACAGATTCATTTTCTAAAGTAAAAAAAAGGATCTGAGTTATTTTTGGAGTTTATACCACAGAGAATATTTTAAGAAGTGAAATATAAGTTTAAAAATGTATGGATTGAAAAATAATACGAATAAGTCAGTGATCTTGTGAAATTAGCAACGATTACATAAAAACAATTAAATTGCACAAAAATTGAATTTAAAAGCAGCATGACCAAGTTATTATGAAGTTTTAAAACAATTGCATTTGAACTCAATAATACATTATAAATAAAAATTAATTTCACTGTATTTTTACCCCTTTTGAGATTTTTTTCCTTTGCTTAAGCAGGCTGTATCTACCAGTTTGAATGAAACTCCTTTTATAAATTGACAAACTAGAACTCACTGAAAAATATGAATTTTTTGATAAACATTTTTAACTTGGGGAAAATTTGCAATTATATAATCATTTTCTCCATAATTATATTTTTGTATTTAATTGGTTTCAACTTGAAGACAAGTTGAATTATATATGTTCGATATTTCTTGTATGATTTTCTAGCCATTGTTAATTATAAATATCACAAGTGGAAAATCAATCATTGTGGAATTGGATCTCCTAAACCATGTGTCACCTTCTAAAGACAAACTTTAAAAGATAAGAACTGTATTGTTTCGTATAGAGAAGCTATATCAGGGTTGAACACATCCTGGTAAATCAGAGAGTTCAGATGACTTATCCAAAGTCAAATATGTAGTTAGAGACAGAAACACAGCCACAACTCAGCTGTCTAAACTCATTATCAATTGTTTTGCTCACTATCGGTATTCTGTTTTCTAAAGTGTTAGGGGATGTTGTATAACAAGTGTATCTCTCCTCTGGGAGTTCAGGATGCCATTATGTGAAAGAAACTCATTACTAAGAAAGTCATAGGAAGAGGGAGAGAGAGATATGGGAGGAGGGAAATTAGGCATGTACATAATTGAGCTAAACTCTGTAACATTAAAATGCAAAACTTAGAATTTGCTGTCATTAATATTCAAAGACCATTTGGGGCTAGAAGCAGAGGATGGAAGTGGTTCAGTAGGGGAGGTTATCCCTTCTGGCTCAAGAGATGTGGGATGCCCATGAGATTATGAGGAAGGTGGGGGGAAGCGTATAGCCCTAGCTAAAATTTTGTATTATTATATCAGAAAAAAACCAGATACATTCCTTATGAGAATTCACAGAGAATTATACAGGAGGTAGTGGAAATCAATACGTTATTGTTAAGGAAGCATAATAGTTTGGTATTTACTAAATTTACTCACTTGGGTTTTTGGAGTCAGACAGTTCTAATGCTTCTACCATTGAGTATGATGTTAGCTGTGGGTTTGTCATTTATAGCCTTTATTATGTTGAGATATGCTTCTTTTATACCCAATTTTGTTGAGTTTTTATCATAAAAAGTTGCTGGATTTGGTCAAATGATTTTTCGGCATCTATTAAAATACTTATGATTTTTGTCTTTCATTCTATTGATGTGGTGGATTGCATTTATTGGATTGCATATGTTGAACTATCCTTGCAATTCAGAGATAAATCCCGTTTGATCATGGGCTAGAGCCAGTGGCGTGCACATACTCAGCTGTGGGCCACCTGCAGTCACACACATAGTGGCGGGGGCCAGGGCCAGCAGCAAGGGCCAGGGCCTCCTGTGGGTGCGCTAGCAGCTGTGGAAGCCCTGGCTGTTGGCGTGCTCTCTCGTGTGGTCATAGGGTCTCACCGTGGGCATGGCGTGCAGGCTGGTGAATGATTCAGGGTGGTGGGGTACAGGTGCACAGCTGAAGGATGCAGGTGAGTGGTGCAGGCTGGTGACAGGGCAGAAGCTGAGCCCACAAGAACTGTGGGAGCCTTGGCTGTCAGAGCGCACTCTCATGGGATCCATGTCAAAAGCTGGCCAAGGGCATGTCAGTGCACAACTGGAGGGCACAGTGGTGAGGGTCAGCCACAGGGGTCAAGGCTGCTTTCTTGCCCTTTTGCAGCTGCAGAAGCTGGGGATGGCTGCATGGTATTAATCCTCCCAGGCTGGCGGTGGAGGTGAGGGAGGGAGCTGGGAGAGACTCAGGCTGGCATCTGAGAACATGAAGACCTGTGGGGCAAAAAGGAGTGAAATCTGCAGAGTGGCCTTGGCAGCTGTACTGACCATTAGTTTCTTCAGTGGTGAAGCTACTGGGGTTCTTGGCAGAGCAGGTAACTGGGAACCTCAGTCACTCCCTCTGTGTAGCTGATAGGCATCTCAGCTTTGCTGGTCTCTGGGTGGGTGGAGTGAAACCAAACAGGGCATTTGTGTAGTGCCTGAAAGGCTTCGGAAGCTGGATGTTGACCCACTCTCCCTTTCCTAGGGAGAGAAACGCTTTCTAGCTGGGAAGTTCCCACTTGGTGCTGAGCAGTCGCAAGGGATTGTGCAGGCAAAATGAAGCTGTTCTTCCTTCCTCTTCTGTATGGTTATTCTCAGGTTTTTATTCTGCTGTCTCGCTGAAGTTTCTTAAGTGGATTCCTGAGCTCTCCTAGAGCTGTCTCTGTTCATGGATAGCTGTCTAATTGTTGATCTCTGCTAGTGGCCTGGAGTCTGGAGTCTTTTATACTGCCACCTTGGTGACATCTTCCTGAGTTCAACTTTATTAAATCAATTTGCTCATTGTCTTGTAAATGGGGAAAACACCCAACTAAAATGTTCTTTATCGTGCTAAGTTCACTATTCATACATTTATTTTAGAATCATAATTGGAAAAGTCTTTAGATAATCATCTAGTTATGGATCTAACTCATATTACTAGACAAGAATCACCTCAGTTTGAAATATAGGTAAATATGTGTCTTAAAGCCTAGGACTTGATTTTAAAACCAACTTGCGTGCGTGGCTGAGCAACTCATATATGTAGTGGAATTGGTGCCTGTATGATCACCCTTGACCATGGGGGCATGAGAGCTGTTGGATGAATGCTTGTCCCCCTCCATTCCCTAAGGGGACAGTGCTGAGATGAATTTTATAGGGCTCTAGTCAGGGTACAATGGGATTAAACATCAGCGACCCACTTGGTAACGCAGACTTGAATCGGTGATCAAGAAAGCACACTTTTTCGGGCATAAATTTTATGTCTGATAGGCTTTGTATTTTGACTTTTTTGTCTGTTGAATTATTTTGATAACTACTCTTGGATGTGTTTAATGTAAAGCACTTTGTTTCCTAATTTATAAAGCTATTTCTTAAGAAAAGATGTTTAAAGCATGGATCCAGGTATCTCAATATAAGATATTAAAAAAAAAATGGATATTCCAAATTCCAGTATATGGAGGGAAATTTAATAATTCTATGTGTAAATATGTATTATATGATAAAATCTTTTCTGTAAATAAACAAATGCAACTAACCTTATTTTCAGTAACCATCTGTCCCTTAGGGCTGACATAAACTTTTGCATTTTATTTGATCAATACTCCCACATTACAATTCTTGCCCTCTTTTCCTTCAAAAATTTTAATACTTTTTATGCCTTTCAGAAGATGAATAGATTTCATTAACACTGTTCTTTTTGTGAAATAGTAGTCTTAAAATTATCCTTAAAGCCATATTTTAAAAGGCTTGTTTACAAGAAATATAGTTTCAGGGGCTTTCCTGATGGTGCAGTGGTTAAGAATCCGCCTGCCAATGCAGGGGACACAGGTTCGAGCCCTGGTCCAGGAAGATCCCACATACCGTGGAGCAACTAAGCCCGTGCGCCACAGCTACTGAGCCTGCGCTCTAGAGCCCGCGAACCACAGCTACTGAGCCCATGTGCCAGAACTACTGAAGCCCGTGTGCCTGGAGCCCGTGCTCCACAGGAGAAGCCACCACAATGAGAAGGCCATGCACCACAACAAAGAGTAGCCTCCATTCTCAGCAACTAGAGAAAAACCGCGTGCAACAGCAAAGACTCAGTGCAGCCAAAAATTAAATAAATGAATAAATAAGTTAATTTTTTTTAAAAAAAGCTCCTGGAGGCCATTAAAAAAAAAGAAATATAGTTTCCTCTTTGATTTTAAAGTTGAATTTTAAAAAGCTATCCACTATACTTGTTCAGAAGTTCATTCACTTAATCATCCTACACTCCACTTTGATCACAAATCTAAAAGTGACACGGAAGCAAGTTGGGTTTTGCTCAATTTAAGAAAGTACAATCCTGGGATGAATAGTTTCAGCCCCAAATCTCACATTCTCTACAGCTATGAGAAGTATTGGTTATTGTGATGGCTTTGAGCTGGGTAGTCAGATAAAATACAGTACGCATACTTAAATTTGAATTTCCAAAAAAATGAATAATATTTTTAGTATAACTGTGTCCCAGATACTGCATGGGACGTTCACATTTAACCAGGCACTACGAAGTTTTATTTGTTAAAGCTTTCAATCCTACCTTTGTATGATTTTTAAGAAATGGTTATTTTTATAGAGTACACTTGTGTAATGTGCCAGCATAGATTTAATGAATCATGAACTAGGAAGTCTTCCACCTTAGACAGGTAAAACAATGCTTGATAGCCACAGCATTTGTAGTAAGTATTGTGACTTCAACTATACTTAGCTTCAATAGTGTAGTTCTAAGCCAACTAATGAATATCAAGACTTGTTTTCTCCAATTTGATGGGTTGGCAACCATTTGGCACTTCCCTACTGACCACAGTAGGGTGTTGGGGGTGAGAGAGGCGTGGGATTCTTTAAGGTAGTTGCATCTGTTAGAACTCAGATGTGAATTTGCCTTGTAATCAATTTCTTCGAAGTAGGTGTCTTCATCATAATTATGAAGCTTACAAATCAGGGATTAAATTAACCCCTGCTGCAATGCCACACACTGTGTTGGTTCTCCTTACCATTCATTTCATTTAATCGGAAGGGGAATTTTAGCATGTGGCTAGATCTGTTACTGACTTTCAGTGTAGTAAAGAAGTCTTCTGGGAAGTCTCTATTTTAGTCATTTTGTTTTATTTTTTTGATAGAAAACCGTTCTGCCTCTAAATAGTGGAATTTAGCACTCTTTCTGGAACTGAAACTAATGAAGTCTCCACTTCTTTACTTGTAATTCAGATCTCTGGGAGTAAGGAAAGTATTTGCAAATATTTAGCACCTACACCTCAGTCTTTCATCTTCAAAGATCTTATTTTTATTTAAGAGTAGAGTGTATGACCAAGAACAACAGTTTACAGTGTTCCTTGATTAAACAAAAACATTCATGGAATTCGAGTGGTTCCATCTGAAATAGACAGTTTAGACTGATGCAGTGTGGAAAGGATGTGGAATCACAGAAGAATTAATGTGAAGTATATGATTTGGCACCAGGAAGGCCTTATGAATACCATCAATTTGAGATTTTTTTTAAGTATCTAAATGTGTTTACACAGCTGGATATTCAGTTTCGGCTTGATCTCTTTTCTTCATGTTTCCAGGTTATTTACAAATGTGTTTCCCTCTGCTTTTTTCCTTTATGCATTTTATTTTCCAAGTTTGAATTTTAAAAGCTCAGATAGCAACATAATATTGTGAAATACTTTCTGGGAGTTTTGTTTGTTGCTGTATTATCAGTATTAGGAGAAAAAGAGGCATCTGGAACATAAACATTTTTTTAATATAATCTTACAGCTTTTTCTAATTAAGGAAAATAAGAATTCATTAAAAAATGCATTTCCATATGGAATTTTTGTATCTTGGATTAGTGTTGACAATATCCAAATTTTAACAATATTCTGAAATAGCAACTCTCTTTAAATTTATATTTTCCTCTTTGTATATCCTTGATTATTGCCAGAATTCTTTAAACTTAATCTAAAGTCAGTGCAATGTAAGGGATGGAAAATGTGATGTGAATTTTAAAGATCTCTGTCCTTGTCCCAGGCCCAATTGCTGGCTGTTTGATTTAGAGAAGTTATTTAACCTCTCCATGCCCCAGATTTATCTCTTGTGAAATGGAGTGTTATTTTTCAACTGCCTTCTTCATTTAGTATCAGGAGGCCTAATGAGATAATGTGCCAGAATCATTATCCTGAATCATCTTTTTTGGGAGAACATAAGCTCACAGGCACAAAGGCCAATCCATGTGAGCTGGACAGAGGCGTTCCTCCTCCCTCACTTACATGTAGATTGAGAACCTGCTGAAACTATTCTTGGCCACAAAATCCACAAAGGCATGCATGTACACGGAACAGGGAAGGGCAAAGCTCTGGGCAATCCAAGAAGGGAAGGTGGTGTAGTCTAGGGGCAGAAAAATTATTAGAAATCCACAAAGACCTACATTAAAATATATTACCAGCTATAGTAGTTTATGTTTTGTTCACTGATGAATTTGTTAGCACATTGCCTAGCACATAGCAGGAGCTCAATAAATATTTCTGGGGGAGGGGGTGTGAATGAATTACTATGAGTTTATTTTTCCAGATGTGCTAGAATTCTTCCTCTAATTGACCTTTAACGGCCTTTTTTTTTCCCTTTGTGCTTGAGAAGAATCTTAGCTTGCAATAGTATTCAAATGCAGTATTTGCTTTACAACAGAGTTTTTTGGTGTAATTGTCCTCCTATTAATACATGGTGTTTGTCTTTTCCAATATATTTCATATATACCTATAGGCTTGAGATGTTTTCTACATACTGTTGCTCTACCCATTCCTTAGAAGATTTTTCCAGTCATATAGAGCAAGTAATTCTGCTTTAATAAACAAATCTGTTAGCAGCAGGCAAATAGAATACCTTGCAGCTGGAGCTGGATCTTTCCCTTTGGCTGAGAATAAATCCGCTTGAAAAGGTGACTGTGGACAGAGCTGGAGGGAACATCTCTCTTTTGGCCCCCGAGGGAGCATGTATTCCCTGGCACAAAGGGGAAAGTCAAATTTTCTCATTCTTCCAAACGGAGATGAGTGCATTTTTCCCCTATACTAGTGCTTCGCAATCTGTTTTGGCTTGAGGCCCACCACGGGCCCCGCTTCCTGTAAAATGTACTTTTACTAGAATTCCCATGGCGGCTGCTGCTTTTTTTCTTTTTTTAATCCTCTCTCTGTCTAAAGAAAACCTTAGTTAATAGATGTGTAAACTTTCCTTTTGCTTAAACCCATGTGTCTGGCTGATGATCACATCATCTTTTCCAGATGATAGCAATTTCAGTGACTTCACAGCCTCCCATGCATCCATGCACCCCCCGGGGTCCATTTCCACGCACTATCGTGAAACGTAACTCCACTTTTCTATGCCAATTTTGCAAGTTCCTTTTTCCTTGAGATTTGTGTATGGCATGTCTGGCAGCCAATAAAGGACAACATAACAAATTATGGGTCAAAGACTTCTGCTTCTGGCATTAGGGAGGACCAGCTAGTCTGAGGACACTCTCTCATTATCGAACACCTAAAAAAAGAAATGCTGGATTAAATATTAAATCTTATTAAAAGCCTGGCTGAACAAGCAGTAAAATAAAGGAAATAATCAGTGCCCAGAAATGTTTAAGTCCAGATGTGTAAGCAAGTGCTAGGTTTGGCATTTGCCTGGGAGCAGCTCGGATCACTGGTCTAGATTGAGTTGTAATAGGCACACGTTAGCAGAGGACAGCAGATAAAGTTGAGGACCCAGGTCAGAGCGCCAGAGAGCAAGGCGAACCTCGAATAAAATTCAGACACCAAAGGATGATCTTTTTTTTTTTTTTTGCGATACGCGGGCCTCTCACTGCTGTGGTCTCTCCCATTGTGGAGCGCAGGCTCCAGACGCGCAGGCTCAGTGGCCATGGCTCACTGGCCCAGCCGCTCCGCGGCATGTGGGATCTTCCCGGACCGGGGCACGAACCCGTGTCCCCTGCATCGGCAGGCGGACTCTCAACCACTGCGCCACCAGGGAAGCTGGATGACCTATTTTTAAGGACAAAATCTCTTGTCTAGAAGGCCCAGGCATACTTGTCTGTGCCAATGTTGACTATTGGTGGGAGCAGGGAAAAAGAGATCTTTGAAGATTCCCAACCACAACGTGGCACTCCCAAAGATTTGCAGCTGAAATCTACCCTGCTTTTGTGACCACCCCCCACTTCCTGAACCAACCCCCTCCCGCCAGAAAAGCTGAAAATTTAGCTTGATGTAGTCCTATGTTGATACTGCACATTTAACAGCAAGAACATGCTGGGTGTTGACAATCAGAGCTGTTGACCATAACATAGTATACCAATTCCGTACTGCCAGGCACTATGGAAGGAATGGAAGGTCCTGGGAGGGGCCGGGGCTGTAGGTAGAGTGGCACTCAGGGGTCTCAAGGCAGCCGCTGTTTACCAGTTGGCATTGCTATATTTGGTTGTTGAATGATTGATGTAGGGATATCAGCCTTAGCCTTGCTAGGTCACTCAACTGTTTGCAGTCTTGGTCTCCTTCTCTCTTCTGGCCTGCTTACCTTACACGGTTATAAAATAATGTCTGTGAAAACACTTTGCACAAAACAACAAGTAGCAGTACAATGAAGGTCCGGTTTTTACAGTTTCCCTTCAGTGCACCAGGTAATGTTTTATGGTCTGAAATAATTTAGTTAGTTCCTCAATGTGCTCAAAGTGGAGGTTTCATATGATTTTCTCATCTGAATTTCTGTTGGGTGAATAGTGCTTGCTGTTAAAGGAAACGTGGTGAAAGACGTTCAGTAAAGTACGCTTTGGGGAGAAATTTCACAAAAGCCTAACTCTCTTCTTGGAACAAACCTGTCACAAGTACTTGGAAATGGGGATGAATGGTGGAGGTATTAATCAGGAAGGTGACAATTCTGATGGTGGGGTCTGGGGGGAGGGCCTTGCTGAAGAGGTTCCAATACCTTAGGAGCTGCTGTGAAGACCAAAGGAAAAGCTGCTAAAAAGGGTGGTGAGTGGCGTGGGTGAGCAGAAGTTGGCTTCTCTCCTCTACAAAGGAAGAAAAGAGATCAAAGGGAAAGGTTAAAGCCCATTAAAGGAAGAGATATCAAGGGAAGGTCAAACATTAAACCAAGGAACAAAAGACCCCAAACTTCCCTGCTGCATGTGGACTGAACACCACCTCTAGTATTAAGCTGGTCAAAGCAAACTTCTTTTTTAAACTGATAACTATTTTTTTCCTTTTGTTGCCGGGAAGTAGAGTCTGGGTCAAAAATGGGGTCATCCAGGGTGAAGAAGCAAGCAGTCAGTGACTGCCTGGCTCAATCAAAAGAAGGCTGCCCTGGTGCAAAATACAAGGTAACTCGTGACATCATCATCCAGGGAACCAGCTCTCATTGCTAGTGCAGGCTTGAGTGTTCAAAAATTTCTGAAGAGCGGTATCCTGAAAAAGCAATGGAATTGGAAGTGTGCAGTGAAGGAAGGGAATTGTGCCAGAGAACTGTCTTGAAAAATGCTTTTGAGTAACAAAGACTAAGTTTCTATTTAGATTTTCTGTTATAGCTTAAAAAAAAGAAAAGAGGGAAATCATTTTACATATATCTTTACTCACACTTGACATAAGGCTGAGAAACTCAATTGTCCTTATTAAAGGATACTTAAGAGGCTGGTAGAAATTATGAGAGAGCTTAAGCTCTGCTAATCCCCCTCCTTTTCACCCCCTCACCCCTGTGCCACCACTGCTCAGAGAACTAGAAAAGGAACGAGGGACACCTTTATGTCCCTGCCTGAATTAGCATTATTTATCTCTGCCAGTCTATTTTTATACACTGGGCTTCTTTTTTTTTTCTTTTCAGAGTCCCTTTTCTTGGAACTTCTATATCCTCACCTCCATTCCCCAAATTCTGAAAACCTATGACCATGACGGCTCCCCTACCAAAATAATTTTTAAAAGATTATGGTGAGAGATAAACCAAGAGAGTATTAGAAGATTAACTGGCCTTTCCTCTCAGCTTCTGTGTACAGGGAACACTCTTTCAGGGGCCTTAACACTTGGATTTGAGTTTTAGCTCTGCTGTTTATAAGCCATGTAATCCTGGAGCCCATCATATGACCACATAGGGTCTTAATTCTTTTCAGCTATTAAATAAGGGTTTGAGGCTTTAATAGTTGACCCAATTGCCCCCGTTTCTCCTAAATATCCTGTGAGCAAATTATCATGAGGATGAGAGGTTTATTTCGTTTTGTTTTGTTTTACCCTTCAAACTCTAGGACAGCAAAATAACATATATTTAGCATAGCTTCCTCTAAACTTATCTCGGGTGGGTCAGCTGAGTTTCCCAGTGGTATTCCAGCCTATTCTATTCCTCAAAAATTTTAATTAAATGTTAGGTTAGATCACACTACCTCAACTGCCCAAGCCATCTGTACTACTTCAGAACTTTTCTTCACATTTTTAATTACTTGCTCCATGTCGTCTTTCCTGCTATATTATAAACTTGTTGAGGGTAGGAAGCAAGTATGTTTGTGGTTCATCATTATATTCCCAGCACTTAGTGCTTGGTGCATAGTAGTTACTCAATATACATTAGATAAATAAATACCTGAATGAATGATCTTATAAATGAAAGGGATAAACATCTAAAATCCAGTAAGAGTTAATAGTCTTAATCTAAAATTCAAAACAATTGCCTCCTTTTGTTATTTAAAGCCCATTAGAAATAATTCATCTAGAAGGACTGGGACTCTGGCTGTTTGGTGAAAATCTTAAAGAGATGAGGGATTATTTACCTCAGTAGTTTTGACTTTCAGCCTATTTACTAATCTCAGTGGATCTCCAGTGTCACTTAAAGTTCAGAACACAACCTCCATCTGATTATCCCTCTGCTACCTAAAGGCCAACGTGGTGGCATCCTTAGCATCTTACTGCCCCAGGTACCATTTTACAGACAGTCCCAGTCCAGTCACTAACAACTACACTAATTTAAATCTAATTTGCCTTCATGACCTACTTATGTCAACTGAGGTCATTAACTCTCCTGTGTGACACGGCTTGGGTGGGTAATGCGATATTCTTCTGACATATGAGCTATCCGGGGAAGTCTGTTAGCTAAATTTCCAAGCTCTATTAAAGTTTTCAAGTTACTATATTGTCATCAAGGAATTATTGATCCTTCACTCTTCTAGTATATATAATCATGAACTGTTACCTGTCTCGGGGAGGTTCTTTTGTTCATTCATTCACAGCTTTTAAGCACCTGTTATGTGCCAGGCGCTACAGGAACAGTAGGAATTATTATGAAGTTTCTGCCCTCAAAGAGTCCCTGTTCAAATGCCTAGTGGGAAGTGTGGTTGCCAGGTCAACTGATCATTACAATACAGTTGCTGAGTATTATGCTAAAGGTTGATCTAGAGTACTCTGGGGCACATGAGAGGAATACATGACAAAATTGGGGGAGGGGACACTAAAGGCTTCTCAAAGGAAGTAGAATCTGAGAAGCAAGTAAGATTTTGTCTCTTGCTTTCAATTCATGCTCTAAGATACTGCCAAACAGCTCACTGAGGTATTTTCTTTAAGTAGATAATTCTTTTCCTAAAAGAAATTCTCGTATTAGTTATCAAAACCATGTTTTAAGAGGCTACTCATTAGTAACTGAATAATAAAGAAGTAGAGAAGGAGGGATTTAAGTTGAATGTAACGGAGAAACTGTGTGTATGCATGTATGTGTGTGTGTGTGTGTGTGTGTGTGTGTGTGTGTGTGTGTATTAAGTGTATCAAAAAAGTGACAGCCAGGGCTTCCCTGGTGGCGCAGTGGTTGAGAGTCCGCCTGCCGATGCAGGGGACACGGGTTCGTGCCCCGGTCCGGGAAGATTCCACATGCCGCGGAGCGGCTGGGCCTGTGAGTCATGGCCGCTGAGCCTGCGCATCTGGAGCCTGTGCTCCGCAGCAGGAGAGGCCACAGCAGTGAGAGGCCCACGTACAGCAAAAAAAAAAAAAAAAAAAAAAAGTGGCAGCCAAAAGCAAAGAGGAAGAAGTATGCATGGCATATTTTGTGAAAGAACGAGTAGACTAATATGGTTGGAAAGGAATATTTACAGGAGTACTTGAGGATAAAGTTTTAAAGGTCAGTCTGGGCCCATTTCTTCAAAGACTTGACCATCAGACTTAGGAGTCTGGATTTTATATGGAGGCATTTGGACTTATGTTTTGAATGAGGTATTACACTCCCCATCCCATCCAGCTACAACTCAAGGCCTTCATATGCATATGTGGTCCTTCATGATTTTTCCAGTTTTATCTTACTGAACTACTTATAGTGTCACCAACACATCACTTGGTTTCACAATCACAAAACTTTGCATATGCACATCCATTAATGGATTTTTATTCAAAGTCTTGTCTTTCTATACCCGTGTGAATACTTCACTGCGCCTGCCCTTCCTTGTCATCTGCCATAAAACTAGCCATTTGTGTATTCTTTATTCTCTATACAATATAATATATGATTCGATTCATTTTTTTGCATATATATTGCCCCTAATTGACTATAAGATATAGGAGGCCAAGCATCCTCCTTTCTTTCTCCTCCTTCTGTTTTGACACCTCAGGTCTAACTCAGTGCCAGAATTACAGTAAATTCACCTTAATGCAGTATTTCACCTGCATTAATCTGAAGTGCTATGTGACTATGGAAAATTTATGAAACCTCACTGAATGTCATTTTCCT
The DNA here is from genome assembly GCF_059928025.1 of Delphinapterus leucas. Classification (NCBI taxonomy): domain Eukaryota; kingdom Metazoa; phylum Chordata; class Mammalia; order Artiodactyla; family Monodontidae; genus Delphinapterus; species Delphinapterus leucas. The sequence continues at coordinate 22,958,086 of NC_143145.1, forward strand.
GATTTTTAAAATGGAGATAGAAATTACTTTATCCAACTATCTTGGCTATTAAATGTGATTGAACATGTACACAGCTCAGGACAGTACCTTGTGCATAAGATACATTTAAATCTGTTTTTCTGTTCGTTGTTTTTAGGATGTTAACTGAATGTTATCTCCTAGATATTTGGTACAATCTTGGAGTAGTGCTGCAATTCAAAAAAACCCTAATTCTATAGCCAAAAATAACTTAAATCTTTTACATATATTTCTGAGAGAAACTCAAAGGAGACAAGTTATAATCCACCACATGTTGTAACAACGCCTTTCCTTTCCTTCCTGATATTTTCAAAGCTCATAGATACTGCATAGATGCTCTCTCCTCAAACCGCTCAAGTGGGAGAAAAATTCAAAAGGGTATTAGACCATCTTTAGCACCTGTGTCAATTTGTGTCTGCATGTTTATGCATCCACATGTATTTGTACCTTCCCCAGTGTTTGATCTTTATCTGATTATATGAGAAGGTGCTAGAAGAGGTAAAATCATTGTTAAAAGAAGTGATGGGGTAGAGTTTGACTAGGCATACAGGCAAGCGGAAGATATTACAAGAGTCCAGAAACAGAATGGACAATGTTAAGGTAAAGAACAAAGAATGATCAGATATGTAAGGGACAACTTGTAAAGTGGCTGGGTGCTTTGGAAAATTAGATAAATTAATTCAACACTGCTATTTAAACTGAATTGTCTCCAATGCCACTCAGAGGGAATGTGGTAATGAATAATCATAATAGTGAGTGAAGACAATGAGATTAGATTTAACAGATCTTCCTAGTTAGTCAATGTGTTGTATTCAGGACAGATACAGAAGCCCATGGTATCCTGGTTGCTCAAATTCTGTGACCTCGACAACAGTCAGATCTCTAGGTCCAAACTTTAAAAATTAATCACAAACACATTACGCCAGGACGTGAATGGGATGGACCCACAATTTATAAGTGATTCAGCAAACATCAAAGCAACATAAAGTTTGCATCTTGTCCAATTATTTTTCTTTAAAGTCTCGATACGTTTTACTCACGTACTTAGAGTTGCCAAAGAGAATACAGGCTGTAGAAAATTTTTTTTTTTTTTTTTTTGCGGTACGCGGGCCTCTCACTGTTGTGGCCTCTCCCGCTGCGGAGCACAGGCTCCGGATGCGCAGGCTCAGTGGCCATGGCTCACGGGCCCAGCCGCTCCGCGGCATGTGGGACCTTCCCGGACCGGGGCACGAACCCGTGTCCCCTGCATCGGCAGGCGGACTCTCAACCACTGCGCCACCAGGGAAGCCCTGTAGCAAATATTTTTAAAATAAGTATGTATCAAATGTTTCAGGGTGTATGCTTACACTAAAGGTTTGTCTGTTGTTTATCTGAAATTAAAATTTAGCTGGGAATCCTGTATTTTTATTTGCTAAATCAGGCAACCTTACATATACTATGTGCATATTTCACAGACAAGGATAAGAGTTTATAGTATTTAATAAAGCAATTCACATGCCCAGTCAGTTTTTTATTTTTAATTTAAAATGAATTTTAAATAACTTCTTTTAAAATATTCCATCCCCCACCTCATACATGCACCTACTGATTGAGGGCATAAAAGTCCTCGATGAATTTTAAGGTGTTTTAGTGAAAATGTGTAATTCTCTTTGCTAATGCCTTTCTTTGTTTGATGGATGTGATTACTCTGTAAGATAACTTCATTTATATAACATTTTAACAAAAACAACAACAATGAAAATCTGACATAAAATTCTAGTTTTAAATAATCTCTTTTCCTGAAATCTATTGCCTATAACTCAAAGCAGGTTTCTTCAGAGTTGGATCACATGCAAAAATATAGACAAGTATTCTGTGTCTGAAGGGAGTTTTAAAAAAGCATGCTTTGTCTTAAGGATAGTTTTGATGTATTATTCAAATATTTGACTTAGATAAATAAAAGATATGAAGATGGAATTCTTCAGATTAATACATTTCTTAGGAAAACATTCCCAACTGGAACTTTAGATTTGAGTAGGGAGTAATTCAATGTCCTCCTGTAATTTCTTATTGTTGGAGGGCTAAACAATTTCGCCAGGAAACAGCTCAGAGTAAATGCAATTTCTCTCCATGTCCTACACTGAGGCTCACCAAATTAGTTTCAAAAATGACAGTGCAACATTTTGAAAACAGGGCATGAGGAGAATTTCAACCATCTATCCTTGGTTGAGACGAAATCTTTACAACTAGGTAGATGCTATTGCTTTGCTATGGTTATTAATTTATTATACTTTAGGAATGTGAAATAATTATAAGGATTATAAAAATAGAGCCTGCTGATTTTTGGGGGGGATAAATTCCCTGTATGTAGAAGGAATTACATTATTTTTTTAAATTGATGGCAAGCTTGTATAATTAATGGGGAAATTTGTTATCTGTATGACAGAAGGACAAAAATAACATTTAATTTCTCTATCTCTAGTGGAAGTTTCAACATTTTCATTAAAAATATATATACAAGGGCCGAGACTATTCTTTGAAAAACCTTTTTCAGAAGCTCGCAGCAGTGTTTCTATAATTGAAAAAATAATACATAAAAAGGTATTTTTATGATTGTCTTTTCACTGTTATAAGAACATTCTTATGACTTGGAGAGAGAGCGGTGGCAAGAGGTACAACTAGATAGTAGCTATGAATTAAGTTAAGCTGGCATATGGTAGGCACTTGAGAAATGTTGATACAATGAATGAATGAATGATTATGCTGATGTTTCTAATATATATAAAAATACAGAAAAAAATTTATTAATTTAGAAACTCTCCTTTTAAAAAGAATTCAATAATTTAATAAACTACTTGGAACAGAGGGATGAGACTAACAGGGGAAGTGTTTGAAAAAAAAGATAATAGCTGCAGGACTTTTGTTATCCTGAATGGGGTACACATGTTGAGGGTAAAAATTAAATTGCTCAGGATGACTGAGGAATTTTTTTTTTTTTAGAAATTGGACAAAGGAAAGAGGAAGAATGACAAAATGGCAGTAGAGGGGACTAGAAATATTTAACTGTGAACTTTTTATTATTACTATTGTATGGAACAAGTTTCCCTATGAAATTTTCTGCAAAATATTTGCATCTCTGTTTAATGTGTTGTGGAGTTGGATCTATCCTGGGAATTGGTTAAAGTGCTAAATATAATTACAAGGTAGGAATTGGGTAAGAAGTGATACCCAGTGGCCATGGAGGACCTATACATCTGGATAGGAGGCAAATCTCTTTATTCATTTCTTTGCTCAGAATTAATCAATGGCTGTCCATAATCCACAGCAGTGATTTTTCAAATTAGGTGGAAAGGAGGGGATGCTATATCAATCATCTGAGACATTTTTCAGAACACATATGGTAACGATGTGTATTTAGAAAAGTGTTCCCATGTGATTCTCCTATTTTCTCCCCAGAGCCTTTGACTGACAGACAGGATAAAATTCAAATTAGCATAGTATAGAAGGCTGTTAAGATGTGGTCCACACTTTTCTGTTCAACATTACCTGGCCATTCCTGCTTCAAGTTTTATAGTCCAGAAATAGGAAACAACCTACACATTTGGTGTCCAGCCCTATCCTTTTCTTTTGCATTTGCAAATGCTGTTCTCTCCTCTTGGAATATCCCTTTCTCTACTACCTCTCCTGGTCAATGCCTATGCATCCTGCAAATATCAGATCCCTGTTCCTGTAATACTTTGTACCTTACTAGTTATACATGCTATTTGCACATCTATTTGTCTAAGCTTTGAGACTTTCAGGGCTGAGACCATGTCTTTCTACTACTGTACTCTCAAGAGACATTATAAGGTCAAATACACAATAGATTCTTAATAAATATAAGTTAATATTGAATGAAAAAAGCAAAGGATAGAGCTTGGGGTTGATGGGATGGCGGCAAAGGCAGATACACTGTGTCTCTGCTGCCTATTTGATTTCCAAAAATGCATCAGAGATAAACCCCATAAGCATATCTGTGAACTCCAACCACTTACCTTTTTAAACATTTCGTAGATCCATATGAGAGAAATGATCTGATACAATATTTTTGTTTGTTTGTTTTCATAACTCAGGACCTAATAGATTGACTTATACTTTTTCTCTTTTTAAAAGGAGAGCAAAGCTGCTATTAAAAATGGCAACCATTTAAAAATCTCAAGTGATATAGACATTAAGCCACCTCAGAGAAGACTTTTCTTGAAGACATTGAGAATCCATAATTCTTTTTGCCATAAAAGAGATTGATATGTGAATGTAGGGGGAAATTCACAAATTGTAGGGGGAAATTCACAAATTGATATGTGAATGTAGGGGGAAATAGGGTTGAGAGAAAAAAAAATTAATTGGAATATTATACTTGCATTGTGTTGGAAATGATTCAGTAGGAGAGAAAAGAAAATGATATGAGGAGGAGATGGGAGAAGCATGGGAATGGAAAAGTAATGAGTAAGTATAGGGCTTGGCTTTTAGGGAGGACAGGACTGAGCCACCAGGATTGATGGTCCATGTTTAACCCCAAAGCCTAATTGACTGTGGGGAAATGCTACTTCAGGCATATCCTGAGCTTGAAATTAAGACTCTGCCTATTCCAGTCACACTGACCTTGTAGACAGGACTTGGGTAAATTGAAAGACAGGTCTTGGGTAAGCTGTCCGACTACTAGCAGTTCAGGCCTATAAATTGGTGGGGCAAGAAGCTCTGCTGCCAACAGCCTGAAAACTAGACACAGGGAAACTACTGTCACAGAGTGTCATGGTGCTTTCCTCAACACCAATTGTTGTTTTCCCAGTAGATAGAAATTTGACTGGACTTTGGTTTTGGTTATGAATTATGCTCAGCTGACATGAAATCTCTCAGTAGAGGACAGAGAATTTACTAAATTGCTTCAGTGATATATTTCAGTGTAGTGAGCCTGGATGTTGCCAGCAGTAGGCAAGAAAATTTGGGCTACAGAAGCTCCTGTTTTCAACAGTGATGCCATGTGTAGTCGCATTAATGACCGTAGCAACATATGGGACCCTCTGGTGGGTAGATTACATTTTTTGTTTTTTTTCTCTACTTACTGACAGTAACCGGGACTTAGTAAGCACTCCCAGGGAACTGTTGAATGCATCACAGAAAACAATAGGAAGAACCAAAATTTATCTAGTATGGTATCTTAGCTCTTTTAATGCACTATTATGTAAAATGAGACTTCATTTTATACCCAAGTTGATGAAACAGGGCATATAGGTTAAGACATAAATATGTCACACTCTTCCACATGAAGTTCACCATCTACACACATATAACAACAGATTGTAAAGTTAAAATCTCACCTATTTATTCTATTGATAGAATATACAGCATATTCTTTTTTCATCTGAATACCTTATGAGTATAGTGAAACTGATGAAAAATATATAATACCCTCTACTGTTCAAGCCCAAACAAGTGAAAAGTTATCATAAGTTTATCAAGAAGAAATAGTTGAAAACCATTTAAACAATTACATTTTTGCTTCCTACTCTGTTGATTTATAATCTCAGTAGACATGGTGCCTTGAATTGTCTGGGGACTAAGTGATGGTTATATGTAAATTTGAATTATAAGTTTATAAACTTATACTCTTTTTTTTTTTTTTGCGGTACGCGGGCCTCAAACTGTTGTGGCCTCTCCCGTTGCGGAGCACAGGCTCCGGATGTGCAGGCTCAGTGGCCATGGCTCACGGGCCCAGCCGCTCCGCGGCATGTGGGATCTTCCCAGACCGGGGCACGAACCCGCGTCCCCTGCATCGGCAGGCGGACTCTCAACCACTGCGCCACCAGGGAAGCCCAACTTATACTCTTTATGTATGTTATCTATAACATCTTCAGAATGGGAAAATAACAAGTATATTTGTAGTGTAATTCTCATGTCCAAGTTTAGCTCTCCAATGTGTTGAAGAGACTACAAAACTATCTATGAGATTATATGGAGCTAATATGTTGCAAAAATGGTATTTTTCTTGTTATATCATCAGCTGGAGGAAAGATTATTGGATGTGGAGTCTGAGAATTGAGCTCTGGTCCTGGTCCAGTTTATAAGTACTTGTGCAAACTTTGGCAGATCGCTTCTCCTAGATTTCAATTTCCTGTACATAAAATGAAGGTGTTGAACCTGAGAATCTCTAAGGTTCTTTCCAACTCTGATGGTCTGGGGATATGCTGTATCCATTCTCTCCTGTTGCATGCATTACTTCTAACTGACTAACGTCTAGTGAGGGTCAGAGTTTTGCTAGACAATAGCCAAGACTTAAGTTAGGTTCCAACTTAGGTTGGAAGCAACCTAAGTGTCCAACAACACATGAATGGATAAAGAAGATGTGGCACATATGTACAATGGTATATTATTCAGCCATAAAAAGAAACGAAATTGAGTTATTTGTAGTGAGGTGGATGGACCTAGAGTCTGTTATACAGAGTGAAGTAAGTCAGAAAGAGAAAAACAAATACCATATGCTAACACATATATATAGAATCTAAAAAAAAAAAAAAAAGGTTCTGAAGAACCTAGGGGCAGGACAGGAATAAAGATGCAGATGTAGAGAATGGACTTGAGGACACGGGGAGGGGGAAGGGTAAGCTGGGACAAAGTGAGAGTGGCATGGACATATATACACTACCAAATGTAAAATAGATAGCCAGTGGGAAGCAGCTGCATAGCACAGGAAGATCAGCTCAGTGCTTTGTGTCCACTTAGAGGGGTGGGATAGGGAGAGTGGGAGGGAGACACAAGTGGGAGGAGATATGGGGATATATGTATACACATAGCTGATTCACTTTGTTATACAGCAGAAACCAACACACCATTGTAAAGCAATTATACTCCAATAAAGATGTTAAAAAATAAATAGAAAACAAAACAAAACAAAGATTGTTTTGATATATTACATTTCCTAGGAAGAACAATAGGCTTCCATTAAATAAACAAATCATTAAGTGGAGACCAGTTCACTGAACAGAAGCAAAATCTATTTGCTGAACACTGTGAGATATTAACAAGTTATAGATAAACTAACTGGTCCAGCAAATATTTTTATGTGTATCCAAGATTTCAATCATTTGCTTTATGTATTGCGACATTCACAAACTCCAGGGTTATAGAAATCAATTCAGGAATTAATGGACAAAGACATTCTATTGATAGAAGACAAAACAGTGTATGGTTGAGTTCTCTAGGCTGCTTTCCAGACATCTACTTGCGTAGGAAGAATCTGATAGACAAAGATAAGAAATAAATTTGTCCTATGACATATTTAGAAATGACTCTTTTTTTCTTATCATCCCATCCAAGCTCTTCTTCTCAGCCAAGTTAACGTCTTTAATTTAGAATGGATCTTAGATATTTTTAAATAGTCAGTTTATGAAACCATTAGGCAGTTTGATGTATTTTCATTATCTGTTCATAAAAAGAATAATAAAACCTCTATTTGATATTTCTTGCATCTTATATTACCTTTGAAGGAACTTAATCACTTCTTCAAAAAATACTATTAACTTTATTCAAGAAGCTCATGGACATTTAGGAACAAAACAAAAATAATCTTGGACCTTAGTCAAATTATACAAGGAAGTTAAACTTGGGGATAAATGTCTTTATTGTGATTGTTTATTTTTGCTCTTTTTTAAAACAGTGAATTGTGCCTTTCATTATAAAGGAATGTGTACTATTGTGGTTTCATATATAATGTTAGTTATCCATATATGTGTTGTATATATCCACGCTGAATGTTATTTGATGTACAGAATCAGAGCTGGTTGGAACTTTTAGATGAAAAGCTTAAGGCCACCTAACTTGAACTAGTGATTACTTCAACAAATAGCTATCTGCTTTCATTTAGGAAATGTGCATTTGAGAATATGCATTTCAGTAAATTTAAAAAACAATTCGTTAATGCCTGCTCCTTACAAAAACAAACACAAACTTTAGTGTGAAATTGTGAATTTGGCTCTCACACAAACAATTCATGTAGTACAAGGGATGACCTGTGCTTTACAAAGATGGTTCAGATTATATTATATCCCCAATCTCATGCTTTATAGAAAATCTAGGCTTCTGCTTAATTAAGAAAGTTGAGGATGAATTAATCTACAACTTTAGCTATATCCATGTCTTCAAAAATGGTAGTGTGTTAATCTCTCTACTTTTTAAAATCATTTCTTTATTTTTCCTATCATTCAGCTCAGATTTTTATATGTTGTTGTTTCTATAACTCTTTCCATTATAAAAAATACTTGTTTTTTTTTCTCACACCTCCTGGTAAAACTCTTCAGACTGTCAGTGCAGGTACCACTGAGAACATCTGAGCATTACTGGAGATGGTCACCCTGGAGAGCACATATTTTCTATTATTAATTTGGAATCACTGTATTAAAATGGGTTTTGAACACTGCTTGACCATTCCCTACATTTTTCTGGTGACATATCTAATCTGTTCTTTTCTATGGCCAGTTTGTACATTTTCCATCCTCCTTAAACATCCTAAGCACCGCCTCTTCCTTGTCACTCTCAGCGGATAACACAACCTCCTACCGAAAATCCTTCCATTCACCACTGCCAAACTAGAGATTTGCCCACATTTGCTTTGATCATTTCCTCCTCCACTCCAAGAAAACTAAGAGCTTTTACTTCTTTTTAACGATAATCCCTTCTCCTGGGTGGAAGCTTTCGATCGAATTCCTTCCTGCCTTTTCAGGAACTGCACATTTCACTCCTACTTTCTCATTTGCATGTGTTCACCCTCCCTTTCCCTTCAAGGGAATCCTTCTCACTTTTAAACATGCTTCAGTATCTTCAGTTTTATCAAATCAACCACACAGGACTTCATACCTACTTTCCCATTATACCTGTCTACCCCTTTTCAGCCAATCTTTTCAAAGTAATTACTTTTACTTGTGTTCATGGTTTTCTCAGTTTTCATTCTCACTCCTGCCGACTGTGATTTTGGGTCCTACTCCAATTATTTCACCTGAACAACTTTTGCTAAACGCATCAATGAATTCCATAACAATGGTAATAGTAGTAATATAGTAAGAGAAGAAACACTACTAGTAGTAACAGGATGCATCACAAAGTGACGGCAGGGAAGTCTTGGGCAGTGACGAGATGAACATTTGAAGGGTTGTCTCGCTGATGTTGTCCCAGTAGCGGGTGTTAGGGTGGTGGCTAGGACTAATTTTAGCTGAGGATAAAAAAATGGCAGTGTGGGGTGGTGGTGATGGCTGTGGGGAGAGTTAATTATTTAATTACTTTGGTGTAAAATATTGAGGCATGAAATGAGATGTGGAGTATCCAAAGCAACTTTCCCGAAGTAATATATTCATATTTATACACATTTATAAATATGAATATATTACCTTATATTCATATTAGTAATAATATACGAGTCATATTTTACTAGGTTTCTATCCTGCTCTCATTATTTTTCCTATCTATACAAAGACTGACAAACTTTATAGGAATATAGTACAATAAAAATATACCTGCTTAATATAAACATAACAATGAACCATTAAGAAATATGGCTTTATGTCAAAATATGGTTAAACATAATATAATTAAAATATGGCTTTATGACATAATATGATTTAAAATGATTGTATTACTTTATCTATTGGAAAATTGTTGTTCAAACAACTCTGACCTGTTTAGAGCAGTTATTTGTTGAAAAATTGCCCATAGAAACCTGGTACCGTTTCTTTTCTCTCTGCCTATTGTGTGAAAAACTACCAAAATGAGTGTTCATACAAGAAAGGAATTGGGAGCTAGAAATGGAGAGAAGGAGTGGGAGACTCTGAGTAGTGAGCATATGTCTTATCAAAAGAGTTCATGAACATAGTAATTATGAAATACTCTTTTAAGATTCTAAGGGAAATTAAAAATACCAAAAATATACTTTACTCAGTTTTCTAAATGTATTTCTAGTTTATTCGTTTACTCAAATAATGGTTCCAACCCTTCTCTTATGCATAATTTCATCATAATTTGGGGATAAATATTGCTTTGAATGTTTGTTTAGTCTGTTTTGGGTGTGAGGTTTATGCTGGGGATGAGGGAAGGGGAAGGGGCAAGGAGAACGTGTGTGAACCAACATGGTCCACTACGTATTATAGTACATGTAAAATTTCAGTACAAAATTGCAGGAAAGAGTTACAAATGATGGAGAAAATATTATCTTTTATACTCACTAAAAATCTTTTAAAAGACAAACAGACTGAAAGGATAAAAATGGAGAAAATTATATCTTCAGTCATACAGGGAGGTGGTTCTAAATCCAAAATAAAAACTGTGTAATACTATACTATTACATTTGAGTATTAGTGAAGCAAGGTACTGAGCGTTGGAACATTCTTTCTCGAAACCAGAGCAGAAAAATATTTTCCTAAAATTGTCTGCAAAAAAATCTACATAAGGGTCTATTCATTAGAAAATGAAATCTGAGAATGTGGGTGGCCCATAAGATAAGTGAAAACTATTCCTGTAGAGCCTAGCTGGAACCCATAGACTGGGAAAATGATGGGGCTGGAGGAGCAAGTATGTGATGTGGACCCATGATGCGACTTCTGTTGTCTCTGATGAGTCAGGGCAATTAATATTGGAAAACCCACAACTATCAATGACTTAATTTTTTGCTTGTGTAAAGTTTGTTACAGGTTGGACAACTCTTTTTCACTTTTATCTTTGCCATCTGGAATGGGTCCTTTGAGGAGGTGACATATATTACTTCTGCTCACAACACAGTCATTGTAAAGAGCTACATGTCTTCCATTTATCAGCAAGGAGACTGGGGATGTGGGGAGGATGTAGAAATTTGGTGAGCACTAGTTTTCTCTGCCACAATGACAGTCTTTAAGCAGAAGGACAGTAGAGAAGGGAGAGAGTAGCAATTATCACATTTCAACAAAAAGTGCTTGTAACTTAAGTGGTTCTAATTGAAATGCACTAACCTCTTCGGCAGGAAAAGAGAATCAGAAGGGAGACATAAGAGAAAAAGAAAGAGTAGTTTGGGTGAGAAAATGTTCAAAAGGAAAAATTCTGAAATTCTGGATCAGAGCTACAATGTACACCTGTTCGTACTTTCTTGCTTCACCCCACATTGTGCTCATTCAAACATACACAACAATTCAAAGGGGAAAGCACCAGAATTATGCTTGGATACCACATATGTCAGTTTTGTCTTTTGGACCTCAGCCACACTTTGTCTTTCTATACTTTTTCCTGTATTTCTGAGGGCTGGAAACCTATAATCTCTACTTCACAGGCTCCCTTGTTGGTGGATTCTAGTGAGGATCGTCCAATAAGAGGTACTGACAGGAGACGAAAAGGCAAGAGGGAAGGAGAAGCCACTTTTTGTTCTGGTGAGTGGTATTTTGCAGGTGACTGGGGCCTCCTGCAATAAAGGTGTTTGCAAGCATATTGTGGTGGGCAAATGCAGTGGCTGCATTGGCCTCAGCAGTGGGACCTCTAATCACAGCAGTGACAGAACTGTCACTCCAGTAACCTCGGTGGCAGCACACTTATGGGCTCTGGGTAACACTATTTTCTTCCATTTGCTTCTCCAGCCCTAGAAAATGGAGTGGTTTCCTCTAGTTAGGGACATCTGTGTGGCACTGGAATCACCCATTTGCTTTTCTTGCCCTCTCAATACATTTGTATTGGAATCCACTCTGTTTGAAATACCTACAGTAGTCCTCACTGGATTCTACCCAAAGTGCTGCAAAGCAACACAAATTCAATGGAAGTAAAAAGCAGAAAAGTCACATAAAGAATAAACATACATTGTAAAAAGATTTACTCAAGGACACAGAAGAAACATTCTGACAAACTTATTCCAAGTTCTTAATTAAATTGTAGGTGATGTGATTTACCTTAAATTAACTGCTCAAGAAAGAGATACAAGGGTTCAAGGATGAAGGCAGCACAAGAATACAACAAAAGAAAGGAAAAAAATGGCAAAATTTATGAAAGAATTGGAAGAGAAACAAAATGCTGCAGGAAGAAAATCATATTCAGTGCAGTAAAACAAGTTGAACAGTGAGAGAAATCACACAAAACAAAACTCCAAAGAAGAAAAGTATAGAAATAATAAAAGAGAGATTTAGATATGGAAGATAAGTTGGAAACTAATTAGTATAGAAGACAGCAGAACAAATAGAACAGATAACAATGAAAATTTTCCTTAAGGAAATATTCCTGCAATGAAGGAATACTTGAATCTTCAGATCAAAAGGAAACGAGGAAATATTGTGGTAGAGTTATTCCACATCAGTAATGAAGAAAAATTATATTGCATTCAAGCAGGGGGGGAAAAAAATAAAAACAGGTCAATAGGAAAAATTTAGACTTACCAAAAGTGCACAGAAGGACTCAGTACCAGAAGGTAACAGAGCAACATATTCAAATTTTTCAGGGGAGAAAAAAAATTTTATTTACAAATTTTTTGTTGTTGCACCTCAGGCATAAAGGGTAAGAAGCAAATGGTGTCAAGTGTGGAAGGATTAGAAAGCACCATGCATCCTTCTTGAAAAAAACAACTTGACAACAAAATCCTTCAACCAAGAGATGAAACAAACAAAGAATCTAGGAAAGGAGAAGCCATAGAAACTGAACTAGTGGAGATTATTCAATCTATTTAAGTAGATTAATATCATTATAATATAGTTAATAAAACCCAGGAAATTTTTAGGAGGAAAAATAAGAGGAAGTATAGAGAGACTAATTTCTTTATTTTTACGATAGTCAATAGACATTGTATGAATTTAAACAGCAGGAGAAGAAAAATAATTTTCCCTTTACCCTTCTAGGCTCTTGGTTGAGACCTCTCCTGTAATAAAAGACATAAATAGGAGAAAAATAAACAGATGTTTAATAACATGTACACTTCATGTTTACACGGGAGATACCCAGGAAAACCGAGTAACTCCCTGAAATGGCCCAAGTCATCACCTTAAACACCATTTCCAATTAGTGACAAAAGAAAGATGTTTGTTTGTGTGTGCGTGTGTGTGTGTGTGTGTGTGTGTCTGTGTGTGTCTGTGTGTAGTGGGGGGAGGGTGCGTGAGTGAAGCCCGTTATGGGAGGTTACCAGGAAAAACACAGTAAACAGGGGTATGGCTATTATGCAGATCTAAATTACTTCCCTCTCCATTGATAAGTGTTTCTAGAGATTTAGTAATACTTCTCTTCCTGGTACAGAATGGGGAGACATCCATGCAAATAGAGATTTCCCTTATAAATGTAAATAGCTCTTACAAAAGGGTAACATATCAATACTTGGTTTTCAGAATTTCTCCTCTGTCTACTGTTTTTAAAAAAAGAATCAGTTCAAAATAATGCTTATGCCAAAGAGACATATTTTGGGCTGACAAATTCTGTTCCCCCTTTAGAACATGTGGTTTAAAAATTAATAACATATCTCATAGTTTTCTTTATAACATTATCTTTTCTATCTAGAAGACTATGTTTTAAAGAAAGTAATAGGTCTTATAAAGGAGACATATTTGTAAGCAAGTAGGGTAGAGGGGCCCCAGAGAAAGAGAACCAGGCATGGCTTTCTTGACATAAGAGAAACCATTTTTGGCCTAAGCCATTTTGTGAGCTAAGCCTGAGCACAATGCTTATCCTTAAACTGATTTCAGTAACTAATGATCTTAAAGTGTTAGGGAACCATTGATTGAAACTGCCCACCTTGGCCAGGCACAATGATAACCACTTGCATGAGTTGTCTCACAACAGGAGGTCCTGACTGATAAGGAACATGGTGCTGCCGAAAACTAAGTGGGAGAATTCAGGAGAGGCCAAAAGGAGGGAGGAGACGCCAGCCCATAATATTGTCCTACCAACTTCCCAGAATCCTTTGTGTGTGTGTGTTTTTATTTTTTTGGCTGCACCTTGCCTTGCGGGATCTTATTTCCCCAACCAGGGATCGAACCAGTGCCCCCTACAGTGGAAGTGTGGAGTCCTAACCACTGGACAGCCACGGAAGTCCCCCAACCTCCCAGAATCCTTTGTGCTGAAATCTATCTTGGCTGAGAGTTGCATTTGCCACCAGGAAGGACCCTGAGTCAGACCAAATATGGGCCAAATGAGATGAGTGGCCAGAGACAACCCAGAAACTAACCCCGTTACCATAAAACCTGAGACTGTGAGTCATGTGGCAAAGCAGCTCTCCTGGGTTCACTTATCCCACTGCTCTCTGCCCAAGCACCCCTTCCCAATAAAGTATTTTGCTCTGTCAGTATGTGTGTCTCCTCAGACAACTCATTCCCAAGTGTTAGACAAGAGCCCACTCTTGGGCCCTGGAAGGGGTCCCCCTACCTGCAACAAAGGGAACAAAAGGACAAACTTACCAGGCAAGAGAAGTAACAATACCAAGAGTAACAAATCAGTTGTAAAGACTCCCCGTTCTATTTCAACGGTAAAGATTAGCCTAAAGCACTGTCTCAAGCTGTTTTGCAGAATTTAACTCCCCTCTCTGGCACTCAACCACCAGAGCAACTGGAATCTAAGGGATGATAACATTGACCTTTTCTGACCCTCATGAATTCAATCAACTGATGCTTGGGCTCTGTCTACTGCCCAAGCCCTTCAGGAATATGCATGTACCCTTAGCTTAAAACGTCCCCAATCTTGCTGTTTGGGGAGACACTGCTTTAGGAAAAATCCATGGTGTTCTCCTTACTTGCTACCAGTAATAAATCTTCTCTTCTGCTCTTTGCCTTGGTTGTGTCTTTTGGCTCAACACCCACCAAGAGGAGGAACCCAGTTTTGGGGTAACATATTTACCTAAACCCAAGTAATAAGAATTTTTGAACCCTTCAGAAGCAAAGGGATTTTTCTAAAATATAAAAAAGAATGGAGGAAATTTCACGACCTCCACGTAAGTAACTTTATTTTAATTATATATCAAGCCCGAAGGGGAAAAGTATCAAAAGAAAACAAAACAAGGCATCCACACACATTGCTTATTTGTAAGGTCTTTTTACCCTGCTATGGATAAAAATCATAAGATTAAGCCAGAGAACGGGGCACATAAAAGTAACTGCGACAGCATATTGAGAGTACCCAAATGAGCTCTAACAAAAATTCCAGTGATAGAAATGCATTTCACGTTCCAGGGTTCCTGCTGGGATGACATTCTTTGCATTTTGTTAATTTGGGCTATGTTATACGATGTTCCACTAATGAGTGGAATAAATGTATCTACATAGTTAAAACCAAACCAGGAATTTAAAAATATTTAATTATTTAGAGTAGTACATGAAAGACTGGGCAACATTTCCATTAAAACCCACAATGTTGACTGGTTTAATACCAGACTCTAAATATTTCTTTTAGGATAAAGCTAGAAAATCAGAGCAAATGCATATTTTACATGCTTAGATAGTTTATATTTATACACACACACACACACAAGCACACACACAAAGAAGAAAGTTCAATGCTTTAGCTCCTTTTGTTAACCTTTGCTCACAACTACCAGAATGAAAATTAAAGACTTTGGGAAGCATTTAGTCTATAACTTGACCTAATTTTCTTTATCATTTATGAATAGAAAAAATTTTAAGTGAGTATTCTTGTAGGCCAGCCAATTCATCAACACTTTTAGAAGCATAAAAATCTACTATACTAATAATCCCAAGGCTGAAAGGCTTTTACATGGAAAAAAAAAAAGTAATGGATCCAAAGGAATTATTACAGGAGTTACTACAGTTTGCCTTGTCAAAAATCCATTCATTGAATTGCGTGAAATGAAACATAATGACTTCTTTACAGGTCTAATAGCCAAAAAGTAGTATGTTCATTGAAATATGCTGTTACTTGTTACACTAATGCTTAAGTACTTCACATATTTTTTAACGTTTTCACTTCATTTCTTTTAAATGTTGATGAAGAGGTTACTCTGAGAGAAAAGAATGAAGAATATGAATACATTTTATTAAAATAAAAATCAATGTAAGTCACAAGGAATAAGAGGAATCGAGATTTTATTTATTAATTGAATTCAGAGTATATAGTTTTTCTTGGAGAGAAATGATGCTTTCTCAAATATTTTCCTTTTTAACTGTTTTCCCTATAGATAACTGTTTGTGTGTGAATAATGTGTGTAAGTGGAAATATGTATTTTTTTAAAGTATTTTGTTGAATTTGTTACAATATTGCTTCTGTTTTATGTTTTGGTTTTTTGGCTACAAGGCATATGGGATCTTGGCTACTCGACCAGGGATCGAACCCACACCCCCTGCATTGGAAGGCAGTCTTAACCACTGGACCGCCAGGGAAGTCCCGGGAATATGTATTTTTTAATATATACCTAGGCATTTTTAGCCATATTCCCACCAGTATAGTACCATCAAGTTTTAGGGAAAAGACTTCCTGTTGGATTGATAAACTTTTTTTTTTTTTTGCTAATTCCATTCAGGCAAATTTGTATTTGTATCTCTATCCAGGTATAGCGTCTGACATATTGGAATGGTTCACTTTCCTATAGTTGAATAATTGAAATGTAAAACAATGTTTCCCAAACCTTGCCAAGATATTTATGTGTAGCCCAAGAAAAAGGAAAGTTATTTGAATATTTCAATTCAAGGGTGTATAACATGTTTATTTTTTATTTAACTTAAACACAGTCCTAATACTATTTAGAAAATACATGGAAAATGAAAACCACAAAGAATCTGAAAATCTCTGGAAGTATTACTTTAAATTCCAAGATATTAAAAATAAATCAGGGTAATCAATCAAAATACATGACTTTAAGTTAACTTCCATGTATTTTTTATTACTCCATTATAAGACTACAGTTATCCCTTGCTATCTGCAGGGGATTGGTTACAGGACCTCTGAGGATACCAAATCCACAGACGCTCAAGTCCCTTATAATAAAGTGGCTTGGTTATCTGTATATAACCTAGCACAACCATATCCTTTAAATCATCTCCAGATGACTTATAATACCTCATACACAGTAAATGCTGGGTAAATAATTGCTGGTGTGAGGCAAATTCAAGTTTTGCTTTTGGAACTTTCTGGATTTTAAAAAGAATATTTTCGATCTGTGGTTGGTTGAATCCATGGATGCAGAACACATACAGAAGGCCAACTGTCTATCTGTCAGGGTAGGCTAGACCAGGGATTGGCAAATTAGGGCCCCACAGACCTAACTTGACTCACCAACACCATGTTTTTATAAATAAAGTTTTATTATTGGAACACAGTCACACCTATTCCTGTATCTTCTTCCCCCTACAACTGCTTTTTCAATAGCAAAGTTGAACAGTTGCAATGGAGATATTATGGCCTGCAAAGCCTAGAATATTTATTATCTGGCCCTTTACAGAAAAACTTTGCCACTTCCTGGTGTAGGCTGTGCTATAGGAATAAATAAACAATTCCCAAGTTGCTTGGTCTAAGGATAAGAACATTTATTTCTCACTCACTTTACATGACTAACGGGGGTGGGCATGCGTGCTAAGGCAGGGTCCCAGGTTGACAAAAGTTGCATCCCGATACATGCTTCTAAGAGCAGGGGAATTGCACTGGGGCTCTTAAAATTTCCATCTGGAAGTGACACAGCAATTCCACTTGTACTTCTTTAGCCAAAGCAAGTCAGAGGACCGTGTTTATCCTCCAAGGGAACGGATAAGGGAATGTCACGTATCCAGAAGAAAAACTTGAATGTTTGTGAATAGTCCTAATAAATACCACATAGGGATTATCTGTACAATCCAAAGGGTAGTTATCAGGATGGTTAAGAGGTGACAATAATTGGACTGAAAAACTAACCATGAAACAGAAGTTTAAAACAAAATTAAAATGTGTGTAGCAGTTGTAAAAGAAACTCTGTTATTCACCTTTCAAGCAAAGGATTTAAATGCATCCATGACATATATTTATAAGAAGATAATATTACATATTAATTATTAACACACATCTGTAATGATTTTACAATCTATACTGTAAATTATAAAGAGGTGATTAAAGATGCTGCATAAAATATTTAAACCATTGGTGGATATTGCTATTTCATAACTGCTTAAAACTCTAATGAAGGCTGTAATAGTTTTCTAGATCTATGTAGTATGCCATAAGCTAGACAAAAGTTAGATAGTCAAGTTATTAATTCTGCTTACAAGCAACATTTTAATGCCCTGCAAATTTTCAGTGTCATTAATGCAGTAAATACAGCAGTCTATTATATTTTATAACACAAGAAAAATAATCAATTTAGTTAATTTCTATACATAATTTTAAGGCACAAAAGAAAAGCTGATTGCCATTTAAAATCCTATGTTGTACTTCCATTCAACAATAAATTATTAAAATGAACATTGACAATAGGGCTATTTATGTTCATTTTTTTCATTCATTCAAAAGTAACCATTATGTTGAAAGAATATATCGCTATAGAGTGTAACTTCATAGAAACTTCTTAGAAAATAACTTCCTCCACCCCCATTACAACTGTCTGATCAAACCCACTCTGTTAGGCTTATTCCTTCTCACATCTTGAAATTTTGAGACAGATCTCTACTTTTCTAGTAATTTTCACATAATAAAAATCCTCTTGGCATTTTCAGTGTCCCCCCCAAAAGTCTCATTTTGTAACTATTGTTTTCATTCCAGTGTAAAATTAGAATTCTGAACTTAATAGGGAATTATTGTTTCCTCAGCTAGGATCTGTTTCAGGCTGGAAACTGCAGGGGGAAGGGGAGTTTTGCTACATCATCTTTTTCCCTTTCCTCTTCCTCCCTCTCACCACTAGGCTGTCTCTGTCTCTTACAGGATTAGAGATCGGGCAAGTGTAGGAAGTTGATGTGAGACAGGAAAAATCCTCCTGGAGTTATTCTCTCATGAAACACTTTCATTTCTGCAGACTCACTAGGAATGTTATTTCACCCTAATCTCTTGTGATATGGATTATTCATCTCCTCTGGTTGGGCATCTTACCCTGTGCATGAAGGATCTACCCCTTATGTTAAGGTCAGGTAATCATTTCAGAAAGTCCTCTTGCAAAGAATGTAAAATGATTCCAGCCGGCGAGAAATAGCCATTCATCCTCACTGTCAACCCAGCCCAGGCTGATAGCCATAGCCCCTTACAATTCAATTTCTCTGGTGTGTTTCAAACAACAGTCTTCTGTGCTGCAAACTCCAAGGACCACGTATTAATCATTCCAGTGGTGTTCTTGGAGCTCTTCCCACAGGTTAAAGATGAAAGAGAACTCTTTCCTGTATCTGATTCTTTTCCAGTATCCCTTTGGGGTTTTTCATATGGCTACTGGGCAAGTGTCCCAAACTGGTCTTTGGCCACTACCTTTGCGAGTCCTGCTTTGGTGGTCTAGTAAGTCACTAGAAAGATGGGTTCATTTGCAACCTGTTCTTTTGTTCTAGGCATTAAGAAGCCTCAACTAAAACAGAGACAGAAAGAGTGTGTCTACACAGTGCACATGTGTACGTACCTATTATATGCCAGATATTATATTGGACAGAGGGATGCACTGCACAATATCTCTCGCCCCCCATATAAATGATGGAGAACAGGGTGATGATCAGAAAAACAGGATAAAATAGTTTTTAAATTGCAAGAAATGTTATAGAAAAAAATGACATGGAAAAATGAGAGTCTGTAATGGTGGATCTGGATTAAGGTGTCAGAAATGTTTCCTTGAGGAAGTCACAAACATGCTTATTTAAAGATGAACATGAGTCAACCTAGAACTAATGAGGATGAGGGTTGTTAGAAGGTACAGAATATTAGTCTCGCATTAACAGAAGTTTCTCTGAACTATCTTTTCCTTGTTGGGGGCGTGCACATAGTCCAAAAGTAACTTCCTTGCTGGGTGCCCCTCTTTTCCTCAAAAGAGCCTTTTACAAAAAAAAATTGGATTTTTAATGGACATTATCCAGCCTTATCATGTGGCTTTCATCTTAATGCTCATCACTTTGTGGTGACAGGGGGCTATTGTGTCTCCAGTATCATACACTCCAGCGGGCATCATTCAAGGCTGGAAGAATGATAAGGTCAAAGGGAGAAAGGGGCACATCAACTGAGTCTCTTCCTTTGCCTTGTCTCCTTCCTAGAAGTTCCTCCCTGCTTAAACCATCCTCTCCCACTGATCCACCTTGTTGATCAGTACTTGGCTTTTCCTAGCTAAAAGGAAGACTGTGAGATTTAGCTGTTTTCCAGGAGGGACGCAAGGAATATTATTGACATACACAGAATCAGTAAGGTAGAGTAGAATAGATGTTAGAATGGCAATAAATAATGTCTGCCACTGTATCGAATCATCCATTCTAGCTTGTCAAAAACAGGTTCTAGTTCTTTTCACAACTGTCTTTAAGATTTCTCTATTTCCTTTCTACTCTGTGTACTTTCCTTAAAAGAAAAAGGAAATCTAATTTAGTTTTCCTGGGGCTATTTTCTCCATCATAAAATCAACATAATAAAAATTTGTATTTACATACCTGATTATTTATTGTCTCTAGTGTATTCAGACAGATAAAAAAAAATTAAGGTACATAGGGTAGAGAAGAGAGGACATGAGGAAGTGGATTATTACAAATAATTATATTAATTATTGAAGTCTGTCTCTATGCCCCATCAGTCTATTAACTGTCCTATCTATCATCTATCTATCTATCATCTACCTAATATCTATGCCATGTATTCAATTTACATAACTTTATAGTATAATACTGCTTGGTGCAATTGAATACTCCAAGAGATTCTGAGAGATGATTCACATGGGTTTAACTCCACCAGTTACATCTGGTCAGTCCAAAAACAAAACAAAACAAAACACAAAACTATATACCACGGTTTTATGTAAGATATGACATGCTATGTATTATTTAATATTGTCCCATTTTGTTAAAATTAGAGACCTATCTAATTTTAATTGTGTGGAGTAGAAATGAAAAGTAAAAAAATATTTCAGCAAACATATATTGATTGCCTTCTCTGAATTTTTCCACAAAAAGCCCCATCAGTTGAAAATTTGAGTATTAAAAATGGTATTTTCATGGACATCAGAATTCAAATTTATTTTTAACTGAAATGTTTTTGTTCCATTTTCTTTGAAAAATGTTGAACACGTTACCACAACTAATGACATGTTTACTTGGCTAATGCTATACCTGTGAATACCCTGGGGGCAAAATGCTGTTTCTTTAGTATTTATGACATAAACAAAGCTCAGTATAAATGAAAGCATCAATAGAACCATTTTTCTAAGCTAAATTTTTGACTCCAAAAGTCATAATTAGTCAAGTCCGTTCCTCTGATTTTCTTTAACCAAATAATACTCTTCAATTTGAATATATTTTCCTGGCATGTGGACCAATTAGATAAATTAGGCAGTTGGTTGTATTAAAATCCACAGATTATAGTCTGCCAAAACTCAAACAGTGCCATATCATCACTAATTAGCTGTTTGCAACACAGAGTTGAGTAAAAGAAGATATCAAATGTGAAGCTGTGTTATTTTAAGTTGAGTTGAAATGCAAATGAATTCTTATTCATCCAATCAAGAAATATTTACTAGGTGCCTACTACAAGACCAGAATTGTGCTAGGAATGATGGCAGATTTTTAAAATTGATAAATGGACCCTATTATGAAGAAAATTATAATGTAGCTGGAGAACCAGTAGTAAAATATCTGAAATGTTTGAAATTGAAATACCTACATGTAATACTAATACTAGCGTAACAAAGAAAAACAAACCTGACTCCATATTGAATCTATTCCTTTAGCTCTAAACTTTGTGCTCTGTTGCCTGTGCTTAGTTATGCTGGCTCTGCACTTTTGCAAAAGAATGCTGCCTACAGCCTAAAATATATAGGATAGCTCATTCTCAAGGCTCTGACCTTTAAAGTTACAGCACTTTTCCATTCATATGGAGCTAAAAAGTTGCAGAACAGAAAATAACGTTTGTCTTGTTGGAAGTTTACAGGAACGTTATAACCAGACCTATGTGGACAGGTGCAAAAACAAAAGATTCCAGCACCAAGAAGTTGGCAACCATCAGCCACATTCCCTCTCCTTTTAGTATAAAAGAAGCCTGAATTCTAACTCAGCTAAGATGATTCTTTGGGACACTAGTCCACCATCTTCTCTGTCTGCGGGCTTTCTGAATAAAGTCGCTATTCCTTGCCCCAACATCTCATCTCTTGATTTATTGACCTGTCATGTGACGAGCAGTATGAGCTTAGACTCTGTAACACCAGTAATGCCAGTAATACTAGAACAATCACTAGTACTATTTCTACCACTATTAGTACAGTACAGTACTAGTAGCAAGAGTAGTAATACTAAGACCCTGTATTTGCTGAGTCTTTACTATATTCCAGGAACTGCACTAAACATTTCACCTGGATAATCTTCTTCATTTCTCACAACAAAGCTGTGGATTATTATTATTAATCCTATCGTGCAGATTGGTAAAATAAACCTTAGCAGGGTTAAAAGTAATTTGCCCAAAATTACATACTTAAGGATAAGCGTAGGTAGAATTTGAACTCGACTACTCTGCCTGCATGTGAAATCATGTGGTATGCCCACAGGGCATCAGCTTTTCAGTGCTGTGCTACAATACTTCCTATCACTATTGAGTAAATGTGTAGGGCCCATAAATTGATTTTCTGGAGAAAGGAAACCAAAAACTTGAAGTGCCAAAGTTTTAAAAAAATGGAATATAATTTTGATTGTGGCATTTCTAAGGTTATTTACTTTATTTATTAAATACAAAATGTGGAAGATAGTTTAACCATTTGTTGGTGATTTCAAAAATTATGATGACCCTCTGCTATAGATTAAGATACTTCTTATTTTCTTTCCTATCTGAAAACACTTTTGCTGCAGTGTGACCCTCTCTATCCATCTTCCCCGTTCTCATTTAGGGCTTGGACTTCACTGGGTTCTAAAATATCAGGTAAAATGTTGGAAGTGTATAAAAATGATCCAACACTCCTTTCTCTCTAGACCTAAGTCATCTGCCCTAAGATTATTTTCTCTACCTGAATATTCAAAAATCTGAACTTATTTGCTTTTTGTTTTCTCCTTGTATCCCAAAGATAAGGGCAGTCAAATAAGCTTTAAGAAGTTTGGCATGTTTGTTGAAGAGGGGATGAATTGATAAGCTATGCAGAAAGAAACTTTGTCAAATGTAACTTAATAAAAAAATTAAATCTTGTCAAGTTATCTATCATTGGCTGAGCCTCTACTGTGTATCAGGTGCTTTGCATGTATCATCACTAATTTTTCTAATAATCTTGTAAACTAGGTGATTATAGATGGCCTAATTGAGTTGCAGATATGTTTAGTAACTTATTAAATTTATTATTCAAGTTATTGATACAACTCATAAATACTAGAGCTAGGATTCAAATCCAGGCTGCCTGACTCCCTAGCTCTTTTAGTGCTGAATCAGTTACTTCAGAAAACTTTTTTTTTTTTTTTTTTTTACTTTCTTGAGTTTCTCAGCTATGTTCTCAATGTTGATTTTGCTACAAGTTTGATCTCAAAGTCCATAAAGAGATCAGCACGGCTCAACATTTCACAAAAGTTTCTATGAAGGGGGCTCAAGAGCAGATCTGAGGGGCAAAGAGGAGACCAGATGGTTGAGGATCTGGACTCTCAACTCAGGCTTCAACCAAAATACCTTTCTTTTTATAGGTGTGTGTGTGTGTGTGTGTGTGTGTGTGTGTGTGGTGTGTTTGAGTGTCATACTCCCTTAGGGAAATAAAAAAAGCTCTGTTATTAAAAATTGTTTAAATCCTACCTTCCCCTTCCCCTCAGTATTGTAGACTGTAATAGAATAGCATTTGGGACCCCCATCTCCTAGGACAAATTGTCTTGAGTAAAATTCATCTCCAAATCCATTTCTGATCTGTACTGTAATAGGGATAATTTTATTCAGAATGACTTGAATTTGCAGAAATAAAACTTTACTCAACTTGCTTGTGTGCTCACAATCCATTTCTACTTTTGTCAACAAAAATAGAAAAAAAATCTTAGCCACTTTGAGGAAGCGCAGTACCATCCATTTCAGAATTTGGTCTCTCCCAAAATAACTTAGTTAACTTTGAGTAAATACTCAGCTTTTCACCTCTTTTGCTGTTCTTTTCTCCCCAAGATAAAGTGAAGTTTGCATACTGTCATGATCTTGGGTAGAGTTCTCTGGTGTCTTGCTGTTCTCTGGTGCAGTGAGCTGTAAACTGGACCTACGTCCCCTGACAAGTACCACGCGGGGCACATGAAAATTCCGCAATGAACTGAAAAGTTTTTAAGGGAATCAATTTCTAGTGTCTCATCTTTCACATGTATGCTTCACTAAAACTCATCGGAGGACTCTTCTGCAGTTGATTTTTTTTTTTTTTTTTTTTGCCTGGTTCTGAGGCTTGGGGGATCTTGCCTTTTCCCCATTTACAAAGATAAAGCATCCTGAATCTTTATTGGTGCTTTGCTCCTGGGTGTAAAAAGGTCTAGGGGCCCCAAACAAATGGACAGTTTGTAGGATGTCAATGAAACCTCCTTTATACAAAGGAACAAAACCCATGGTGTCCTAGATTTCTCTCTCTTATATGTGTGTATTTCAAGGGTGAAGAGTGATATGAGAAACAACGTAATTTTGTCTATATCAGGATGTTCTGAATTAAGAAAGCACAGGGTGAGACAATAGGAGTGATGATTTTTATTGATTCAAAGCTTCTGCCTGTTCCATTCCTTGACTACTGTCAGAAAATGCATTGTTCCTGAATAAGAATACAGTAAAAGCAACACAAAGAATGCTTTGGTAAGAAATACTCAGTGCTATGTGACCCATTAATCTAGATGACAAATTCCTGTCAAGGGTCTCTGCCTTATCTATTTTCGAATTAGGTAATCAGTGGTGGATCATTGTCAAGAGAAAGTATATGCTTACCTGAATAGAAATGACAAGTTAGCCATTTTCTGGCAGAAAGTAAATCATACTGGGCTAATGAATCTCACAATAAAGATTAGCCTTTCCAATTAGATTATATGGTAAGACTTTTTTGTTGTTGTTGTTAGTTTCTGCTTTATAACAAAGTGAATCAGTTATACATATACATATGTTCCCATATCTCTTCCCTCTTGCGTCTCCCTCCCTCCCACACTCCCTATCCCACCCCTCTAGGTGGTCACAAAGCACCGAGCTGATCTCCCTGTGCTATGCGGCTGCTTCCCACTAGCTAGCTATTTTACGTTTCGTAGTGTATATATGTCCATGCCTCTCTTACGCTTTGTTCAGCTTACCCTTCCCCCTCCCCATATCCTCAAGTCCGTTCTCTAGTAGGTCTGTGTCTTTATTCCTGTCTTACCCCTAGGTTCTTCATGACATTTTTATTTTTTCTTAAATTCCTATATATGTGTTAGCATAAGGTATTTGTCTTTCTCTTTCTGACTTACTTCACTCTGTATGACAGGCTATAGGTCTATCCACCTCATTACAAATAGCTCAATTTCGTTTCTTTTTATGGTTGAGTGATATTCCATTGTATATATGTGCCACATCTTCTTTATCCATTCATCCGATGATGGACACTTAGGTTGTTTCCATCTCCGGGCTATTGTAAATAGAGGTGCAATGAACAGTTTGGTACATGACTCTTTTTGAATTATGGTTTTCTCAGGGTACATGCCCAGTAGTGGGATTGCTGGGTCATATGGTAGTTCTATTTGTAGTTTTTTAAGGAACCTCCATACTGTTCTCCACAGTGGCTGTATCAATTTACATTCCCACCAAGAGTGCAAGAGGGTTCCCTTTTCTCCACACCCTCTCCAGCATTTATTGTTTCTAGATTTTTTGATGATGGCCATTCTGACTGGTGTGAGATATCTCATTGTAGTTTTCATTAGCATTTCTCTCATGATTAATGATGTTGAGCAGTCTTTCATCTGTTTGTTGGCAGTCTGTATATCTTCTTTGGAGAAATGTCTATTTAGGTCTTCTGCCCATTTTTGGATTGGGTTGTTTGTTTTTTTGTTATTGAGCTGCATGAGCTGCTTATAAATTTTGGAGATTAATCCTTTGTCAGTTTCTTCATTTGCAAATATTTTCTCCCATTCTGGGGGTTGTCTTTTGGTCTTGTTTATGGTTTCCTTTGCTGTGCAAAAGCTTTGAAGTTTCATTAGGTCCCATTTGTTTATTTTTGTTTTTATTTCCATTTCTCTAGCAGGTGGATCAAAAAGGATCTTGCTGTGATTTATGTCATAGAGTGTTCTGCCTATGTTTTCCTCTAAGAGTTTGATAGTTTCTGGCCTTACATTTAGGTCTTTAATCCATTTTGAGCTTATTTTTGTGTATGGTGTTAGGGAGTGATCTAATCTCATACTTTTACATGTAGCTGTCCAGTTTTCCCAGCACCACTTATTGAAGAGGCTGTCGTTTTTCCATTGTATATTCTTGCCTCCTTTATCAAAGATAAGGTGACCATATGTGCGTGGGTTTATTTCTGGGCTTTCTATCCTGTTCCATTGATCTTTCTGTTTTTGTGCTAGTACCATACTGTCTTGATTACTGTAGCTTTGTAGTATAGTCTGAAGTCAGGGAGCCTGATTCCTCCAGCTCCATTTTTCTTTCTCAAGATTGCTTTGGCTATTCGGGGTCTTTTGTGTTTCCATACAAATTGTGAAATTTTTTTGTTGTAGTTCTGTGAAAAATGCCATTGGTAGTTTGACAGGGATTGCATTGAGTCTGTAGATTGCTTTGGGTAGTATAGTCATTTTCACAATGTTGATTCTTCCAATCTAAGAACATGGTATATCTCTCCATCTATCTGTATCATCTTTAATTTCTTTCATCAGTGTCTTATAATTTTCTGCATACAGGTCTTTTGTCTCCTTAGGTAGGTTTATTCCTATTTTATTCTTTTTGTTGCAATGGTAAATGGGAGTGTTTTCTTGATTTCACTTTCAGATTTTTCATCATTAGTTATAGGAATGCCAGAGATTTCTTTGCATTAATTTTGTATCCTGCTACTTTACCAAATTCATTGATTAGCTCTAGTAGTTTTCTGGAAGCATCTTTAGGATTCTCTATGTATAGTATCATGTCATCTGCAAACAGTGACAGCTTTACTTCTTCTTTTCCAATTTGGATTCCTTTTATTTCCTTTTCTTTTCTGATTGCTGTGGCTAAAACTTCCAAAACTATGTTGAATAAGAGTGGTGAGAGTGGGCAATCTTGTCTTGTTCCTGATCTTAGTGGAAATGCTTTCAGTTTTTCACCATTGAGGATGATGTTGGCTGTGGGTTTGTCATATATGGCCTTTATTATGTTGAGGAAAGTTTCCTGTATGCCTACTTTCTGCAGGGTTTTTATCATAAATGGGTGTTGAATTTTGTCAAAGGCTTTCTCTGCATCTATTGAGATGATCATATGGTTTTTCTCCTTCAATTTGTTAATATGGTGTATCACGTTGATTTATTTGTGTATATTGCAGAGTCCTTGCATTCCTGGAATAAACCCCACTTGGTCATGGTGTATGATCCATTTAATGTGCTGTTGGATTCTGTTTGCTAG
This sequence comes from Delphinapterus leucas, assembly GCF_059928025.1. Lineage (NCBI taxonomy): Eukaryota > Metazoa > Chordata > Mammalia > Artiodactyla > Monodontidae > Delphinapterus > Delphinapterus leucas. Next base: position 22,985,689 of record NC_143145.1, read on the forward strand.
TATTTTGTTGAGGATTTTTGCATCTATGTTCATCAGTGATATTGGCCTGTAGTTTTCTTCCTTTGTGACATCCTTGTCTGGTTTTGGTATTAGGGTGACGGTGGCCTCGTAGAATGAGTTTGGGAGTGTTCCTCCCTCTGCTATATTTTGGAAGAGTTTGAGAAGGATAGGTGTTAGCTCTTCTCTAAATGTTTGATAGAATTCGCCTGTGAAGCCATCTGGTCCTGGGTTTTTGCTTGTTGGAAGATTTTTAATCACAGTTTCAATTTCAATGCTTGTGATTGGTCTGTTCATATTTTCTATTTCTTCCTGATTCAGTCTTGGCAGGTTGTGCATTTCTAAGAATTTGTCCATTTCTTCCAGGTTGTCCATTTTATTGGCATAGAGTTGTTTGTAATAATCTCTCATGATCTTTTGTATTTCTGCAGTGTCAGTCGTTACTTCTCCTTTTTCATTTCTAATTTTATTGATTTGAGTCTTCTCCCTTTTTTTCTTGATGAGTTTGGCTAATGGTTTATCAATTTTGTTTATCTTCAAAGAACCAGATTTTAGTTTTATTGATCTTTGCTATCGTTTCCTTCATTTCTTTTTCATTTATTTCTGATCTGATTTTTATGATTTCTTTCCTTCTGCTAAGTTTGGGGTTTTTTTGTTCTTCTTTCTCTAATTGCTTTAGGTGCAAGGTTAGGTTGTTTATTTGAGATGTTTCCTGTTTTAAGGTAGGATTGTATTGCTATAAACTTCCTTCTTAGAACTGCTTTTGCTGCATCCCATAGATTTTGGGTCATCGTGTCTCCATTGTCATTTGTTTCTAGGTATTTTTAATTTCCTCTTTGATTTCTTCAGTGATCACTTCGTTATTAAGTAGTGTATTGTTTAGCCTCCATGTGTTTGTATTTTTTACAGATCTTTTCCTGTAATTGATATCTAGTCTCATAGCATTGTGGTCAGAAAAGATACTTGATACAATTTCAATTTTCTTAAATTTACCAAGGCTTGATTTGTGACCCAAGATATGATCTATCCTGGAGAATGATCCATGAGCACTGGAGAAGAATGTGTATTCTGCTGTTTTTGGATGGAATTTCCTATAAATATCAATTAAGTCCATCTTGTTTGATGTATCATTTAAAGCTTGTGTTTCCTTATTTATTTTCATTTTGGATGATCTGTCCATTGGTGAAAGTGGGGTGTTAAAGTCCCCTACTATGAATGTGTTACTGTCGATTTCCCCTTTTATGGCTGTTAGTATTTGCCTTATGTATTGAGGTGCTCCTATGTTGGGTGCATAAATATTTACAATTGTTATATCTTCTTGGATCGATCCATTGATCATTATGTAGTGTCCTTGTCTCTTCTAATAGTCTTTATTTTAAAGTCTATTTTGTCTGATATGAGAATTGCTACTCCAGCTTTCTTTTGGTTTCCACTTGCATGAAATATCTTTTTCCATCCTCTTACTTTCAGTCTGTATGTGTCTCTAGGTCTGAAGTGGGTCTCTTGCAGACAGCATATATAAGGGTCTTGTTTTTGTATCCATTCAGCCAATCTGTGTCTTTTGGTGGGAGCATTTAGTCCATTTACATTTAAGGTAATTATCAATATGTACGTTCCTAGTCCCATTTTCTTAATTGCTTTGGGTTCGTTATTGTAGGTCTTTTCCTTCTCTTGTGTTCCTTGCCTAGAGAAGTTCCTTTAGCAGTTGTTGTAAACCTGCTTTGGTGGTGCTGAACTCTCTCAGCTTTTGCTTGTCTGTAAAGGTTTTAATTTCTCCATCAAATCTGAAGGAGATCCTTGCTGGGTAGAGTAATCTTGGTTGCAGGTTTTTCTCCTTCATCACTTTAGATATGTCCTGCCAGTCCCTTCTGGTTCACAGAGTTTCTGCTGAAAGATCAACTGTTAACCTTATGGGGATTCCCTTGTGTGTTATTTGTTGTTTTTCCCTTGCTGCTGTTAATATGTTTTCTTTGTATTTAATTTTTGAAAGTTTGATTAATATGTGTCTTGCATATTTCTCCTTGGATTTATCCTGTATGGGACTCTCTCTGCTTCCTGGACTTGCTGAACTATTTCCTTTCCCATATTAGGGAAGTTTTCAACTATAATCTCTTCAAATACTTTCTCAGTCCCTTTCTTTTTCTCTTCTTCTTCTGGAACCCCTACAATTCAAATGTTGGTTCGTTTAATGTTGTCCCAGAGGTCTCTGAGACTGTCCTCAGTTCTTTTCATTCTTTTTTCTTTATTCTGCTCTGCAGTAGTTATTTCCACTATTTTATCTTCCAGGTCACTTATCCGTTCTTCTTCCTCAGTTATTCTGCTATTGATCCCATCTAGAGTATTTTTAATTTCATTTATTGTGTTGTTCATTGTTGTTTGTTTCATCTTTAGTTCTTCTAGGTCCTTGTTAAATGTTTCTTGCATTTTGTCTATTCTATTTCCAAGATTTTGGATCATCTTTACTATCATTATTCTGAATTCTTTTTCAGGTAGACTGCCTATTTCCTCTTCATTTGTTAGGTCTGGTGGGCTTTTGTCTTGCTCCTTCATCTGCTGTGTGTTTTTCTGTCTTCTCATTTTGCTTATCTTACTGTGTTTGGGGTCTCCTTTTTGCAGGCTGCAGGTTTGTAGTTCCCGTTTTTGGTGTCTGTCCCCAGTGGCTAAGGTTGGTTCAGTGGGTTGTGTAGGCTTCCTGGTGGAGGGGACTAGTGCCTGTGTTCTGGTGGATGAGGCTGGATCTTGTCTTTCTGGTGGGCAGGTCCACGTCTGGTGGTGTGTTTTGGGGTGTCTGTGGCCTTTTTATGATTTTAGGCAGCCTCTCTGCTAATTGGTGGGGTTGTGTTCCTGTCTTGCTAGTTGTTTGGCATAGGGTGTCCAGCACTGTAGCTTGCTGGTCGTTGAGTGGAGCTGGGTGCTGGTGTTGAGATGGAAATCTGTGGGAGATTTTTGCCGTTTGATATTATGTGGAGCTGGGAGGTCTCTTGTGCACCAGTGTCCTAAAGTTGGCTCTCCCACCTCAGAGGCACAGCACTGAGTCCTGACTGCAGCACCAAGAGCCTTTCATCCACATGGCTCAGAATAAAAGGGAGAAAAAGTAGAAAGAAAGAATTAGTAGAAGTAGAAAGAAAGAAAGAAGGGAGGGAGAGAGGGAGGGAGGAAGGAAGGAAGGAAGGAGGGAAGGAAGGAAAGAAAGAAAGAAAGAAGATAAAGTAAAATAAAATAAAGTAAGATAAAATATAATAAAGTTATTAAAATAAAAAAATAAATATTAAGAAAAAAAATTAAAAAAAAAAAACGGACGGATAGAACCCTAGGACAAATGGTGGAAGCAAAGCTATACAGACAAAATCTCACACAGAAGCATACACATACACACTCACAAAAAGAGGAAAAGGGGAAAAAATCATAAATTTTGTTTCAAAGTCCACCTCCTCAATTTGGGATGATTCGTTGTCTATTCATGTATTCCACAGATGCAGGGTACATCAAGTTGATTGTGGAGCTTTAATCCGCTGCTTCTGAGGCTGCTGGGCGGGATTTCCCGTTCTCTTCTTTGTTCTCATAGCTCCCAGGGGCTCAGCTTTGCATTTGGCCCCGCCTCTGCGTGTAGGTCGCCGGAGGGCGTCTGTTCTTCGCTCAGACAGGACGGGGTTAAAGGAGCCGCTGATGCGGGGGCTCCGGCTCACTCAGGCCCTGGGGGAGGGAGGGGCAGGGAGGCGGGGCGAGCCTGCAGCGTGGCAGAGGCCTGCGTGACGTTGCACCAGCCTGAGGCGCGCCGTGCGTTCTCCCGGGGGAGTTGTCCCTGGATCCCGGGACCCTGGCAGTGGCGGGCTGCACAGGCACCCAGGGAGGTGTGGATAGTGACCTGTGCTCACACACAGGCTTCTTGGTGGCGGCAGCAGCAGCCTTAGCGTCTCATGCCCGTCTCTGGGGTCCGTGCTTTTAGCCGCAGCTCGCGCCCGTCTCTGGAGCTGCTTTAAGCAGCGCTCTTAATCCCCTCTCCTCGCGCACCAGGAAACAAAGAGGTAAGACAAAGTCTCTTGCCTCTTCGGCAGGTCCAGACTTTTCCCCGGACTCCCTCCTGGCTAGCCGCGGCGCACTAACCCCCTGCAGGCTGTGTTCACGCTGCCAACCCCAGTCCTCTCCCTGCGCTCCGACCGAAACCCAAGCCTCAGCTGCCAGCCCCGCCCGCCCCGGCGGGTGAGCAGACAAGCCTCTCAGGCTGGTGAGTGCCGGTCGGCCCTGATACTCTGTGCGGGAATCTCCTCGCTTTGCCCTCCGTACCCCTGTTGCTGCGCTCTCCTCCGCGGCACCGAAGCTTTCCCCCTCCGCCACCCGCAGTCTGCGCCCGCGAAGGGGCTTCCAGTGTGTGGAAATCTTTCCTCCTTCACAGCTCCCTCCCACTGGTGCAGGTCCCGTCCCTATCCTTTTGTCTCCGTTTATTCTTTTTTCTTTTGCCCTACCCAGGTACGTGGGGAGTTTCTTGCCTTTTGGGAGGTCTGAGGTCTTCTGCCAGCGTTCAGTGGGTGTTCTGTAGGAGCAGTTCCACGTGTAGATGTATTTCTGGTGTATCTGTGGGGAGGAAGGTGATCTCCGCGTCTTACTCTTCCCGGAAGCCTCTGGTAAGACATTTAAGTAAATTAAATAAACTAAATCTGCAGCTTCAAGGTTTTAAAGAACATTTATTGAAAACATGGGAAAAGATAAAACTATTTCATTAAAAATATTACAGTGGAGGGCTTCCCTGGTGGCGCAGTTGTTGAGAGTCCGCCTGCCGATGCAGGGGACACGGGTTCGTGCCCCGGTCTGGGAAGATCCCACATGCCGCGGAGCGGCTGGGCCCGTGAGCCGTGGCCGCTGAGCCTGCGCGTCCGGAGCCTGTGCTGCGCAACAGGAGAGGCCACAACAGTGAGAGGCCCGCGTACCGAAAAAAAAAAAAAAAAAGAAAACTTACAGTGGAAAAGTTATTGACATTAACAATAATTTTATTTCCTCAACTCTTTCTTAGTGTTCAAAAAGTGCCTTAAGTAAAAGATTAAAGGTATCAATAATGGTCTTGATGACTCTTTACAGCATCTTTATAGGCTTCTACAAAATTGAAACAGTTAATGACATTATTATTAGAGTCCAGGTAACAAATCATTTTGCAAATTAGATGTTGTCCAGTTATTGGCTTTAAACAAAGTAAAAGGAGGAGTTAATTCATTTATTATCTGATAATTAAGCTTAATTTTTATGATAGTTCACTATAGGATTTTTGGCATAAAACTTAGAAAAAGATTGTTTTTAAAAAGGGTGCAATGGCCATACAAAATTCCTTCTCCCATCTACTTGCTGTATTGCATAGAAGGTTTCTCAGCAAATGAACTATATCATGAAAAATAGGGTAGGAGTAGAATTATTTCTGTTACATTGTAGTGGTAAATAATATTAATTCATACATATGTAATTTAATTGGAAAAATCCAGCCCCATTCATCTCATTAAGTGACACATTTTCATTGAAATGTATTTTTGGTTATTAATTATTTATCAAAATTTATAATATTTCAGAGTGTTTTGCCATGATATATTAGTAATAATCTCTCTCACACACACACACACACACACACACACATACACACAAATGTATGTACGGCAAATATTCAAAGTTTCAAAACGCAGAATTAATTGTTATTTAGTGAACATTCTTCAACCACCCTTGTCTCATCTCAACTCTACCCCCATTGTATGTGATGACTTCTTATTTTCTTAATAATATTTTAGAGGGTATTTTTTTTTTGCTTAAGAAATCAAATCTGCATATAAATTCTTTTACTCTCTGTTTAACACATTATTCTGTTCCTTGCTTTTTACTTGACATACCTTAGGATATGCTCTATATTAGTCTATAGAGACATAGAGAGTCACCATTGATTTTTAAGCTGCGTAGTATCCCACTATATGGTTATACCCTGATTTAACTGGACTCTTAAAATAACACTTTTTCTATTTTTTTTAACTTAGAGCTTCATGATCTTATGAAGTCAAAATAAAATGGAGAATTTCAATTTATATGCATATTTTTGTTACAATGGCATATGATACGTTGTTTAATAAAATATTTTCAAGCATAGTATTGCATTATCTCAGATTAGATTATATAGTGAAATTAAAATGAAAATAGATGATAAAATGGAGTTATTAGATAGATTTAAGTGACTAAATGCTTTTGGTCCTTTAACTCTTTCCATCACTCCCTCCCCTGCAAAAACTCCTCATGGGCTCTACTAGGAAACAATATTCATTGATTCCTTGGGGTTAGGTGACCATGGGCACCATATATCCTTCCCAAATTAAAACTTTTTTGTCCAGGCTATAGCTTTTCACATTGGCTAAAAATAAAGTGGCAAACATATGGTTCTATGTTTTCTGTGTCTTCTATACTTTCATGAATCTTTTAAAGATACAGCTTTGTGGTTATAGGTTAAACAGAGGAAAGAGTTTTGTTTAATTGTAGCCTTTTGTGGGAAGGATTGTTGAGAGCTGGAATCTTCTGCCAAACACTTCTGGTTTCTTAATCATAAAGGTGTCTCAGGGTGGAAGTCAAATTTTGAATGCTGTTTTTTGGCAGGGTTTGACTACGCAAGTTTGTGGGCAACTTAGGTGAACAGATGGTCTGAAATAAACCAAGAAAATTTACAAAGGGAATTTAATGAAGATAATATGGCAGAGAGGATGAGAGAGCTTGGGCATGAAGGACAGAGATGTAAAGTAAAAACTGGGACAAATTTGTGGAAAGTCTGCAAAGCACTGAAACCATTGTAGAGTCCCAGGGTTATGTAGAACACAATGGCTCAAGTAGGAACAGGTTTTTGGCTTAGGCTCCTGCCTGGGATGAGAATACATTTTTCCATATAATTAGGCACCTAACTGTGCTCCTACACTTAGTGGACACACTTACAGCACCAAGTAATTGTGATTTATTTCAGAGCTCTTCATGTGGACCTACCACCTCTTACATATCAACAGACCATATTTGATTGTTGAAACTATTTGTGATGTTTTCTGACTTGCTCTGACTAGATTTTGAGTAATTTAAAAGGCACTTAATATTGCTCATTCAAAAGAGAATCTAAATATCAAAATTTAGGTCTCACCAATAAGCTCACAAAGGTGTTAAAAATGATCAGTATTTTCTACCAACGCTGAAAATGAGAGCATTGGTCAAAGGACGCGATAACGCAATACTTTTAATGATCTAACTATTCATTAGGAAAAAGATTTAAAACATCCCTATCCATTGTAATCAATAATTTCATTTTTAGGAATATTTTCTAAGGAAACAATTAAGAATATGTATAAGCAAGTATGTACAAAACTGCGTTGTTCAGAAGAGTAAAAACATAAACAAAATATTAATGTTTAACATAATATGGAACACTATAGAGACATTAAAATGATATTATAAAAATGTGTAATTGACATGGGAAAATTTACTCTTAAATATTGTTGATAGGAAAATCAGGTTTATGATTCTAACTTTGCAATAACTAACTAAATAAGCATCAATATCCATCTAATTCTATGACAGGAAAAATGTGGAGGAACAAATGCAAAAATATTAACAGTGATTTTTCTTTTCAAAGTGGAACACATTTGCTTTTTTCCCTGCAATGAATATGTATTGCTTTTGTTATAAAATTCAAATTATTATAATAAGAGATTTATTTGAGTGACAAAAAAATATCCATATCAGCTAATTTATGCCTTACTGAGAAGACATAAAAATATGGGATTTCATGAGGAATTCAAGGATCAGAATTTGGGAATATAAAAATAAATATTTATTTGTTAAGTGAGGTAGCAAAATTTTAAAAAAAATAAAAGAAAGCTCTAAAATTGTACTGGTTCATCTGCTGGAGAAATGAAAACATATTATCAAGAGACAGAGGCTTGCTTATGTAATGAAGTCCTGTACAGAATAGTGAGGACACACAAAAATAAGGGAAGACCGTTTTCCTCAAAGAGCTAACAGTCTGCAGGGCTAGATTAACCAGCTCACAGTGGTTTAAATGTCTGCAGGTATGCTATGCATCAGAGAAAATGAGGATTTCCATCAGACTGAGTGATCAGATAGGCATTGCTAGTGGAGGTGAGAGTTAATATTTACACTTCCCTGATTATAAAAGTTATATGCTAATTTAAGAAAAATTTTAAAAGAGAAATAAATATAACAGAGATAATAATCCCATACCACCATGTTGGTTTCTTCCTCCTTCTCTTTCTCTCTCAAAAGATATAGCTAAAACTGGGAATTCCCTGGTGGTCCAGAGGTTAGGACTCAGTGCTTTCACTGCTAAGGCCCTGGGCTCAATCCCTGGTCAGGGAACTACGATCCTGCAAGCCGTGAGGCCAAAATACCCCAAAAAAAGGTATAGCTAAATAAATATATAAAAATATGTATAAATGGCATTATAAGGTCAAACTACATAAATATCAGTTTACTTGACTGTCATCTGCAATGCCAATATATTTTCTTTATTTTTTATTGACTTTCATGATATTGCACAGCATTCACTTACTCTTCCATCCACTCAAAAGTATTTATTGAGCTCCTAGATTGTGGCAGACCCTATTCTACAATTCTCGGGTCATCAGTCTATAAAACAAAGATCATTGACCTAAAAGAGCTTACATTTTAGTGGGAGGAGCGAGGGAGACAGAAGGAAATACCCTTGCATTGCTGAAATAAATCTAACTTGGTCATAATGCATTATTTTTACTGAAAATTTGCTAAATCGTGTTTAATAATTCACTAGAGGGGGTGAATAGTAGATTTGAGATAGCAGAAGAAAGTGTCAGTGAATTGGATTCAGGTCAATAGAAATTGTACAATTGTACAGTCTAATCTGAGAGTTTTTGCCTTTTATTGAAAAACTTGAAATTTTATTTTCAAAAATAATATAGCTAAGTATTACCTGTGATCCAATCTTTTGATATAGTACTAGGTACTGGGATTATAATATTAACTAGATAAAATCTTGGCCTTTTTGTGATTACAGTCAAGTGGGCAAATACAGACCAGTAAGAAAATATTTTCAATACATGGTCTATGAAGTGCTATGATAGGGTAGGTTAGGGTATGTTATGAGAATACATAGCAAAGACACCTAAGCTAGGCTCAGTAGGTAAAGGATGGGTCCTCAAAGGCAGTGAAGTGTAAACCAAGATTTAAAGAATGATTATGTACTAGTCAAGTGAAAGGGGATGCGTTAGGAGAAGAGTTGCTGTCAGAAAGTGCAGAAAATACAAGTACTCAGAGACATGGTATAGTAAGATAAATTTAAATATTTTGATGGTTAAAGCTTAGAGCTTAAGGAGAATAATGGTGAGAGATGAAGGTGGAGAGGTAAATGGATTGAGGGAATTTTCTAAATCTTTCAAAACAGATTAAAGATGTTTTATATCCCATGGGAAATGGGAAGCCAACATGCTTTTTTGCTTTCTTTTCTCTTCTTTGAAAAGCAGGGAAGTGACATGACTAGGTTTAATTTTAGAAATATCAGTCTGGTTGGTGATGGACAACACAGGGTCAGAGAGACCATATAGGAAACTGTTGCAGTAATTCAGGAGAGAGGTGATAATGGTGGCCTGAATTAGGAGAATGGCAGTGAGGATGAAGAGAAGTGGGCAGATTTGAGGGGCAGATTTAAGGATCACTTAAAAGATAGACAAAATTTAGAGATAGTTTAGATGTGAGAAGAGAGGAACACAGAATATATCATTTAAGACAGTGCACTCTCCATTACTTGGAGATACTGAAACATCAGGGAATGTGAGGGATTAAAAAAAAAAAAAAAAGAATGAATGTCATTGTGCCAAATAAAAAAATACTGAATCAAGGCCTGTAGTTTTCATTATTTTTAAGTTTCAAATGTTTTCTAATTTCCATAGCAATTACTTTTTTATCCACTGGGTTATTTAAAAGTAAAAAATTTAAAATTTTAAAGTTTAAAATTTCTAAACTTATCAGGATTTTCTGCTATTTAACAAAAAATTTGTTAAGTCCCTGATAGTTGTGGGTTTTCCAATGTTAATTGCCTTGACTAGTCAGAGGCAATAGAAATAGCATCATGAGTCTTTTTAATTTCTAAATTCATAGGGTTTTCTGCTATGTCCTAGTTTAGAACATACTCTATGTAATTTTCAATACTTTGATGTTGTTGATAATTGTTTTTTGACCTGATACATGCTCAACTTTTAGCAATGTTCCTGAAGTACACATTGCTAGTTATGCTGTTCAAATTTTCTATATACTTAATTGCCTTTTTGTCTGATTTTCCTACCAGTTATTGAGAGAGGTATATGAAAATCATCCACATAATGGTACATTTGTCTCTATGTATCTATCAATTGTGATTGATATATGTTAAGGCTATACTATTATTGCATGCAAATCTAAAATTGAGGTAACTTCCAGGTTGATTGATTCCTGTTCATCATTATGAAGTGACTTTTAATTCTACCAGTATTTCTCCATAAGATCTATCTTCCCTGACACTATTCCAGCTCCTTTTTATTAGGATTTTCATGGTATTTCTTTTTCTATCCTTTAACTTTTAATCTTTCTGCATTCTTCTGTTTTATATCTTCCTTTTTCATAATCCAGTTTGGCAATCTGTAACTCATCTAGAATATGTAGTACACTTATATTTAATATAATTCATTATATATGTAGTACACTTATATTTAATATAATCCATTATATATTAAGTAAATTTACTGTTTAATTTACTTAATCTGCTTGGGATTTCTTGGAGCTTTTTGAATATTTGTAGTGATGTCTTTAATTAGTTTTTTAAAATTTTCAACTATTTTCTCCTTAAATAATGCCTTTATTTGATCCTCATTCTCTTCTTCTGGATTCTGATTAAACTTATGTTTGACTTTCTCACAGTAGTCTCTCTTTTACCCTCCCTCTTTATTTTCCAAATTTTTGTCTCAAAATATTTTATTCTAATTTATCCTTCAATTCAGTAATTCTCTCCCTAACTGTATCTAGTTTCCCTTTACAACTTGTCTAGTTAGTTATTTATTCCAATAACTAGAAAATGTATTTTGTTTTCAAATCTTTGATGTCATTTCTTATAGCTTATAGTTTTATAGTCACTGTCTTAGTTCTTTAAATGTAGATGTATAATTATTGTATAATCTGGGCTGAATATTTCCCAAATCTGACTTCTATGCAGATTTGTTGCTCTTGTTTGTTATTTTTTCTGGTTAATGCTCATAAAGTTTACTTTCCCTGTGTGAATCATCATCACTGTCTGTGTGTTGCACAATGTATTTGATAAAAATCTTTTCAGAAATAAAATGAAGTCTATAATGGAAATACTTTTCTCCAGAGAAGATTGACATTTGTTTCTGCTAGAAGACCATGGTCACAGCCTCCAGTACTACTTTAATACATTTTCAAGGTTTAAAATATCCCTGAAGAACATGGAAGATTAAAATCTGAGTATAAATCCATGTGGGATACACTATTTCTGATTCATCTTCACCTTAAGAGTATAGTCTATTCAGCTTTCCACCTTATACATGCCAGGCTTTGATTTCTGTCCCCCCTTTTATTGTGAAGCTGACAAAACAAATATGGTAATTTTCCTGAAGCTACAAATCCTCTTGAGACAAAAGCAGATTCCAAACCAGCTTTCTTCCCTTAGTCCTCAATTTTCCTTCTATTTGGGCCTAGTAATTCTTTACTGTATGGCTGCTTTATAAAAATATTGTTAAGACTATATATATATATATATATATATACACACACACACACATAGTCTAGCTATTAAAACACCAAATATCAGGAACACACTTATAGATAATGACAAGGAATAAAGAACAGAAACTTTCTGTGTTTCTGGAAATTTCTTCGACCATGAGCCTGTGTCAAGGCTGCTATTCAGCTGATTTGTACGAGTTATTTACAGACAGGATCCATTCTGTAGTTTGGCAACATTCTGATTAAGCATTATCCATATTGAATGGATTGTTAAATATGCTTAATATTACCCATTTCCTCTGCTTTTAAAAAAGAAAAAAAACTATAGCTCCCATACTATAAAGTTATTAGTGCAAAGATGTTAGGTAAGAAAGGAAGAAAAACATTAAAATCTTGGTTATGTCAATTTTCCTTCTGTGCCTAAGGACATATCAAAGAGAGGTTAACTGCACTGTAACCACCGACAATGCAATAATTGCTATGCTTAAGTCTGTCTCTCAGAAAGCACTGTGGGGATTTTCATATAGCCTCTGGTATTTTACAGATTTTTATACAAAGTAGAAGTTAGCCTTATTTTTTTTAATTGCATTTTAATTAGTATCTGTATTGGTCAAGATTTTTTTTTAATCTTTTTAAAAATTTTATTTAATTAATTAATTTATTTTTATCTGTATTGGGTCTTCATTGCTGTGCGCGGGCTTTCTCTGGTTGCAGCACGCGGGGGCTACTCTTCATTGCGGTGTGTGGGCTTCTCATTGTTGTGGCTTCTCTTATTGTGGAGCACGGGCTCTAGGTGCACGGGCTTCAGTAGTTGTGGCATGCGGGCTCAGTAGTTGCGGCGCATGGGCTTAGCTGCTCCGTGGCATGTGGGATCTTCCCGGACCAGGGCTTGAACCCATGTCCCCTGCAATGGCAGGCAGATTCTTAACCACTGCACCACCAGAGAAGCCCAGCAGTTAGTCTTTTACAAAGGAAGGTTTGGACTTTTTTAATGGCAACTTATTTTGACATACAAATTTTAAGTTTTTCATGATTTTGTTGCATTATTTATTCATTAACAGCAAATAATAAATCAAACCCTGCAGGGAAACTCCTCTACCAATCCTTGGAAAATAATTCCCAACCGTATATGTCTACATAAGTATCTGAAGTTTACTTACTGTGTGACATGGTGACTAGTGCCTTGAAAGAGAACACAAATACACAAAGTTAAAAAAGGAAAACCTGAGAAAAGTATAAATGTATGATTAGGTGTATTAAAAATTCCCACCTAAAAGAGAGATGTAGAATGAGAATAATAGTAAAGCTGTTGACCTGAAAGAAAGATAACATTTTACTTGAATTTTTACCTTGCTGCACTTGTGGGAATTTCTTTGCAATGGAGATTTGTGGGATGTTGTACATCAGAAAAAAGCAGTTTTAATTCAGTAAATGGTGGTTGTAATATTACCTGCATATGTTTAGAATTAAATTTCAGAATAACTCCAATAGTAATTGCAACTGCATACAAATGTGATTCTTTTGGGGGGAAAAATAACAGTAGAAAAAATACAAGGACAGCAATGGAAATATACATAATTTAATTGAAAACAAAATATCATGGGTGGGGTATAGAATCTTTTTCAATAATTACATTTGTCGTGTTACATAACAAACATACATACGCTTCATAACATACTCTTTACTTTTTTTTTTCTTTTTTGGCCTCACTGTACAGCATGTGAGATCTTAGTTCCCCAAGCAGGGATTGAACCCATGCCCCCTACATTGGACGTGTAGAGTCTTAACCACTGGACTGCCAGGGAAGTCCACTCCATAACATACTCCTAACAATAATAATTTATCTACTTGATGATTGGTCTAATGTTTTCAGTATATAAGCTACATAAATTATAGGAATGAATCATTTAAAAAATTACTTTAGTTTTATCATTTGCCTAAGTCAAGACTTAGTTACTCTGGAGAGTTATATGATTTGAAAGTCTCTGAAAAACTCTGAATGGACACTAATTTAATTTGTTTTCTCAGATAGCTAGAAAATAATTTCGTTGATAATTTCTCTAAGTAAAAGTGTTATCTACATCAATATTATTTTTCCCTTTTGTAAATAAGTTAACTAAAATGTAAGTATATTAAGTTAATTATTTAGGGTTTCATAGAAAATTGCTGACAAAGCTTGCCTCAGAACATCTAAAGTTAAAGAATTCCTAGAGGGGAAAAAAGCAAATGAGCACGGTCATGCACATTACCTAACAAATGGATATGTGCACACACACACGCACACACACACACACACACACACATCTCCCCATCAAAGGTCTATTCTGGGCACTTGATGTACAATTTGGGAACTATAGTGGTTCGTTAGGTAGAAAATAACTTATTCAAAGCAGAAAACAGAAGTGCAAGTATTGTGAGTAGATCTTCTATCAGAATGTCAAGGAAGAAGGAATTTTCCTTTATCTTTCTAGGTTCCTTTGTCTCACTTAAGAGTTATGTTGACATGAGACAGATTAACAGGAAAAAATCAAACAAAATTTTAATTACATGTACACATGGGAGAGAACCAGGAAAACTGAGTAACTTAACAAAATGGCCAAAGCCCTCAACTTAAATACCATCTTCAACTAAAGACAAAAAAGGATGTTGGGGATAGGGGTTTGGGACTTCAAAGGGGAGGAAGGCAATTCACATGGAGACGGACAAGCAAATGATTGGTAAATAAATGTTTGCTTAGCCATGCAGAGAAAATGGGACACAGAGTGGACTCTGATCTCTAGACTCTTCTAAGTTTCCCCCTATCACATCTGCCCCATAATTTTTGTAGATATCACTGGTGCTAGCTCTATTCTGGGAACAGGTCCGTTATTCAAATTTTTAGGCAAATGGGGGGGTGGTAAAAAGAAAAACTTTCTGAGTCTGCTATTTTTAAAAAATAATCAGCCTAGGGCTTCCCTGGTGGTGCAGTGGTTGAGAGTCTGCCTGCCGATGCAGGGGACACGGGTTCGTGCCCCGGTCCGGGAGGATCCCACATGCCGTGGAGCGGCTGGACCTGTGAGCCATGGCCGCTGAGCCTGCATGTCCGGAGCCTGTGCTCTGCAACGGGAGAGGCCACAGCAGTGGGAGGCCTGCGTACCGCAAAAAAAAATCAGCCTAAGTTAATCCTCATGCCAAAGAGACACATTTTGGGTTGGCAAATTTTGCTCCCCTATAAGAACATCTAAATTTTTAAGTCCTCTTCCAAACCTTAGTCTCAAATGATTGGCTTTTAAGACTCTAAAGCAAATGTTAACATTTTCATGTCTTTTGATTATTTTAAATTACTAGATGAACAAATTTGCCATCTAAAAATATATTATCTACCTCCAACTCCTATGTTTCCAGAAGGTTCTTCTTGCTCAGCTTTCCAGTGTCTATTATGGAGTTGCGAGGATTGCATTGTTAGTCACGCATGGGAATTTGGATCCCATAGCAATCCACTTCCATCAAACTGATCTCAGAAAAATCTTTGTATATCTATTATTTTTCTTTTACACATTCTCTAAGATAGGAACATTAATAAATATTTATTGAAAGTAGTATGCCTATGATAATGTAAAAAACTAACCCATTGTCTTAATAGTGAACATTTTAGGCTAGCATAAAAGTAATCCCCCAGATAGCTCCAAGACATAAAAACAGAGCTGAACTGAACTGCTCACTCTAATATAAGTGGAAAACCTTGACTCCTTTCAAATCCTTTCCCAGGGGAAGTCTGGGGAAAATGATGGCTATTAAAAACAAAATCAATGGTAGTACTTGTTTTCAGATCCCAACTGTTTGAAGACAAACCCTTCTCCAAACTGAATCCATTACCACTTTAATTTCAGACAAAATTTTTTTTTTTTTAGAGTAAGTGAATGAAGAGCAGGGACAATCTCACTGACACATATTTGGAGACTTCCTGAGAGATTAAATATACATGACATAGACTACTGAAAGTCTAAAGAAAAATCCAGAAGGAATGTTTGGTATAAACATAAATAGCAATCAAAGACAAGCTTTTACCTTAAAAAAAAAAACAAAACACTGGAGATGGGATGAATCATGTCTCAACTTAATGTAATTTTTTTGCCAGGCTGTGACAGTCACAGGGTGGTTTTATACCCTTGTTGCTTTTGGTGGAAAGAATAACTTGAGATTGAGTTAAATCTGAAAAGCCTTTCCTACAGTGCATAAATCATGGGCATCCTGAAAGTCCATATGTAACACCATTAAACAGCCTCTGTAGCTATAAAATCTGAGTATTTTCCTTAGGGCATAAAAGTGGAATTCCACTTTAGCAGTTACAGTGGTCAGAAAAAAATCACCTGCTTCCTACACTCTCTGAACCTTGATGAATCCTTATTGATATAATTCTAGTGCAAAGCTTTCCTCTAAAGTTTACTTTTATTTGTATATTTTTCGATGGATCCTGCATCCAGAAAACATAGAAGTGTTTTTTGTGTTGAGCACATGTAGAGCAGAAAGGTGAACTCCAGGGGCAAAATTCACAAAGAATAAAGTGGGAATAGCGCTCCTTAGAGCATAACATGATAATCTCTGTGAATGCTGTGTCCAGGTCCCGTGAATGTTTTATACATTTTTTTCAGGCTGCCTCTTCCCCTGGCTTCAGGGAAGGAAGCTCTGGTAGAAGCGCAGGAAGAAGCCCCGGCAGTGTGCTGAAACCACTCGATACTGGCTGCAAGAACAGATTGTGAAATCCTCATTAATTTTTCAAGTGGGTTGTTAATTCTTGGTACTTTGAAATCAATGACATTGGAAGTATTTACAATATGGAAATTGGCAAATACTACAAATTGGGGATTTATTTTGCAGAGGGAGAGCCTGATTATCAGCACACCACTGAACCAGAGGATTTCTCCCCCCTCTCTGTCTCTCTGTGCTTCAGGTACTGCCTCTAGCAGAGATGATTCTCATCTGTGGCTTCAGCTGTGGGTGGAGAACTTTCCAGTGAGGTCTGCTTCCCACCAGGTATACTGAATTATTTCCTTCCAGCAGGAGGCTCCAGCTCCCTTGTTCCCTCCATTCTTAGAAGTAAGTGGTAGAAGCTTCCTGCTGTTGATAACATCTGGGTGACTTCACAATCCCCTGCTTAGTTTTTCAGCTCTTCAATTACCAATATAGTCTATCCCCTGTATTAATGTCTCTCTTCTTTAACTATCTGGAATGGCTTCTGTTTTCTGACTGAGCTATTACCATTTCACGTACCTTTTCCTTTTCAATCCCCACGTGCACTCAGACAGAGGGACAGTATACTTTATTGAGTTTTTTTTTTTTTCTTGCTACATTATGGATGCTTAAGCTCTAGGGAAAATTCTCCTAACATTTGTATTGCTTCAGATTCATATGAGAGGGGCATTTTTAAAGCTGAGTTAGCTGATCATAGCCTATCTAGGTCAGTGAATCTTGAATTTTGCAATACAGATTTTGTGACCTTCATTTATTCATGTAATAAGATTTTGTAGTTTGAACCATGTACCAAGTACTGCATCAGTTCTATAGCAGAAAGAGGAATAAGACAAGGTCCCGTCCATCGCTTCCAATTTTCTCTTTTATTAGGTTTGATAATTTCCTAATATCATTGTATTTGATGAAGTATATTGTAATTGTAATTTTGTCTATTACTCCATCATTAGAGAATGAGCCACATGAGAGAAGCAACCTTATCTTTCTTATTCACTATGGTATTCACATATCCCAAAATACAGTTAAGTACCCAATGTGGAATTAAATTAACTCCTTTTCATTCTTTAAGTTTTAGCATAAATGTCACCTCCTTTATAAGGAGTTCATGTTGTCTCCAGCTGAAGAGAAATTAGAGAATAGTAAATTTTTTTCCAGTGTTCTCTGGTATTGCACTTACTATTTTGTTTTAAAATTATTTGTTTAAAGCTCTCACACTCTAATTGACTGAACATTCTTGGAGAACACGTGGAGGATACAAATAGGTTTCACCATATCAATAGATGAATGAATGAATGTCTGGTCTGGTTATACAGGCAGGAGCAGTTATGATTCCTGATAAAGAATACAGTTAGTAAAAACTAACCAAGAGCAGTACATACAGTAGTGTACTCACCTGTCTAAGTGCAAATTGACAGGGAAGTTGTGACAGTACCGATTCTTGTTCAAATTAGAGGGCCCGGAGCAAAGTACCTTGGCAAAATACCTAATCTTCATAGATGGGTCTAATTTCAATTCTCTGCCCTTTTGAATTTTACCCTTCCCATGATGGTTAACCAGGCTGTTTCAGAAGTGCCTTCAGAGATGAATGTGTTTAATCATCTAGCCATTCATTTGGCAAATATTAAGTAGCTTCTACCAAGTGCCTTCTCAATACTTGGCATAAGCAGACAAATAAAACCCAGCTTACACCTTCAAAGAGCTCAGAGTCTGTTATAATCATTAGCACTAAGCCAAAGACATTTCTGCACTATTTGGTGACATGCCAAAGAGTCTTTTCTTGGCTTAGGGAAAAAAAAATTCTTATAGAAGTTCATGATCAGTACATCTCCTAAACAGAATTGTGATGCCCTACTCTTGTGGGACCACTAAAGCTGCTTTGTCGGTTTATGCATAATTTAACTCTGAAGATGATACTTATTGTGAGAAGTAAGCATTGGCTCTCTCGGAGCCATCTTGTTCTTAGGGAAAAGCCCCGTTCCACAATTGAAAGGAAAGCATACATGTCCAACTTCACACTCACGGTATTGTAGCATGCTTACATGTATTTTTTTAGGAGCAGTATAGATATTTTGAGGTTAAAAAAAAAAAAAGGCATGGCCTGCTTACAAATTCTGTTTTCTGTACAATTAGTCGGACTAAAGTTTTCACTGTGCTTGTTTGGCAAAACAAATTAAAGAGAAAGTAAGGTTTTTAAAAAAAAATTGGTATGGCACCGAATACTCAAGGTGGAAAAGTAGATTATTATGCATATTATGTAAAACTTTACCAAAAAGCTGTAAGCTAGGAATGACTTAGGTGGAGTAGATGACAAACTTTCTACTTTTCCTGCTTTTGAGCAGAAAGGTCAATGCTATTTTCCAGAAGACTTAGCACACAAGCCAAATATAGGAGCACTAAACTAGCTCCCTGAATCAGTTAGCTAACGTCATAAAACAAACAATCACAACTCTTCGGTGGCATACAACAATAAACAAAACATTTATTTAGCTAAAGCATGTCACATAATCAGGCCCTACCTCAGAGCTGGGGAGATTATAAGTTTATATGACAAAAATCTGGGACATAGAAATGGGTGAAATGGGGACGGGAAGGCTGCGTTAATGCAGTCAGTCTACTGCACTCCTCCGTGTAACTTGCCATTTGAAGAATCTGCTGAAAGGTCCTGTAGTAAAACTATTTTGATGAAAATAAAGTTAGTGGTACGAACCACTAATGATGGCCGTTTTACTATTGAATAGAAATTTATCATGTTTTTAGTTTATGTTTAATTAAAAGCCTATTATGGGTGAGCTGTGGTACTAAGGAGTTGGGATATAGTGATGACTAAGACATTCTTATGCCTAATGTAAGCTTATTGGGAAATTTCAACATTGGCACATTCACGCACACCTGTGAACTCAGTGCGGTCCTGAAGAGTGGATGCTGAGCTCAGAAACCTTGTCAAGGAAGCTTCTAAAAATTTTTTTTTGTTTAATATCATCAATGATTTTTGGTAAGCCAGAGTTGGAATCCAAACCTATCTTGGACTTGGCATTTATGAACGCTGTGGTAAATATCGCAGCGTCCTAAGGCTTTATGGGATCAGCCTTGTGGCTTCACTCTCTGGTGAATAATCAATAGCTTCTGACTCTAGGTGATGTAAATTATTATGATAATGTCTGGACTTCATTTTAATACATTTTGAAAGGTTGGATGACATAAAATTCTTCAATATTCCCCAAAGGAGTCATTTCAATCACAACATGTACCACTGGTCCAGGCAGAGGCTGCATTTAATAGTTTACCAGTACTGCTAGAGAGTGGATTTACTTACTCTCACTGAACTTTTTGACAGAATCCCATCTTTATCACCAGAAATATGTTGGACTGCAGTAAACAATAAAGCATAAACAGGCCCTCAGCTAAACTTTTCAGGGATGCATGGACAACTTTGGGCTAATCCCACCCTAAATCAATATTGCATGGTTCTGTAAGAACTCAGAATAACCAAGAAGGAATATAAATACCACACTGATTTACATTGTCTTCCTTTTTCCCCACTCGTGGCATTCACGACAGTGGCAATGTTCCAGAACATCTCTTGCTGCTTTGATAACTCCTAAGTTAAGGAAGACAGAGCATTATGGGGCTGCTTTGGAGAATAATATTTTATATTCCTTTGGAGAAAAATGCATAGACTCTTTAAAAAGCCAGTTTTAGCATGTGTTAATGGCTGCACATCTGGGAATGTCAGTACCAGCTTTAGTAGGATTTCTTTCTATTCCTGTTCTGCCACATGGAAATGTGAGATCTGAAATATTATTTCATTAGCCTGCATGCTTTTTTAGATCTGTGTTCTGAATAAGCATTTGCTTAGTCTGGAAGAATAAGCATGCCTTTTCCACGGGGGGAAAAGTCATTAGGAATTTAGTATGCTGGAAACAAGCAGTGAGGTATTCTTTCACAGGACTATTTGGTAATCCTAGAAATGGGAAATTCTTCTAGGTGCACATGGACTTGGCACTTTTACTAATGGGAATTTACATACCAGAGACAGAATGACTTTCACACTATGTAGAGGCAACAATTTTATCCCCTTGGCAGCCCAATTGCGTTTCATATTTCAAACCAACTTTCAATTATGAGAGTTAATGAAAGAGAAAGATAATGAATATAGGAAGAACACATAGAGGGTTTAAATGTTCTCATCTGTCAAAAACCTTACAATAGACATTGGTTTAAATATATTTACCTATCCAGTGTTTGCAGTTTATTAATTGATAGATACTTTTTTCCCTGCACACTGAACCCATGGCTATTTCAAATAGGGGTGAATGTTTACTAACTTTTCTTGATTTTTTTTTTACTGTGAATGAGACACATGAATAAGTGTTTTATATATATTCACTCATCTCGTTCTCGTAACAACCATATGAAATAGGTACTGTATTCATCCCGTTTGACAGTGAGGAAATCGGGCGTAGATAAGTAACTTGTGTAGAGTTCCATGGCTAGCATAATAGGGGAAGTATTCAAGGCTGGATATTTTGGATTAGAATGCATTTAACCACATTGAGCCATGCATTTAACTACTACACAATACTTCCTCTTTAGAACAGTGTTTTCCAATGGGCCATGGTTGCCAGAATCACCAGAGATCCTGAAAAGGAAAAATTCTACTTCTCTGAGGCACCACAGACCTATAAAATTTGAGTCTTTAGATGTACACCCTGAGCATTAGGTCCACATCATTGAGAGGACCCTCTGGGCCTCCTTTATTCATACCCCTCTCTGTAAGGCGAGGATTCCTTAGAGTCAAGGGTGCATGCTCACCCAGAGCCGGTGCCCACCCTTTCAGACCACATTCTGGGTACTCATACTTTCTAAATTCCCTGGACAAATAGTTCTGAGTAGGCTTCCAGGACCTGCATGGGTCTCTGCCCAGGGCTCTCCTCTTTTTTTTTTTTTTTTCTTAATATCCTTATTAGAGTAAAATTGCTTTACAATGGTGTGTTAGTTTCTGCTTTATAAAAAAGTGAATCAGCTATACATATACATATATCCCCATATCTCCTCCCTCTTGCATCTCCCTCCCACCCTCCCTATCCCACCCCTCTAGGTGGTCACAAAGCACCAAGCTGATCTCCCTGTGCTATGCGGTTGCTTCCCACTAGCTATCTATTTTACATTTGGTAGTGTATATAAGTCCATGCCACTCTCTCACTTCGTCCCAGCTTACCCTTCCCCCTCCCCATGTCCTCAAGTCCATTCTCTACATCTGCATCTTTATTCCTGTCCTGCCCCTAGGTTCTTCATAACCATTTTTTTTTTTAGATTCCATATATATGCATTAGCATACGGTATTTGTTTTTCTCTTTCTGACTTACCTCACTCTGTATGACAGACTCTAGGTCTATCCACCTCACTACAAATAACTCAATTTCATTTCTTTTTATGGCTGAGTAATATTCCATTGTATATATGTGCCACATCTTCTTTACCCATTCATCTGTTGATGGACACTTAGGTTGCTTCCATGTCCTGGCTATTGTAAATAGAGCTGCAATGAACAGGGCTCTCCTCTTGATGGCATCCTGTGTCATCATGGTGCACATCCCCAGGTACAGGGTGAATAAAGGGTTGCTGTTTGTAGGGAGTGTGGACAGAGCTTGGATGTGCAGTGCAGACTGTTTATACATGCCTTAGTCAGCTTGGGCTGCCATAACCAAATACCATAGATTGGTTGGCTTAAACAACAGAAATTAATTTTCTCAAAGCTCTGGAGGCTGGAAGTCTAAGATCAAAGCTCTGACCAATTTGATTTTTGGTGAGAACTCTCTTTCTGGGTTGTAGATGGCCAGCTTCTCCCTATGTCCTCATATGGCCTTTCCTCAATGTGTGTGTGTGCACACATGCAAGTGGGAGGGATGGAGAGAGAGAGAGAGAGAGAGTGCTATTAGGATAGAGACACTAATCCTATGGCATCAGGGCCCTACCCTATGACCTCATTTAGCTTTAATTACTTCCTTACTTTCAAATATCGCCACACTGAGGGTTTAGGGCTTCCACATATGAATTTAAGAGGGGATGCAAATATTTAGTCCTTAACAACATGTGTGTTTGTGAGGCCTTTCACAGTTAGGGATGGAGGCTGGGTGGTAAGAAAAGGGGGAAAGATTGGGGGAAGGTGTAGGAGTTGAATCTATCAGCACCTTCATGTTTTGGTGTGAAACTTCACAGAACCCAATAAGTGTAAATTTGAGTCAATTCCGTGAGTTGGTAACATGTTAGTAAAACTAAACACCTTTTAATTTATCAGCTTGTTAGCTTTATTTATAAGTTAAAAAAATCAGGTCTAAGGTGTGTGGGCCTCCTTACAAGCACTAGAGATAGACCTGCTCCTTCCTCTACTCCTGTCATGGAGAACACATGGGATAACTTCCTCTCTGTCTTCACTCCATGTCATCTGAGGGATTAGGAGAGTTGGTCAACAGAGTTTCGTGCAGTCATGGGAATTTGAATAGTTGTTAACATACTATAGAAGGAATTCTTTGCTAGGGCCCTTCCATTCCCTACTTTCCCTTATCTTTAATTTTTAATTACATTTCTCTCTTTGCTTTCTTCAACCTCTGAGAACCTCAGAAGCGTTATTGTATGTTTCCTGGGATGCTTGGTGTCAGTTTGGTTATCATTCAATCACATATAGCTATATGAACCTCTTTTCTGATATACTGGATGGCCTTGCTGAATTTTTTAAAGTCTATCAGTTATTGGGAGTGAAATAATTGACAGCTCTGTATGGCTATGTGGATGTACACGTTTTGTACTATTTATTTAATAATAATATTAACTTACCCCCTTTTAAGTAGGAGATAATTTGGATAACCAGACTGTTAAGAAGATTGGTTACATAGACTGATGCTTTGAACTCAGGAATTGACTTCTGAAATCATAGCAAGTTTTTATTGAGCCTGTATTACTACACACTAGGCATTCTGTTTAACACTTCACATATATCATTTGATTAATCTTTTTAAAGCCCTATGAGGTAAGTACAATTATTACCCCATAATAAAGTAAGAAACTAGGGCATAGAAAGTTGAAGCAATCTTACCAAGAACGTACAACTAGTGACAGGCTGAGCAATTATTTACTTAATATTCTTCTTTATATACACTCATTTTTATGTACATATGTGTATTTTGAAGGCAAATTTTTTCTTACTAACTTTAATTGGAAAAGCAACATATTGTTATAAATAAAAGGCAGTCATAGAACAAAGACAGTGAAAACAAATCATGTTAATAAGTTTTAGGTGGACATGCTTACCTGTAAGAACTCTAGACCTGAGGTCTGCTCTGTCTTTGTTAACAGGGAGATAAGTAAGTGTTAGAGAGATGTTAAAAAGGCAGAGGTTTTAGTGCTTACTGATACTTTCCCCTTGAGTTAATTAGGAACTAAAAGAACTGAATGAGAAAGAACTCTCTCAGCAAGGAAGTCAGTGACATTTAATGCCATGTTTAGCTACTTCCTGTCCTGTAGCCACTTTGGTGTCATAACATCCTAACCAGCTTTTGCCTGATTTGGCACTATTCCTACTTCATGGCACTAAACCCTGCTGGCATGTAAGCATTAATACTGTCAACACTGCTTGCTCTCACTGAACCATTTTTCTTTAGAAAAATATTCGTTAGAAAATTTGTTAGTTTTTATTTCTGTTTAATTACAGGCCCTCCCCTCAGAATTGAGGCAAAGTTCCTTGTGTCTTAGGTCTTGGGGCAAAGTGAGCCAAGATCCTGGTGACTGTGATGATAAGATTAATAATGACTGACTCCTGTGGTTGAGCATCTACTGTATGCCAAGGAAGTGTGAAAGTATTTATAAATATTCTTGTTTATCATCACATTAACCTCAAGGGATCAATATCATTCCCGTTTTACTGTGAGAGCAAAACTGCATCTCAGAGCAGGAAGTAAGCTGTGCGTCTCAGAGCATGAAGTAAGCTGTTTAAGGTTACATGTCCCTTCTGGTCCATAGTCTTGTGTTTGAACCACACGTGAATTCTAGAATGAACTCAAGCTAAGAATTTATATCCCACGTAAGAGGCTGAGAATGACTTTTCACAGATAAAAATTCTTTCACAGGTATTTTAAGAGTCTCACAGTTCCTAGGTATAGATTTAGATTTCTTTAAATGTTTCATTTTCTCCCAAACTTCCTGTTGGTAAATGATTTAGTTATTTTCTACCTCGGTTCTTGACACCGTTTTTCCTTCTTGTCACTCCTATTTCAAAAATGTATTCAAATCGAGAGGCTCATCTTCTTCATTATCCAAATTTACTGCCAGCTGATTTCAAAAAAGTGTCCTATTTCGTGTGGAACTGAGTCCTTTTGCATAATGAAATCCCCCAGAAGAAGCAGAGTTGGTTTTAATCTGCAGTTTGCCACACACAAAAGACTTGTTATTGTTTATTTTTACTTTTCAGCCTATCCTCCAGTTTCTTGTTCCTGTGACTGTTAGAAGACTTGAATAAATGCTCAGTTAGACCTGATGTTTAGTAGTTGCCAGATCTGAGGCAACATTTTATTAAACTTCCTGCAGAGCGTCACTGGAATGCATCTGCTTCTTCCCACTGTCAGACTCTAGCCTTCTTTACTTTACTATCTTCCCATAATAATATTTTTTCCTCCCCTTTGTGGTATTTCCCTGGCAATGTAGTATCCCTCTTGCCAAAGTGTGGAAACAGCATGTACCATTCACCTTTCCTCTTTGGTGGGATAAACCACTTTTATTTTTTGGTAATCAATTCCATGGCTGAAAATTAGCATGTTTTTTCCTTTCCTTTGAAGCCTTCGGAATTCCAGTCCCTCTCCACCCCCTCAATTTTTACAGGAAGCTTTTGATCTTGAGGAGTTCTAAACGTATCTTCCGAATTTCTTGGAGATTTTTGGGAACACCACGAATAGAAAGCTCTTGTGTATAGAGCATCAAGCACACGACTCTGAAACACACCTTTTCAAACAAAAGAGGGAAATGGCAACTGCCCTCGTCCCAGGCAGGTAAATGGCTCATTATACACCAAGTTGTGATAAAGGCAAAACAAAAAGTCACAATGCTGTTGATATGTGAGCCCAGTTGGGACAGCTTTTTGACTAGCAGGGACTTTGTACACTTTCAATGGCATTTCAACCCTTGCCTGTTCTTTAAACAACATCATCTTTCTAGCCAGAATGTAAATGCGTGATGAAAATTTCCACATATTTTACACAGTCAGCCTCTTGGTATAGTATTTCCCAATAACAGAAAGTTGGTTGGCAATTAGGAAGTTATCTGAATTGTTCAAGTAGCTCTCCTGGTTTAGATAAACCCGTGTTCAGCAACTTGTTTTCGATTTGTAAAAACAAGCCAGATAAGACTCTTTTGCCGGGGTTATCTCAGCTCTTTCAGAGGATTCCAGACTAATTGTGCACCCATGCAGTCTGTTGCCAAGCCTTATTTAACAACAGTTTTCTGCCTTGCAAATGAGGCATGAAAATTTAGGCAAATATGCCCAGAAACCTCCAGATTAAAACAGGAAAAAACAAGACAACTGGTTTGTTGAGCTAGGTAAGATATGAGAGTGAAGCCTCAAGGGGTCCTATTTCAGAAGACTGATGAAGAAGCTTCTCAAAGGTAATGAGAAAAAAATTCAATAGCTTCTTTGAGAGATGAAGGAAGAGTTTTATTTTCTTGCTTCCTTAAACGAGCGATTTTGCCTAGTCTTTATAAGTAGTACACCTTTGGAATAATCCTACCAGAACAAAATGGTAGTACATCCTACATTCTTATGCACTTTACCCATATTCTTCCTGGAACACTTATCTGTACCACCCACTTTGGCATTTGATTACCCATTCTGGTGATTTATTCTCACATTTCCTATTATTCTTGTCTTTCCAAAGACAATGAACATGTACTGAGGAAGTCTTTTATAGTTTATGGTCGATATTCTTGCATACTTTATCTCATTCAGCACTTAGGACAAATTTGTGAAAAATGTTTTATTATCTCCATTGTTTTAGTCTTGGAAAGAAAACACAGCGATTTAAGTCATTTAGGTGGAGGAGCCTGGACAAGAAGCCCCATTTATCTGACTCAGAATCTCTCCCAGGGTCCTCATCCCTAATGATACTGTAAATTCTTTGGAAGAACAGATGGATCCCAATTGGGTTGAATTTATTATACTTGGAAGGTTATCTCACTAAATCAATCCTCTCAGGCCTGAGAGAGGTAATGCAAATGACTAGGTCACCAATATTCATAATAAATTCTTTATATACATTATCTCATTTGATCTTCAAAATAATCCCCTGAGCAGGAAATATTATTACTAACATTTACAGATGAAAAGATGGAGGTTTAGTGAAGTTTAGACCAACCACGTCCACACAGCTAATATGTGACCAAATAGAAATTCAAACTCATGTCCATCTGATACTTGTTTCCAAAGTTTTATCCATTCTACTTATATGTCGATTAATGAATCATTGAGCTTTTAACACCCAGTCAAATGGGCCCCTTGATACTATAGACCTTCTGCTATAGACTGAATGTTTATGTCCATCCACCCCCCTACCCTACCTCCCACCCTACAAATAAATATGTTGAAATCCTAACCCCCAAGGTGATGGTATTAGGAGGTGGGGCCTTTGGGAGGTGGTTAGGGCAAGAGGGTGGAACCCTCGTGAATGGGATTAACGCCCTTATGAAAGAAGCCCTAGAGACTCCAGGCCCCTTGCACCTGCAAAGTTATAGCTAGAAGGCCCTCACCACTCACCAAATGTGCTAGTGCTTTGACCTTGGACTTCCCTGCCTCCAGATTTGTGAGACATAAATTTCTGTGGTTTATAAGCCTATGGTATTTTGTTGTAGCAGCTCAAAAGGATAAGATTCCTTCTTGCCGAAAACACCTCCTTCATGTTCTGTGATTCCCTATGACCATAGTTACCCTCATACATCTCTCATTGCTGTTTTAAAAATAATGTTTATCATAACACATCTCATGCATACCAAAAGCCACAGGGAATCACATCACAAATATTCAAGGTAAAGGCAACATTTTGGTTTCCTATTTGCTTGGCTTTTTTTTAAGTAATAAAATATTGCAAACACTAGTTAAAACTCTCTTTCTTACTCCTCTCCTATTTCATTCCCCTCTCTTACCTGAGGCAATAGTTATCTTGAAGTTGCTGTTTCAATTCAACACTGTTCTCATTCACCTGCACATACTTTAATACATGGGTATTAATAATTATATATATACGCTATTAATTTATTTGCTTATAGACTTTAACAAATTGTGTCATTGGGAATGCTTTATTATGAAACTTTCCAAAATTATATTTTTTGTGATTTATCCATGATGACAAACAGCAATAATTTATCATTTATAGTGCTGAACTGTATTCCATTATATAGCACTACAATTTATCCATGTTTTTATTAATAGTAATTTTTCAAGTTTTTGCAAAGTTTTGCAATTACTGTTACTGCTGTTGAATAGGAAAGTTATTGAGTTTTTAAAAACATGTTGTCCTTCTTAAGTCTAATAGATCTAAAACTTTCTCTCTAGATTCTCCATGAGGATAATTACATTGTCTGCACATAATAATAGCTTTTTGGGTTTTTTTTTTTTTTTTTGCGGTACACGGGCCTCTCACTGTTGTGGCCTCTCCCGTTGCGGAGCACAGGCTCCGGACACGCAGGCTCAGCGGCCCTGGCTCACGGGCCCAGCCGCTCCACAGCATGTGGGATCTTCCCGGACTGGGGCACAAACCCGTGTCCCCTGCATCGGCAGGCGGACTCTCAACCACTGCGCCACCAGGGAAGCCCTGTATTTTCTTTTATTTTTTTTAACTATCATGCCTTATTTCTTTTTCTTGCTTTGTTCTTTAGCTAGGACCTTCAGGACAATGGTAAATAACAGTAGCAATAGGGCCGTCCTTAAATTATACTTTGAAGGGTAAACTTCGAAAGTTTTATCATTTGATGTAAGCTTTTGATAGAATACTTAGGTTAGAGAATGTTGTTTCATTTTTTGTTCACTATTTTTTTTTTAAATTCACAATTGAGTATTGAATTTTATCAAATGCAGTTTCAAAATCTCCTGAGCTTTGTTTACTCTTTAATTTCCATTAGCCATTCCTCTTGGAGGCCTAGAAATGTAGGGTGCCCAAAAGCCCGTGGCATATCCTCCCTCTCCATCTCTATCAGGAATTCATAACTCACTCCGTGTGCTTGAGTGGGGAATTGGAAGAATCACAGATCTCAGACTCTATCTCAAGAGACTGAATCAATTGTTCCAGGTGGGGTCTTGGCTTTGCTACTTCTACAGGCTCCTTTGGTGTTTTCACCTGGAGTTGAGAAGTACTATCATAAAGGTACTTTTAAAATGATTGTGGTGGGAGAGAGGTGGAGAGATCAAGGGAGAAGGATGTTTTACCAGAAGAGTGTATATTTTTCTTTAAAAAATATGTTATTCACTATTATAAACTTGCTCTCTCTCTCTCTCTTTTTCTCTCTCTCTCTCCAGTAGCAAATTCTTTTTATGATTATATCTTACGGGATGTAGGATGAGACCTTCAAATGAACAAACTGTAGCTGGCTAGGGGCTTTTCGATAGCTATAACATGGAAACTTCACTGTCTTGATTTTACTCTATACATTTGCTACAGAAAAAATATTGCCTTTTATCTTCTGAGAGAGTTTGAATATTATCCCCTTCCTTCCCTCAGACAAGTGAAAGTTATTTTTCCAAGAGCCAGGCTCCAAGACAAAAGGATCATCAGGGTCTATTGAGACAAAAGAAGCAAAGAGGGTTTGGGGGGAGTATAAGATAAAAAAAAGGAAAAAAAGCTTGCTAAACTGGTCACTTAGCTCTGCGGACCACAATAAGGGGGAAGGAAAAAAGCTTTTCCCTCCTCCAAGAAGTTTAAAGGGCACTTTGCTACTCCAAGTACTGGCATCAGCAACACCTGGGAGCTTGGTTGAAATGCAGATTCTCAGACCCTTAACTCAGAACTACTGGGTCAGCATTTGCAGTTTAACAAGATTCCTGGTGAGTCATATGCACAATAAAGTTTAGAAACAGTAGTTAAATGAAACATTAGTTCTCAACCTTGGATACACAATGTAATCACTGGGGGGAATTTTAAAAATGAAATGCTGGGTCTTCTCCAGAGATTTTGATTCAGTTGGACTGAGGTGGGGTGTACTAGAATTACTGGGGGAAGAATTAGCTTCAGTTGATGGAGAGGAAAGCGGGAGTTGGTGCATTCCTAGCGACCTGACATGGAGTAGTAATATCCAAGAAGTTAGTGGAGAAATTGAGGGGGACTCCTGGGATTTTAAAGAATTGGGGAAACTGATAATATTGCTGATAATCCTTCCTGCTGTTTCACTCCTGAGATTCCTGATTAAAGGTACCTCTTTTTGCGCAAAAGATACACATTTATATGGAACCAATCTTCCACGGATACTGAGGGACAGCTGTATAAACTATACCCCTAAGAGTGTTTTGAATCCATTTATTATAGTATCCTTATTATTTCATTGCCCTAAGTGATCCTAGAATGCTTTTTTAAAAACTGTTCTCAGAAAGAGTTATACTTTGTCCCAAATCTGAGGTTTTGTAGAAATAAAATCTCACTTCTGTGTATTTGATTGTTTTGTTCATTGTATTTTGTTAATTCATGCAATTTCACTAGCTATTTAGTCAAGAATTTCAACTTCATGAGTACTTTAAAACACATCAGTTGTGTATGGGAAATGTCAGTATTTATAAGTCAGTTGTGTATGGGAAATGTCAGTATTTAGAAGTCTGTGAAAGAAAGAAATATCTAGACTGTGGTTTTAAGTAGCATCTGAATAGTTTCAATTATGTTATGTAGGCTTTTTTGTGTCATATTAAGGACCTAAATCTTATATAATTACAGTTTAATTATTTTCAAATTATTTGAAAAAATTGAATTCTCTGGTTTTAGTTATTCACTTTTCAGTCATGTGTTTCATAATGGTAAAATTTATTATGTTTAGCTCCTGGCTCATTTGGTCATTAAAATGCAAACCTTTGCCACTATTGTCTCTTCCATATTATTCCTTTGAAGCCCAACATACATTGAAAATATCATTTCTTTAATTTTATTAAACAGTTTCAGTTCTTTTATAGTTCTCTTTCCAAGTTGACAAATAGAATTACCTTTTATTCAGTAGAATATCACAATATAATTTTACTTGTATGTCAGTAGAAGAGGAATAATCTTTCTCACTCATTTTTTGGATTATTTTGTAAATCTCTTCACAGTCAAATATAAGATTTGTACCCAATTATGGTATCTGCAGACTTAAATCTACTCATTGTTTTGTTGAACCTCATTTCAAATGGCACTTGAGTCCACTACCCGGAATTATTCTTTGTTTCTTATGCATTTGATAATAATGTATGTGATGCTTCTTCTTTTATAGGCACTTTCCACTTAGAATGACATTCTAAGCCTCTTGACCCTGCTTTATAATCATTTAAACCATTACTGAACTCTTTTTCGTTCATCTTTCCTCTTGGTCTTTTCCAACAAATTTGATCTACTTCTACAACCACAGGTGCCATTCATCCTGACTCACCCTTACTCAAAATTACGTAATCAGTTAGTGATATCTCCTTGGTACAAATTATACCAAGGAGATATCACTAACTGATTATGTAATTTTGCTTCTGTTTTTTACCCTCAGGATAGAAGAATTGACATTGTCCTCTTTCATGAAATTTCTAGCTTTGGGCGTTAGGTGCTGTGACTCATAGTTTTCCTATGCTCCAATTCTGAATATATGGCTCCATTCAAGAATATATTGACCAACTGAATACTTTTACAGGAAGAAAAAAAATTAAAAGAAATATACGCACTTTTACTGTATTGAAAAAACACTGAAGAAGCCTTCATTTTTTAAGTATAAGGTGATTTTGGAGAGCTAGGATAGACATTTTGACATTTTTCCAAGTAGTTCTAGGTTTGTGTATAAATCTGTAAATAGTATCTGCCTACCCTGAAAAAGGTATTGAAAATTCCCAATGTGTCATCATGAATATCTTTTCTAGTTAGTCCACAGATAAAAACCTCACTGATAAATCTTCCATATGGTTTTCCTCCTCCCTTTAACAAGGTAAGGCTAATATGTTTCCATATAGTCTAAAAATCTAATGCCCAGGTATTTCAATAGGGTGTTCCGAAAACTCTCTCCTACCCTCAAATTACAAGGTCCTTAAGAATCAATTTTTGGAGTTCCTATAAATCAGAGTAAACTCATGTTTCTGAGGATGTACTGGGTGACGAGAAGGGACAGAGAGGCAATCTTGGAAAGTGAAGGGATGGAAAGAATAGTATCACATGAAGTTACCAATCGTATTTCTCTTATTCTTTCTCTACCTGCTTTAAAGATCCTTTAGTTCTACATTTCCCTGAAATAGCTCTAAGGATCCTAATGGGGAATCTTGTGTGCTTGATGGATGGCCATTTTGGATGCCTTCTAGCTTCTGCTCTTTCCTCCTTCCCAGCTCTGGATGGTTATGATGATGACTTCTAATACTGACAATGTCCAGAGCTAATTCCTGTAATGCTTGAACGCACCAGCCCAGCTTCTGGGGCTCCACCAACGCAACACCTGCACATTTAGGATTGGCTCAATGCTACTACTGAAATTGGTCCCCTCTGAATCTGTGCTGAGCATCCCAGAGATCCAAGTCATCTCCTGAGGGAGGTATTCCTGATCCCTTTATGTAGGAATGGCTGTTCTTTTGTTTCCTACGTTACAGTTATTAAGTATTTTTCTTGTTCATTGCCCAATGCCAGACATAGTGCAATATTTGAATGAAGGAAGGAAGATCACCTAGGCATTTTATTAAATATATCTATTATTAGGCCTCATCCCCAGAGATTATGAATCATTGTTTGTAGTTGAATCTAGGAGACTGATTTTCACAAAGTGCTCTCATGTGATTCTGCAGGTGATCTGTCTAGGGACCATGGGTTAAAACACTGCTATAGGAGCAATAAATACGGGACTTGGCAAAATTCTGCACATGAATTGGGTTTTTCCTTTGGGGAAAAAAAAAATAACTTAAAGGAATGCCAGAAGGTAAATGATACTTGGATTTACTTAGCAGTTTATTTACATGTATCTATACCTAATTACATCATTTATTATACAGATGCCATGCCAATTTTGAATCAAGTGCTATTTTCATTAAGAATGAATAACCCAACGATGAGTGATCAGAGGCAGAGTCCTAGCCCTGGCTCTTTTCTCTCTTTTCCATCATTTTTGAGTTTTTTTTTTTTTTCTTGGTAGTAATATTGTCTTGTATCGTTTTGTGGCTACAGGGGCTGCTGCTGCTGCTTCCTTAAAATCATTTTGCCCAAGTTAATGCTACCCTTGCTAATATACTTCTTCATTTATCTCATTGGACATCAATTGCTCACATTTTGCACTTAAACTTTTGTTAAATTGTATTTTAGTGCCGAATGTGATGGAAATCTGTCTAGTTAGGAAGATATTTATATGCTACATTTAGCAGATGTGATTGTTTTTTTCTGAGCTAGGTTTCCCTGTAGGTTACACTAACCTGAGCTTCCTCTTTGTGATATTTGTTGTATGTTTCTGTAGGGGCCCCTTGTGTCTTAAAGTAACCCTGCCTTCCTAGTCTTCTGTGGTGGTGTTTCTCAAACTATAATGTGCAAATGAATTACCCAATTCAGAAGGGGTGGGGTGGGCCACAGGATTCAGCATTTAATCACAAGTTCCCAAATGCTGCTGGTCTACAGACCAAACTTTGAGTAACCAGGCTCCAAGGAAACCAAGAGTTGGTTTTATAGCCATACAGCCATTGGTTTCACCGATCATAATCCTTTTCCAAAAAGGGGCTTCTTCCTGAATTCATAAAAATGTTGTGAGTAATTTCTCTGAAAAAAAAATCCTTTTGGCTTTCTTATCATCTTGGCCATGTATCGTAACATATATAATCACACTAACAAGTTTTGACTATGAACTGTACTCTTTTCGATTCAACTGCATTATCTCTCAAGAGTTTACTCAAATCTTAGCCTCTTCTCAATACCTTCTGCCACAAGATTTAGATCTTCATTGTTTCTCATTTTAATTACTATAAAATATCCGAAAGGGTTTTCTTTCCTCGCTCTTTGCTTCCTTGTAATGCATATTCTATTTATCTCCTCTTGCCTCCTCTTTATTCTCCATCCTCCTACATGAAACACCTCCTGATGTGCTTAACACAGGGGCAGATGGAGCCTAAGCCAGGAAGGAGGTAGAGTGTGATGGTGAGTTTCCATTCCACCTAACCTACAGGCTGAACTGCTGCATCTCACCCTCTGATTGAGTGCAAAACAAAAGCGGGGAACAGTCCACCTCTCATGCCCTGGATCCATCATGGCTGTGTAATTAGACAGCATTGCACAAGGCCAGTGAGACAAGGCACATCCCTATGAACTGCAGAGGATTAAGCCCACAGACGCTCAGTATGCTTCAGTGACTCCAACAATGAAAAGGTTTTCCTTTCCCCAGCAGCATCATAGGCTGTGCTTGAGGTAAATGGGCAAGTGGGGAAAAGGGGTAAGTTAATAGGAGCAGCATTTTCAAAGGATCGTTGAGGTTGCTATTTTTGTGACTTAGAGCCTTAAGCAGTATGTATGAGATCCCACCCCACTGGTAAGAAGAGATGACCAGGTATGCTCTGTAGACACAGGAAAGCATCCCAAGGAATCTCCAGAAATATTTGGGAGGAGCTCCCCAGAAAGAGTGGGCTCCTGCCAATCAAGCTGGTGGGTCCCAAAATGTGGAGATTTATGAAGTGGTATTAAATCAATGTGACCCAATTTTATACACAAAACCTTTTGAACTTTGGCCTTACAAGCTGTCTATACATCCTCAGGACCTGTCCACGTCTGGTAGATCTGGGATGCTATTAAATACTTGCTGAATAAATTTAAATAGCTAAATAATTTTCTTATGTATTATATTCCACAGGTTCTCTGGATTAGCTACCTAACAAGTTGATTGACCACCAGGAATGATGACTTTTCTTAAAAATATTTTTGTGAATATTATGTTTATTTCATTTATATGAAAATATTTAGTAATCTTTATTCTAAATAAAAAGAAAAGAAAATTGACATCTTCATAGAAATGGCTTATATCTATTCTTTTTCAGACTATGTTCTGGAGAGCCCTGGAGTTCCCCTCAAATGTGGGAAACACTATGGGGATAGGGAAACCAAGGAGAGTAAGCAGACCTCTGTATTCCCCATCCCATTTCAAACAGATTAGATCTTCTTTTTTCTGCTTTATGTATTGGATTTCTGAGTAGGACTTCATTTGGAGAGGGAGATTGTCTGCAAATGATTAAGTAAATAAATAAATAAAATAAAAATGGAAATTCGATGATTGACAGGATTCTGTAGTGTGTTAGTTGTGTTAGTTTTCCTGGGGCTGTTTTACAAAGTATGTTCCCTCCTTTTGTTTGCTACCAGCATGGCATTACAGCCTCTTCCACTGGGCGACTCCCTTGTGTTGACAGAGCTCCAGCAGCTTTCACAGGAAGCTGAACCTCTGTAAAGTGTGTATGTGAGGAAGCTGTGTGCTCTCAGATCTCAGTGTAGCCACTGAATTAATATGGTTACTTCTGAAGAGAGGTGACTCCATGAAATATTAACCAGACCTGGCCTCAGGAATAAAGGCTTAATTCCTGCTGTGTCATCAGCACTTTTGAGCATAAAATTTTCGAGAGCTGGAAAGTTTCCTTCCTTCCTTCATCTCTTTTAGTGTCAGTATTATTCTCCCAGGCTTTTTTTTTTTAGCTTGGTTAAGTGACTTTGTGATAAAAATTAGTGAACTACACAGAGGTCAAGTTCATCAGGGGATTTATTTTATTTTTTTCAGAGATCACATCACCCTCTGTGATCTCAATTTCAAATAGGGAAAATTTTGTAATTTCAACTAATTTCATTTGAGGTTATTTTCTGCTAATTTGGTAAAATAATTCTTGAACTTATTTATATTTTTCATCTGAACTACATTTACAGGTAACCACTTCCTGAGCATAATTCAATAGTTTATTCAGTTTACTGTTTGTCTTAATTTCATTGTTTCAAAACTTTAGAAGAGTCCCTTCTTCTTATAGTTCCAAAATGGTGGCTGTAAATTTATATTTATCTTACTAATCTCCATTATGATTTTTTTTTTTTTTTTTTTTTTTTTTGTGATACGCGGGCCTCTCACTGTTGTGGCCTCTCCCGTTGCGGAGCACAGGCTCCTGACGCGCAGGCTCGGCGGCCATGGCTCACGGGCCCAGCCGCTCCGCGGCACGTGGGATCCTCCCGTACCGGGGCATGAACCCGTGTCCCCTGAATCGGCAGGCGGACTCTCAACCACTGCGCCACGAGGGAAGCCCCATTATGATTTTTTAAATCCTTTTTTTATTGTGGTATAAAAAACAAAAGCTTTTAGCTTTTCACTGTTGAGTATGATAGCTGAAGGCTTGCCATATGGGTCTTTATTATGCTGAGGTACATTCCCTCTATACCTTCTTTGTTGAGTCTTTATCATAAATGGATGTTGAATTCTGTCGTTCGCTTTTTCTGTACCTATTCAGATGGTTATATGATTTTTTTCCCTTTATTTCATTAACGAGATGTATGACAGTGACTGATTGGCAGATGTACCATTCTTGAACTCCTGGAATAAATCCCACTTGATTGTGGTGTATAATCCTTTTAATGTATTTTTGAATTTGATTTGCTAATATTTTGTTGAAGATTTTTGCATTTATGTTCATCCGAGATATTGGCCTGGAATTTTCTTTTCTTGTGGCGTCCTTGTCTGGTTTTGGTATCAGGGTAATGCTAGCCTCATTAAGTAAAAGGAAAAGTTTGGAAGAGTTCCCTCCTCTTCTATTTTTTGGAAGAGTTTGAGAAGGGATTGGTATTAATTCTTCTTTGAATATTTGGTAGGACTTACCAGTGAAACCATCTGGTCCTGGACATTTGTTTGTTGGGAGGTTTTTGATTACTGATTCATCCTCCTTACTAGTAATCAGTCTGTTCAGATTTTCTGTTTTGTCATGATTTAGTTTTGGTAGGTTGTATATGCTAGTGGTGATAAAATCCATCAGCTTTTGTTTATCTGGGGGAGTCTTTGTCTCTCCTTTATTTCTGAAAGACAGTTATGCTGGATATAGTATTCTTGGTTGGCAGTTTTTTCACTCAACACTTAGAATATATCATCTCACTGAATACAATTTTCAGTTTAGTTACTGTATTCTTCAACTCCAAAATTTGATTGGTTCTTGTTTATATTTCCTATCTCTTTGCCAAATTGCTGTTTTCTTTTGTTCTATTTTCATTTTTGAATTTGCTCTATTTTCATTTTTTTCATGTATCATTTTCCTTAGCTTGACCATCTTTATGTGTTTTTTTGGGTTCTTTGCCTGGTAATTCATATACCTTATTTCTTTCGTGTTTTTTTCTGGAGATTTTTCTTTTTTTCATTTGATTGG
Source organism: Delphinapterus leucas (assembly GCF_059928025.1). Lineage (NCBI taxonomy): Eukaryota > Metazoa > Chordata > Mammalia > Artiodactyla > Monodontidae > Delphinapterus > Delphinapterus leucas. The sequence continues at coordinate 23,022,752 of NC_143145.1, forward strand.
ACCATTTCCTCCTGTTCACGTTCTTTGTATCAATAATTTTGTGTTGGTACCCGTGCATGTGAAAAAACAGTCACCTCTCCCAGCCTTTATGGACTGGCTCCACACAGGGAAAGACCTTCACCCATCAGCCTGAATAGAGATTCTGGGGGCCTTTCAGACTTTTTCTGTGGATGTGTCTCTAACTACAAATCTACACAAACAAGTGCTTTGTGTAGATTCCTGATTAAAGGGATATACTGTTTGTTTGTTTGTTTTAAAGGAGCTTGTAATCTCTTGCACCCTCTGGCATCTGTCTGCTATACCACAGGTCCTTTGAAGCAGTGACTGGACACCCAACTCTTTTTTGTTCTCAACAGCCTGTAGGCATTTAGATTATGTCAGGTCACATCAGGTCCCCAAGTTGGAGTAGACAGAACCAGACCCTCAAGCAGCCCCTGGAAACCTGGAACATTGAAGGCATGCTCCACACTTCTCTTTCCCCCTGAGGATGCAGACGCTGAGCTATGTCAGCCTGTGTCTGCTGTACTGTGTGTCCTCTGGAGCAGCAGGATGCTACCCAGCTTTTTTGTTTGTTGTTGTTCTCAGTGGCCCCCAGGCATCTAGCTTGTGCTGGGTCCTGTCAGTGCTCTAAGTAAGAAGCAACCCTCACTGCTCAAGGTCAGAATGTTGGATGTACACTCTTCAGTCTTCTGTTTGCCTCTCTGTGAAGAAGCCAGAAGCTGGGAGTTTTATTCTGATTATGTGAGAGAGCTCATGATGAGAAGACTCCAACAATTTTCCTACTGGGTTTGAAGCAGCTGGTTTTATGCTCACCTGGGGTGCAGGGGTCCCTGAGCTCTTTTCTAGATTTCTCATAAAGAGAATTATTCCACATGTTTTTGTTGAATAACTGTCTGTGGGAGAAAGGAGGGTCTTGAGCTTCTTATTCTGCCATATTACTAATGTCACAATCTTTTTATTTCATCTCTTTAGAGGATTTGTGTTTATAAAAATTAATCAACTTATCTTGAATATCATTTAAGGGCTTGGTGCTGTGGAATGAATACAATAACCTATGAGTCCTGGTCTTCTTTCTTGAAAATTTACTATCTAGCTGCAGAAACTAGTAATAGATGTTTTAGATAGTAATATAGTAAGAATTAAATAACAAAAAAGGGAAAAAAACAAAGTAACTTCACAGATACTGCTCTCACTGTGTTCAGAGCCTTTTGTCCTGTGCAGGCTCAGTTTCACCTATTTCTTCAGGTCACTCTAAATAGGGGAGGAGTCTTCTTGATATAATCAGTGGATACGATTGGAAACATCAGCACTGATATCGGTCTAGTTGCTAGTCCTCCCAGGGAGACAAATACTCCCCTTCTGCTAATCAAACCATGATTGCTCAGTCCATGTAGCTGCTCTTGGTTAGTACAGTAAACTGGAAATCTTGCCACTATATGTCCAGCAATAGATTGAAAGCCTTGGATATTAATGTTAGCCCAAATGAAACCAGATTTCAGCATATACAGCTATCCTTTTGTGAATAAAACTCTTCTGGGTTGGTGAGCACTTTTCTAGTCCTGGTTATTTGCTCTTCTCTAAGCCGACCACAGCATTGAGTTTCCAGCCTATTGTGTGTTGGACCCCCTAGGTCATGGCAATTTCAAAGCAATAGTTAATTAACTACTGGCTAAATTATAGTCAACAATTAATGACGAATTTCAAAAGACTTGGAGATTTCAGGTTAGAAAACACTGACCACAATTCATGATTTAAAAATTCTGTCTTCAGATGGAATCATCTCGTTTTATCCAGATCTTGTAAAAATAAAAACTAAAAACAAACTTTTCTTAATTCTAACTCTGTCTTTTAGGCTGAGAAGTGATAGGCCTTCTCACCTCATTTCTTATTTTTCTCTTATCCAGTTTCTTTTCTGCGTTTTCTGGTCTGCTTTTATCTCCACCATTTCAATCAAATGGATAATTTTTAAGTTATCCCACAACCAGTCCAAAGTCATGCATGTTCTTAGAGACTTCTCTGGCACTTTAGATAAATTTTATAATTTTTCTACTTTAATTCTAGTGTTAGAATTACAAGGTGTTATCTAGAGAGATTAATTTACAAATGTGGAAACATTATTTTCAGCAGCTCAACGAGCCTCATATCTGATATTACTCTTCTCAGGAAATTTCTCGCTCTGTTGCCCTCCCCAGTACCCATTACCTGAAGCTGCTGGATTATTTTCTTCATCAAACCCTGCATTTGCCTCTGATTTTTTTCTTTCTCTGGAATGTCCTTCTTTCTCTTAACTTCAAGGATCAATTCCTCTGAGAAATATCTGACCCTCTTTCTATTGTTTTTCCTCTTTGCTCCCCAAATGTGTTCTTTTGTCCATCTCTCTGACAAGATGACAATGTTAGAACTAACAAATCATCACTGCCACTGCTCCTCCAAGTGCATTATTCCATCATTACTACCTGTAAGCCTGCCTTGAAGTTTATCCTGATTTCTCTTTTGTTTAGATTATGACACATATAACTTCCTCATTCCTTGGACCCCAGTTTTATGTAGCTGGCTTTTGGATTTTCCTCTTGCTTTCTTAGTTTCATTTAACTGCTGTGAGAACATCCACAGTCACCCCACGGTGGAGATTGCACAGTGATTTGCTTAAAAGCCCCAGCACTAGGAACCATCATTGTGAGTTCAGGTACTGGCTCCTCCATTTATTAACTCTGTAACCTGGGGCAATTTACATAAAACTTCGGAGCCTCAGTATCATCACCTGTCCCTTGGCTTTTTTCAGTAAAAAGAGAAAGATTAAAAGAGAAATTTTTTGAAAACTATTTAGCACAATGCCACGTATTTAGTAAACACTCTAATGGTTAACTTATCTTTTATTATTAAGTCAAGGTGAAATAGTAAAAGTCAAACTTGTGTTTTCCTTTATCTATTTTAATATGAACTTACTTCCTCCTAATCTATAGATAATAATTTACTTCTTTACTACATAATTTGTATTTGCTGGTGTGTCCATGTACAGGTGATGTGGCTTTCTTTTCCCAAACAGGGAGAGCCCTTAGAGAGACGGTTCTGGTAACAAGTAACAGGTCGAAAGAATAGTTTAACTCTGTCCAAACTCATCTTGTAATACTTAGTAGAGATTCTCCATCTTTTAATTGTTTTATAGCTTATAATATTGACAGCAAAGCAACTGAAAGGAAAGCTTATTTTTCAAATATTTTAATGTGGGTTCACGTGCTAGAGACATTTTGTTCATTTTTCTTTTTTTTAGTAGTCAGTGTTGAAATTGTGTAATACTTCCTTAATTGTTTTTCATGTTAAAATCTTTATGTCTTTTTATGATGTAGAATTTCAAGGACGTCTAGTCCATTTGTATTGGAGCAGATTTACAATCGTTGTCTAGTGTATTTGCCATATCCATGGATGTTCCCTTGGATAAAATCTGGGCCAAAATGGAGTGGCTTTTATTTATACATTGAATCTTTTAAAGTTTTCAACTATCTCAAGAGCAGAGCAAACCTACTTTGTACTTGGCTGATGGGTACAGAAGATTATTATCCTCCTCTGTAGCTGTCAGACAACACTGTATCTTCAGTCATCTCACAGCCAGCCAATACTTTCCTCAAATTTATTTGGAATAAATTATAATCCTGATGGATTTTCTTAATTTATCCAGAACTCAAAATGAGTATTTAAATTAAACCAGATTATCAGAGAACTACATATGTAGGCTATATTTCATTGACCCTTTGTAGAATTATTTTTACTTAGACTATTGATCTATGTTAAAAAACTTGATAAGAAATGGTATAAAACTTTTAATTATATTTACTGTAAAGATAATTTTGAAGATTTTACTGCATTCAAATGTTGTCAGGTCCATAGGCAAAATTTCTTTCAGATACCAATATTTGAATAGCTGAGTTTAATCTGGTAGAGATTGATACTGATACTGTAGTATAATGCCAATGTGGACATAACCAAGAGATTTATGGCCCATTATTATGCTAGTGTGTTCATTATTTGACCCATAGAATAATTTTATCTGTGCTAGTTTACTTTATTTGACTATAGTAGATATTAATGTCATTCCTTACCTAAGTCTACTGTTTGTTTTTTCCTTTACTTAACCAAATTTATTGATTGAGTCCTTACTATATACGGAACATATTTTTAGTCATTCTGAAGAACAACAAAGGAAAAGCAAAACCTACCACCCTTTCTTCAAGAATCATTTGGATTACTGAGAGAGGATTAAAAACACATTTGGAAAACTAATTGGAAAATTTTCTTAGATTACATGAGATTAATATAGAATAAACAATATATTTAAGTGCTGTGGGAATATGGGATGAATGCAGTCATATAGCTTTATGAAGTGGTTTTTCCTCAAAGTTCAAAAAGAAAGTAAAATATTAAAAAAGAGCAATGTACATCTCAGAGAAGTAGGAAATAAATTTTGTTATTCTCACTGACAAATAGAGGAAGACCAGAGTATTAATGCTTCTGTGATACTTTGGAATTGAGGAGAACTTAATTGGCTAGAATGTTTGGCAAAATTTCGAAAAGTGGACAAATGTTTCACTTTGAAAACTGACTTCTATTCTTCTGAGATCCTATAAAGATTGAATCATCTTTCTCAAGCTTACTCATCAGTTCTCTTTCACTGCTTTTTATGGACATTACATTGTCAAATGTAGGGGAGGGGACTTATTTTTGTTATTTTAATATGGTTTGTTCAGTATTTTGATGTGTATATTTACATTATGTGCTAGAATAGTGTTTACAAAAAGCCCTGAAATGGATGGATTCACATTCAACCACAATTACTTGGTGTGCAATTTTACTTTAAAAAACCCAGAATTATGAAATATGTTTTAATTAGGGTGACAGATTATTTTGGTAAGGTAAGAAGTCAAGGAGAGCTTAGTGCCTTCATATTATGTTTTTTTCTCAAAATGCAAAAATCCGGAAAGAATATGAACTTGTATCTTTGTTCAACTTAAGGCAGTTTTCTCTCCTACTATCTAAAGAGGGTCATTGATTCTAATATGTAACTTTCTCATTGCACTTTTTTAAACTGGAAAACTATATTGCCCTGGGAATGGTGGCAACCGTAAAACATATGCTCCTCTTTATATGTTAAAATGCTACAAAGATGAGAGAAAAATTAACGTGTTCTATTAGGGGAAGGCCAGGTGGATATAGACTCTTAAAGATTTCAGTTTGAATAGGAAAATTCTATTTTTCTGGAGTTCAACTGCATGAGAAAAAAATTCATTTTGTTTAAATAGTATTAGAAATTTAGAAGGAAAATATGCTGAAATACAGTGAGTCTTCTTGGGGAAGTGGGTGGTGATGGATGTGTGTTACTCTGCTTTCTTAATTTTTCATAATCTTATTATTTTATAATCAGGAAAAAATATAGAACTGCAAACAATTAAGAATGAGGTAGTTCATGATATTGCCTGTAATAAAATAAAGCATCGCATATTTTAAAATTAAGATAACTGGGGAACCATATGGATCTTGGAAGCCTTTAATGAACATTTGAAAGCCCTAACACAGAATTTGGAAACCAAATAAGGCAAGTATTAATTTGGGCTTCAGGAGTGAGTACTTTTACTCTTTCACGATTGTAGGCAGATTTCAGGATAGATGTTCATGCAGAGCCAGACTATAAATGGATTGTAGTCACTCCCCTGAGTAGTTTCATTTTCTGATAAATTTAGAAAAATCCTGAATCTCTTCCTGAGTGAACATCAGTAAAGCTGGGAATCTTTCCAAGAGAGCATAAAGGGATTTATCCAGAGTCTGAATTTCTGTTGCACTAGGAATGTCAGATAAGTACTTGGAGTAAGAACATCACTATCAGTGGGTTTGCTGGTCTCTATAGTAAATTCTGCATTTATAAGCTATTTGTGAGAACTTTATGACCTCGGATCAGAGAACGGGACTGGAAACATCTCCTGGATATATAGCAAATGACATTAAAATAACTGGCTTTGCTAATCCTTCTAAAATGGGGAGGCCCTAAATATCACAGTCTTCAAAGACAGGAAAGGAAGAATAATTGTCAGACAAAATAAGAAGTATCTAATTGAACATGAGTGGTCAAGACTCAAAAGAAATAAGGACAGTATAGCCTGTGTTATCTACATAGTAAGAAATATATAAAAATAGCAAGACATTAAATAGGAAGGAAGGAAGGAAAAGAAAAGAACAAAAACTGAAAATCAACATTAAAGCTTAAAGCATACAGTTTGGTTCAAAGACACGTACCTATGTTTGTATTGCCTTATTCTCTATTATGGATCCTACTGTTGTACCATATGAATGCATTTTTTTAAAAAAACCTAAAAGAATTTTTACTATAAGAGTCTGGCCATAATAATGAAACTTAATTCTAGACTTGGTAGATACAGAAAACAATGTTCCCCCATGTTAAAGACTTAGTTTAGTAAAGACTTGGTTTAGCTAAACCAAATAATAATGATTACAATGGCCACCACAACAAAAAAACCTGAATTTCCTGTGACTGGAACTTAAGAGATCTTTGCAAACAGTTTTTGAAAATGTATGCTGGTGCTTCAGCCATGATGTCCATCTGCTTTACATTGTACAACTTCTACTGTGGGAATACAAAGAATTCCTGTTCTTAACCTACTGTATAACTGAGGATGTAGTTGAGAGAAAGAAACTATAATAAATATCATATATATTTAGGCTCTAATTGGGATTAATAGTAAAAACAACTACATTTCTGTAGTATTTCCTATGTGCCTGGCACTGCCATAAGGTTTTAAGATTAAATAATTAACTATTTAATCTTTACAACAACTATAGTCAATACTGTTACTTTCCCTATCTTATAAATGAGGAAACGGAAATTTTCTAAGATCAGACAACATGGAAGTCACAGTGGAGCTAGGATCTGAATCCAAACCATCCGAGCCCAGTCAGCACACTTTTCTACTTGGTGCTTTGTTTTCCAGTTTCAATAGCTATTTTATTTTATTTTATTATTTTATTGTATTTTATTTTATTTTTATTTTATTTTATTTTTCCTCAAATGAACCAGCCTATTTTCCTCCTTAGGATGTCTATTCTTATTAAATTATTAAATTAATTACCTTTCCTATCTTCCTCCCTCGCCTAACTCAACCTGCTCATTCAGATGTTAAGTGATCTTTCTTCAGAGAAGCATTCCTAGTACCCTGGACTTCACCTTCACATTGCTTATCACGGTTGTAATGAAATAATCTTGACTTTGGTTGTGTAATTTCTGTATCACTGCCTGTAACGTTAGCTCCCCAGGGGAGAACAGATGACGGTTTTATTTGCCTTTCTGTTCTAGTTCAATGCTTTGACCAAAGTGGGTGCTCAGTAGATAGTTGGTGAATGAATGAACAGTATAAAACAAGACTAAATTTCTGCGCTTAAATGAAAGCATAAAGCCCAGGAAATATATATTTTTAAAGAAAACAAAGCATATGTTTTGATTCAATTTCAACGAAATAGAGGCTGACATATTTTTAAAGAGTAATTAAGTATTTTTACGTGCCATTTTTGTTTCACTGTGGTAAACTTGAAAGCTTACAAATACCTCCTGTCTTCATTCTCCTACGATTAAAAAATTTTTAAAAATTCAAAACGTGAACCAATTTTATTAGTAAGCTTTACATTTAGTCTGAATCAAACTGGTTGGAAACTTAGTTATTTTCATTCATTGGTTAAATTCTCTGTGAATATTTCCTTTCATAATGAAACTATTTCAACTTAATGACGTGTTAGTTACTGGAACAAAAATTATAGCCTCAAACGAATTAATGGTCCCACCGAATCGTGCCTGCTTTAACCACAGTCCTGTTTGTGGTAGCAACCTAGGGAGGTTTTAAATAGGCCAGAAACGGGGCTGGGGGTGGAGGGTGGAGGGTGGCGGTTGACTTATCATTCCCAGGAGTTGCAGTACTGCGGAAACACAAAGTAAAGATACATTTGAAAGTCGAAGCAAAGCAAAACAATTAAAAAAAAAAAAAAAAAGATTTTCATTTCACAAGACCCTACAGCTAATTATTTGTATAAAACCAAAAAAATCTTGGCAAATTTATTAGCATTAAAACCTATTTGATCTCAAAACCATAGGATTTCAGATGAAAAGTATCTGCATTCAGACCTTATGGTAAGTGTACTGATCTTTAAGAAAAACTCCCTGCTCCATAGCTCTGCCCTGCTTTCTGTGAGAGTTGGGTTGTATTAATCTTTTTTCTGATGAAGGAAGTAATAACTGATTAATATTGATATGCTAGGGAAAATAGAGAACATATTTTGTTTCCTTGTATCAATGAAAAATGAGAAGCTCTGTCTGCTGTGTGAAAAAAAAATCTGATTTTTACATAGGAAATTCTGAAATCAGTGTTTGCTGAAAAGCATTTACAGTAAAAAAAAGATGGCTTTGCTTAGTTCTAAAAATTGAGTTAGAAGATATAGGGAATCTAAGCAGGTTTATAAATATTCTTTTCATAAATTTGAATTTATTTATTAGAGAATGAAATAATTGTTTACAGTTTGCTAAACACATGTGAGACTATATAAACAAAGACAGAGCCTTGCAAATAGAAATAACTTGTGAGAGTATCATTTTAAATGTTTGATTTTTGTTCCAATGATAATAAAATGAATATTGTAGTTTTGTTTTACAAGCCTTTCTAAATAGAGCTAATATTATGAGTAGTAGATTAGGTTAGAAAACGTTATGTTATTATAAATGATCCAAATACTTTTCAATATTAAGTTGAGTGTTTTCTTAACAACAGATTTATTGTATTTACAGCTTTAAAAGCAATTATGATTTGGCCTCTATTCTAGAGTTCTATGATTCTTACAACCTTTATGGCCTGTCTTTTTTAGAAGTAAAGGAACATTGCTGTTGTTGTTTGTGAACAAGGACTAGACTTTGATAATGTTCTGAGGACAAATTCTAACCCATTTCATGTGAAAACAGTCATTGAATAAATGCTTTAGGTTATGAATATTTATAAGAAGCACTTTCCCTTCTTTATGCAATTTTAGCTCTCTTTTAGTTAATAAGAAAAATTCTTTAAGCCTATTGATAAATTATATGTGTGCTCATATCCCGGAAGTGCGTAGACTGTTAACAAAGGGGGACCTAAGTATATCAGCCCGAAGGTTCATGCCATAGAAGTTTTCATCATTGCTAATGACTAAATTATCAGATAGATAACCAACACTTTTAGATGATCAGCTCATACTGTTATTTAATTTTATAATGTTGACTTGGATTAAAATTCTTTTAAATCCCCATTCTATTATCTCCATTTTATTACTCAATTTTATTTTGAATTGAAGGAGAAATCAGGACACTTCTTTTATTCCAGTTGTCCATTTGTCTTTTCTATTCTAGGACACTAATTATAGAGTTAGTTCTTTTTTTTTTTTAATTGAAGTATAGTTGATTTACAATCTTGTGCCAATCTCTGCTGTACGACAAAGTGACTCAGTTATACACATATATACATTCTTTTTTTATATTCTTTTCCACTATGGTTTATCACAGGATATTGAATATAGTTCCCTGTGCTATCCAGTAGGACCTTGTTGTTTATCTGTAGTGGTAGTTCTTAAGTCTGCTTTTCGGTGCTCTTTATAGAAACTAGTCCCATTGTAATTTATCTTTATTTTTTTTCTTTCTACATTTTTTAGTGTATCTGGGGATCTTTTAACATTTTTATTTAAAAAATAGTTATGGAATTATGGGCTGTTTTTATATCTAAGTGTATAAAGTTCATCAGTGATATTTTTAGAATGATCATATATATGTCTCAGTTTGTTTGGAAACAGTCCCCACCTAATTATTAATAATGCTCGCTTTCACTCTTACAAGTGTCCTAGCTTGAACAGTACATATAATCACCCTAATGTTACCATCTTAAACAAAATGTCCAGAATTTTTCCAATGGTTTCACATGGTAAACTTGCCAAAGGATATTTTAATTTCCCTGGCAATTTTTATTTACAACAGTAGCAGATGCTTCAATTTTACCTTACATAATGTATTTGCCTTATTTTAAAAAGAAAAATATTTTCCAGTGATGGTAGTTCCATATCTTTGATCTTCACTCTTTGAAATGCTCTTTGGGTGTTTAATTAGTTTTCACAAATTAAGTGGTTTTGAACTGTTCAGACCCTTATGCCCTCAAGCCATGTGAGGGAGTTGAGGGGTTGGATTTCAGAAAAGGAGGATGTAGGGTTACTGAAGACTAAGATTTTTGAAACCAACATTTCTCTACCTATGATATTGATCACCTAGAGATACTTACCCTTCACAAAATTTTCCTGATTCTGTAGACTCAGTGCCTTAAAGAGCTATTGTTTTACCTATTATTTGAGGAGAGTAGAAACATTAATGAACACAGACAATTTATTAAAATGAAATATTTTTCTTTGGAGGAGGCCAAATAAATTTAAAATGTGTCCTACATCAGTCACACCACATACTATACATTCACCCAGATTTTTTATTACAAAGACTACCCAGTTACAGATTTCTCCATAAAGAGTTAAGGAATGAGTACTGGGAAACTACTTGGAGTAGGTTAATAAATTATTATTATGAAAGCCCTAAACGAGAATTAAGAGAACAAAGAAAATGAATGTTAGAATAGAAAAATAAGCTCTGGACTTGACCAGAAGAAATGCCTCACACAGGGTTAATATGGTAGATCAATACAGCTCCAAGAAACGGATGGTTTATTTTTAATTTTCCTTTATGTAACCAGAATTTAATGGGTACTTTGATAAAATGCAAAAGAAATAAAATTAGAAATAATATACATTTTGAAACTGGAAAAACAGCATAATCACAAATAAAAAAGCAAAATTACAAGAAAAAATGAATAAAAATATTATAGTGATGTGGATTCTACACCTAAATTCTGAGAGAGGAAGTGAAAGAATACAAAGATCACCAGAGCCAGGTTGGGAATATGAGTGCCAAGGTCCTTTGGCTATCTCTGAAGGTGTAAACCACATGAAGTCCTCTAATAAATTCTATTGTAACAAAATCTCATAAGAATGTATACTTTCTATCCTTTAGACATTGCAGGCTGGCAAAGCGCTCTTTGCCAAAGCGCTCAACGAAGCGCGCTTGGCAAAGGTAAAGCTTTAGTGTATAAAAATTAAAAACAAAACAAAACAAAACTTAGGTCCTTCTTTCAAAGCATTTTCCATCCCCTTGATGTCCCTCTGCCAAGAAAAAGTTCTACCCTTGGGAGATTTCACCCTATGTATTAAAGCTTTGGCTAGGATTACTGTCAAAGGGATTGAGTGGGTGTTCACTTGGAACTGAAATTAATAATTGTGTGTTAGATGTCGGAGGTCAGCTTTCTGTCTACCGAAAATGTTCTAAGATTCTAAATACCAAGAAACATGTAGCAGACAAATGTAAAAAAAATTAAGTGGATGGGTGTGGAAAAGGCTTGGAGAATTCAAAGAATACCATTCCTTGTTTCCACTGGCACTGTAAGACTTCATAGGAAGTTGTAAGTACTCAACAGGAAGGTAAAAAATATTGGGATCTAACATTCAGTTCAGACCAAGGTTGTTCTTTCCTATTTTTTGAGTGTACCTATCCATAAATCATTTTCTTCTCTACATTCCAAATTAACAAATTCTCTTCTCACATTCCAAGTAGAAAAAATTTCTCACATACATACCAAACTATTTTTTTTTCAGTTTTCTTCTCTCTTATACAGTAAAATCTGAGAAGAGTTTCAATCTTCTGATTTCAATACAATTTGACCTTAAAAACATAATTGTTCAAGTAATGGAAATAGGTTTGTCAAGAAGAATACTTAGCTATCCCGGGATGAGAAAATGTCTATGATTAACCCGTGTCGTATAGAGTCTCTCTCTCTCTCTCTCTCTCTCTCTCTCTATATATATATATATATCAGGTAAAGATGGTGCTATTTTAGTTGAAGAGTAATTGATGGGCCAGAATTCTTATTACTCAACTACTTTTTTGCTCCAGAGGCAGCCTAGGAACATCTTGGCAGAATATTAAACCTTAGCAGAGCAAGTTTTTTAAAAAAAATATTGCTAGACTAATCATACTATATACTTCAACTTAAAGATACTATTAGTATGGCCCTTTGAAAACAAAACAGAACAATTACAAAGTCTTTTTGTGTGACTATAAAGATACTAATAATACCAGGATGTGTCTCTCTATGTTTTCAGTGATGAACAGATTTTATACCCTGGTTTTAGCCTGTCTGTGGCTACCCAGATGGAGACTACCTCTCCTAGTCTCCCAAGGGGCTATGTGTCATCATGTGACTAAGTTTTCTTACACAATTGAGTTTTCTGTAATTTGTAACCCAATGTCCTAAATGATACAGAAGTCAAAAAGAAGTGAAAAAGTAGAACTACAAAATAATATTTTAAAAAAATCACTCTAACAGCAAAAAGAATATCAACAAATGTCAAAAGATCACCTGAGAATTGTTACATCGATCAGCGGACTATTGAGATTAGGAAGGTATGCATGTATTGGTCAGTGACAACTGATCGTATGGAATAAAGGAAGAATAAAAATATTTGAAATTTTGAGCTTGTGAGATCAAATGAATGGCGGTGTCAAAGAAAGAGTAAAGTTTGAGTTCCAGCAGTTTGCTAAGTAAGGTACCCATGAATTCCAATCTGGAAAAAAGTGTATATACTTAGGTTTTATGAGAATAAATTAAGCGATGTCTCAGTAGGCATGTTGGAACTAACTCTTATTGACCTAAAACATTTTGACTGCCAGTTATTTCTCCAGCAAAAATGGGTTTATTTGGGATTGGCAGAGAATTGCAATTCAGGGTCTGCAACCATGGCAAACCACCTGCAAGTCCCCACTCCCAAGGGAACGAGAGCCCCTTTTGTAGAGAGAATAAGGAAGCTGAGAGGGCTATAGCGAACAATGAGTCCATAGGTTTTTATTGGCTGAGTCCTTGCCAGGCAAGAAGAGTCTTTCTTCTTCCTGTTGGGCTCTGCTATCCTCACAGGGCATGAGAGCTCCCCTTCTGGCATCTCAACTCTACTTAATTGAGGTTTTTGCTTATTAATTTTTTACGCCCTACTAGGTAAAATAATGGCTATTTCTTATAGTTAAGATAATTAAGATTTTCTAAAAACTGGTTACACTTGTAAATTGGTACATATCCTATAAAGATGGAATTTTATTGAGGCATGTACCTGTGTCCAAGGGAGTATCCATTTATAATTGCTTTACATTGTTGTGTTAGAAGCTGCTGCATAACAAAGTGAATCAGCTATACATATACATACATTCCCGTATCCCCTCCCTCTTGCGGCTCCCTCCCTCCCACCCTCCCTATCCCACCCCTCTAGGTGGTCACAAAGCACGGAGCTGATCTCCCTGTCCTATGCAGCTGCTTCCCACTAGCTATCTATTTTACATTTGGTAGTGTATATATGTCCATGCCACTCTCTCACTTCCTCCCAGCTTACCCTTCCCCCTCCCCGCGTCCTCAAGTCCATTCTCTACGTCTGAGGCTTTATTCCTGTCCTGCCCCTAAGTTCTTCAGAACCATTTTTTTTTAAGATTCCATACATATTTTATTTTATTTATTTACTTATTTATTTTTTGGTTGCGTTGGGTCTTCATTGCTGCATGCGGGTTTTCTCTAGTTACGGTGAGCAGGGGGTACTCTTCGTTGTGGTGCATAGGCTTCTCATTGTAGTGGCTTCTCTTGTTGTGGAGCATGGGCTCTAGGTGTGCAGGTTCCAGTAGTTGTGGCACACGAGTTCAGTAGTTGTGGCACATGGATTCAGTAGTGTGGCACGTGGGCTCAGTAGTTGTGGTGCACGGGCTTAGTTGTTCCTTGGCATGTGGGATCTTCCCACACCAGGGATCAAACCCCTGTCCCCTGCATTTGCAGGAGGATTCTTAGCCACTGCCCCATCAGGCTCTTTTATCATTTGTTCCTAGATATAGAAACATTCCCACTGAAAGCTACCCAGAGGCTGAGAGGAGTTAGCTTTCTGTCTCTTGCTTATCTTTTTCTTTTTTGCATCCAAATATCAAAATTTATACTTGTTTGTGTAGTATTTTCAGATTTTATTCATGATATTATGATAAATCAACCTTTTTTATTTGTTCACTTATTTTGGCAAATTCTTGCTACTATAAAGCATAATTCCCTCTATATATCATCTCTTCCTTAAGGAACTAAGATCAGCTGAGGTAATTTGTTGGCCAGCTTAAGATTTTACCTTTTATCAGTGAAACTTTAAAAAAATAATTGGGACATATTCATCATAATTGATTCCAAAAATTTTTGAAACTTGTTCTTAATATTTGGTGCTGGAGGGGACTAGTAATTCTCAACGTGATTCTCTAAAACCTGTTGTCTTTCATTCCTTACATCCCCTGGCTATAACCACAATATGTTTGCTCAGTTACTTAGGGACAGAAATATAAACATTATAAATACAATTTGAGGAAGAACTGTCTGTGCACGAGAATACAGAGGAAAGGACCTAGGGCTTGACTGAGTAAATTTTGAATTAGTCAGCAATGTGATGCCATTGTAGAAATAAGCCCACCTGATTTAGTGTAGAGAAAAGAATGCAACGGACCAAAGGCTGTAATCTTTTTATTTTATTTTTCTATACTTAAAGAGATGTGCAAATGGAAAATTACAAGATACTTGAAAGAATGAAAATGATTATATGGTTCGGGGGCTTAGGGAAGCACAAAGGGTGTTTTGATTTTTATCTTTATCTGTACATATATTAAATTGAGGAGGTTTGCTCAACAGTTATTCTCTATAATTCTAGACCACAAAAATATAATAAATTTCAGTAAAAATAAAGGAAGGAAGATTAGAATTAGGCACAAGGAAGAAATTTTTTAATGTGAAGGTGATGAAATTCGGTATCAAGGGATATTGCAGATGTTGGGATTACATTTGTTAGGTGCTCAATAAATCTTTCCCTTCTCTCCCATGCCTTCCCCCTCTGAGGTCTTCAGGAAACTAAGTATTTGTTCTGGGTGTCAGACATTTACTAGTATGAAGGATTGAACTAGGTGATCTTTTGCAATTCTGTCCTCTTCTCCACTTCTGTCTCTTTAAAAGTGGTCAGCTTTTTGGGTGAAAGCGAACCAGCGGGAATGATGAGAGTCCTTGAAGGAAGAGGTTCTGAGAAAGTTTATTAGCTTTTCTCTTGGACATTGTTTAGACCTCCAGTAGTACTCTTGCAAACAATTTGAATCATGGGGACCACGCTAGGATAAATTAGATAGGAATGGTAAGTCAACTTAGCAGCTAGACAACCTCCGGGTTAAGTACACTGCAGGTTAAGTACACGGTTCTGTCTTGTTGAAGCAAAAAGCTTGTCTGTAGTGAATCTCACTTCTGAGTCATTTCAGAGAAACAGAATCCTTGGAGAAAGCTTCCCTTACATTTATTTGTTTTACCTACTTTTAGGTGTATACAGTAATCTTTAAAAATATCCTAAATGTCATTTCTTCTACAAATTCTGGGTAAGATTGAGGGTCTATTCAAAGCAGGAATCTCCCTGACACCCTTCCCAGTCATCCAAAGGCAGACCAGGAGTATCTTATTTGCAGACACGGTTATAATATTAGTATGCCATTTCTTGTCCACTGACTAAGTAAAATGCTTTCTAAATGGGTATTTGTGACCATCAAAAAGACCTTAGGGGACTTCCCTGGTGCTCCACTGGTTAAGAGTCTGTGCTCCCAACGCAGGGGGCATGGGTTTGATCCCTGGTTGCAGAAGTTCCATGTGCCGCGGGGCACGGCCAAAAAAAAAAAAAAAAAAAAAAAAGACTTTAGGGCTTTTGACAATTTTGAGAGACAAACTGAATACAAAGGAGGCAATAATAAAGTTCAAAGATTTGGGATTAAATCATGCAATGTTTTTCCCTTTTTAGTGAAAGATCTGCTGGCCTCAAGCGAACTAATTTTGACAATGTGAATTCATTAATCTTTTGAGAATTTAGGTTTTTCTCTACTAGAAGGCAAAAAGAGAGAAAGACATAAACAGTAAATTTGGGAAATCAAAAGTACTGATTTGTGTTTCCTTCTAACAAGTACATCTTGAAAGAAGATATTGGAACACATAAATGAAATAAAAACATGCAGACAGAATTATAGAGCACTACAACCTTTAATTGCAGTCTTTTCAGGGGCATGTTTCACACATCAAGAGATGTATACAGCCCTGGTAATGTCTGGGCACAAGGCAAAATAAGATTTGTGAGGTTGTCAGGGAAGATAAAATTTCCCAGGTTGTGGTTTCCATGTGGCTCTGTGACCCTGTTGTGTATCGCATTGAAAAGGAAATGTAAATATCATGTTTAAAGTTTTCAGGTGATTTCAGAATTTGAGGTTATTGATTCTCAGTTTATTTTCTTCTTGGCTATTGTGCATTGTGCTGAATAGCCTAAGACTCTTGTTCCAATGTGGTTTCTGAAGTTTTGGTTCTCTGATTCACTTAGTTTCTTTTACAACTCATGCCCCCAACACTTTCCTTTCTTTTCTTGATCCTTGCCAGGCTTGGAGCATGAAACAAATTATGATATGTAAAAGATTTGACACTTGGATTTCTTTGTGGGTTTAGATTACCATACTGTAATGAACATGTAAAATGAAAGTTTCCTCGATAGGGCTTGAATCACCACCACCATTCCTGGAGTCCCCTGGAACCTAAAGGGTAAATCTTAAAATTTCCCTTTTATGAGCTAGCCTTTTATTGTTCTATCTTCATGCATGACCGTTGGGACACTAAATTAGAGAGCAGTTTCTATCTGGTGGTGACATGCCCTGAGATGTTACCCTCATAGACATGTTCTCTCTGGGTCAGTTTGCATCTTAATAGCTAACATTGCTTTTTCACAAACAGAGAATGTATATACCACTTAAAAAAAAAAATAAGGCTCAAGATTAAATGACTTTTCTCTGGCCCCCTTCCCTTCCTTTTCCTTCCCTTTCCTTCCCTTCCCTTCCCTTCCCTTCCCTTCCTTCCTTCTTCCCTTCCTTCTATCTTTCCTTCCTTCCTTCCATCCTTGTGATGTCTATTCTGAGATACTAGTATGAGGAATTCACTGCTCATTCCCCTTTCACTCCAGAATTGATCAGTTCTTTTATGCCTCCACTCTGCTTTGCTCAGACTATTATCATAGTATACGTGCTATTTCTGGGCCCACTGGCCCTCTGAGCTATTCTGTGTCTCTCTCTTGCTCTGCTCTGTCTTGCGGAGATCTTAACTGATGTGGGGTGAATTTTTCAGGTTCCCACGTCAGCTAGATCCCAGTTGGATTTGCTCAATTTGCCAATGGAACACACTGGCTGAAAATCCAAAAGGGAGGATTGAGGAAGTCAAGATATTTCCCCCTCCTTCTCTGCCTCAGACTGCTTCCCCTGCAGGGGCTCTGTTTCCTCCATGGCTCCAGCTCTGTCTCTTGGCTGGTCAGCCATGGTTCTTTTCTGTAAGGTGATTCTGGCCCCTTTGTTTTTGTGGTGATGGAGTGACTTCCTGCTGTTGTTAATCTCTCATTTACCTACTTGTTCCTTGTTTGTCTCTCACTTCTCCTATCACCCATCTAAGAACTCCCTGCATTAAATTCCTTCTGTTGTACTTAATGTGATTTTTAGTCTCCTGGGTAGACACTGACTGATACAGTATTGTTGTGCTTGTTTGTATGTTCACATTCTACCAGACTCTTAACTTCGTTGGAGAATGGACTCTTTTTAGCTTGGTATCTCTCATATCTAACGCAACAGCTCCTGACACATAATGGGTAGTAACTATTTGTTGATACATTTAAATACATTTATTAGTTGCTTGGCTGAATACAACCTATATACTTTCAAAAAGCAATGACTTGCTTATGTTATGTTTCAGAATTGTATTACATTTATCATTATAATCTAGATCTTGAGCAATTTTTATAATTACAAATTTATTAAGGGCCATAAATAAATAAAAATTGATGTTTAGCAGAGAAGAGGAAGCAAAAATGAAAAAAAGAAAAGATAAGCTTTTGAGAAATAGGAAAGCATGAGAAACCAACAGTTTTTTGGGTGGGTTTAAAGAGGTAGCTAGAGCTTATGGAATCCTTAAGAAAAGTGAACATCAAAAACAATAGAGAAAAAAGAGATTTTTTCTTTTCTATAGTTCTTTGTAACTCCCCAGGAATTCTTACGATATACTTAGCAAAAAGATCCACTTGATTGATATTGCATTTTGAATGATTTGTCTGCTGAAGACCTTCCTCAAGCAAAATAAAGAAATGATACATATTGAAATATTTTAATACTTCATCCACATTACTCTTAAATTTGGCCTAAGAAAGGTACAAGAACATATAAGGAAGTTTTGTGGCTAGGGACCCTAAAAGTGAGCCAGAAGATTAGTGAATAAAGATCTGTTTCTTGAAGACAAAAAAAATATTGAAAAGAAAGGGAACATTTAGACAGGCATGGGAAGAGATGCACACAAAGGACCGAGGTAAGAGTAAAATGTCTCCTCATGAGTTTTTCTATTTGTGCAGAGGAAATCTATTTAATAAAAAGTTTTTACTTTTAAACTGATTTAAAACTGATCTGAGGTTTGTACCAAAAGAAGTTTTAATGATATTCTTCCATTTCTTCTCACTTGTATTTTTCTAATTTCCAGGGTGATGAGCTAAGTCTTGATCTTCTTAAATACACTGATTGTTAAGTGGTCAGTTGTGTTCAGGGTTTATGACAGTCTTAGGAAGACCATTTCCCCTGTTTTCTATACCAATAAAAAATCTGAGATTCAGTGAGGTTAATTAACCTGTCCAAAATCTCACATTTAATAAATGAAAGAACTAGAATTCCAATCCAAGTACCATGGACTTGGATCCTTATTTTATGCCTATGTATTTTTCCCACTTTTGTTCTTATGCTTTCTCTATTGGTTACAGTTCTATCAGTTATGAGTATCTAAAACATTGCATTAAATCTGGCTTAAAAACTAAAGGAAACAAATATTGGTGAGGATTAACATAACATGAACTCTCATTGATTGCTAGGAAATGCAAAATGGTACAACCACTTTGGAAGACACTTGGCAGTTTTTTACTAAGTTAAACATAAGCTTATTATATAATCCTGCAATTCAACTGAGCTGAAAATTGTTCCACACAAAATCCTGCACATGAATGTTTATGGTGGCCTTATTATAACTGCCCAAACTTGGAGGCAACCAAGATGTTCATCAACATACGTGAGTGGACAAACAAACTGTGATAAGTCCAAAAAATGGAATGTGATTCAGTGATAGAAAGAAATGGCTATTAAGCCATGAAAAGTTATAGAAAATCTTGAATGTATATTTCTAAGTGAAAGAAGCCAGTTGGAAAAGACTAAATATTGTGTGAGCTAACTATATGACACCCTGGAAAAGGTAAAACGATGGAGACAGTAAAAATATCAGTGGTTGGGCTTCCCTGGTGGCACAGTTGTTGAGAGTCCGCCTGCCAATGCAGGGTACACAGGTTCATGCCCTGGTCCGGGAGGGTCCCAAGATTACTCTACCTAGCAAGGATCTCATTCACATTCGATGGAGAAACCAAAAGCTTTACAGACAAGCAAAAGCTAAGAGAATTCAGCACCACCACACCAGCTCTACAACAAATGCTAAAGGAACTTCTCTAAGTGGGAAACACAAGAGAAGAAAAGGACCTACAAAAACAAACCCAAAACAATTAAGAAAATGGTAATAGGAACATACATGTTGATAATTACCTTAAACTTGAACAGATTAAATGCTTCAACCAAAAGATACAGGCTTGCAGAATGGATACAAAAATAAGACCCATATATATGTTGTCTACAAGAGACCCACTTCAGACCTAGGGACACACACAGACTGAAAGTGAAGGAATGGAAAAAGATATTCCATGCAAATGGAAATGAAAGCTGGAGTAGCAATACTCATATCAGATAAAATAGACTTTAAAATAAAGAATGTTACAAGAGACAATGAAGGACACTACATAATGATCAAGGCATCAATCCAAGAAGAAGATATAGCAATTATAAATATATATGCACCCAACATAGGAGCACCTCAATACATAAGGCAACTGCTAACAGCTATGAAAGAGGAAATTGACAGACGAATGGATAAAGAAGATGTGGTACATATATACAATGGAATATTACTCAGCCATAAAAAGGAACGAAATTGTGTCATTTGTTGAGACGTGGATGCATCTAGAGACTGTCATACAGAGTGAAGTAAGTCAGAAAGAGAAAAACAAATATCGTATATTAACGCATATATGTGAAACCTAGAAAAATGGTACAGATGAACCGGTTTGCAGGGCAGAAATTGAGACACAAAAGTAGAGAACAAATGTATGGGCACCAAGGGGGAAAGTGGCCTGCGGATGGGGTGGTGGTGTGATGAATTGGGCGATTGGGATTGACATGTATACACTGATGTGTATAAAATTGATGACTAATAAGAACCTGCTGTATAAAAAAATAAAAAAAAAAAATTCGAAAATTCAAAAAAAATAAAGAATGTATAAATTTAGATGTTGTAAAGATAATTAGAGAAGATGTTGATTTGCACGGCATAAAACCAATTGCTAAGCACACACCACAAATTCACCATGATTGGGTGAATCTATTTGACGTACAGTGTATGTTTTTCTAAATGTGTCCCCAAATGTAAATACGTCCCCAGATGGAATTTAAAGATCAGTGCCAATTCATGTTGGCAAAAATACACCATAAACCAGATTGCAAACATGTACCCTAATATTTATGACTGATCTATTCCATTATGATGTTCGTTAAAACAATTTATAGCCAAATAAATTTTGAGGGGAATAAAAATATATCTTTGCTAATAAATTATGCCTGTAAATTATTGCCCTTGGTTAGTCTTTTCTAATGGAGGCAGAAGACAAATTTTGTCTATAATTCCAAAAGAATGACTCTCTTGAACTTTCTAAATCATCACTTACTTAACAATTCTGAATTTAGAATGGTAAATAATTATTGTATAGAATTTTGATCTGGTAAGACACTGATGTTCTGAGCCTTATAGCTGGAATATTATGGCAGACCAGGGGAACACTAATGTATATTCCTTTTACTGATCATGAATTGGAAAAGGATAGGAACAGTTGGAGAACAGCCCATCTCCAGCCACCATCTGCTTGTTGTAACATAGTGTATGTTGTCATTTTTTCCTCTTTATTACTGTTATTAACACACTATAAAAAATACATTTAAATAACATTAAGTTTGCAACACAAACCAGCAAAATGGAGTCATTCAGTCTTTAACTTGTTCTGTGGAAATTGCTTTATTACTCCTCTTAGACATTATTTGGAGTCATGCAGTATCCTGCTGTTCAGTTATAGTAAAAACAGGTGCCCAGGAGAGGTAATTATCAATCTTACATTTGGTGCTTTCTTTTCTTTTGATTCAAAGCCTTTTGTTCATTTACTGTGTACTCCAATTGGTACCAGATTAATGTATGCAAGGATGTCTTAGAGTAGAATTGATCAAAGTTAAGAGAGCTTATGCTTTAATAGAAGAAATGACAATGACACACAATATGATAAAATTAAATTTAAAAACAAAATAATATTAATGTAATAAACATTTATTAAATCTATTAGAAAGGCACATTGTGGTCACATTATTTTACATTGTATCTGATATTTCACCCCCTATTATTCACATTACATATCCTGTCCAATTAATATAATCAAATTAATGAATATAAATTTTTATAATGCATTCACGTTCTTTTAAGATATTTGAATTTTTTCAAAATAAAAATAGCTTTATGAAATGATACCTATTTTTAATATAAAAAATGAGAGTAAAAACCATTAATGTTCTCTACCATGACATGAGATAATTGTTAATGTGAGGATCCATATGACCATCTGTGTGTGTGTGTGTGTGTGTGTGTGTGTGTACATTTTTACATAAAAGGAATTATACTGAGATACGCTCCTCTGAGAATACTCCTTAAGGTGTGTGTGTGCGCGAGCGTGTGTTTGTGTGTGTGTGTGTACCATACATACATATAAGACCAAAAATTTGCAGAGTCTTGTGTGGAGGGATGTTTTTGAGTTCCCACACTCCTGGCAAACCAGCAGAAGATTGGGGAGACTGATTAACAGACAAGTGCATCAGCCAAGGTCCAGTCAGAAAAATAGAAAATACTTTAAGTGTTTCAAATGGAGGGAATTTAATGTAGGGAATTGGTTACACAGTGTTGAAAGGGCTGAGGATGTCAAATGGGGAAGTGAGGTAATCCAGAGATAAATAATGACAGGAAATAGCTACTCTAGCTAGGGAAACAAGAAAGGAGACGGTGCACTAAGGCCCGGGGCTGTCAGCCAGTCTGAGATTGTGGACAAGGGTCACTGAGGCAAAGGCTTGGTTTCTGAGAAATTGCTACAACTTCAGGAGCTGCTGCTAAAAGCAGCAAGACAGAATAGAGGAGAGACAGAGAGAAAGAAAGAAACACGCCTTCTTCATTCTTCTTGCTTATGAACCTGTCAGTCCCTCTTATTAGGACAGGCAAAAAGGCAGCAAGCCAGTTGGCAAGGGAACCTGAGAAATGCAGTTTACAAAACCCTAGTCCCAGCATTAGAGAGTAGAGAGCAAAAAGATGGGTGTAGGGCTGAGAGCAAGTCTAAGTAACCAACTCCACAAGTGAAAAAACCTGGGAATATTTGGGAGGAGAACGCTGGGAGTTGACTAGACTCTTAGAAAATTTAATAGGTAGGGACTCAAAGTCACTAAAGGGAGATTAAACGACCTTGCTTTTGCATTCACAGGCAGATGAGATCTGAACATCTGGCTGTGTGTGTGTGTGTGTGTGTGTGTGTGTGTGTGTGTGAGAGAGAGAGAGAGAGACAGAGACAGAGACAGAGACATAAGTGCTTGACTCAATAATGTCCCGAAGTGTTAGTTATCATTGTTATTTGAAAGCCTTTGTTAACTGTTTGAAGTTTTCATAGTTATTTTTATAAGTAAAAACGAATCACATTCTTTTTCCATCTCCCATTCTTTCTTTCCATAAAAAGTAATCTAATATTACTTTTTGGATTATATGTTGGATTATATTTGGATTATATGTTGGATCCAATAATATGTTGGATTATTCCTTTGCTTAACAGCAATCAGTTTTTCTTAGGCAAAACCAAAAGGGTAAGAGTTAATTCTTCAAGATATCCACCTAGTTATGTGGACTTCGAAGTGCTGATTGGTGATACTAGTCACAAATACTTATAGGGGATGTGTGATGCCATGTGTAGGACCCCAAGACACAAAGGACACAGAAAGTGCTACTAGCAGTGACAGGGCTTACAATCTATATGGCAGGGGTGGGGGGTTGTCTTAGATGTAAAGTGCAATGAATAACCACAAACAGAAGCAAAATGTTAAGTTTTACTATTTTTTCTTTTGTTTGTTTTCCTTTTCTCTTTCATACTCTTAATCTCCATAATTAAGGCAACATAATTACTGTTTTGCTTATTTGGGTACATTCACTAAAAATGACGACAAACCAAAGCCAAAAAAAATGACAACAAAACATGTGGGAACATGATGCTCTGTGCCCTTTCCTTCTGTTTTTATACTCTTTTCTACTGTGTGTAAGGGGAGGGTTTGTTGTATTGTTAAAGATAGGAGGCAATGGGAAGGGAGAAGTTGAAGCAGATTACAGGGCAGTATAAGGAGAAGCCAAGCTAGCTTCACATCTGGAACAGAGCCGTGGGGAGTACGTTGTTTGAAGCCTTAGTGTGGGCCTGGCAATTGGTGGGCTTAGCTGCAGACAGGCCCACAGAGCATTGGGGTCATAGTCAGAGCCCCAGCCGGGTCCAGAGTGGGAACGCAGAGAAAAATGGCAGGAGCCATGTGTGTGAAATCTGTGATACAGTTTCCTGTGGGAGCGTCAAAGCATTGTGTCCTTTAACTTCTTCCAATGTCTTAGAGATTTGAACAAAAATATTCTTTTTTTAACTGCTTTTTTTTTTTTTCTCTCTCTCTCTCTCTCTCTTTCTAGGATTCATTCATGAGTCTGTGAGGCTGGTCCAGAGAAGTGAATGGTGAGGACCACTGGCTTCCATCCTAAACAATATCCAGACTTACTTTCTCCCCTTAGATAGTATCCCAATGGCATTATGCTAGGTGTGTGCATAAGGAGTGCATAGGAATAGGAATTCCCTGTCTCCCAAGAGATTCCCAGGACTCATATTCAACTAGATTTCAAGTGATCTCCTTCTTTAGCCCCACAGACATGGCAAGACAGTTCATACACTTGGAGTGAATATATAGTTTATGCTCAAATTGGAAACTACAATATTTATATTAATTATTTTACTAGTGAACTTGAAGACCCAGATTAAATCCACAGTGACAGACCACTTTATACCCTTCACCCTGGAAGCAATTAAGAAGTCTGGCAATGATGTGGTGATGCATGTGGAGCCATGTGAAGTTTTAACTGGCTGGTGAGAATATAAATTGTAACAGCCACATTGCAGAACCATCGGCAATATCCAGGGAGCCAATACCTTCACTCCTTAGTGTTCTTAGGGGAACTCTTCTGCATGTGCTCAAGGAAACCTGTGCAAGAAAGGCCATGAGGGCACCGTTTGAATCAAGTATAAAGAATGCTTAAAAGGATAATCACAATATTTAAGATAATTACCGTGGCGATAGGGAGGTGGAATTGAGATCAGAAAGGGGCATGCAGGTAAGGGTATTCGGCTGTTTGGCTGAGGAATTCAATTGTTTTGGTGAAGGGCTCAGCCATAACTGGTAAGGTTTTATTTCTTTATCTGGGAGCTGGTTACATGGATTTGATGTTATATTTGCTATCAGCTATGATATTTTCCAGGTATATATCAGGTTGGACTAGATGAAATTGTTTTTCATCTACAAAAACGTCAATTTGGGGCTTCCCTGGTGGCGCAGTGGTTGAGAGTCCGCCTGCCGATGCAGGGGACGCGGGTTCGTGCCCCGGTCCGGGAAGATCCCACATGCCGCGGAGCGGCTGGGCCAGTGAGCCATGGCCACTGAGCCTGCGCGTCCGGAGCCTGCGCTCCACAACGGGAGAGACCACAGCAGTGAGAGGCCCGCGTATCGCAAAAAAAAGAAAAAACCCAACAAACAAAAAAAAGTCAATTTGGTGTGGTTCACCCTACTATTTCATTATGCATTTTAAACATTTAGAATTTTTAAAATATTACATTATCAAAAATAAGAAAAAACACACCTAGAAATAATTTTTACAAGGGTTTTTTGAATCTTATTGTAGAATGTCTTAATTTTGTCGTTCCAGTGGTGATCAGTCAATTATGCCTCTGTTATGTTTAAATAATTGGGGGTTTGCTTCTTTAAATATTGATAGCAACTCCTATCCTAAAATCCAAAAAACCTGAAGAGATCAAAAAGGCAGCACTAATGACTATCTTTCTAGATATAGTTCGCCAGTGTAAACACACAGTTTTCTCTACATTGGTAAGATGTCATGACCTGCAGCGGCTCTAGGAGGTGCCTGTCCACAGTAACCTGTCTCTGTCAATGTCTTATTATACAATGTTTATATCCCATAGGAATTAAGAATGGCTCAGACTACTGCAAAAGGAGCATAACAGAGGCCACACGTAAGTTAGGTTCTTCGGCCAGCCACTACTCATGTTATTTTGACAAATTGTATAAAGGGTATACTACAATGAAATAGTAAGAAGAATGTGAATTGTGTCAATTTTAATGATATCAAATAAGTTATAATTTTAATGACAAAATATTCAAGTCTTGGTTATTCTTACTGCAAGATAGTTTTAAATATCATAGTTAAAATATTTAATTTTCTCTTTCACTCTACTGTTTATTAACTCAATGGAAAGCCTTAGATCCTTGCATGGGCGGCTCCCTCTCTCTAGAATTGATTCAACTGATGCTTAACAGACAAGTCACTAGACTTGATAAACTCTTATTTGCCATTAAGTCCTCAACCTTGAAATCAATGCCCAGCACAGACACAATACATATTTTTGAGTGAGTCAACTTATTGCAAGGTTATTCTTTATTTAATATTTTATTTATTTACTATCTCATCTCTGATAAGATCTTCCTTTTGAAACTTTTTCTGAGGGCTCATGCTGAAATGATTTCTTCGTCTTTTGAAATGTCTTGTTTCTGCTACTAGAGGATACGTTTCTTCAGGGCAGTCTCTTTTGGGTACCTTACTGAAGCTAATATAAGGCATTTGATCTGGTAACATTCAAATTGTATTTTTAGCTTTATTGTATTCTGTGCCTCCTTTTGGTTTTTGTATGTTTCATGTTTTTCTGCCTGACTTCTTTCTGAGAGCAACTGTGACAGGTAGTTTGCATCTAAATTTATGGGTACGAGAAAAGGGGATTTGGATAGGCAGATCTACTTTAGAGCCAAATCCTTTTAAAAGTCTAAAATTTGTTGCATATAATGTGATAAATTCTCCATCAAACCTCCATCAAGGCATGATTGCAATTTTGTAATTTCCATTACACTGAAAGATATTACCTAAATTGATGAAATGTTAGACCTGTAATTATAAGAATTGACCATGAATTGCCATTTTAATTATGCCTCATTCATTCATATGCTCAGGTATATTCCAGGTGTTTGGGGGAACAACTAACACTCATAGTGCAACAATCAGGTAAAGATCATATCGTTAATTTGTTGACTAGAAAATTTGAACTATAGGATCATTTTATAGTACTAATACTTTAGAGGAAAACTAATGAAAATAGATGCCCCTACGTAGAGATTACTATATTACTATTTTCCCAGCACTGTGCGAGGTGTTTTGCGTACATTGTTCTATTTATTGTTACATTGTCCAACAAACCTCAGAGGGAGATACACTGCATCATTTTTACAGATTTGGAAACTTGCCCAAAGTCACACAAATGGTCAGTTGTGGAAGAGGGACTTGAATCCAAGTTTGCCTGACTCCAAAGTCCATGCTAACTCACTACACATTTCAGCTCTTATTATGTTACGGAATCTCCATTAGGCATATTCACTCTTGCCCTTCCTCTAATGCTTTATGTTTTTGGCTTTCATGCTTCTATTCTAGCTTGTCTTTTTTCTCTGACTATTCCTTCTCTGGTATCTTTTGTGGGTTCTTCTCCCTCTTTTGGCTCATAAAAGTTCATTTCCCCCCATATTTCCATTCTTTTTTTTTTTTTTTAATTTTTACTTTTTGGCTGTGCCGCACAGCATATGGGATTTTAGTTCAACCATCACTATTCAGGGGAGCTCCACTAACTTCTATGAATCCTTTAAAATTCATCTCAGGAGTCACTTCTCCTAGGAAGTATTTCCAGACACTACAATGCAGGCTTGGGGTTATTTATACAGAAACTTATTTATTCATATACCTGGCTCCCTCAAAACATTGTGGACTCTTTGAAGACAAGGAACATGTCTTAAGCATCTTTGTATTCCCAGGGCTTAAAACATTGCTGGCACATAGTATGTGTTTAACAGATGTTGAACCACTCCTCAATCTCTCCAAGTAAGTTTGTTTTCAAATTTGCTATTTCTTCTTGTCCACTTAGGGGAAAAAGTAACATTGGAATATAGGCAAAATGTGGTAAAGTAAATAGAGTCGTGTTTCTCTTCATAATACATTAATTTCATGCTTGCTTTCTTCTGCCACCTGGCATGTGTCTAATCTTCCTCTAATATTGAATGAAATATGCTCAGGGAAATCAAAATGCTTCTAAGAGAAACTTTAAAAATATTACAAAAGAACTGAACTTCGAAGTAACCAAATGGTGCAACATGTATTATATCAAAAAGACTATTAGTTATTATTTTAAAAAATATTTTCAGCCTCTGTTTTCAGTAATGACAGGTCTTTTGTCAGTTTTCTTTATGTCATGTACTGATGCATTTTCATCATGCTATGAAACAGCAATTAAAATATTATTCTAAATTTTCATATGAGGAAACAGGTTTAGTGAAGTTCGGTCAATTTAACCTAATAGGAGGCAGGGTCAAAATTTCAATAGAAGTCCTATTTAAAGCCTGTGATGGTAACTGCTGTCTGATTCTGCCAGGAGTTTGCTTTATTATCAAGCTATACTCACAAGAATTAAATAAAAACCACAAAGAAATAAACGACACTATGATGTTTTCCTTTAATTCTTTCCTTTAGTTCTATTCCTAGGAAAGATAGTATTGGCTTTACCAAATCATGGATTCTATTTGGAGTTTTATTTGTCAATAAAGTTCTCCTAGTCTTAGATATAGGCCTATAGAGATAAAAATGACTGAGAAATTGTTTTGGGAGACAAGGGGATCTCTTGTGGGAAAGATGATTCTTCTCAAGGGGAACACAGGAAGAGAGACCATAAAACAGAACATTTTCATCTGCGCCAGGTTCAGCTCAGCAGTACAATAGCAAGTAAGCTGGCCAGAGGGTCTCCTCTGCTACAAAACTTAGAAATTCTGGTTCGAATCTCTGTACTTAGAATGTAAAGAAAGCTTAAACAAGAAGTTCAGCTACCAGATGGGGACTCTTCTAATTAGCTAAGTCTGCTCTAATTTTTGGTCACCAGTTGGCAGATGCAACAGATACCAGGGGAGTAAACAGAATATGTTGGCAGTTGAATCTGCAACCAGTATATCACAAATAGATTCAATTTAGAAATATTTTCCCCTTTGGTTAAACTCTGTAACTTAATTTTGTCAAATGTCAGGAAGTTAGAGATATATTATAAAGCATTTCTTTTTAGACATTTCACATTTCTGCCTATAAATTGATGACAATGAAATATACATTTTCAGGCATGTTGCCTCAGAATTTTTAGAGTGTAACAGTAATGCCTGTATAAGAGTCATATTTTATTATAAAAATGGACTAATGTAGTATTTTGTGATTAGAAAACCCAATACAAGGTAAGAATTGATTTCGGGAAAACACATCTTGAGATGAGCAGGGACGTTAAGAAATGTAAGAGATTTGGTCACTCTAATCTGAATCTCTAGTCTCTGTGCATTGTTTTTTGTTTTTTTTTAAATAAATTTATTTTTGGCTGCGTTGGGTCTTCGTTGCTGTGTGCGGGCTTCTCATTGTGGTGGCTTCTCTTGTTGTGGAGCGCGGGCTCTAGGCACGCGGGCTTCAGTAGTTGTGGCTCGTGAGCTCTAGACTGCAGGCTCAGTATTTGTGATGCACGGACTTAGCTGCTTCGTGGCATGTGGGATCTTCCTGGACCAGGGCTTGAGCCTGTGTCCCCTGCATTGGCAGGTGGATTCTTAACCACTGAGCCACGAGGGAAGTCCTTCTGTGCATTGTTGGTGGTTCATATCTTAAAAGCATTTGATCACTGGAGGCAAAATTCCATAACTATATAACTCACAGGAAGAAGGACAGTGTCACTTTGACTTTTTTGGACGTAACTGTTTTCCTTTGAAATAATACATTCGTGATGAAGTTTTAATTTTTCCATTCCCAGGAGTGATCAAGTTTTCTTAAATTAACTTTCTCACTCAACTGTTATCAGGAGTGGGGAGGATGATTGTTAAGTTATACTGTATTTGCTATTGACAATTGTATCCTTGATTTTATCTACATGGACTTAATAAATCTTTGGGATTGCTTAGCATATGCTAGTCACTGTGATTTTCTTGGGTCTGTTGAGCTAAACAAGACACAGTCCTAATGACTGCCCATATAGATAAGAAGCCTACCTGCTACCATGTATTATGACAATGACTTCATTGGATGTAGGCCAGGTGTGTCCTGGGCATTCACAGGAAGGAACAGAGAGGAGAGTAAGTAATTCTGCCTGATTTGGTGGGGTGAGTATTATAGAAATATTTCTAAAGGTAGTGATATTTAACAATTTTTTTTTTTTTTTTTAGAAACTGAGACTAACCAATAAAGTTTGTGGGAAAGAGGATTACAAAAATAGAGTTGTATTTTTGGTAAAATGTAGTTGGACGGGACACAACGTAGTGAATAGGATCTTGATAAGAGAAAGAGCTGTTCGTGTTGGTAGGGAACAAGCAGGTGAGTGTGGGGTGGAGAAGAGGTGATCGAGAAGATATTTTGTAGGTTTTTGACTTAAAAAACTAAGTACGGGGCTTTCCTGGTGGCGCAGTGGTTGAGAGTCCGCCTGCCGATGCAGGGGACACGGGTTCGTGCCCTGGTCCGGGAAGATCCTACATGCCGCGGAGCGGCTGGGCCCGTGAGCCATGGCCGCTGAGCCTGCGCGTCTGGAGCCTGTGCTCCGCAACGGAAGAGGCCACAACAGTGAGAGGCCTGCGTACCGCAAAAAAAAAACCCCAAAAACTAAGTACGTTGAGCTGCGGTTGATGGAGATAGGAAATGCAGCAGGACAAGATGGTTTTAGGGAATGGATGAAGAGGTCTGTATTATTAGTACTAATACTGTGTTGATCATGCTAATAATGCTGGTGATGATAATATAACATTTATTTAGTATTGACTTTGTGCCAGATTCTGTGCCATGTGTTTGGTACATACAAACAGATTTAGTCCTCATCACAATCTAATGAGATAGATGCAATTATTATAAGGAATCAGGGGTACTTTAGGTAATGTAGTGGAGTTGTGATTCAAGCCCAGGTAAGTTAAGTCCATATTCTTCAAGAGTTCACACAATTTGGACCCAGCTTCCATTGTATCCTGGTTGGTTGGGATGTCTAAAAAGCAGCTGGTAATACATTTCTGGACCTTAAGAATAAGGTCTGAGTTAGAGTCATAAATTTAGTTGTCATCTGCCTTCAGGTTGTAGCTAAAACTATAAATGTAGGGTTTTGTTTGTTTTTGATAAATTTATTATTTTATTTTTGGCTGTGTTGGGTCTTTGTTGCTGCGCGCGGGCTTTCTCTAGTTGCTTTGAGCAGGGAGCTACTCTCTGTTGCGGTGACAGCTTCTCATTGCCGTGGCTTCTCTCGTTGTGGAGTGCAGGCTCTAGGCACGCGGGCTTCAAATAGATGTGGCTCGTGGGCTCTAGACTGCAGGTTCAGTAGTTGTGGCACACGGGCTTAGTTGCTCCGCGGCATGTGGGATCTTCCCGGACCAGGGCTCTAATCTGTGTTCCCCGCATTGGCAGGCGGATTCTTAACCACTGCACCACCAGGGAAGTCCCTGTTTGTTTGTTTGTTTTTGTTTTGTTTTGTTTTGTTTTGCACCTAGGCAGGGCAGTGGTTCCCAGCATGGAAGATATTCAGCAGTCACCTTGAAATTATAACTAAATGCTGTTGTCTGCGTTTCCCTGGGAGAAGGGGTTCATAGTGTTTGCAATATCCTAAAGAGGTCACATGATTTCACCGCCCAATCAACATTTTAAGAACGTTTGTATAGCTGGAAAAGAGATCAATATTTATAATAATCCCTCGAAATTTTTGTCCTGAAGAAACCTCTGGGACTGCCAATGCTTTATTGGATTTTCAAAGAAAGTGATAATAGGGGAACTAATCAGGATAAAAGGTGTTTGAAGGACTAACTCTAGCATGTAGAATCCTGGAATAGAATACCTTAAGGTATTTCATTCTTGCATATCTGTAGCTTTCACCTTGGTTTGCAAAGGTGATATGACTTCACTAGGGAGGTAGTCATCTCCTCCTTGGTCTTGGTCTGTTTCTTTCTCAAACTGGTCCTTTTCTTCAGATGTGATCAGGAAATCTGTCAGATCTGGTCCTTGGTATAGGACCTTGGTATCAGTTGATCTTAGAACTGATAATTTTATGTATTTATCTTCTAGGCCCCATACTCTTACCTCTGGGAAATGGCCTTGTGTTTTGTGGGCCAATGTGGATGATCATAGGGGTAAGAGGCAGAGAGGAGAATAAATAAATATGCTGGTTAGTCTCTTAAGTTATCTCTCTCTCAGTTTTAATTTTGTTGCTCCATTTTATCTCTTGAATGAATTCAAGTTATTTGGTGGAATTTGGCACAGAAATGCTTCCCTTTCTCCCTTGTTTGTCATGTCCTCACAGAAATTGATAATTTGGTGATGTGCTACATTTTTACTTATTCTTTCTCTCTTATGTATAAGGATTTTAGGAATCAATTTTTACAACTTTAGGAATTTCCCAGATAAAGGAACTGTGCAATATATCTAGTTATCCTAGTTAGCAAAAAGGCAAAGAAAAAAAATTATTATTTTTGATGCCTTGAAAATGCCCTGCAGATAAGCTCTGTATGTTTCATTGAGTGAATCAGGGTAAGAATTACCAGTGCTTGAGAACAGAAGGAAGGAATGCCAAATTTCATCCCTTGGTAAATGTGTAAATTTAAGTACTAACATAACATTAACAAGAGCATGAGATAGATTTTGCCATCAAAAATGCCATTTCCTGTAAAGTATTAATGGCAAAATTATAGTCCTTCCAGTCAAAACTCAGTCCTGCCTTGCCTAATGCTAGATGAAGTGACACAGAGTGTAGAAACTTGTGGAGGGAAAATTCTGAAGTCACATTAGCATGTTCTAACATACTGCTTGCTGTGGACCAAGCCCATATGTCCAATCAATGGCTCTTCCTAGACATGTCTGTTGTGGTCATACCTAACAAAAGAAGTATCTGATAGTACAAGGCACGTCTTCAAGATGTTTTGCTCTCCTTTCTTCTTCTCTGAGTTTACAAGGTCAAGTTAACTCATTTTTCCTCCACAGAAGATGAAATGACCTCGACTTCTCTTTAAATCATGGTTTTGGCATCTATCACAAGACATCTTGGAAACTGAAGTGTTTCTTCCTTGGCTGAATATTTAAAAGACAGTTATTGACTACTTTCATTTGGATAAGGTAAATCTATAAATTCTTCAACCTTGGCAAAAATTTACTCAAAAGAGATATGGAGAATTCTTTGTGAGTTGTTTGCTTTCCTATAAAAAGAGCTCTTTTATCTTGAATTAAATATTACTGGAATTTTTAAATAATTCAATTTATATAATTTGTGAATAATAGCTTGAAAACCTTTAGCTTACTTTATATTGAACCATTCCTGAATTTTTGGCATTTCAGGACAGCATTTAGGCAGTATTGTTGGGGTTAAGTGTGTGGGTTCCTGAGCTAAGCTAATAGTTTGATTTTCAGCTCCACCAATTGTTAGCTGTGTGACTTGGGGTAAGTCACTTAAAACTCTTTTGTGCCTTAGTTTTCTCAACAGTTAACTGGGGAAAATAATAGCAGCTACCTCATAAGATTGTTATGAATTTTGAGTTAATACAGGCACATGCCTTAGAAATGTGCCTGGCACAACTTAATAGCCAATATTTATTGACTCTCAACTGTTTCTTTTTGCTCTAGTTTATGATGGACTAAAACGCGCTAAAGACATTTGGTAAACAAGCTTCAGATACTTTTAGCTAAATCTTATTTTTATTTTAATTACACATATATTGCAGCCTCATTGTAAATAATTCATAAAAAGTAGAAATGAAAAGATAAATATATGTCCACCATCTCCATTCCCACTGATCATAGTTAAACCACTGTCAACAGCCCAATGTGTATTTTTCTGTATTGTTTGCTAGTCATGCACACACAATTACACTACACAGACCCTTTAAAAATATTAGATCATTGCCTTCATATTATTCTCCAAATTGCTTTACAAAAATAACTATACATAGCATATCCTTTTGGGTTCATGCATATGTATCTGCCTTGTTCTTTCAATTGCAACAAGCTAGTCCCTAGAAGGTATGTGTCATAAAATCTATCTCAAGAATGTCATTTAGTTTGTCTCTAAATATTTGCTATTTCAAATAATGCAGCCAATAACATTCTTAAACATCCATCAAAGTTCAATAACTGGCCCCGGAGGTCACATTAAGAGTGCAGATTCATCTGGTTTGGGCTCCAAGTTGTTTTAAACATTTAAAAAAATTGAGTCAACATTTATAAATTAAGAGAATTTAGATGAAAATCCAGAGTTTTGGATTCTTCTCTTAAAAAATCTAAAGATCAATAACCTCTGGGTCTACTTCTTGAGTTGCAATAACTAGTTTGACAGAGTAGAGGCTGCTGCAATTATAAAATCTTATCTATTCCTCCTGCCTTCTCTATTGCCTTGCACTTGGCTGGCTTTCCTCATTTACAGTACCTGCCTGATCCTCATGGGCCCTTAAGTCTGTGATCCCTGAGATGTATCATTAAAAATTTAGGTTGTATTACTAAAGCAGCCTAAGTTGTAAATTTCTGGGTCAAAGGGTAGAGTCATGCTAAATTTTTGATAAGTACTGTAAATTATTTTTCAAGTTTTATTAAATACCCAGAGTACTTTTACCTCTAGGCTCTCAGCTAGACCTAGCATTTATGCAACATAAATCAAATAGGAAAAAAGAGAAAAAACTTCTAAGTTTTTTGAATAACAGAAACTTAATGCAAGGATTTATAGAGAAATATTTGGTGGTTGTATCAGCCTGAGTCCTGGCAAGAAACAGAATGCATATTTAGCTGACATCTTGAGGAAAATTGGTTGAGGGACTATTTACAGAAGTGTGGGTGGGATTAAGAGAACCAATAAAGGATGTGGAGTTCCACAAAGAAGCTCTTAGTAACCTCAACCTGATGGGACAGGGAGAGGACGTGATTTTTTAGGAGCCCCTGGGAATTAGACTGCCTCACAGGAGTTGTCAATAAACACAGCCACTGCAAAAACTTTGCTGCTGAGATAAGGTGGGAATGGGGATCAAAATTTTCTGGCCACTGTCTCCTTCCATCTTTCAGTCATCTGCTGGTGCCTGCTCTTAGTTAAACACCTCCAAAGCCATGTAGACTGGCTGAAGCAGTTCTTAGGGATCAGAGAAGGAAGTATGGAGGTTACACAGGGAAGGAATATGCAAAAATAGAACCACCAGCACAGGGCTGTCTGGTCTCAATTGTCCTAGAACACTTTCTGTATTATCTTTTTCATGATCATTACATTAAAAAATAATATTATGTCACCCAGCCATAAAAATCTGTTATAAACATTTATTGCATAGATGAGTTTAAATGACTAAAGTACTTGTGAGGAAACCCACACAGAATAGTAATAGGATGCATAGAAAGTTTTTTATCAATTTAAACAATATTTATATTTTTTAAAGTCCATGTAGAATTACTTCAATATTTTTAGCTTTACCATCAATAAGATAAAAATTTAATGAAAGCTGTCATAGGCTGAACACAAAGAAAAACCAGAAATGCATTTTTCAAAGGGGAAAAATCATGTACCTAAGTAATTATATATTTGGGAAGTTAGTGATGAGAGTTTCACATAAAGGACTTTGGAAATTTGGAAAAAAGAGAAATCTCAGTATTAACTCCCTTGACAAGACTCCACTTAAGAGGTGTTTCCCAGTGCCCTGCATTCCCTCTGTAAGGAAAACTGACCGAAATCTACAGCAAGCTAACCATGCTGCCCCTAATACCCTTGCCCTTCTGATCTGTATTAAATTCAGACTGTATTAAATTCAGATTAAGAGTTGGTTGGAAATCTGATTATGCTGTTAAGTAAACCAAACCTGATTAAGCCAGTTTCACTAATATGATGACTCAAAGCATTCAATATTAAGTAAACTAATGAATATGAATTTTACATGAAATTTATTTTTACAAGGAAATCTAAGTGGAATGTGTTTTTAAAGAAATAATAGATATATGAGTTGCTAAGAAAATTTTGCTGTTGAATTAGATGTAGAAATTTTGAAAGTTGAAAAAATTCGTAAAACATAAGACTGATAAAAATTTTCAAGGGTAAACATTTTCACTGCATTTAGAGTGCTTCGCACATTTTAAACGTCTTGTTGCATCTTGGAGAAATAAAAAATAGGCATCATGTATCATGAATTATGGATGTGTCTTACACAAAGAACAGAAGGCAGAACTCAGATCAATGGATCACTCATCAAAGAAAAGACTCTGGCCCTCATCAAAAGTTTGTAACTGAAGCATTTG
Source organism: Delphinapterus leucas (assembly GCF_059928025.1). Taxonomy (NCBI): domain Eukaryota; kingdom Metazoa; phylum Chordata; class Mammalia; order Artiodactyla; family Monodontidae; genus Delphinapterus; species Delphinapterus leucas. The sequence continues at coordinate 23,058,799 of NC_143145.1, forward strand.
TCTAAGTTTCAAAGTCCATTAACAATATGTGTGTAACATGTAAAAAGTATTTGTGGCTATCATGTTTTTTTGGATGAATTAACTAACTGGAAGTCCTGAATGAGTTGGAAGAGGGCTTCCTCTAAGTTCAGCTAGGAAGGTAAGGGGCACTTCCTGAAGAAAGGATATTTTTTTTAAAGGATACTTTTCACCTGGGTCCTTGCTAGATATCCCATTACTAGTCTTATTTACGTAAGGAAGCAAACTCTTCCTCGGTGAGTAAATCAATTACATTGAGCAAACATTTACTGAATTTCCATTGCCTTCAGGGTAAAAGAGAAGTTACTGATCATGGCTTAAAGGCATATTCATGATCCGGTTCTTCCCAGCTCTTCAGCTTCATCCCTCATTGCTCCTCACCTTAATTATCTTTATGGATTAACAAGACAATGTGCTTGTGAATTTTAAACCCTTACTATGTGTCAATGTTGTATGCTTTTGTATGGTCTCTTCCAGAGGCCTAAAATGCCTAGCTTGTCATCAGGAATGTATTGAATGCGGATTATTCAGTGAAAACTCTGTTCATCTTTTAAAAAAAGATCAAATTCTTTCCTCTGCCATTTCTATACCAAATTCTTATTTTAAATGAGGAGAAAGATTTATAAAGACAACTATCAATATTTATTAGAATTGTGTTTGTAATAACTGTAGATAGGATACTCAAAACCAGAAAAAAATCACACCACTAGAGGATGGTTTAGTGTATTAGAGCAAATAATTTAAAATGATGCTTCTAGAGAAGTCATGTTTACAAAAAGATTTAAAGTTTACTAAAAGTATTTCAAGGTCATTACATTGTGCTGTCAGAAAACACAGCATAAGGTATAGTGCTAACCCAATGATGTAAAGAAAAGTAGGTAGAAAATAATGTAAAAAAGTCTAAAATTTTATTGTGTGTAACTCTAGGTGGTGGTATTAGATTACAGGTGTTATTTTAGTCTGTACTTTCCAATTTTTTAACAATTAAAATGTGTTACTTTGACAATAAATAAAACATTTAAACAAATCTCAATACTTTAGTCAATGGTCATCACTTTTCTAATGAATTTCTCCTGAACCCTTCATCCTTACCATTCATTACCCTCTCTCCTCTGAATTATTATTATTTTTAACTCATAGAAGCAAGTCTATTGAGGTTATTTCTTTACTTTTGTGTCTCCACAGCCAGAGAGAAAACTCTTGAAAGGGACCGTTTCAGAATTTTCTCTCTATTATTAACACATATTATAGTATAATCTGAATACATGGTTAGATTTCAACCAATGTAATATAACATGATTTTCTTCAACAAAATTAGCAATATTCTCCAACTGCCTGGCAGAAGGGAAGAGGGTAATTCCCCTTATGTGCTTTCTTACCATTAAGCCCAATTCCTGTAAGACTTTATGTTCTTCTCCTAGTTTGAGACAGGGCTAAATTATTTTTAATATCGTCAGGCTATTAATGTTATATATCAAGACAATGTTTTCCTAGAGCTTCTTCAGAATTTTCTCCAGAGTTTCTTCAAATACTTCTCATTATGTGTTTTTAGAAAAAGCCTAAGGGAATTGGCATATTGTTTATTTTTTTTAAAAAACTGTTAACAATAAGTATCAGAGTTTTATTTTTTCACATTAGTGAGCATGAATCTTTAATTATGACTTTCCCCCCATTTTCTAGTAAAGAATAATTTATCTTTTTTTTTCCTCAGAGGATATATGACATTGTGCTTAGCCCATTGATGGTCTCTGAGATTAAAAAAAATTTTTTTCTTAAACATTCCACCAACTTCATGAAAAAAGAGACTAAAATCTTTTTAGTTTTTAAACTAATGACTGGTTTGCCTCATTTCCAGTTTCTCAACTTAAATATGTAAGTAAATAAATAAATTGAGTGCTTTTGTATCTGGCTGTCTGCTAGATGAAAGAAAAATCAAAGATAATAAGAAAAGGTTGCCCTAGCAAGAGATACTTGAACCCAAGGCTGTGTACCAACTTATGGTTAGAACTATGAAGCGATGGTTGAAACTTTGGGAGCCATGAAGAAGAGGTGAATAACATTGCCTGAGTGGCCCAGGTATGAGAAGTGGCTTTTTGGGTAGGCCAAAGTGAGCAAAATCACACAGGCATTAATGGCCAAGACCTGTTTGTGTATCACTCTTACTACACTATTAGTGGAAATTCAGTGTCGCATCCTCTGTTTTAGGTGTAGGTAGTTCATGGATACTCCTGCATTATTACCAGCAGAAGGAAGTTCAGATGGGCTGAGCAGGTTTGTGAGACCAGCTGTCTGTGAAACACTCAGTGGGGAAGACAGACACTGTGTAAATTGTAGGATGCGTGTAAAACACTCCTGGTTATTTGGATTTATATGTAATAGAGTTGGAGACATAGGGAAAGCACGTAAGGGACAATATAGTCTAGGGGAAGGGAAGGGAGCTAATTATATCTTTGGATGCAAGAAAGGTTATTCTTAGGAAATGATGTTTGAGCTGATAAATGAGGAAGTTGAAATTATTGGATTGGTTGGATGTGAGAAGTAAGAAGGTGGAGTTTAAGATTTTTCTCCAAGTATTGGTTTGGGCACCTATCAATGGAGATGCTATGCTTATTCTTGGAAAACTGATTTTGAGATGTATGGGAGGCATCTCAAGTAGATATGTGGACCATATATTTGGGTATATGGGTCTGCAAATCAGACAAGGCCAGTCTGGACTAGAGGTGAGATTTACTGAAGCCATGGACATATGTAAGGTCACTTAGAGAGGTGTGGAAAGAGAGATAAGCATGGAGTCTTGGGGATAGTGCTGGTAAATTTCAACGTTTAAAAAATGGGTAGCAGATGACAAGCCACAAATCTGGGCAAGACAGCTAAAGAAGTAGGTGGGAAGGCAAGAATGTGTGGTGTGTTGACACTGAATAAAAAGTGTGTGTGTGTGTGTGTGTGTGTGTGTGTGTGTGTGTAGGGAGGAAGTGGTTAACAGGTGAAGTGTCATTGCTAGGTCAAGCAAAATAAAAACCAAGAAGGAGTCTGTTAGATTTAGCGATTTGGGTGGAGATCATTGGCTATCTCAGCAAGAACAGTTTCGGTGGAACAGAAGCCTGCTTTGAGTGAGTTAATGTGAAAAGAGAAGTGAAGAAATGGCAATGTTTTGTGCATTGTGGCTTTTGACAAGATGAGAAAGACAGGGTTGAAGCTAGAGGAGTGTGTGCTAGGGAGAATTTGTTCTTTTCTTTCTTTCTTTCTTTCTCTCTTCCTTTTTACAGTTTGACCCCTTGGATTGAGTTTATATGCTGAAGAGGAGGAACCAGTAGAAAGGGGCAGTATAGCTACAGGAAAGGATAAGGATAATTAAATATGGGAGAATTACAGTAGGGAGACCGAATGTGATTTATTACACAGGATTTCTTTGTAAGAATGAGAGACGGCTTTTCCATTTAAGAATGTTGTCCAAAAATAAAGCCTAGAAGGGAAAGTGACAAAGGAAAATTTATACATTGAGTGTTGTGAAGCCAACAGAGTGTGTCTTTCACAGAAAATATGGGGCCTTCAGTGAAGACATCTGCTGAGAGAGAAGAACATACCAGGTAGGATAGAGGTTTGTGAAGATGGCAAATGGTTTGTAGTAATTGCCACGAAATGTTGTATTAGGAAACCTACCAGAATAGCATTTTCAAAGTGTCTTTAATTTAGAGTTGATTAAACCTGGTTTTTGTTCCTCACCCATGAGGCTCTTCAGTAAAGAGTAGATTCACTGAAAGAATAAAAAGAATGTTTTCTTTGTATTTGCCACCCCTTGTCTTATTTCTAGCAGGAAGTTTATGAAAACTCTTCTGATTTCGGTGCGCCTATCACCTTGCTCCTGGTCCCGTGGCGGTTAGTTCTCCGGGATACAGCAGTTGCCACGGAGAAAATGATTACCACTGTCACCGATGAGGGCTGTGTCTCAGGGGAGAGAGAGCTTGCGATGCCAGACAAGCAACCTCTTTGCGATAAACATCCAATTTTCATGAAATTACCTTGGCAGTAAGGAAAGAAATGAGAATGAGAAAGCAGAACTTAAAATAACTAAAATTAAGGGAGTCGCGAAACTGGAAGAGACCTTGGGAGATGTATATGAGGACTTCTTTTGGGCAAGGATGATACCTTATTTGATCTTTATGTCCTCTATGCCGGACACATAGTAATAATAAACAACGTTTATTGAGTGTTACAGTATCGTGCCACAGACTTCTCAATGGTTTATATAGGTTAACGCATTAAATTCTCCTCTCATGGTGAGGTAGCTGCTATTATTGTCCTCGTTTTAGACATAAGAAAACTGAAGGCACAGAGAGGTTAAGTAGCTTGCCCAAGGTCACATGGTGAGAGTGGGAGCTAGCATTAAGCCCCAGGCAGTGGACTCTAAAGTTTGTCCTTTTACAGAAACTCGGTATGTGCTGAATTGAGGGATGCCTACCCTCTTGCCTCGTCACTGGCATAACCCATTATCCCAGTTTTACAGCTGAGGTCCAAAGTCCTGTTCGAGATTGACCAAGGTCATACCGTAAGTGTCAGAGCTGGTATTTAACTTCAACTATTTTGACTCCTTGTCCTGTGCTTTTTCCCCTTGGCTATAATTGAATTACCTCTGTGTCTAATTTCAGGCCTGGTGATTCCCTTTTGCCTTGAGTTTTGTTTGCACCCCCAGCCTGTGTACCGCCTGCTCAGTAATGATCTAATACTTACTGTGTGGGCTTCACAGTTTATTTGATTTGGAGCAACCTAAACGGCCTGCTGGCAAGGACTAAATATAAGATTGTGAATCCAGGGACAAGGATGCATATTTCTGGCCAGAGGGGATCTTGCAAGCTACAGTAAAATGCTGCAAAGTATTGGCAACAGTTGCTCTAACGAAAATGAGTTCTCTGATTCTAAATGTTTGTGGTATATAATGTAAATTCGTGTAAAAGGAAGGAATACCCAATTAAAGCAATGAAGTTTAATATTTCTAATGCATTGCACCAGTTTAGAAAAGAGGAGTCTTTCAGTTTGCAAAACAAATTAATTTTGGAGGAGTCTTGCCTTGACAGTCACACGTAAGAGCCATTATTTTGCACAATGCATACACCTTGCAGCCTTCAGAATAGGCTACTTTTGTTGTTACCTCCCTTGTTTCCTCACAACATCCTATGTTGTGACTGGGCAATACATTTTGCTACGCTGATTTGACTGAGGGAGAAACCACAGCACGGTGTGGTCAAAATGACTCATTCAGTCTCGTAAAAGTGGCCTGTGTGAGAGCCAGGGTTAGGGTTTGGATCTTCCATCTTGAATGCCATGCTTTGTGTTAAACCACATGGTGTTCCAGTATGCATTTGGCTCATTTAAACCACATGGATAATTCATTTTTCAACACCCTGGTTATATGTCATCTTAGCTGTCATTTCCATTAGCTGCGTACACACCTGCATGTAGCTCACACCAGCCTTAGTTTCCGCCTGTTCTGACATCAGGAGCAGTGCTTGTTAAGCAATAGAAAATGACTAAAATGCACCACCACCACCAACAACCCTTCTTTGTCCTGCCCTGATGTATTTTACTTTTGGTTTCTGTTCATAGGTAGTTCAGTATCACTTCACTTCTATCTTGCCTGTCTAGGGGACTCGCTCACTACTCCATTTTGTTGCTTGCAAACTCTCAGTGTCTTTCCCTATAGGAGAATAATGTTTTTGCTTTTATGTTTGATGGAGTTTTGGAAATAGCAGGAAACTTTTTACAACTCTCTTGGTAAAGTAACACAAAGGGAGCCTGGGGTGAAAGCCAGGGTACAAACCCCCCATGACAGATTGTGTATTTTCAACTCAGGTTCACCACCAACGCATTATTAGGCAGAAGAGAAATAAGGAATTGCATTCCCTGAGCCTCCCTTCCCCATATGGTTCCAGTTTAGAGTCTGCCAGTGAGAGGCATTCACGTGAGATCTGGAAGACAGAAGAGAAGGAAAAATTGAATAGAGAAGAGAGTGACCCTGGGTTCATACATTTGTGCATCCAACAAATATTTATTAAGATCCTACGTGTGGCAGGCATTGCTCTACGTTCTGGAAATACAGCACCTTTTCTCACAGAATTCATATTCTATGAGTGAGTGAAGAGACCAACAAAACAAACAAACAAAAACTCCCCAAAACAAAACAAATGAACTAACAAGAAAATATAAATATATATTTCAGACCATAATCAGTATTATGAAAACAGAACAAAAACAATGATAGATGGGAGATTTTAGAGAGGGGCGTAGACAAAGATGAATTTTTGTTTAGGAATATTCTAAAGTTCTAAAGGATGAACCAAATGAATTTTTGCTTAAGAATATTCTAAAGTTCTAAAGGATGAACCATAGTTGATTTCCTGAGGGACATTTTACCTTTCGAAACTTTTCTGGAATTTCGTCGTAATTGTTTAAGTTTCAGTTGAGTTGGATATTGTGCACTCGTGCAGTTATCAGTGATTTCTTTAAATATCCTGTAACACTAGCTGCTGTGATCAGAATACCGTCTTGATCTGTGGTTTGAGATGCTGTTTGGCCCCTGAAAATCTGTCACACTCTCCATTTTCACGAAACCTCCTGGATCAGGAAAAATCTGGAATTTCACGGGAGTCACTGTAACTTACCAATGGTAACTGAGATTGTGCTCCACAGATTCCTATAAATTTTATACTGATTTACTAGTATGCTGTCCCCAGGTCATCTTGGTCCTGTACTTTACAGGATTCTACGGGAATGTGGCATAATAAGTGTGTATCTGAATAGATCTGGAAAACACTCTGGATAGACTCAGATAAGGGAGCTTTAACCCAAGTTTCTCTGTCTTTCTCCTTAGGGAGTGATGAACAAACAGGAAGACTTACTTCTACAGATAGAATTGAGTATCTCTCCTTTGGAGATCGACTTTGATTTATGAGGAAGTGCACAGAGGGTGTCTTAGGGGCATCAAGCTGTAATTGCTCTCCTTCAAAGTGGACTGTTGTGGCCTCATCCTTCAAATAAAGGGGAACTGCATAACACCGTGTGTTTATTTGACTTATGATTTATTTCTTTTGAAAGGATTATGTCCTTTGTTAAAACATTCTTTTCACCGGGGATGGGAGATTTAAGGAATAAAGAGGCTTTGGTCTTGGGAGGCTAGTTTTTCTGTAATTTTGCTTACCTCTGGGATCCTATTATTTAAAAAAAAAATTTCTTACGTTTTATATGCATTTGTCTACTTTGAGACATAATCCTTCTTTCATGTTCACTACCCATCTCTGTACCTTCCTTACCTTTCACATCTAATCAGGTTTAGGTGCTTAACTATGCTGGGAAAAGATTCCTTTTCTTTCCAGTTCAGCTTCGAGAAATAGGAGCAAAGAGGATTGAATTTTGGTGTAGACTTTTTACTTGATTACTTTGGTAACCTGGAGCCAGACACTTATCTCAGATATGGGGATCTGAGTCTCACTGCCTTATCTGTGGAAAGATGGGATTTTATTTAAAAAGCAGTTGTTAAACATTATAGTCTCAGGACCCCTTTATATTCCCAAAGCACTTAAGGTCCTCTAGAGCTTCTTTGGTGGGGGGGATGTTAATCCAGTGTCTGTACTGTGAGAGCCAATTATTAACTAGTCAAGAATTCTACAACCTTATAGTTAAATCATTGGTAGCTTGAAATCAACCATGGAGGGAATATTTACATCAGGGAAATCGGCAAATTCTACCAATTGGCAAATGCTATCAGTTGAGTGACCTGATTTATCAGCATATTGCTGACTTACCAGGGAAGAAACTAAAATTGAGAAATTAAAACATATCTATTTATTAAGTAATTGAAAATGAAAATAGGTCCAATATATGTTAATCTAAATCTTTTCATGAAATGTAGTTACATTTTTCAGAAAAAAAAATTGAGAGTGGCTTTTCCAAATATCTTTGATGTTACAGGTCATGCAGCATTTGTAAAAGTTCACTGTCCCCTCTGAGAGAATGAACTTAAGAAATGCAAATACTATCTTAGTATTATTATGAAAATAGTTTTAACCTCCTTGAGACCCTGAAGAGGTATCCAGGTACCTCATGGTCTTCAGATCATACTTTGAAAACCACTGTGTCAGAGAATCTCTAGGGTCATTTCTAACCTCAGAAAAAAAAAAATCAATACTTCTAAATCCTCTTTCATACATGGTTTTGGATAGTATGACTTAGGTTGGGATGCAGCCCCTTGGCAGTTGAGGAGTGGGTTTTGAATCGTGGAGCTCACATTAAAAAAGAGCAAGGGCTCTCTCCCATTGCTCATGGTTGTGCCTGAACACCAATCGCCTTTCTCCCCTTCTTGATTCTCCTCCTTCTTTCCTAACCATGTTTGAATCTCCCAGGCTTCCCCAACAGGCAAAGCGAGCCGGAACCGAGGAAGTCTGGGCATCAACAGCGTGTGCCACCGCAGCAGAGCTTCCAGCTCATGGGAAAGGAGCAGCCAGTTCGAGCAGCCTCATAATAGTGATGGCGCAACTTGAGGGGCGGACCACGCGGGACAGCTCCAGCCCTGAGAACAGAAAGGTGTGCTGAGTGTGTGGTAGTGTGAGAGACAGCTGATCTCTCCAGGCACATCAGAGTCACAGCCGTCTTTGTTGCCTTTGAGAAGAAAGAACTATGAACAACGGCCTAGAGCGGGGTTGGCAAACTTTTTCTCTAAAGGGCTGTATGATACATTATTATTTGTTTTTTTGCTTTGCAAGCCATACAGTCTTGTTGCAACTACACAATTCTGTTGTAGTGCAAAAACAGTCATAAACAATACCTAATTGAATGGGGATGGTTTTGTTCCAATAAAACGTTATTTGGAAACCTTGGCCTAGGCAAAAAACAAATCGGCTTTGTCTCCTGCTAAAATTTCCTCTCTCACTTTGACATGTCTTGTTTGATAGACTCTCCAAAATGTCTGTGCAACTTATACCTATGTACTGAATCACAAATGCTAGAGTCTGGAAGATATCTGACTAGCTGGGATAAATCTAATGAGGTAGTCGATTGAAATCATAACAGTTATAGCACTTGCTATGTGCCAGATACTGGTCTAAGCACCTAACATGATTTAATCCTCACAGCAACCCTATAATTAAGCACAAGTATTATTATTCTCATTTTATTTCCCAGGAAATGGATGCATGAAAAGATTAAGCAATTTGCCTGAGTTTATTCAGCTAGTAAATGATAGAACAAGGATTTAGACCCGGGCAATGTATCCTGTGCTATCCTGCCCCTTGATATATGCAGGTATTATGTTATGCACATGTACACACATTTGGAGGTCAGTTAGATCTGAGGACTAATTATGTTGGTGATCAGCATCAGTTTAAATTTAAAAGTGGGCATAAGGCCTTCTCAAGAGCTAGCTAATAAATCGACATAGGATGTTCAAAAATTTTCTCAAAGTCGGACACTCCAGTCACACAAAAAGGCACACTAGGGAGAACAGTATTCTGATAGCAGCATTACTAGTATTACTAATGGAAGAAAAAATGAATATATTGAAGGACAGCAAATGGTAAATTCTCAGAAATGGATAAAACTCAACAAAGAAAGGAATAATAAATGGAAAAAGAGAGGTAAAGTGAATGCACAGAGTGTACTTAAACAAATATTTAGAATATTAAGTGAATCATTCTTCAAATAATAACTGAATGCGGTATTTCCAACGTAGCCTTTCAGTAGAAGCTGTGTATGCTTCCTTAAATAACTGTGCAAAGCCGTGTTTGAACAAGTTAAATTGTCTGGAATTAACTTTTGAGGTCAAATTAACAGGAAAAACAAAGCAAAAGGAAGAGTAGAGCACAAGGAAAATAAGGAAGGAAGCCGTTTCCCTAGATTCCTCCTTTTGATGAGCCCTCCTGGACATTTTTTTTTTTTTCTTTTTAACCATTTGCTCCTCTGAAGCAGTGTTCTCTAAAGTGCAGTTGCTCAAGACAATCCATTGTGGGGCAGAAAGAATATGCTAGAAGCTTTATTTCTGTTTTTTCCCTTTCTTGTAGAATAAGTCATGCAATCCAGGGCTAGATTGGCAGTTTCACGATGATTAAACACTTGGGTTCATTCTGTCTTCTTGTTCTGCCACTCCAAGGTGTTTTCTCATTTGCACAAAGACAGTTCAATGCCGGGCCACCTTCCTGCCACCAAAGAAAAAGGATCTGAGGAAGAGGAGGGTACAATCAGGAAGTCCCGTGTTTCGCTCAAGCTCCCTTCCCGTCTGCCAGAATTTATTCCCACGCCCATACCCAGCTGCAAGAGGAACTGAGAAATGTAAACATTAGCTCCAAGTGCATGTACCCAGCTCAAGTCTGGTGACCCTTGCACTAAAGAAGAGGAGAATATAATAGGGGACAACTTAGCTGATATCTGATAATATTTAAAGGGGGTTTTAAAGTTACAGATTGTTATTCATTTTTCTTTTACAAAAGATGAGAGTGACAGACTTCATAAGCTTGCTGTGATGACTAACAGCTTTAGTTAACACTAGGAGCTCCACTAACAGTTACAAAAATCAATACACACACAATATTTCTCTTTAAGGTGATGATGAGAAAGGATTTTAAAAAATACATATGCTATGGAAAGAGTATTTTGGAAAAAGATACTTGGAATTGCATGAGTTTTTTTGCTAAACAGCATTCAAGTGAGTCTCCTATAAACAAAACTTTGATACGTCACAATTAACATCTTGCAAATAGTATTTTAAAATATCTTCCAAAGTTGTTTCAATACATTTTAAATCAATTTACTAAAAGTAGAAAAATGTAACCTATTTGCCTTAATTTGGATGAACTAATTTTTCATGACTATGTGAGAAGATGGAATATGACCAGCCCTCTTAAAAGCTGAAACTTTGGTTATCTGTAGGTGGGAATGAAAAGTGGCCAACAATATACTTCTCCCATTGGTATGTACAAGCTCTTATAAGATTTCCTTTTATGCTACAACAGACCTTAAATTAGATACCAAAAACTATTAGTTATTACATTTATTAGGGGACTAATTTTTACAGTTAATATTGTAGCATTATTTAGAGCATTAATAATTCGTATCATTAATAAATGAAGCAAAATAAAACTCTTTACAAATCTTATTCACCTAATATGTCCTTCATTTTTCTTTGATATATGTATTTTTGTGAATACTTTATAATATAGCTAACTTAGTGGTATGATTTTTTATGTCTATACAGCATAAACAAACCAACACACATATGAATGATGCATGTAAATTAATTTTAGCGATGTAGTGGGCAATCAGAAAGGTTTGGAGAGCAGTGGTTTCCAAGAGGCTGTTTTTGCTCCATTGGAATGTAGCTTTTATTTTTATTTATGTAGAGATAAGAGAAATATGTTGTATCAGATTGACACTGATGAACTCTCCTGCTGTGTGTGCAGAAGAGCCCAAGATATCCTTTCTAGTCTCTGCATTAGAAACAAGGATTTAGATGCTTTGTGAGGGGTTATTTGACTGTGTCATGAGCATCCTGAAGAACTAGTGGCACTAGTTTGTTCGACGTGTGTTCTTAGACTCTAGCAAATTATTATGCATTCATGCCCAGTGCTACTTGCTAAGTGGGAACACCTTCACTCTATTTTGCCCACATCCCCATTTATCTTCTTGTCAGTTAGCCTAACTCTTGAAACTAAAATTCAGAGTTCCTGATAGCTGGGTTAGTGAGGTCATGTGAAGAGTTATGCTTAATTTTAGTCCTACAAGAACAAAAAAGTATATTTTGCTAATGCCATAAATATAGGTGTCAGGAACCTTCAGCCCTAGGAATCAGGAAAATTGGGCAACGAAGGATCTCTGTGTGTTTGGAGCCCAGAGAAATGTGTGTGCGTGTTTATATTTGTCAGGCATTAATTCAATGGTACTTTACTCTGTCTATAAAGTTACTACTTTCTTGGCCACAGGATGGATTACTTGTCAAACTCTTATACTTTGCTTTTTGCACCACTTGGAGACATAATTTCTACATTAAATTTTAGTTTAAACTCTCATGGCTTATTTTTGTCCCATGACAGTTCTTTATTTTTCAGCCTTAGCTGAGTATAAATGAAAGTCACATGCAATGGAACTTGGAACTTGTCTCATCTAGGTTCACCATTTTCTTCCACCTTGTAGGGAACATTGGTACTTAGCTTCAGCTTGCTTAAAACCCAGGCAAAGCTCAAACAGTTTGAGATTTTACTTATAAATACCCAGTAATTTAATCTCATTAAACATTTCAATTCTGTATTATTTTTATCCATTATTCCTGACCCATTCCTCTAGTATTTCATTCTTCATAACAGGATTTAATCATGTTTTCCAGTCTACAATCTTTCAGGGTGAACCATATTCAGTTGGTAGCCAATTGTCCATTGGTTTGATAGTTTCCACCTGTGATGTCACAGTACTTTGGCTCTCATCCTCAAATTGCCCTTGGCTCTATCTGGAGAGCCTCAAAGGAATTTTCAAGTTTTTCAGCCATATCACCATGTGCCTCAACCTTGCTTTGACTCCCACTTGTCCGTATCTATTATCACTGCCAGCCACGAAAAGCCCAAGGTTTCCAAACCTTACACAGAACAGTGCTGGGCACCACGCCAAGAAGGGGAAGGGTGCATCTCCCTCCCCTTTGTGTCTTAAATTATCTTCAGATGCCAGAAGCAGTTCTTTGTCCTGTCATCAAGTCCCCTCAGAAGTTCTATTATCTTCTTCTCATTTCTCCATAGTAGATTTATGCCTAATCCAAAGGACTGGTGGGATAAAAATATTATTCTATCCTTCTCAATTCTTCTGCAATTAACTCTTCCTTCTCTCACACACTTGCTCCCACCCCACCCTTCTGCCTTCTCACTTACAAAAACAAAAATAGCTTCCACGCATAGTAATGAAGATACCTTTCCTTTGGATCTGGGTGAAATTGTGTGGGGGGATGGGTTTGACATCAAGGGTTAGGGGTGGGCTCTTGACCACACTAGCAGAAATTAGTTAAATATGCTCCCTCCTAATTATTAAAGAGAGCTTTCAGCTCGTTTGCCATCTTGGTAGCCTCTCTGCATATGCTTCCGTTTGTTAATATTTTTTTCTCAAAATGGGACACTTATAATTGAACTAATGTTCCAGATGTGACCTGATTAGGTCAGTGCACAATAGTATAGTTAATGCCATTCTTCAAAATCAAATCTAATCAAAGTCGTTTCCTGATTACAGACCTCATCTGATTCCCCTTCTTGGTCTTTGCCAATCACACTCAATTTATACTGATGCCCTTGCCTCCACTCGTACCAATTTCCTTCCATACAACTGATACACAAACCTCTCAGATTTCATCATCTCCCAGTCTTTTCTGTGAATGTTCTTCCCCTCTTCTCCACCTAAAAAAATGTTCATTATCGTTCAAACATTTTTTTCTCTTGTCAGGCTTAGATGCCCCCCCTTCTTTAGTCCTATCTCCATCATAGCAGTTAGCACCTTTTATTGTAATTAATTATCTCTTAAGTCTATATCTCCCAACTGTAAGCATTTTCCAAATATTGAGGGCAGAAAATATTATTCTCCTCTGTTCAACCAGCTTTGATTCTCTGCCCCACACATGCAGATGTTCAAAAATTTTTTCACCCTGTTAATGAATTATTGTGGCATTAAATTACATTAACTATTTAATTGCAACAATTGCTTAATATTTGTTACACTATGAAATACGAGATGACTTGCTAGGCTTATTTTTTAAAAATTGAATTACTCAGCTTTTTGACTAAATTAATTAATGAATGCCCACGTTGATGTTGTTCCCGAATCAACCCTGGCAGAAATGGCTGATGCAGACTTCCCTGGTGGCGCAGTGGTTAAGAATCTGCCTGCCAACGCAGGGGACACGGGTTCAAGCCCTGGTCCGGGAAGATCCCACATGCCGCGGAGCAACTAAGCCCGTGTGCCACAACTACTGAGCCTGCATGCCACAACTACTGAAGTCCCTGCGCCTAGAGCCCATGCTCCGCAACAAAGAGAAGCCGCCGCAATGAGAAGCCCATGCACGGCAACCAAGAGTAGCCCCTGCTTGCCACAACTAGAGAAAGCCCATGCGCAGCAACAAAGACCCGATGCAGCCAAAAATAAATAAATAAATTTATTTTAAGAAAAAAGTAAAAAGTAGGGAAATACAAGCATCAGCCATTTCTTTTTTTTAAAATAAATTTATTTATTTTTAAATTTTAAACTCACAGAAAAGCTGCAAAAATAACACAGAGAGTTACTGTATACCCTTCACCCAGCTTCCCCTGATGTTAACATCTTATATAATGGTTGTCCATTTGGCAAAACTAGGAAATTAACATGGATACAATATCATTGACTAAATTACAGACTTCACTGAGAGTTCACCAGATTTTCTGCTCAAGTCCCTTTTCTGTCCCAGGATCTAGTCCAAGGATACTGCATTACATTTAGTACTCTTTTTTTTTTTTTTTTTTTTTTTAATGCTCCTTTTAAAAATGAGCACCCATGATTGGACTTGAGAGTGCTAATATGGGCAATTTTGTCCAGAGGATAGAGGCTCCATTACCTCTTTCAGGACCAGGATGCTGTACTCTAAAGACATCTAATCACCCCAATCTCCTGACGGAGACCAAAGTGAGCTGAGCAGACAGGGGAGATAATTGGATGCCCTACTTGAAGGTTGCACTTTCAGCAGTTACAGAGCATGTGGGAATAAATAGAGGGTAGGGAATGGAGCTGCTGATCAGAAAGTTTTGTGAGGCTTCTGGGATTTGGTCCAGGTTTGATGGCTCACAAGTGAAGAGAGTGAAGGTAGAAATTTTCCAGTCTCTCCTGATTTGAGAAAATGTTAGAGACACTTATTCATCTATTAAAATATTTATTAAGCAGTTAATATTCTTAGACATTATTCTTGGTGATGGATATTATTTAGAATCTATAAAAATGGTTTAATCTTTCTCAAATTAATTCCTTCTTGCAATGTAAATAAGGAAAGAAATTTTAATTTTCAAAATTGTATTGAAGGGGAGCAGAATTAGCCCCTAAAATATGTCCCTTTGGCATAAGGATTATTTTAGGCTGATTATTTTAAAGAAAGAGCAGACATTGGAAAGGCTCTGAAAACCAAGAAGTTACCCTCTTATAAGAGACATTTCCATTTATAAGGGAAATTTCCATTTGTAAGGGTGTCTCCTCTCTGTACCAGGAAGAGGAGAGGATGACTAAATCTCTAGAAACTCTTATCAATGGAGAAGGCAACAGACTTAAATCTGCATAACAAATTTATGATTGTTTACTGTGCTTTGCCTGATAGCTTCCCACAATTGGCTTC
Source organism: Delphinapterus leucas (assembly GCF_059928025.1). Taxonomy (NCBI): domain Eukaryota; kingdom Metazoa; phylum Chordata; class Mammalia; order Artiodactyla; family Monodontidae; genus Delphinapterus; species Delphinapterus leucas. The sequence continues at coordinate 23,074,178 of NC_143145.1, forward strand.
CCTCCCGGTATCCTCTGCCCCAACATTTTCTTTTGTCTTTTGCTGGAGATGGTATTTAAAGTGGTGACTTGGGGCATTTTGGGGAGCTACTGAGTTTTCTTGGGTATCTTCCATGTATACAGGAGCTATACATGATATTAAACTTCTGTTGGTTTTTCTCCTGTTAATCTGTCTTTTATTACAAAAAGGTCTCAGCCAAGAACCTAGAAGGGTGGAAGATGCCAACTAAAGAATGTCACTTGCCATCTGGTTCTACAAGGACTGAGTCATTTGCCCTGTACTTGCTGACCTTCAACACACCCTGAAAGGAACTCAGGGTGGAGATCAAGAATGAGGCGCTCTGTGCTGTGGGAAAACTGGCACAGCAGGCCTTCAGATAGCTGTTTTCAGGAGACAATTTTATGAACCACAATTCTTGCATCTTCTCATACTTAGAAAAACACTAAAACCATTAATTAACTAAGATGTCTATTCCTCATGACTAGCAGCAAACTTTTACCAAGATGTGTGCTTTATCACATGTACCCCTTCTCCAAAATCATATACATACTGACCTCTCCCCCTACTTCTTTAGAGCAGCTCCTCAGAGCTAACTGAAATGCTGTTTCCTGGACTCTAGTCCTCAGCAAGTCCCCAGATAAAACTGAAATTCACAGGTCTCACGTTGTGCATTTTTACTTCAGATGGTTTTTCCTTTCCTATAGAATCATTAATTGATTGCAAATTCTTTAGGTACAATGACTATACCTTCTTACTGTTTGCATCATTTAATTAATATTTTTTGGTTTGTTTAATTTCACGTTTTGTAACAGAAGTAAGAGCATAAAAATTAAACATCTTTTTAAAAAATCTTGACTGTGTGTCAGGAACTGTGTTGAATCCATTGATATTATCAAATAAACGCTCATTAAATCCTCCAAAGTAGGGATTTGTTTTTCACTCAGAGAGGCTGGGTGAACTTCCTCCTCATGACCTCAAGAGACTTGGGGTTAGAGTTTGGATTTAACACTATCCGCTCTGAAAACTGTATTTCAAGACCGCATTGCCTCATTCTGTGAAATTGAAACCAAGCAGGACCCTGTGGGACTCCTAGGCACAGAAGTCTTTTGGTCTCCCTCCAGCCTCCATGACTTTCCCTGAGTTCCAAAGGGCAGATTTGAACAGTTGCTAATCTGTGAAGGGAAAGGATGCGTAGAAAAGGGAGGGGCGGCCAAGAAACAATAGTACAGCCTTGGGGCAGGGTCCTGGTTCCCCTTCAAGGGATACACATAACCATGTCTTTAAGCCCTTTATAGAATTAAAATCCAGAAAATGCAAGATGTCAGCATTCTTCATACGGGAGAAGAACACCTGAGGTCAGACAAAAGGAACCAGAGAAGCTCATCAAGAAGATTACCTGAGATAAGATGAAAGGAATGCAGGCCCTGCACACACCTTGATCTTATCAGCATCCCCACCCTTGAACCATTGCCATAAAACTCCTCACCAAACTCCCCAGGGTTGGGGCACATAGTTTTCGAGGGCAACGCAATAAAGCTATTCTTTTCTACTTCACCCAAAGCTCTGTCTCTGAGATTCGATTTGGCACCGGTGTACAGAGGCTGAGATTTTGGCATGAAGATCAGAATTTGGGAAGACTTTGCAAAGCACACAGTTCACATGAGAGTACAGAGCTAAAACTTACTATTCAGACATAAGTTTGAATCTGCTCATTTATAAGGGAAGCATGGAGAATAAAATGCAGTTTTGTTTATGTGGTTGAGAGTGAGACATTATTGAAGGATTAAGGGAATCTGAGGAGAGGGCTATAAAATAAAAGTTCAGAAAAGAGAGTGGATTTTCTAAAGCAAAAGTAAGTTGATCAGAAGCAAAGTCAGTAAATCTTATGGCTTTTCTGTGAGGGTAAGTAATGAAAAACAAAACACAACGAAAAAACAAAGCCAAGAAACAGAACAGGCCTGGGGAGAGGCCCCCAGTCTGGTGTAGCCCTGCTTCATTGCTGGGTCTTACCTCTGCCCCCTTCTTTCAGGGGGACTTGTCTATTCTGCCTCAGACTCAGTAGCACCTCGTGGAGGTCATGGGTGGACATGGGCAGGCCATCAGAGGAGCAAAGGCTGAAGCTGCTGCTTTATTATCCAGCTGCCTGAGCTGAAGATTTTATTTTTGCATTCTCTAACAACACTACACAGGAAATGACATGTAACCTGATCAGGTTGTGCCATTGCTCAGCACCCCATGAGGTTTCCAGAGGCACATTTTCAGCATGTTCTCTCAGAACAGGGTCATAGTAGGGTTAATCCGTAGATCAATGTCACCCTTGCTTTTGATGAAGGACAGAGTATCACACCTCCTGTTTTTCTCAAGGTAGTCTAAATTCCCTCTTGCTTCGCCTCTGTGCCTTTATTATGCAGACAACAGCTACTCTGAAAGAAGTTCAGGGAATAATTATGATTAACAGCCAATGTGTATTGCCATCATTTTGGGGTGGGATGAGTGACTTTAGATCTTGAAGGATTCTTCAAGATCAAATTAGAATTTGGTCTTCAGAAAAGGTTGATACTCCAGTTTGAGAGTGGAATACTTATAGTGGAAGGGCTTTACATGCCACCTGGTTGAACTGCCCTTCCTTCTGTACACAAAAAGTTTACTGCTTTTCCTAAGGCACAAAGTTAACTATGGGTACAGCTGTGACTCAAACCCAGATCTCCTCATTTCCAAATGAGGAGTTAGTGTTCTTTCTAACATGACACTAAAAAAGAAGAGAAAAAAAAAGTCAAGAAATCCATTTACAATAACTTACACACACACACACACACACACACACACATATATATATTTATTTTGTTTGGAACTAAAGTAAATAGTTTCTTAAATTTTTAAAAGAAGTTTTACAGGCCTATGTTGGTTAAACAACAAAATTTTCCACTCTTCTTGAAAGCCTTTTAGAGGTTTGGCTGGTGGAAATGATTGGCAATTTTAAGATCAAGGAGAAATTTCTATAAGTAAGTCATATTTCTGTGACCTAGTCAAGCATTCTGCTGAGAAATCTATTATGGTTATTATTTTCCTTCAATGACTATGGAAATCAACTCCATAAGGTATAGTAAAAGAAAAAGAAGCTAGAGCCTCATAGGATAAAAAGGTTCCAGGGTAGAAATTTGTTTCAGCTTCCTACTTCAGAAGCCCTGTAGTAACGTGACAAATGGTGGCCCAGTAGGTAGCAGACCAGCACCAATAGTGCATTAAGTGCAAGACTGTTATGAGGGAGAAATAGGACAGAGCAGAGTCTCATCTTGTTATTCATTTTGTGTGCCCCAGGCGTGCAACCCTTTCAGAAATAGACCTGCCACTATGATTCTGTTACAAGCTGTGGTAGTTTTCCTTATTAGTGAGCAAAGCAATGGGAAGGGACCGTGTTCTCACTTGTTGTTTAACTTATGATAGCTTGTTCTTATATAAGGTCTATGGATGTATGTAAACTTAAAAACTGTGCTATCTACAGCTGAATTCTTTTATTCCTAATCCTGTTTAGGAGGAAAGCAAAGTTTTCTGAAATTCTTTTAGTGGAATAAAACAAGGCATAGACACATTTAGACTGGTAAGATTAGTTTTCTAAGTACTTTGGCTCTGTAAAATGAGGACACAAGGCTAGGATATCTTGCAGCTATTTTGCAGTACACAAGCCATAAGATTTACAATGTATGTATACTGCTATTTCCTCTCTTCTTGGTGATGAAATAGATAGATCTTGAAAATTTATGAGTGTAAGGAGGAACTACATATACACACACATTTTCTTTCTCTGTCTCTGTCTCTCTTTCAGACACACACGCACGCACACGCTTGCCCAAGTTGATACAGCCATTAACAGAGGTGAGACTAAGATATTTGACTCCAAAATCTGACTTCTATTATACTGAAGGATCAATGAGAAGGTCTGAAAACTAAGTAGGAACAATAAGAGCCCAAGTCACATCACCTTTATTCTCAAGTCTGCATTTTATTGCTCTTTCTTGGCAAGTACTAACTACATTCTCTGTCTCTGTCTCTGTCTTTCTCTCTCTCTTTTATTTACGTCTTTCCAAAGGCATTTTAGAGGTTTTCTTAGTCCATCTCTCTGAGTCCAAAAGAGGATAAACACACAAGATGAATTCCATCTGTATTTCCTATCTTCTACCTTTGTTCTCTTAAAAGTAGATTTTGGAGAAGTAACACGATAAAGTGGAAAGGACATTGAGTTTAGTTTATTAGTTTCTTGGTTTGTAATTTGAGAATGATAAGACATCTCCTGGATTACTATTAGTTATGTAGCCCACTTGAAACTTTAGTACCACAAGACTGGTATATACTTCATGAAAAAGGGTAATCTTCCCACAGTGCTGATAAAATGTAGAACGGAGAAGACTTGGGGAAAGAGGTGATGTGATTGCCTAGCCTATAGACTGTCAGTTTTCCTTTCCAGTAGATATTGACCTTAGCAGAGAGGATATTCTTTGAAGGGAGATAAGACCCTGTGGAGGGTCTTGCTATGAGCCATCTGGGCTCTCCTGTCAGCTAGTGCAGCTGTGATTGACGGGCTCCATGCCATGCCAAGGCACACCCAAGTGGCATCTCCATCTCTATTTTCACCCATCATCCAATATCTCTCTGTTAATAACAACTTCTGGCTACTACCAAGTCCCAGCTGACATTAAAAAGCTTCAGGGAAATTATAAAGCTTAAGCAGTAGTGTTATTGGAGATTCAGATGCCACCAGATATATTCATTCCCTTGTTTCATATCACACTGATCGAATCATTTCTTCATTCATCCAACATTTATTGAGTATTACAGTGAACCAGGAGTAATGGAATAAATATACCAAATAACAATAATAACAATGACAACTGACATTCTTTGGGCGTTTCCCATGCCAGGCTTTTTATATTTCGTGTTTTATATGTGTTGATCATTTCGTCCTCACAACAAACCTATGGAGTAGATACTTTTATCATCCCTTTTTAAAAGTAAAGAACTAAGTGGGGTTTGAGGATTAAAAAAAAAATCAACTCTGCTTCCCCCAAAAGTTCATACTTTAGCAGGGATGATAAACTAAATAATCCAAAAATGAACTATATAACAGTGTTTAACATTACACTGCAACACAACTTCTTCCACAGGAGCGATTGATTCTGTCTAGAGCCATTAAAGCAAGGTATCCAACTTGAGTCCATTCATGAAGGATGACAAAAAAATAAGTCACCTGGTAGACAAAGAAGAGAGGAGCACCCAGACTGAAGTCCCAGCTCCAATAATCATGGGTGTTTAAGAGGCTTGTGGCAGAAACAGGAAAATGCAAGTAGTTCAGAATGGTTAAATTGTAATGAGATATTCAAACTAGAGAAATCAAAAGTATGCCCATCATTAAAGGCTTTGAGTTGTAGAAGTTTAGATTTTTATTCTCTAGGCAAAGGATAAGAGCTTTTGGAGTTTTATAACCAGAGAACTGACAACATGCAATTTAAAATGGATTAGAAGGAAAAAGGATGAGAATAGGGGAATCTCTTATTAGGACTTTGTATTAATCTTCGTAAGAGATAATTAGGAACACATTGGTAGTTATTGAATTAAGAATAGAGAGGAGGGGGCAAATTTAACTGACATTTAAGAGTTAAGGTCTCTTGAATTTGGTTAGTGGGAAGAAAGATTGAAACTGAATTGCAGAAAGAAGCATAGTCAAGGGACTAAGAGGAAAAAGTCTTGGTCATGTTTGATTTTTTATTCTAATTGCTGAGGCTCAGCTGTCCCCGTGCCTCTGTGGCTTGGTCATATCAATTCCCTTTTTTGTTCTTAGCTAGTTTAAATTGGGTTTTTGGCATCTGCAGCAAAAAGATTTTTGACTAATATACCCAGGAACCACAAACATTTAAGTTTTAGGAAGTAGAAGAGACAATCCAATACAAGACCTGACCTCATGGATGTGGATTATTGAAGCTGAATATTCAGCTGAAGAGATCATTCCATTTTCAAGCCATGAAAACATTATGCTCTTATGCATCTCTTGACATCATATGAGACTAGAGGTGCTGACGCTTATCAAAGCTTGTTCCTTTGTATAGAAGAGATGTGAAGAAAGAGAGGTTCCAGAAGAGTTTCTCTTCAATTCACTACTGTAAATTGAGGTGCTATGATTGATGCCATAATGAGCTAGATTAAAATGTGGGCAAAATTTGTGAAATATTGAACGAGTTGAAATCATTTAGCATGGAGAAAGTAAGGTGAAAGCACAAAATTGCTGTCTTGAATTATTTGAAATGTTCTGAAATGGAGCTCCATGACAAATGTTTCTTTCTCTCCACTGAGGCCAGAGCAAGAGGAAATGGATTCAAGTTGAAGCCGGATCTATTTAAGTGAATTATATTAGAGCGCTTCCTGACCTTGAAGGCTATTTGGCATAGGAATGGATTGCTAAGCCAGGTCAAGGAATCTCTTTCTCCAGAGAGAGAATCAGAAGGATGAAGGGGATTTGGGAAGTCATTTAGACAGATGAAAATTGATCTTCTGTTTTAAAGACCAAGCCCCCCGAGGAAGAAATGCCGTGCCTTCATACCAGTACCTAAAAACCTTCACTCTGCTGTCAAACTTGCCTTTGCAGCTTTAAACCATTTTCTCTTCCCATTTGAGGTACAGAATAGTTAGTCAGGATCTCTAAAACATTTGGTTACTCTAAAGGTCAATATTAAGTCACCATTCACATCCTCTTTGCAGGCTAAATAATCCCTTTTCTCATAAACATTTCTTCCTAATCCCTTAATTGTCTTCATGGTTCTCCTGTGAAAAGTCTCCAAGATTTCATATCTGTCTGTAGTTTGGAGCCCCAAAATGGACACAATAATCTAGTAAGAATTTTAAATGCTGACTATAGTAGACCAGTTGTTTCTGAGTTGTTACCTTTACTCCTGTTCATGTTACTCAATGTAATGTCTTTTTTTCATTTTTTTAAAGCAGTGATACCTTGCACCCTGCACACTTACATTGAGCTTGCTTTCAACTAATTTTTTCCTCAGTGTCTAATGTAATTCCTGGCATCTAGTAAAATATCCAATAATAGTATGTTGAATTAATGAATACATTTCAGATAGCTAGTTGTGGGTTATTGGGAGGATCCAAATAGATAGTTTATGATATAGTTCTTCATCACCTGAATGCATGCTCCTCTTTCACTGAAAAATTTGTATGCCTGTAATTTGAATATATTCCTTCAGTGTTCTATCTTGTAATTCACAATATTTTTGAAATCATTTGTTTTTTCAGTATGTACAATCAAGAGCCACGTTTTCTAGTTTGTTTATTGTTAGTTATTAAAAATTACTGATAATAACAGCAAAAAAATAAAGTTTTATACAACAATATAAAATAAAAGTAAATATCTCCTTTTTTCCAGGGCCAATCATTGCCCAGAAGTAACTACAGTCAAGAGTTTTCTATTCTCTCCTCTGTTGAACAAATGGTATCATACTGCATATAATATTTATTATCTTTTTTTTCACTTTTACCCCACTGTGTATGGTACCTTAAAATATATGCAGAATCTAACCACTTCTAATCCTTTTGTGCCATCATACTATCCCAAGCCACCATCCTCTCTTGTGAATTATTGCAATTGCCTTCTAATTTGTCTCCTTGGTTCCACTTTTGCATCCTGACCCTAGTTTATTCTCCTTAGAGCAGACAAAATGATCTTTTAACGTAAGATTGATCTTGTCATCCTCTTGGTTTTAGCCCATGTCACCCAGCGTTAAAGACAAATTCTTAGAGTAAGTAGCCCACAAGGCTCTCTGGGGCTAGGATCTCTGCTACTCCTATGGTGTTATCTTACAATCATTATTATTTATGCCCCACATTTACTCAATCAGCCCAGCCTCCTTGCTATCCTGAAATGTGCCAAGCATAATTCCCTCAAATCCACTCTCTACCCTTTCATCTTCCCAGAATGCTCTTCCTTCTTATGTCCACAGAGCTTAGTCTATCACTGCTTTCACATCCCTGCTCTGATACACCTTATCAAAGAGGACTTGATTAATAGCACCCGAAGCCTGTGTAGATGTTAACCCAGCTCACCCATACTTTGGATCTTCCTTTTCATTCTGGCATGGGGTGGGGATGTGTTTTGTTTAACCCAAACCCCAGCACTTAGAAAAATACCGGGGGGCTTCCCTGATGACGCAGCTGTTGAGAATCTGCCTGCCAATGCAGGGGACACGGGTTCGAGCCCTGGTCTGGGAAAATCCCACATGCCGTGGAGCAACTAGGCCCGTGAGCCACAACTACCGAGCCTGCGCGTCTGGAGCCTGTGCTCCGCAACAAGAGAGGCCGCGACAGTGAGAGGCCCACACACCGCGATGAAGAGTGGCCCCCGCTCACCGCAACTAGAGAAAGCCCTCGCACAGAAACTAAGACCGAACACAGCCAAAAATAAATAAATTAATTTAAAAAACCTGGAATATAGTAGGTGCTCAATAATTATTTGTTGATTTAATAAATGATCTTCATAACACTGTAGTATGGTAATCATTCTATATCTGTAAGTATAAGCTCTACCTTATTTGGTTTTTAGTTATATGGATGTATCACATGGATTTAGTTACATGGATACATACAGATTATTACAGTATTAAGCCATTTCTATTTTTAATTTTCCTATTAAAATATGCTGCAATAAAATTTTTAATCTATTTTTCCCACTATATATTATATGATAATATATATTCCACTATTCTATTGCAATAGTATGACATATTGTATCTTTAGGATAAATATTAAAATCAGATATTCAGGATCAAGGTATAATTCAATTTTAACTTAAAATTTAATTTTTTGGTATATTGCCAAATTTCCTCATAAAGAGACTGTGGCAATCTAGAAATATGAGTGTATGAGAGCATGAGTAGAAGGTATGAGAATGAATAGCCCAGAGAAGGAAACATTTGTCACGCTTAATTTGTCAAAGGACTTGATATTGGAAGTTGGGACTGAACTGAGAAATCGGAGGAAAATATGTGTGTGTGCGTGTGTGTGTGTGTGTGTGTGAAGATGTTGATCCTTTCCACGTGTATGAATGTGCCTGACAATGTGACCGTTCTCTTGCTGGTGAAAAATATGTGTAGAATCTTGTTTGGTGTGTGATTATGATCAGTACTTGTCAAATGTTGCTCTTTTAACCTTATTTACATGGATGCCGATGAGGCCAGGCAAAAAGGTCATGCTGAGAAAGACTGAGCCTCTCAGTCATTCAGAAAGTAGGTTATTACCCTGGTTGCATAAAATCTCGCAATGTATATTCTGTACATCCCTTCCAATTCAGGAGATTGAACTGTTTTACTCATTCTGAGAAAGAACACCCCAATAAGTAACACAGCAAACAGTAAATGATTTGCCTAAACCTACACAGGAAGCCACCGGTATACAAGAATAGAATCAAAAGTTCCTGATTCCCTTTCCTCTGCTGATGCCACTAATCTGTCAAAACACTTCAAGGGCTTTCTTTCAAAGTAAATGGAAAACTTTTCATGAAAGTCTGTGTTTCTGAATTTCGCCAAGGGAAGAATATTTTAAAAAATGTTGCTAGAAAACAAATATTGCAGTTGTATGTTGCCAAAGCTACTCTTTGGAAACACTGGCTTCCTTTTCTCTCTCTTTCTATCTCTTCTATTTACTGCCTTCTTTTGGGGAGGGCAGAGAAGGAGCCATTCAAATAGAGGACAGACCCTGTGGGTCTGTCTCTGATGGTGCTGTATCTGCCCACCTGTCCCAGTGCCAGGATATAGGAGGCCCTTAAAACATGGTCATTTAATAAATAAGTGAAAGAAAAAAGATGCATTTAAAAGTAATGTTAGGAGGAGAGGAGAATGGAGAGTGACTGCTTAATGGGTACAAGGTTTTCAGATTCTTTGGGCTGATGCAAAAGTTCTGGAGCTAGATGCTGGTGATGTTTGCACTGTGAATATACTTAACGTCCCTGAATTGAATAGCCTAAAATGGTTACAGCGGTAACTGTTATGTGTATTTTATCACGATAAACAATGTTAAGATTTTTTAAAATTAAAAGATGCCTTGCTTCTTACCTCTTAGCTGAGAAATGTTATCTGCTAATAGGCATCCTTTCTGAGTATCAGCTATTACTTCAGGTGAATTTGCAAATGAAGACACTTTGAAATAAATCAAAATACACATCTCGGGCTTCCCTGGTGGTGTAGTGGTTGAGAGTACGTCTGCCGACGCAGGGGACACGGGTTCGTGCCCTGGTCCGGGAAGATCCCACATGCCACAGAGCGGCTGGGCCCGTGAGCCATGGCCGCTGAGCCTGCGCGTCCGGAGCCTGTGCTCCGCAGCGGGAGAGGCCACAACAGTGAGAGGCCCGCGTACGGCAAAAAAAAAAAAAAAAAAAAATACACATCTCATTCCCACTCATAAAGCTTTATGAATACAGTTAGCCCTTTATATCTGCAGGTTCTGCATCCACGGATTCAACCAATTGTGGATCAAAAATATTTTTAAAAAATTCCAGAAAGTTCTAAAAACCAAAACTTGAATTTGCCATGTGCTGGCAACTCTTTAAATTGTATTTACAACTATTTACATGGCATTTACATTGCATTACTTATTATAAGTAATCTAGAGATGATTTAAAGTATACAGGAGGATGTGCATGGGTTATATGCAAATACTACACCATTTTATATAAGGGCTTTGAGCATCCCCAGCTTTTGGTATCTGTGGGGGTCCTGGAACTAATCCCCTGCAGATTCTGAGGGACCACTGTACTTTGTCATTGATTAGTTTAGCTTGCTCTAGAACTTCATCTAAATGGACTCATTCAACATATACTCTATTGTGTAAGGCTTCTCTTACTCTGCATATTTTTGAGATTCAGTTTATACAGTCATATTTGTTCAAGACTAAAATGGAACTAACAAAAGTAAGGCTTGAATGAGGTCCTCCAGTGCTTACAAAAATGGTCTTACTTAAATCTGTTACCTCTGAAAAACACCAGAAATAAAATCTAGACCTCATCGTGGGATACATAAAAATTTTCAAGTGACCGAGCACTCAGAGGACACGTATTTGGGAATATTACATGAATCATCCTGACACTGGAAAGTACAAAACACATTCATGTTTTGCTCTGTGCCTTGTGAAATTGCATACAGGAGTTTGTTCTGGAGTCGAAGACGTAGTGTTCTTTCTGAAATCAGCAAGACCTCCGGCTCAGCTCAAGTCAGTGAAGGATAGAGCAAAACCAGATACAGGCAGATCTGCATCACTTGGCACATGTAAAAACCATGCATCTGCTTCCAATGATGGGTACCAAATCATCTGTCTGGATATTTTATCTTTTCTTCCCTAAAGTGTGAAGCATCGTATACTTTAAAAGCAACAGGATACATTTAGCGAAATCCTGCAATCCCCTGTTTTCTAGATGACATTGCCATCACAGGGAGATCTGACAAAACTGAATTCTACTGCTGAGCAGCTATATTTCAAGCTTCAATTCAAGTGCTTCAAGTTTACTTTAAATGACCTGGTGCAAACATATGATTTAGATCTTTAAGTAAGAACTACAGAAGCTCTGCCAGGCTCCATTATTTAGTCTTGAAAGTTCCATTATTTCCAGACATCCCAAAGGCAGATGCTGCCAAGAAATGGGAGGAACAGAAGGCCCTATCAAGAGGTGTCCTGCCAGGGAGATGACAAGACAGATATAATTTCAACACCATCCTAATTTGCTTTGCTGACCAGAAGGGGAAGATTCCAGCTTTCTCCAGTAACAAGATCTTCCACAACTGAGAACTCTACTTTAAATCCTGCCAGCTGAATCCTCTTCCCACTCTCCACGAATGCCTATATTTTCCAGGTGCAAAACACTAGTTAACTTCTGAAAATGCTTTGCATGGGTTGAGGGGGAAGTGAGCAAGTATGTAGAACAGCAACAAGCAGAATCTTTGAGAATAAAACCTATTTGTTTTTTACCTTTATGGAATTTACTTAAAATTTATTTTAAAAATTAAACTAATGCAATAGAGAATTTGAAAATAGTTCTAAAGTAATCTAGAGCTCCAAGTTGACTCTCAAAGTGATTTCTTAAAGAATGTGAGACATCTCTGTTCCTGAATGTAATTAAAACTAGATTCAATTTTCATTTGTCTGAATGTAGGATGATATAGCTGATGGTAGGATATGGAAGTAGATGATATTAATATTTATTAAATTTAGTACATAATATTTATAAATCCATTGAAATGAAATAAATTATTTAATTTTCTACTCAGTAATAAATTACAAAAATATTCTGGAATAATAGTAATTAAAGTCTCAAATTGTTAGAATTGTATGCCAATTTTTTTTTTTTTTCTGCGGTACGCGGGCCTCTCACAGTTGTGGCCTCTCCCGTTGCGGAGCACAGGCTCCGGACGCACAGGCTCAGCGACCATGGCTCACGGGCCCAGCCGCTCCGCGGCATGTGGGATCTTCCCGGACCGGGGCACGAACCCGTGTCCCCTGCATCGGCAGGTGGACTCTCAACCACTGCACCACCAGGGAAGCCCTGTATGCCAATTTTTAAACAGTATTTTTTTAATTTTAACTTTTCAGTGTAGATTTCAAACAATAACTGTGGGTTGACCTATTGACTTCTGTTAAATTTAGAGGAAGGGTTAAATTTTGATAAAATCAAGATTGGAATTCTATCTTTTAATTTTAAAATAACCATTTGTTTTGCATTTTGTTCTTTCATTGGAACATTTCCCTTTTTTTCTTGTGGATTTTATTAATAGTACCCTAGACACTAAACTAAACTTTGTGCATTTAATCTTTTCTGCCTCCATTTATTCACTTACTCAATAAGTATTTATCAAATACCTTTCATGTGTCAGGTTTTGGGGACAGAACAGCTACTGGACTCTTGGAGATATCATTCAAGCAGGAAGTTTGTTATTATTAGATGATACACAGGGACTGGCTATACCTTAGTTAAGCAATATTTGAAGATGCTGCAAGATTCTGTGTACTTACTCAAAAAAGCCAACAATTATTTACTCCGCAACTGAATCAAGGAGAGGACAGATTATGAGCCCCTTCTGAGAAAATGAGAATTATAGACACAGCACTTAGTAGGGCTTTTTTCCAAGGGCTCATAATTTGGCAGAATGTTGATCAAATAGTATGCCTTAACACAGACTTAATAGTTTTTTTGCATTTAAGTCATTTTTATATGTGCATGTAAATATATATAACTTTCTTTTAATAGTAACTGTCAAGTGTATTATTTTCATACCTTTTCCTCCAGCTCGCCTATCGATATGATTTAGGCTTATCTCTTTGTAAATACCATGAAACTTGATTTTATAATTCAATCTGAAAATATTTTTCATAAATTTATAATATGACATCTGATGTATCAGAATATATATAATATAAAATTATATATTTATGCTATATATTATTATTTCTGTTTTTCAATATATACCTATATTCATTGTAGTTAAATTTATCAATCTTTTTCATAGCTTTTTGTTTTGAAATAATTTTAGACCTACAAGAGTTGCAAAACTAGTACTCAGATTTTTCCGTATACTTTCACCCAGCTTCTCCAAATAAATCTTATGTAACCGTAGTTTAATTATTCAAGCCAGAAAATTAACATTAATACAATATTATTAACTAATTACTTGTCTCATTCAAATTTAATCAGTTGTCCCACTAATATCCTTTTTTTTGCCCAGAGTCCAATCCAGTATTCCACATTACATTTAAGTGTGATAGCTTTATCATCCTCCAATAAAGGACAATTCTTCAGCATCATTAATGACCTTAACTCTTTGAAGAGTTCTGGCCAATTATTTTGTAAAATGTCTCTCTGATGGGTTTTCCTGTTGCTTTCTTATGATTAGACTGAGGTTATCCATTTGTGGCAAGAATATCACAAAAGTAATGTTTTGCCTTTTTCAGTACACTATATCATGATGTACATGATATATGTATGTCTCATTACTGATAATTTTTAACTTTAATAATTTGTATATGATGATGCCTCTCAGGTTTATCCACACTAAATTACTATTTTCCCCTCTATACTTATTAAGTATCTTGTAGGAAGATATTTTGAGATAATGAAGATATGTAGTCTCATTATTTTCACTTGCTAATTTCCAACCTCCGTCAATGATTTTTGTCTGCAACAATTATTACTGTATTATTTGTCAAATGCTGCTTTTTATTTCCATTTTTCTTTTTACACTTATAAATTGGGCTTCTCCTGTAGAAAAATTTGTCCCTTCTCCTTCATTTATTTATTTTTTCAAGTATTTATGCTTGTATGGATTCATGGTTATTTATTTTATTTATGGATTATAATGCATTACTATCATTATTTATTGTGTTGCTCTAATTGCCCAAAATTTAGCCTTTGGGGGACTACTTCAAGTTTGCTCATATATCCTTTCAACAAATTCCCATCACATTTTGAGTTCTTCCTTACTTTGTGGTACCACAAGTTTACCTTATATTTTCTCTGCCCCATTGCTGGAATCAGACAATTTTCCATGTAGTCTGGGTTCCTTTCACTGTTGAATGGCATTTAGAAATCAAGATCTGGATGCTAGATGTGCTCATTGCTATCGGGGTGCCTTTGCTTCTAAAGCCTCTTAAGAGTATGTATTTAGTACATACATACTAAATATATGTATGTACACACATGGGCTTGAGTGTAGGCACACCATTGTACCGGTCTCTATCTGTACATATATAAAAAAACATGAGTTCATACTGATACCTCTGATATCTTTTCTTATTTGTAATTTCTTTTTCCAACATTGATGATTGAGAAAACTGGCTTTCATTGTCCACAATATATTTAATTATTTGCTCAATCCTGGTAGAATACACTGTGTCTTTGGGACTCAGTGTGTGATTTTCTCACTTCTCCTGCCTTCCCCCAGCTTTAGTTGTGGGCTCAGTGTGTATTCCTTTCCTTTCCCCTGGAAATAGGACTTTTTTTTCCTGTTCCTTTTCCTTAGCTGCAATGATTCACCTGTGCCCTAAGAGTGTGAGTGCTTGATACTCTTTCCCTACAAATTAAGGTTTTTGCTCTATAGGGGAGAGAGCAGAGAAGAGGCTAGGGGAAATTTCATGCTTCTCCTTCATGGTGGCTGTTCCACAGCCCCATGTATGCACTACTATAGATTCTTTCTTAGGGCTCTTTCTTAAGAGTATGCAGACACTCCCAGTTGATGATCCCTCAAGTGCTTCAACCAGTCCTACCAGCATCCTCTCATCTTTCAGCAACTCATTGGTTTTTCTTGTTGAATTCTTGTCTGGTTGTTTCTTGTCCAGGTAAATGAGTGCTTGCATATCCTCTCTCTTTGAGGGTGCTCCTTTGTCCTTAGATTGATCTGGATGATTGGCTGATGTGTGACTTCAGTGTCCAACAGATTCTAAAAGAGTTTTGAATTTGAAGTTAAGTCAGTTCTTTTCAATTTTGAGGGTGGGAATGATGCTCCTCTCAACTCTCATGTCCCTTAATGAAAGCCAGATGTGATTCAGGAAGTGTGGTTTTTATGTAGTTTTATTTGTTCTTTCTTATTCTATATTGTTTTAAAGAGTGCTTTTAAAATGAATTGTAAATAATTATCTTTCACATTTAAGTCTTTAATTCACCAAGAATGGGTTTTTATATATGGTTTGAGTTAAGAATTTAATTTCATTTTTCATATGTTATTGAAAATTTGTTTTCCATTCTCCACTGATCTGCAAGGCCACTTCTACATATATGTTTAAGTCTGGCTCTGTTTCTGGGCTTTTATAATGTTTCATTGCTTAATTTTTTATTTCTGAACTAATGTCAAATTATCTTAATTACTATAGCTCAAACTGAACCTTAATTCTTGGTTGACAAATGCCACTCCTTTATTATTCTTCTGCAGATGTATCTTGATTATTTGGGGCAACTTATAAATTTCCAAATAAACTAAACAAAAATTTCCAAATAATTAAATAATTAAATTTCCAAATAATTTAAATCAGATCGTCAAGTTTCTTAAGAATAATCTGTTGGCACTTTGATTGGAACTTAGATTGTAACTATTGTTAAATACTGAAATAATTGATATTTTTATAAATTTATTCTACCTATAGTGTAATAGGATAAATCTCTTCATATGCGGAGATCTACTTTAATGTTGTTGGAGATAATTCCAGAGATAATTAACTTTTTTACACAGTTTATTAAATTCATTTTACTAATATTTTGTTTATATTTTTTGCAATGATATTCATGGAGGAGTTTAGTCTGGAATTTTTCTTTCTCATAATGTCTCTATCCAGTTTTGATACCAAGGTTATATTGACTTCATAAAATGATTAGAAACCCTCATTTCCTATTTTTTGGAGTATTTGAATAATATTTAAATGACCAATTACATGAATATTTGGTATAACTCAAATGTGTATGTACATGGGCTTGGAGTTGACTTTCAGGAGAAATTCCTATTAATGATTCAATTAATTATTAACTTCTAAGTGACTATTTCATTTTTAGTAAGTTTTTAAAAGATAAGCTATGTTAGTAGCTGTTCATTTATGTTTCAAACTTATTAGGATTAGATTTTCTAAATAATCTCATTTTTTCTTACCTTTGCTCTTTCTGTAGTTTTGTCCTTTTATATACTAGTATATTTTCCTGCTTTAATATATTTGGTCAGAGGATTTTTCTACTCTATCAATATTTTCAGACACTTTTTACTTAATTAATATGAAATGTTTATTATTAAATGTTTACTAATCATATTTTCAACTTTTCAGAGGATTAATGTAATATTTTTCTAATGTATTAAATTGAATTATACTTAGCTTGTTAATTTTGAGACCTGATTATTTTCTACTATCAGCATTGAAGGTATAATTTTTCTTCTGATTTCCTTTCGGGTGGCTCGTTTTTGGGATTTCATTTTTAGATAGTTCACATGTGGTTAATTAATATTCTGTACCAGCCTCTCAGTTTCCAGCAAACTGTGGCAAAAATTTTAATTAGTATTATATGTAGATGTAGAGAATAATTACCTAATAATATTAAATATTCAAATTCACAAACGTGACATGTCTTTTAATTTATTAAATTCTTCTTTAATTCTGTTGCAAAGATTTGTAGATTTTATTGTACAGGCCTTGCACATATTTTGTTAAATATATCCCAAAGTTTTTAATGATGTTTTAAAAAGAAATTTTAAATTCAATTTTTCAGTTCTTCATTGCTAGTAGGTAAAATACAATTAATTTTTGTATATTATTCTTTTGTATTATGGCCTCACTAAATTTTCCTATTTGTTTTAGTAACTATTGTGCTGAATTTTTAAGAATTTTAATATACATGGTAATGTCTGCTAATATCTACAGTTTCCTTCTTTCCAATATATATGACTCTTTTATTTTATTTTTCTTTATTATTATTTTTTTTGCGGTACACATGCCTCTCACTGCTGTGGCCTTTCCCATTGCGGAGCACAGGCTCCGGACGTGCAGCCTCAGCGGCCATGGCTCACAGACCCAGCTGCTCCATGGCATGTGGGATCTTCCCGGACCGGGGCATGAACCCGTGTCCCCTGCATCGGCAGGCGGACTCTCAACCACTGCGCCACCAGGGAAGCCCTATTTTTCTTATTTTATTGCTATGTCTTGGATTTCCATTACAAGGTTGTCTAGAAGTGGAAAAAGCAAATACCTTTGCCTTACTTCCAGTCTGAATGAAAGCATTTTATCTTTCACCACTTAAATTTGATGTTAAAATAAAAGTAAATTTTTGATAGATATTCTTTATTTGGATGAGGAGTTCCTGCCTGTTCCTAGTTTGCTTATGTTTTAAATCATGATAGATTTTTAGTTTGGTTAAGTGCCTTTATTGCCACCATTTAAACGGTCATTTATTTTTGATTTTTGAATGTTAAAATAAACTTCCAATTCTAGAATAAATTCTACTTAGTCAATACATCTTTTTACTTTTTAATATATATTGTTTGATTCAAATTTAATCAATTTGAATTAAATTGACTCTCAACCACTGCACCACCAGGGAAGCCCTGGATGTCTCTTTTAATTTTTGTTTTTCCCTTTGTTTATTGTGTTTTGTTTTATTTATTTATTTATTTTTTGCCTTTTACTCACTGGGGTTCAGTTTGGAAATTTTCCATTGCTTTGTCTTCACATTTATTGGTCCTTTCTTCTACAATGTGCGATCTGCTGCCAAACTCATCAAGTGAAGTTTTTATTTCAGATTCTTTTTCCTTTCTACTCGTTCCATTTGGTTCTTTAAAAAATATTCTGTTCCATTCTCATTATGTTCATGTTTCTCTTTATTTTCTTGAACATAGTTAAAGGAAGAGTTGCTTAATTCTTCTCTGATAATTCCATCATCTCTGTCATTTTTTATCTCTTTCTATTTACTGAATTTTCTTATGGTGATAGGTCACATTTTCCTGCTTCTTCATGTTTAGTAATTTTTTATTGCATAAGCGATGCTTTGAAGTTTATGCCATTGTTGCTGGATTTTATTGTTTTCCTTTAAAGAGTTTTGGAATTTGTTCTGGCAGTTAGTTAAATTACACATGGATTAACTTAATCCTTTTGAGTTTTGTTTATGTTTTGTTAAAGCAGATCTAGGATAGTCTTGATCTAGGATAGTCTTAATCTAGACTAGTTTTGCTCTTCTGTTAAGATTTACAGTGTTTATTGAAAGTCTTGAATAGTCAAATAAGATTTTTAATCCTCACAGGCTGGAAATGGAATGTTTACCAATAATCTGTGATCACTGGAAATTTTAAATTGCATTCTTAGCATGCACAGCTTAGATTTTAGCATACATTCACAGGAATGCCAAATTCTGGGGCTAATTCTTTGTCCATCTCCTCCATCTCTGATTTTCTGCCACACAAATTTCAGTCCTCTCAGCCATGTCAAATTCCAATCCTCAATTCCAATCTCCTCAATTCAGTGAGCCTACATGTTAGTTCCTCCTGGACAAAACTAGGGCAATTGTAAATCTTATCTCATATGGTTCCTTCTTCTAAAGAATCTGAGGCTTGTTCTACATGTTGTTCAATATTTGAAAACTGCTATTTTAAGAATCTTTTTAATAAATTCATATTTGGTTGATTTTTTAAAAAGATTTTTAGATGTGGATCATTTTAAAAGTTTTTATTGAATTTGTTACAATATTGCTTCTGTTTTATGTTTTGGTTTTTTGGCCACGAGGCATGTGGGATCTGAGCTCCCTGACCAGGGATCGAACCTGTACCCCCTGCATTGGAAGGCAAAGTCTTAACCACTGGCACAAGGGATGTCCCTATATTTGGTTGATCTTAATGTCTATTTTCTTTTGCTATAAGATAGGGATGCTATCAGCCTGTGATCAATTTATCTCCCTTCTAAGGTCCCTGCCTAACAAGGAGCCTCAAGTTCTATTTCTTCATAGTGCCACTTACCCCATGATTATTACTCTTGTAGTGCTTATTTAGTCTTTGGCCCTCAGAGAACTCTTTCTTTTGAGTGTGTTTACTGCTAACCATTTTGAACTCTGTTTTGTTTTTTTTTTAGGGCATGTGTGTGGGTGGCCCTTGGAGATTTTCTTTGCTTCCTGAAAGCACAAGGTTACAATAAAAAGAGTGTTTTATGCAGGATCTAGTTGTCTGCAGCAAGAGGGCCTTTCACATTATTTTTTTCACTGTATTGCTGGATGTAAAATTCTTCTGAATTTCCATTTTTAACTATTAAGTTGATTTATTATTTTTAACATTATGTTTGGATTTATATTTGTGCATTTTTAAATGATGCTCTTACCTTATTTCATGTTTTTCTCCTCATTTCCTGTCTCTTCTTGCATTAATATTGTATTTCTCTTTCATTTCCTCTAAAAATTTGGGCGTTTTGTTTGTTAATTTTATACATCAACTTGGCTGGGCTACAGCACGCACATATTTTGTCAAACACTATTCTGGGTGTGTCTGTGATGGTGTTTCTGAATGAGATTAACATTTAAATTGGTAGATTACCTTCCATAATGTGGGTGGGTCTCATGTAATCAGTTGAAGGCCTTAATAGAACAAAGACTGACCTTTCCCAAGCAAGACAGAATTCAGCCAGCAGAATGCCTTTGAACTGCGACTATATCTCTTCCTTGAGTCTTCAGCCTGCCAGCTTACCCTGCAGATTTTTGATTCACCAGGCCTCCAAATTTGCTTGAGCCAATTCCTTAAAATCTCTCTCTTTCTATTTATATAATTCATCACTATCTCTACTCTCTTCCCAGCTTCCTAATCATAATTGACCATTAATGCCCAATACTTTCTCTTCTGTTTTACATACTATTGTTTTTCTGTATTTTAGTTTGCCTTATTAATAAATCAAAATTATTTATTATTTTTGTATTGTAATTCTTTTATTTCTCAACATGCATACAGCTTTTTTAGTATTCATTACTTCTTTAATTCCATTTATTTCTCATGGTTTGACTACCTTTTTCCTCAAGTAAATCTTTCAGTATTTTTCAGTAAGTGTTTGTGAATAAAAAATGTCATATTTGCTGGGATATGTCTTTTATTTACTCTCAATTTTTTTTTTTTAAAGATGTTGGGGGTAGGAGTTTTAGTAATTTATTTATTTATTTTTGCTGTGTTTGGTCTTCGTTTCTGTGTGAGGGCTTTCTCTAGTTGTGGCAAGTGGGAGCTACTCTTCATCGTGGTGCACAGGTCTCTCACTATTGCGGCCTCTCTTGTTGTGGAGCACAGGTTCCAGACAGTGCAGGCTCAGTAGTTGTGGCTCATGGGCCTAGTTACTCCGTGGCATGTGGGATTTTCCCAGACCAGGGCTCAAACCCATGTCTCCTGCACTGGCAGGCAGATTCTCAACCACTGCGCCACCAGGGAAGCCCGACTCTCAATTTTAAATTATGATTTAAATGGGTATAGAATTTTTAGTTCAAAATTATTTTATCTTAACAGACTGAAGAAATTGTTGCTGTGGAAAATTCTGTTTTTAGTCTATAGCAGCATTTTCTCATTGCTTCTAAGGTTTTTTTCTTTTATTTTAGTTTAATGTAGTTTTATCCTGCTGTGTCTAATTGTACGATTGTTTTCATTTAACACCTTTGACACTTGTTTTTCTTGGTGCTGATGATCTAAGACTTTTATAATATCTGGACAGTCTTCAGCCATTCTCTTTTACTTAAGTGTCTTACTCTATTTTTCCTTATTCTATGTTGGCTCTTCTCATTTGTATGTTGGCTCTTCTCATTTTATTCTGTGTATATTTTAACTTCTTTTTCACACATGCTGTGTCTTATTTCTCCCTGTTGCATATGTGTAATTTCTTCATTTTTATCTTCCAATTTGCTTAATCTATTTTAGCTGGGTCAAATTTGCTATTTAATGTAGCCATTTTTTTTGCATTTTAATATCTATTTTTTTACATTTCAACTCCTATTCTGTATGTTTTTTTTCAAATTTGCATACAGTTTTTTTTTCTTTAGTAATTTAAATAAATGTGTTTTCCCTTTCATCTTATTCTATAATTTCAAAGCCTTGGAGTTGTAATTCTGCTGCTTTTTATGCCCACTTTCACTATTGGTAGATATATCTTTATGTATTTTGCAATTTTTGACTGTGAACTCATCTTGAATGGGATTGTGTGTACAAAGAGAGAGGGAAAGTGAAAAGACAGAGGGGACAGAGACAGAGACAGAGAGGGGAGAAAAAATATATCCTGTGTTCTGGGTTTGCAAATTTCTTCCAGTTTTGTTTGTTTGTTTTGTGCCTCTGCCAGTAGCCTCAGGCTATCATTGGCCAGGTACAAAGGTCCTTGTTAAATTTTAAGCATGTGTTCCCATACAATGAGAAGATTGTAACTAAAACTCAGAGCCATGTGGGTTAACGAATGTGCTTTTTAATTTCCTGGAAATATATATATTTTTCTATTGAGAGCATAAGCAAAAAAAGACTTTCTTTTTATTTCCTTTGCAGTGGATAGAATTTTTTTTCCTTCCAGTCTATCTTCCAGGGTCTTGGCTTTGACTGTATGTGTGCATATATGTGTATATATCTGTTACATATCTCAAACTTTCAATTCCAATTTCTCAATGTATATGACCCCAGGACCTCATCACTTGTATTCAAGTGACCATTAAAGCACTAAAGTTACTAGCATTGACAATTTCCCAGGGCAACTTAATGCTTGCCACTCTGGTTTTCTGTTATCTTCTCCTTTGATCACCTCACTCACATGTGAGCTTGGGTATTCTATAAGATGCTATTAAATATGCATTTAAAATAATATTCGCTATATCTTATTTAACAATTCTAGATATTTGTAGTGGGAGGAATTTTTGAGATATCTGGACTATCATATTTACATTTCAAACAAGTGAGTTTGACTCAGCTAATTGATTGTATGGTTATCATTGAGCAGAAATATCTGTGTAGAACTGTGCTTCCTAGTGAGACCAAGTGATATGAAAGGTGATACGTGACATGGGAAGAATTGTTCTTAGATTTGGTTCTTTTTCAAGCACCTAGAACCCAGATATTTATCTGTATTTTTATCTTCTCTTCTAGAAAAGCTTTGGATTTTGTCAAGTGTTTTTATTGCCTCAATTAATATCAACAGATGACTTTTCTTTTTAGCTCAATAATATGAAGGTTTACATGGATGGTTTTAGATTGTTGAACCAGCCTTGCATATTTGGAATAAATCTCAATTAGTTGTGATGTATAATATCTTTATGCATTGTTGGATTGATCTGCTAGTATTTTGTTGAGGATTTCTGAATTTACATTTGTGAGAGATGCTGATTTGTATTTTTCATTTCTTGTAATGTCTTTATCTTTTTAAAAAATTGTATTAAAGTAATGATGGCTTCTTAGAATATCTTAGGAAGTGTTCACTCTTTTTATTTTCCGTTTCTATGTGGGAAATTGGTATTCCCTTCAGTTTTGGGTAGAATTCACAAGTAAAACTGTCTGGGTCTGGAATATTCTTTTCTGAATAGTTATTAAGCATTGATTCACTTTCTCTAATAGACATAGGGCTATTCAGGTAATCTATCTCTCCTTGTATAAGTTTTGGTAGTTTATGTCTTTTAAAAAATTGATCCATTTCACCTACTTATCATATTTCTGGGCACAGTGTTCACAGTATTCTTTTAGCTTTTGAATGTTTGAGATATTGGTATAATGACCTCTCTTTCATTTCTGACATTAGTAATTTATGTATTCCCTCTTGTTTTTTGTTGTTCGTGGTGGTGGTTAATCTTCCTGAAGGTTTTTTCACTTATTGATCTTTCAAAGAATCAGCTTTTGCTTCAGTTGTGCTTTTCTTCTATTGATTTTCTTTTCTCAATTTCATTAATTTCTCTTCTAATATTTGTTATTTTTTCCTTTTCTTTATTTAGGCTTAAGTTGCTCTTTTCCCTCTAGTTTCCTAAGGTGGAAGTTTAGGTTATTAATTTTACATCTTTCATCTAATATATAAATGTATTACTACACTATAAATTTCCCTCTGAGCACTCCTTATACTGCATTCTACAATTTTTGGTAAATTGTGTTGTCATTTTCCTTTGGTTCAAAATATTTAAAAATTTCTATTGCGTCTCCTTCTTTGACACATGGGTTATTTATAATGGTGTTGTTCAATTTCTAAATGTTTTGGAATTTTCCAACTATCTGTTGTTATTAATTTGTAGTTTGTTATCATCTGAGACATTCTTTGTATGATTTCTATACTTTTAAGTTTGTTAAGCTTTGTTTTTTAATAGCATAGAATGTGGCCTATCTTGCTGAATGTTCCATGGAAGCTTGAAAAAAATGTATATTCTGCTATTATTGTTACATGGAATATTCTATACATATCAACTAGATCAAGTTGATTGATAGTGCTGCTCAGGTCTTATACATCGCTACTAGTTTTCTGTTTGCTTGACCTATCAATAGTGACAGAGGGGTTTTGAAGCCTCTAACGATACTAGTGGATTTTTCTATTTTTCTCAGTTCTATCAGTTTTGGCCTCACACATTTTGATGTTTTGCAGTTAGGTGTATGCATATTTAGAAGTTTTAATGTCTTTTTGGAGAACGGATCCCTTTATAATTTTTTACTGCCTTTCTTTAGCCCTGATGATTTTTCTTGCTTTGAAGTCTGATTTGTCTGTAATTAATATAAGTACTTCATTCTGATTTGGTTACTGTAAGCATGCTATGTCTTTCTACATCTTTTAATTTAACTCTTTATGTCTTTATTTTTAAACTACGTTTCTGATAGACAACCTATAATTGGATTTCTTAAAAAAAATCCATTCTGGGACTTCCCTGGTGGTGCAGTGGTAGAGAATCTGCCTGCCAATGCAGGGGACACATGTTCGAGCCCTGGTCTGGGAAGATCCCACATGCCGCAGAGCAACTAAGCCCGTGAGCCACAACTACTGAAGCCTGTGCACCTAGAGCCCATGCTCTGCAACAAGAGAAGCCACCGCAATTAGAAGAATGTGCACCATAATGAAGAGTAGCCCCCACTCGGTGCAATTAGAGAAAGCCTGCACACAGCAACGAAGACCCAACACAGCCAAAAATAAATAAGTAAAATAAAATAAAATAAATAAATTTATTTAAAAAATCCATTCTGATCACCTCATTTTTAATTGTATTTTAACTGGTATATTAGTTATATATTCAGATGTAAAATGACTATTGATGCAGTTGATATAATATCTATCATGTTTATAACTGTTTTTTATATGTTGTGTTTTTTCACCTCATGTCCATTTTTTGCCTTCTCTGGTTTGAACCGAGCATTTTATATGGTTCCATTTAGTCTCATCTCATGGGACATCAATTATATTTCTTCTAAAAAATTTTAAGCAGTTGCCCTAGAGTTTGCAATATGCATTTTTAACTTATCTAAATTCATTTTCAAATTATACTATAACATGACTTCACATGTAGAATGGGTACCTCACAACAAAGTATGTGCAATTTCTCCCTTCTGTTCTCTGTGACATTCTGTCATTCATTTCACTTATATTTGCTGTAATCATCTGATTCATCATTACTATTAAGTTTTAAACACACAGTTATATTTGGTATAATTAATAGCAAGATAAATAAAATAAAATATTTTATTTTATTTTACTTATTCTTATTCTTTTATTTTACTTATTCTTTCCCTGATGCTTTTCTTTTCTTTACATAGATCAAAGTTTCTGACATATAATTATCCTTCTGCTTGAAGAACTTTTTTAAACATTATATTTGCAGAGAATGTTTGCTAGAGATGAATTCCTTCAGTTTATCTAAGAAGGCTTTATATGTCCGTTATTGAAAGATACTTTTGTTGGATATAGAATTCTAGGTTAGTAGATTTTTCTTTCAATACTTCAAATATTTCACTACACTATCTCCTATTTTCCATGTTTTCTGATGAAAAGTCTACTATAATTCTTTCCTTGGTCATGTTGATTCTACTGATAAGCCAGTGAAGGCATTTTTCATTTCTGTTAAATTGTTTTTCATACCCAATGTTTTCTTTTGATTTTTTTTAGAGTTCTTATTTCTCTGCTCATCTGTTCTTTCATAATATTTACCTTTCCCATTAGAATCTTTAGCATATTAATCATAATTATTTTAAATTCTCTGATAATTCCAACAACTCTGTCATAACTGAGCCTGGTTCTGATGATTGCTTTGTCTCTTCAGACTGGTTTTCCTTGCCTTTTGGTATGCCTTACCATTTTTTTGTTGAAGGTCAGACACATTGCTTCAGATACTAGAAACTGAGGCAAAGAGGCTTCATTGTGAGGATTTATGTTAATCTAGCTAGGGAGTTTTGCTTTGCTTAGTGTTTCAACTACATTGTTATAGCTGCAGTTGGCTTCAAATTCCTCTAAGAGTTCTTGTTTTGTGTCTTTTCTTGTATTAGGCTTTCTTTTGTAATTCTCCTTTAGAGAGTTCCTGTCTTGCAGCTCTGTCACTGTTATCATCCTGAAGTCCTGTTGACATGAGGGTCAAGTGTGAAGGAGAGGAAGAATTCTATAACCTTCTGAATAAATTTATGTTTTTTTCATAGGCTTGTTTCAGGGTTGTGATCACCACAAATGTTTCTCTTTTAGTATAGATTTCTGCCTCTTTGTTCCCTACTCCTGTTCCTGACAACAGAGTTTCTAATCTATTTCCTTGAAGCCCTGAACACTCTTGACTATACCCACCCATCCTCCGCTCCACTCTCCCACCCCAGATGACTGGGGTTTTAGAGGAATGCCTTCCGCAGCAGGGACACAGTCCTGGTCATCTTTTCCTTAGGAGCAGAGACCTATGTTATGGAGAAGACATTGGGTGTATTTTAAAATGATTACTCTTCCCTTTCCCCTTCCAGAGACTTGAGGGCACCTTTCTCAGATCTTCACCATGTGAACCTGCTGGGACTCCTGTAGGGAAAACCTGCAAGTGTGTGGGGGCCCCAGTAAGACTGCAGGCCCAGGAATGTCTCACTCTCATTCTAGGCTACACTCAGCCTCATGCAATTCCTTATAGTTACCTCTTAAGTATTCTTACAAGTTTGTGGCTCCAGCAACTTTTTTGCAGGTAAACAGATCTTGGTTTCTGTATCTCTCTGGATGTGAGTATCTTTGCAGGTTTCAGTATTCCCTGCATCTTCAGTTTTCTAATGAATCCAAGAAGAGTTATTAATTTTTAGTTTGTTGAGGTTTTTCCTCTTATAAGGACAAGATTGACAGCTTCCAAGCTCTTTACATATCATAGCTGAAACTGAAAGTCTGTAAGTGACATTTTGATTTTGTTAGTTTTTGTGTGTATATGTTATTTGTTTATTTTGTAGTTAGACTTTTTCCACTGCCAGAAACCTACAATGATGGAAAATTCTCTATCTTATAAGAATAGAGTCATTGTCAGTCTAACTATATTCCAGTCAGACAAATCACATTTTCACTTTTCCATAGAAAGCAATAATTAGTCTGCTCTAACAAAAAATTATCTTCAGACTTT
This sequence comes from Delphinapterus leucas, assembly GCF_059928025.1. Lineage (NCBI taxonomy): Eukaryota > Metazoa > Chordata > Mammalia > Artiodactyla > Monodontidae > Delphinapterus > Delphinapterus leucas. The sequence goes on from NC_143145.1 coordinate 23,101,245, forward strand.
GAGCCATGCAAAGTCACAGATGCTATTAAGAAGGCCAACCCATGCAGTGAAAATTTCAGCTTCCCTCAAAGGCCAATTAAAAAACCACTACCTTGTTATGAGCCAAAAATTGTAGAGCCATCTGGGATATAGAGCAACCAATTTACTAAACATTTTGTATAAAATGCATATATTTCATATTATGAGGTTGTGGATTGATTCATCTTCAGTCTGAGTGATTATAATACTTTTTAGACTTTGCCAATAGTGATTTGTGGTTTAAAAGAGGAGGTGTGTTTATAATTTGTGCTCTGAGGAGAAGACCAGAAAAGCCCTTTTACAAGATGTGCATGCATTTTTCTATGACAGCATGCCTCAGAAAGCATTTGTACAATGATCTTCATACAAAGGTTTTTTAGGTTCAAATAAGACAGTTTGTTAAGGAAAAAAAAAACCACTAAGACAACAAAGTAGACAGCAGGAGATTCTGTGTACATCAGTAGAATGCAGATTTTTCAATTGGTTAATGTTAATAATTTGCAAGTATAAGGACTTTGATGGAATGGAATGCCACAGCTTTTGTTCTGGTGTAATTTCCTGTGAACTCTGATTTACTGAAGTATGCCACTCTCTGAAGTCCTCCTGAGAGACTTATGGTTTCCCATCTTTCTTTCTGGTCTGATGCTGTATTTCATATGAAAACAAAAGAAATCTTCTCCAATATTCATCAGTTTCATATTGAGTCATTTTATTTTCCTTGTCATGGTGAGGGGTATTGACCAAATTGAACTATGATCCAAAAGTTGAAGTAAATCACAGAAATGTGTTCAAAGATGGATAAGCCACTTTATTTCAAGTAAATCCCACAAAGAAGCAAAACTTAAAAAAAAAAAAATTATTCAGGCATACACCTATGATCAAATTTTAATGAAACCAAACCTACACAATTTTCTTAAACTCCAGTAAGAACAAAACTGGAATATTTTAACAATGAAAGAACAACCCCCAAACCTGGAAAACTTGGTGACGCTTGAGATATAGCAGGCTAAACAAAAGACTTTCTTGCTTTCTTTTTCTTCATTTCTCCCACATATTTCTTCATTTGGCTGTGATATAACTTGCCCATCAATGCTTTCATTTTCTGTGTAATGAAACACAGATTTAAAATTTAAGGAAGAATTCATATATATTTTAAGAAAGGAATTGATATCTTCTTTGCCAAATTATGTTAATTTAAAAGCTATATTTTCTTTGTTTGAAGTACAATAAGCCAACTTAATTTTTGTTAAAGGGTCTGTGTCTTGTCTTAATAATATTACAGACTCTAGTACAATAGAGGTATTGGCTGTGCAGGATAATTTGAACTTTCCTGTATCAATTGGGTTAACCACCCTTTAAATTAGAGGAATCATATTAGTGCCCTTCCTGTCTTTAGATGCGGCCTAGTGAAACAGCTTTACAAAGAGCATGACTTTTTTCCCCTTGCATTTTTAGACTCTATTCCAACCTATAAAATTAAAAAAATACTTAATTTTTTAAATTTAAAATTCAGAGGTATTTATTAATTTCCCCCTCAATTGGTAATAGACTATTGTTTGGGCGACATACTAGAAAAGTTGTTTCAATCTTATCATAGTTTAATGGATGTTGTGGCTTCTTCCCAGTGTTAGTTGGGGGTTTGTTTGGCTGGTTAAATATAAATGCCCAAATAAGAGATTAAACAAGGTAGAAGTTTACTTCTATCTCATGTAAAAGATGTCCAAAGTAGAGCAGTCCATGGCTGGTGTGGCCATTCATTGGTATCAGGAACTGGTTTCTTCTTGATGTTTTTACAACATAGTTAGCATTTAGCCGCATTGCTCAAGAGGCTGCTTGAACTCTTCCCATTACATCAAAATTCCAGGCATCAGGAAAAGCAAAAGTCACCAGAAAAGTTTACTCTGTCTCTTTAAAGTGACCTTCTAGAAATCCCACATAGTACTGATACTTCCACTTACATCAAATTGTCTAGAAGCCAGTAAAAGAGCTACACACAGATACCAAGGAAGACGGGGAATATAGTTTTTTATCTAGGTGGCAATTTGTCCAGCTAAACTGGACAGTTTTTAAAATTGAAGTAGAGAACTAAGTCTCAGCAAAGGTGATGGCTTTTCAATGTATGAACTTGGTTAGGCTGAACTACAGTCCCGAGTGGTTCAGTCAAACACTGATGCAGGTGCTGCTGTGAAGGAATTGTGCACAGATGATAACAGTCCCTAATCAGGGACTTTATGCTAAAGAAAAGGAATGTTATTCTGGGTGGGACTGACCTATTCAGCGAAGCCTTTAAAAGAGGACTTAAGTCCTATCTGAGTTTAAAGACTGTGAATGGCCTTTGCTCATGGGGTTCTAGAGAGTCATGATCTCCTTTTTCCAACTTTTCCTGTAGACTTTCAGCTGGCTAAGCAAGTCCTCACAATAACAAAAGCCAATTCCTTGTAATACATCAAGCTCTCTTTCCCTACCTCTCTCTCCCTCTCTGCACACAGACACACAGACACACAGACACACACACTCACACCTCCTTCTGGTTGAACCTTGATATATAGAGCAACATTTTGCAATGTCCATTCTAATAGTTCAGTAACTCCCTCAGTTTTCTTCCAAAATCTACTTTACCTAGAGCTGTCCATGTGCTCTGAGACTATTATTCTAGCTTCAACAACTGGGGAATACAGCATGTCTTCCTCGGGCCAGTTATTGGTTCCAGAACAACCGTAGACCTAATTTTAGCCACTGTGGTATAAATGAGATTTAATTCATGTTTCTCAAAAAGATAATTCCCAGCAACTCTGAGATAAATTTTGGGAAATAACTTTCTCTCTTGTCTTCAATGCCAACATGGGAGAATGGAGCCCCAAGAAATTGTTGGTGTTGGAAATAAAGGAGAAGGCAGTCTATGGATGAACCTGACACACAGAAAATAAGAGTGAAGAGCCAGACAATTTTATTTTTTAAAGCTACAGAATATAATCAACCTTGACACTTTATACCCTCAGCATTAAGTGAGCCAATAGATTTTGCTATTTGTTTAAACAGTTTAAGCTGGGTTTTTCTTGCTTGCAATAAAGCATATCCTAACTGATATAACTAGCAAACAATTCATTTTATGAATGATTAAATGTAAATAGATATCTAATTTTGGCATTGCTTAAAGTAATATCTGAGAATTTCTGTAGTGTGTCAGACAGTGGCAGACTGCTGTTTTATTTGGCATGCAGACAGATTTCAATTTAGAGTTAAGTGCCAAAACATAATCATTTGTTGATAATTTTGAATATTGTATATGAGAAACCTGTTAATTAGAAAATCACATAGAGCCCTTATGTTTTGCTGTAAAGATCAATGTGCATTATATCTATTCCTCTGGCTTTTTTCTGTGCCTACCAAGAGAAATTATGCAAGGAAGATGACAGCAGTGGTATGTGTTATGAGTTAAATTGTGTCCCTCTCAAAATTATGTTGAAGTCCTAACTCTTGGTACCTGTGAATGTGATCTTTTTTGGACACTGGGTCTTTAAAGATGTCATCAAGTTAAGATGAGGTCATTAGGGTGAGCTCTAGTCCAATATAACTGGTGTCCTTCCAAGAAGAGGACAGTGCCATGTGAAGAGAGAGACTCACAGGGAGACTGCCATGTAATGACAAGACCAGAGACTGGAGCGATTCAACTGCAAGCCAAGGAATACCGAGGATTACGGTGACCGGCAGAAGCTAGAAGAGGCAAAAAAGGATTCTACTTAAAGGCTCAGAGAGAGCGAGAGCCTGCTGTCACTTTGATTGCAGACTTCTAGACTCGGGAACTGTGAGAGAATAAATTTCTTTTGTTTTCAGCTACCCAGACTGGTAATTTGTTACAGAGGCCTTATGAAAGGAATATAATATGAACATTTAAAAAAATATGGAGAAAGAGAGGAAAAGAGAAAAAAAAATACTGAGGAGAAGGGAAATTGAATCAAGGATATTCCAGTTAATTGTAGTATAGGGGATATTTATTAGATATCTTTCGAGAATAAAATATGGGATGGGAGGACAGAGAGGAGGCTGTCGATATGTGCTTACATGTTATAAGTGTTACCTGATTTAAGTCCCAAAATATCTTGCACATTATCACATAGATGTTCAGTGGTAGATCCGAACTTTTTCAGTTCTATCTTAAAAGTCTAAGCTTTTCCTCTAGACCAGGTGTCAGCAAACTATGGTCTGACACAAGGGTGAACTCTGGCCTGCTTCTTGTTTTTGAAAATAAAGTTTTAGTGGAACACAGCCATGTCCATGACTACTTTTGCACTTCAATTGCAGGGTTCAATTGTCACCACAGAGACCTATGGCCTACAATGCTGAGAATCATTACCGTCTGGCCATTTACAAAAAGTTTTCTAAACCCTGCTCTAGACTTGTACAAGAAAATCTGCGTGTGAGCTTTGACTTCCTGCCTCCCTAATGATCAAATCTTGGGTAAGTCATTTAATGTCTGAGGCTGTTTTTCTACCTATAAATTGTGAGTCTATAGAAAAAAAAAAACTATCATAGAGTTTTTCTGAGAATCATTTGATATAGTGAATGTTAATGTACTTTTTAAACTCTATAGAAATATACAAACCTATGCAGTTAACACTTAAAGGCAATAAAACCCACATTGTTGAACTAATTTATCACTTTAATATTGGAAAAAACACTATCATGTGGCTTCAGATTTCTGTCAATTTATGTCATTGGGTTTGTCTTATTAACAAAAATTATAGGCAGGTTTACTTCTCAAGCTGCCTTCCTTGTAGGGGTCCCTCTGAGCAGGGTGGTCCTTCTCTCCTGGGGATCTGTTTGTTCTGTGATCAAAACAGTAACATTTTTTTCTTCAAAAAGCAGAATTTAATCTTTGTGGTGAGCCACTATGAGAACATTCCTCAGATTCCAGAAGAGAGAGTTTTTCAAATTTAAAGACTTTGCAATCCCCTGATTAAGTCCAACAAATCTAATCCATTTCCTTAAAATGTATCTTTAGGTGGGAGTTCTAAAAACATAAAGGCTGCTTCATTTCATTCAGTGTCTCCTGTTCAGATTCTAAATTTTTATTCTTTCCATCTATTTTAACGGGACATCCCCTTAGGGTCCACATTAAAGGCTGCTGGATCATAAAAAATGTGCACTCATTTTATTAGGACTCCCTTGATTGTTTGCTGTAGGCACATGGGCTAAAGTTTTAGGCTCAAAGCCATCTTTCTGAACCCATACCAACGCCTAGACTAAAACCCATCCCCTTCTAGTCACCTTTCCTCATTGTGTCCCCAAATGACATCTATTCAAGCCCAGGGTTGGGGCAGCTACATGATTTCTTTGAATAAGACAAGTTGTCAACGTGTAATATGGCATGAGAGAAATAAGTTAACTGGAAACACTTGTAAAACCTTTCTGTTTGAATGTAGAAATCATGTTAAGGCCATCTAGTTCTGTCAGTTTTTGTGCTTTTTCAAAATTCAGATTCACCAACAGTGAAGACTCTCCAAATGCTGACTTTCTTCTTTACTTTGCCCAGTTACATAATAAAATACAATAACAGATGGTGGAAACTATCTTTTAGGTAGGATTGTGCTTGGGAAACAGTGGTATGCTAGAAGTGGCTGTACTGACTCATGAGAGCTAATTGTTAAATTACCAGAAATTTTGTGAGCTGGTTATTAAAAATAGCCATTAATAAAAATGAAATTATGTGTGTACAGTTATATTATAATAAAAACAAAAGTCATAAAGACTCAAAATTTATCACTTCCTAATTATTTTACTACACTGTACTGCTTCTGTACAGTGTTTCTTTGTATCATATCTCTATTTTGGAAATCTGGATGGCACAATGGTATGTATATGGTGTATTTCTTCCCACCTCCACCATTCATGAATATCACATGGATTGCTTGAAATCAGCCATAGTGAGAGTATTTACACCATGGAAATTGGCAAATGCTACAAACTGGAGCCTTTTTATTGTTGCTGTTCCTTAAAGAACAGGAATTTAAACTTTTACCAGTGCACTGCTGTGAAGAGTCCCATAACATTTTCTTGCTGCACACAAGTCCTCTGTGTTCACTCATTGTATAGATAAAACTTTTTCTAAGTAGTTGCTTTGTTAGAAAGCAGCTTCTCTATCCATATGTGGAATGGCTTCTGTGTAGATTCAATAAGGAAACTTATCCTCACCATAGAATGTTAGCTTCATGAACGTAGGAACTTTATCCTGTTAACCACTGAATTCTCAGTGTTTATTGAATGCTTGGCTACATTGTAATGTATTGAATAATAATATTATCAATATCAATAAACACTTATAAAGCTTTTACTATGTACCAGAGGCTGTTCTACATATACTAAGTCCATTAATCTTTACAGCAATTCTGTGGTGTGGGTAGTATTATGATTTCAATTTACAGATGAGGAAACTGAGGTGCCCAGAAACTAATTTTCCCATGATTACACATGAACAACTCTGCAGTTATCAGAAAGAAATATGTTTCTCTAACATTGTAATGAAAAATAGCTTTCTTGTTAAAAAAAAAAAACTGTATCACAGTCTCACAATTTTGTACCCCTAAATAAATATCCTAATTCTTTTCAGTTCAGGCTTTACCCAAGTTACTTAAAACTTTAAAGTTTTTTTTTCTCTAAGACGGCCAATTTAAAAACTTATTTTTACTGTATAGAAATACTATTAATTTATATATTTTGATGCTTTTTAGAAGTCTTTTAAAATTCTATTTCTTGTGATCTGAAACCTTTCATTCTTCTTATGCCTGATCTTTATTTCATTCTAATGACCAGTGGCATTTTTCACCTCTGAGTATGATTTGTGAACTAACTAGTTCACAATTGGTTCTGAGGCTGAAAATCTTGGTAGGCATCATCTTTGGATTAAATGTTTCTGTGATCAACAATTCTAAGCCAATGACAAAACAGTCATGGAGTTGTAAGCAGAGGGCTATACGTATGCCTACGGATTACAAACTGGAAATGTTTTTTAAAAAAGAAAAATATTCTAAATTAGAAAGTTTGTTCTTGGCTACTTTGTGGTTGTTAGATTATTTGGAGATTCATTAGGAGGAATGCTGCCTGTAATGAAGAACTTGACATTGAGAAAATTACCCAATCCCTTCCAAGTAGGTAAACCTACACACTTTCTGCACGAATATTGAAGCTACCTCTCAGTGAGCTGACGACAGTGACTTATCACGCTTCTCACAAAGGCTGAAAACTAAGCGAAAGACTTGATAAGTTAAAACCTTAATGCCATGAACTAGATTCAGTGAAAATTTCTCTAAAAGTTTTCAGCAAATGAGCATTTTGTAGACACTGTCTCATTTGACAGCTACATCCCCATGAAATGAGATTTTTATAATATGAGTTGGGTAGATATGACAGTTTAAGTAGGAGATGGAACTAAAACTTCTGATTTTTTTTCTTTCCAAAGACAAGAAATACAGTCAAGTGGGGCAAGGTAGAGCTAAAAAATGGGATTTCTGCATATAGTTACTGGTTACCAATATTTCTGCTTCCAAATGATCACATGGAAAAATCTCTGGTTGTGATTTAGGGAGTGAAAGAAAATGATGAGGCTACAAGGTAGCGAGCTTTCCACTTATACTTACATGTGTGAGAAAACCAGGAGTAGCAATTGTGCCATGCTTACATTTAAAAATTCTTAACACTATTTTCAACAACAACAATGAATGACAACAAAACCACTAGGGACCAAGCAGTCAACTCTGTGCTTTTCTCACTTGAATATGTCGGTGCCTTCAGGAGTTACCCATCATTCTGGTTTTCCTCCTCAACCAATACATTGCCAGAGTAACTGAGCCTGTCTGAACCAAGTTTTCCTGAAAAGATGAATTTCTTTCAGAGCTAAGCAAGAAAAAGAAAGTGATTTTGTGTTTATATTTATGCCTAAAAAAAATTATATCTAATTTTTCATTCCCTTCAGATGGTATGCTTTTCTTAAATTAATTACTGTAGTTGGTGCATACTGCAAGCCTTTACTCTAGTGCATATTTGTTCATTAGTATCTATATGTCTTTCACTGAAAGATATTGATGGAGTGTCATCACTTGCTGAAGTTTAGAATTTCTCTGAAAATATCAGCACACAAAACTTATAATTCCCCTTTTCATACATCACTCTTAAATGCCTCTCTTGGCTACTTTTATGCAGCAGGACTGGGACAAATCGTGCCCTTGTGGTGGAGAACAGATATAGTGAGAGCCTTCATCCCACCTGACGTGCCCTGGCAGGCCCAGCCGTGGACACACCTCATCAGGTCTCACATGCTGGCCACATTTTCTGCAGGCTGGTTTTATGTGGTCGCCTCACAGATTCAGAGAAAAGGCCTCCACTGTACTCTCACTTCTATGTCAGTATCAAAACAGCATGCTCTAGTGAGTTGCTTGATAAAAGGTTGCAATCAAATTGGGGTTCTTGGTGATTTTCTGTCCCAGAGGAAGAGGCTCATGGCAATCCTGCTGAGTCACAATGAAGTTTATCAGAGTTGGGTTATAGTTCAAGTTAGAGAGTATAAATGAGCAATTAGGGCTACGTTCTCAATAGAAATTCAGAAACAGAGAGATTAGTAACTGAAGAGAAGTTATCTGAAACACGAGAATAGAAGCAAGTTGTGTGAGACCAAAGTAAAGAGCATAAGATGCCATATAAAATTGTAAAGTCAGGATAAGACGATTCCGTGTCAGTGACAGGTGGCACTGGCTACGGAGACCACTGTGTTTCAAACTCAAGTGCAGAATATTTGGGGTCAAGAGAGTTTTCTTAGAGAGAGAGATAACTCAAGTTGTCTAATTGCTGAAGTCTGGTTAACAGATGCAAATTTACAGGTAAATTCATATGAATTCCATCCAGTTACTTCTAGTACTGTTAGAATATTCGATTGTAGATTCACATGTATAATTCTGCATTAAATATGATATTATTTTTGACATCTAAGCAAAGGGAAGATTGGGAATTTTAAATATCGTTCACATTTTATTAGAGGTGGAAAAATATTAGAATAATCACTGGTATTGATAGAGGATGCCCACTTTCTAGTAGGCAGGTTAAGTATCCCAGACCATACTTCTAGGCAGCATTACATTTCTAGATTTCTCCTATTCTGGCCAATTGCCTGTGAGTCTGTCTCAGTCTCCATTAATTTTTTTCTCCTGCAACGCTATGAAGGTCCTCTGAGGAATATCACCAATTCAAACTGCATTGTTTCTATTTCTTTGTTGCAAGTAATAGCTAAGAATAGATTAATATCTTTAACAATACAAGCAATTTATTCTAGCAGTGTTAGATAAATTACAAAAAAGAAGGAAATGCTGAAAAATTAGACCCTTGGAAGACACAAAATCTAGAGAAGTCCTCCTAACTCAGAAGGATTGCCTGGGCAAACTTTTTAAGGCTCTGTCTTCACCCTAACCTATTTCCAACTATCTTCTGTCCCTGAAAGCTTTTTAACCCCAAGAATCAACTTTAAGAGAAAGAGAGAGAGAGAGAGAGAGAGAGCGAGTTTGATTATCCTATTTGGGTAACATGCTATGGGTTGAGGTTCACGTGGTTATCTATCTACTGAGATAATGATGGAATAACAGAAGAATCCCTCCAAAGAACTGCAGATCATTAAATGAGGATTGGGAACACTACTTGACAAAGTAAAATTCTGTATGTAATTCCTTGTAAATATACTCTTTGTGTTTAAACGAGGTTAATCAAATGTGTTAAACTAAAAAGGGTCAGAGATAGTAGAAAGGAATTTAGTGATTATTTAGCACTCTTGATCCTTTCTCAAAATATATGTATTAAATGCCTGATTATCTAGGAAATTCATAGAAAATTAACTAACAGATTGTATGGGGTCCTAGTTAAGTGACAGGACAGGTAAGTTTACAAATGAAGTACCATGCTCACTTCTAACCACCATAAATTTAGAAACTTGTAATTAAATAATAGCAGTATAAAGCAGGGTTTAAATGCAATGACTTTGTAATCACAGGTGTAAATCTTGGCTCTGCTATTACTTGTCGGACACCGTGAGAATCTATCTCTATTACTTGTCGGACACTGGGAGAATCTATCTCTCTGTACTTCCATTTCTTCATCTGTAAAATAGTGATCAATAACATCTTCTTTGCACTGATCTTTTCAGTATAAAACTGGATAATAATACTTGTAAAGTTCTTGTACTGAATAAATGGTAGGTATTATATTGTAATTAGTATTCTTAAGAGTGTGGACCAAAATAATGAGAAAACCAATTTATTACTATTCTAGGGCTACTGTAACGAAGTACCACAAACTAGGTGGATTAAACAACAGAAATTTATTATCTCACAGTTCTGTAGGCTGAAAGTCCAAAATTAAGGTGTTAGTGGGGTTGATTCCTTCTGAGGGCTGTGAGGGAAGGATCTCTTTCAGGCCTCTCTTCTTGGTTTGTACATGGCCTTCTTCTCCCTTTGTCTCTTCACATAATCTTCCCTCTACATGTATTTCTTTGTCCAAATATCCCTTTTTAATAAAGATACCAGTCATAATGGAATAGAGCCTTCAATTTTACTGGATTACAATTGTAAAGACAAGCTCTCCAAGTAAGGTCACTTTCTGAGATACTGAGCATTAGGGCTTTAACATATGAATTTTGGGCGGGGGGACATAATTCAACCCATGACAACAAGGTTACATTTGGAGTGGTTGAAACTCCATTGGCTATTTAGTCTTGAAGAAGAAATACTGGAACATAGGGAGGAAGAAGTTTGATAAATGTGTTCAAATGAGCACAGCATTTAAGGAGGTTAATACAATGTTTAACATATTGTAAACATTTAATAATTGTTAACATTCCCTCTGTATCTGTCTCTCTGTCAGTCTCTGACTAACATTTATTGAGTATGTACTATGTATGAGCTACTTGTCTAGGTAATGGTGACATATTGTTGACCAGAGAAACCATGGATGCTGGATTAGACTTGCCTTGTGTGGCCCCATGATTAAAATTCCAGCTAATGTGTGCTAATTATAGAGCCAAAGGAGAACTAAGGTAACTCAGTAAGCTTTAGAATCATTTCCTAAATGCTAAATCTCACTAATTAATGATTCATTTTAAAAGGGGCCTGGTCAAGGGTAGCAAGAAAGCTTAAGTGAGCACAATCTTTGCTTTAAAGCAAAGTGCTCTAATCTCTTCTTATTTACATGGGAAGACTTTCTGTAACTCCAGGAATTCTTGAAATGATAGAAGGCAATCAACTCAGCCAGTATTTTCTCTGGTCTTCCAACTTTGAATTTCAAGATAGGATTGCTGAATGAATGGGAAATGTTCTGACAAAACCTCAGTCTAGTTGTTAATAAGACAGGAAAATGTTGCATAATAAGGCCAGGACTCTGAAAATAGCAAGTTCCTTCTAAGTAAGGAATTTGCTACTGTGACTTTTCAATAGAGGAAGATGTTAAACTTCTTTTTCTCTAAGCCAGTATTAAGGAATATTGTACAACATAATATTCATGTCAAAATGAAAACAATTCAAAGACTGGTAAAATCCAAATTTTAGAAGAGTTCAAGTACACAGGCAATAGTATGTATGAAGCTTAGGTCTTTTAGGAAAAGTAAGTGAATGCAAATCAGTATCAAAACCCCGCTTTTTGCGGTACGCGTCACCGCTGCGGCCGCTCCCCGCCTTGGAGCACAGGCTCCGGACGCGCAGGCCCAGCGGCCATGGCCCATGGGCCCAGCCTCTTCGCGGCACGTGGGATCCTCCCAGACCGGGCACGAACCCGCGTCCCCTGCATCGGCAGGCGGACTCCCAACCACTGCGCCACCAGGGAAGCCCTGATTTTAGAGTTTTTAATACTTAAGTTATAGGATAAGACTATAAAAGGAAACTGTCATGTTTTGAGGTTGTTTTGATCAAATTATGCTGATACAGAAGCTGATGGAGAGTTTAGATTAGAATTTTAATAAATGATCAGACAACACAAGTATACAAATTAAAATGTCTATGGTAGACTTCCACTGGTGTCTCCTAAAGGCCATGCCTTACAGTTTCTAAGACTCTGTGTAGTTCTTTCACATATTGGTTTTGGGCTTGGCCATGTGGCTTGCTTTGGTTAATGGGACACATGCAAGTATGATACAGCAGAGTGCTTGATAAAGCAATTGAATGTTGGGCTTGTTTCTTGGACCATATGCTATGCTGTAAAGAAGCTTGGGCTGGTCTATCATATGATGAGAGGACTATGTGAAATGAGGTGATGGAGGATAAAGGCCATCTTGGACGTTCTAGCCATAACTGAGCTCCCAGTTGAATGTAGTCTTATGAATGACTTTAATTACAAAAGAACCATCCCAGTCAACTCACAGAGTCATGAGAAATAATTAATTATCATTGTTTGAAGCCAATAACTTTTGAGATGATTTCTTATTCAACAGACAACAGAAACACTACCATTTAGGTTATTTATTTATAATGTCTGTATTCAGCTATTTTTTTAATAGCTTCAGAAGAAAAATCCATTTAATGAAGCAATGGTTAAATTAAATATCCACCGTTGACTTACAGTGCCTTCCAAAATCCAAACGGGTAGTTTTTTTGTTTTTTTTTTTTTTTGCGGTACGCAGGCCTCTCACCGTTGTGGCGCACAGGCTCCGGACGTGCCAGCTCAGCGGCCATGGCTCACGGACCCAGCCACTCCGCCGCATGTGGGATCTTCCCGGACCCGGGCACGAACCCGCGTCCCCTGCATCGGCAGGCGGACTCCCAGCCACTGTGCCACTAGGGAAGCCCCAAATGGGTAGTTTTTATGCAAGTTATATGAGCACAGTCTAATAAATAGCTCCCGAAGAAGAAAGGATTTTACGAAGAACTATAACATTTAAAGGCTTCTAAGAGAGCTTTCAGTAGTTTGCAGCAATTTATTAAGTGATGTATTTAGTCATATATTTAAAAATTATGTAGCAGCTAATTATATTTGTGCTTATTCTCTATCATGGACCAAGTCACTCGTGATTTTCTTTCTTTCTTTCTTTCTTTCTTTCTTTCTTTTCTTGGTGATATAGATAGGAATTTCTTTGGGAAAAAATAAAACTAGAGAATTTTTTTTCACCAAACTGAAACTGAGGCTGATTATTTGTTGACAGCTTATTCTCTGTTTAAAAGATTTTGCCTCAAGATTCCTTAAAATTGTAATTCCTTCCTTTGTTTATATGAACTACTGTTGAATTGAAAAAAAGATATTAAACTTAATAGAAGTCCTTCTCCATTACATTATTCATTGTAAAAATCAATATATATTGTATATTTATATTGATCTAAAAAAAGAAGCACATATCTGTGTATCTCATAAAATGTAAATAAATAGATGTAACATATAAAGGCAGTATAATTATAGTTTCAACAAACAAAATCAGAAAATTTCTTTGGGTTTCAGTTGTTTGTAAATTAAGCAAATAGTTGCACCTCTTCAAAAAAGAAGGTAGATAAGAAATTGTCATCTGGGAAATTGTTATAATAAAATTTAAATTTTCTATGCCTACCTTTTACAAGAATTTCAGTAAGGTATATTGTAACTTTCAATTGTATAATGCTTAACAATTTATACAGTTCTTTCCCAGATGCTTTCATTGACTGGTTGCTAAATGCCAAGCACTATGAAGATTCTAAGGTATCCAAATTAAACCAACAGATATATTGACATGGTTCTCAGAGTGTGGTGGTCAATATCATTATAATGCGGAAAGGGCCACAATGGGAGAACTGACTGTGAGAAGATTTCACAATGTGGGCACTTGTTCCAAACCTGGGGTAACAAAAGTCTACCTGGGGAGATAATCAAGTATTTAAAAATCTAGAGATGGGAAAATATAGTACATGAAAAAAAAATAAAAGGGAGGGAAAATAATTCAAACTCATTAGTATACAGCTTAGAGCAGGGAAGTGTCAAGGGGTGAGAGTAGAGAGATTAGTTACCATGTAGATGAAAATTGCCTTTTTAAACCAAACAATCTCAGGAAATTTAGATTGTATACTAAGGAAATAGAGAAGGAGGACATAGGGAGCCACTGAAAAGTCTTAGAAGGAGGAAGGAATGATCAGATTGCATTTAGAAATATTACCCTGGCTTCCCAGAGATAACATACAGACAGGGGTAAGGCTGCTTGCAAGGAGCCCAGTTAGGATGCTACTGGGGGGATGCGGACAATAGAGGATTGAGGATGTAACTCAATATAACTATGATACTAGAGAGGAGTAAATAAGGTGCAGAGAGGTAGAATCGATAACACTTGGTGATGTAGTAAGTTAGTGGGTTACGGAAGGGGAGATGTTGAGATCATCTCCCAAGGTTTATGGCTTGAGCAATAGGATACTGTTTCCTGTTGTACATACTCTTTCCTGGGAAATAAGAATATAAGAGAAAAAATGAGTATTGGGCTAATATTAATAAATTACTGTGGAAGGAGATTGATTTGTAGGTAAGTCTTGCACATATAAGAAGATTTATAGTAAAATACTGTATGAAAAATGAGGGGAGAGAGAAATGGCGGAGAGAGAGAGAGAGGGGAGAGAGAGAGAGAAGGAGGAGAATAGGAGTATGTGGACAGCTCTTTTAAAAAATTGGCTCTAAAGGTGAAGAAGGAAATGAAAGATGGAAGAGGAAGTGTGACTAAAAGAGAAATTAAGGTTAAAGTACCCTGAGCAGAAGGGAGAAACAAACTGAAGACAAAGGAAGGAAATAATTGGGAAGTGAAGTGTCTCAGGATACAACGGGGGACGGATTAGAGAGCCTGTTGTCTCACTGAGGTGTCTCTTTGCTGTCTCTCTCTCTATAACACGCACACAATAATAATCACCATGATGTTATTAATCTGTGGATAGTATAATGAAGATGCACGGTTGCATAACGTACAAAATGTCACTTACCTCATATATCTGAGAGCTAAAACTCAATTCCTACTCTCCTGAGAGCTGAATCCAGAGTTTATTCCCCTAGAGGCAGTGGGGACCAGGACTGTTTAATTAGTAGCTAGCATACATTATTAAACTCTAGCTGACAAATTAGTCAATCCATTAAAATAATTAGTCACAAGTAATCCTGCAGCTCCATAGTCAAAACTGTGTTTTCTTTTGAATCTAAATTTGTAGTAAGATAATTTTTGTATAATCTAGACTGGACTGAGGTAGCCCGACTTGTTTGAAGTAAAGAAGCATTAGTGACGTGTAATAATGGAATTTGCATCTCTTGATTCCAGCTGTGTACACTTCCAACTACCTCTGTCATTTTTTAACTTTGGTGTATAATGACCCATTCATTAGCTGGTGTTCAAAAAATAAACACTTTGCCTTGTAGTTTTAAGGTGGAGTTCATTTATTTGAACAACTATGTGAATGAATGGCAGGAAAAAATATAACAAGAGAGAGATAGAGACAATTATTTGACCTTATTTTTTTCTGTATAGAATTAACCCAGTAACTGCTGTTATTTCAAGGCTTATATTATCAAGCACAGCAGTTTTATTCTTGTATTTAACGTAGACTATTAGATGCTTGGCATTTTTTCTCATTTTGGATTCAAGTTACATAGGACGTGCATTATTCATGGGGAGAAAATGTGGTAGTATGCACACGTGCATAAACGTCATATGTAGGGTATTTTAAAATTAGGAATAGTATTTCACCGTATGCGTCAGGAAACATCCTCCTAAATCATACAATGACTAGAGCATTTGATCGATATTTACCAGTCTATGGTAGGATGCGTGCTGTGACAAGCTGTCTTTAGGGACCAGGGATTTGTGAAGATAAAGTTATACTGGGTTTGTTCTATAAAAAGAAAGTCACTGTAAATGTACTTGCATTGTAACCTAACAGCGTAGATCTTGCACTTGTTGGAACAGTTTTAAATTTGATTGTCCCAACTCCTAACACATGATATATGAAACCATATATCCTGAATTTTTGTTGGGTAAATAAAATCCCCATGCTGTGACTATACGTGTTGTTACCAACTTGTCTTCTTCAAACCTCTCCTGTATTCATTCTGATCCCGATTCTTCCCCACCCCTGAATTAGACAGCCCTACATCGATCACTGCTGTCTATATAATGTCATATTCAATGACCGTTTCTCAGTCCTCATGAGAATGGACCCACCAGATGCATTTTATAGTTTATCACTTTCTCCTTCTTCAAACCCTTTCTTCAAATCGCCTCCAGGGCTCCATTTTCTGGGCTCCTCTGTACCTTACTAGGTTCTCTTTCTCAGCTGTATGATCTCTAGTCATTGGATTCCTCAGGCTCTGTAAGGGGACTTTATTCTCTATCTATATTCATTTTGTAGGTGACCTTGTTTACAACTAACGCCTTTCACTATCTAAAGCTAATGGCTCCACATTTTCGATCTCTGGCATGGACTACTCACCTGCCATTTGAACTTGTATATTCTCCCCCCCCCACTTGAATATCTAATAAGCATCACAAATTACCAGGTTCAAAACCAAAGTCTGAAGTCTCTTCTCCTAATCTGTCCAATCACAGACTATGGCAATCTGTTTTTTGGTTATGTCAAAACCCTCAGTCACCTTAGATTCCTTTCTTTCTGCCACACGTCACATCCAATCTGTCATCATATCGTGTCATTTTTGTCGTTGGCTATATCCACTATCAATGCACTTCTCACCTTCCACCACCTATTCGCTCATCTAAGACCCACATTTCTTGACAGGATCCTTGTAGTTGCTTTCTAACTCTTTCGCCTGTATCCACCTTGGCTGCCCTACAGACTCCTTGCGACATAGCTTCCAGGGTGATTCTTTCAAAGTTCATCATTCCACATCTGTCCTCCACTCAAAATTTTCCAATGGCTTTCCGTTTCACTGCAGCAAAAAATTTAGAGATTTGGCTGTGATCCTCATGGCCCTACAAGATCTGACCTTTCTCCCCCGATCACTACTCCCATGACCTAACCTCCTATCGGTTCCCTGCTCTTCCACCACTTCTTTCAAGCCCACCCAGCTCCGTTCCAACCACACCAATGTCCTATGAGCTTTACAAATGCACCAAGCCTTCTCTCCAGGCCTTGGGCACTTGCTACTTCTTCCTGGGCTATTCTTTGCCTTATAAAACCTGGGCCACTCCCTGTCTTCTTCCAGGTACCTGTCGCTTTATCTGAGAGACCTTCACTTATCTCTCGGTGATAAATGGTACCCACGTTACCATACATCTATCTTTTTTTTTTTTTTTTGCGGTACGCGGGCCTCTCACTGTTGTGGCCTCTCCCGTTGCGGAGCACAGGCTCCGGGCGTGCAGGCTCAGTGGCCATGGCTCACGGGCCTAGCCACTCCGCGGCATGTGGGATCCTCCCGGGCCAGGGCACGAACCCGTGTCCCCTGCATAGGCAGGCGGACTCTCAACCACTGCGCCACCAGGGAAGCCCCATCTATCTTTTTGTACTTACCACTATTTGACGGAATATTTGCTGGTTTATTTGTTTATTGCCTATTGCTCTTAGACAATTTCATATCTAAAATTTAGAATTGCCTAATTTTATTTAGACAGGTAGAATAGTTATCTCCATGGAAGTGGGGACTTCATATGCTCAATACCCAATGATGGTGCCTGGTACATGGTGAGTTCTCAATAAATATTTGATGAATGGATAATTATATATGTATTCTTGCTTCCTGAATTGAACACATATTTTGCATAGATTTACAATCAGCCAGAACAAAACTCTCCAACACCTACTTACTATCGCTTCCTTTGTAAATCAGCTTCTTAGCTATCTGGCCTTGATTTCTGCATAGATGATGCACAGCTGGAGAAGACAGGGCTAGTAGGTACTGTCAATGCAGGCTCTGATTCATAGAAATCTTAGTGTTGAACTATGAACACAAACCGACTTAACCCCTTGGTACCCAGGTTCTGAGTCATGATAACTGCACATATCACAGTAAAGGCACTGATCTGGCAAATTAGGAATTATAACAGTGACTTGAGTTCTGTTAATTATAGTACTTTCTTTCCAGGAGTGAAATCTGTTTAATATAACAAAAATATAATCACTTAGAAACGTCTTCTCCCAGATTTCTACTTTTTATCCTACATGTTGAAGAATTCAGCAGTTTAAAAAAAAAACATTGCTGGCAGGCAGTCCTACAGAGTGACAGGGCCCAGGGTCTGGTCTGCCCTGGGTAACTTTCAATCACAGATATTCCAGGTACTAGTCCTGTGAATCTGATTGAGTTCTAACTTTTCTCCAGTTTAGTTTCCTTGGCTATAACATGGAAAGAAGAGTAGCATTCATTCCTTAGGGCTGCCCTGAGGATTAAATGAGGCGATTCATGAAAAGCTCTTAGGAAAGTTCCAGAGAAAGTTCTTGCAGCTTCTCTATTATTATTGTTAGCATGACATTTACTGGTTTCAGTGTCCCTGAGCTAAATGTCCTACCTCTAGTGGGCTTAGTTTTCCAGGAGATTGCAGGGAGAGTTACAAATGCAGTCTATTGTTCTGAGAACAGTTATGGGGAAACTGAGATTATTGCCTGTGTTTGAGAATTAATGTTTGTCAAGTTCTTTTTGAATTCTAACGGGAAGTTAGGTTAAATTTTTGTGCAACGTTGGCTCAAAATTGTGCAAGAATATTTTTCCTTCACAAGAACAAAATAATTTTTAAAATGATTAAAATTAAAAAATCAATTTAAAATGTTTTAAAAACTGGGACTCATATGTCTTTATATTATAACTTATTTTCCACCTGCAAACTAATGCTACAGAGTTTGCATCATGTGTTAATATTTCTGTAGGAAGGTGTTAATGTTTCCTAAGTAGCATATGGGCTCTTAGATCTGATATATGAGAATGACTTGTGCAGCAATCTTCTGAAAGATGTTAAAGGATTTGTTACAAGAGAAACAGAATTTCTAGAACACAAAAATCAAAATACCAGCTTGAACATCATAATGACACTTTGTAGGTACATATCACCTTCTCAAAATGCTTCACACCTATTTTCTCATTTAAATAACATTTCTGTACATTAGTAAAGGGCATGTATCAGACTTCTCTTCAATACTTCCTAATATGTTATTAGGAAGCTAACTACTGTGTTTCAGTTTGTAACACTGAGTTCCTTTTGACTGAGTTTACTTATTCAGTATTTTAATATTTGTATTATTTTACTGAAAGTGAGAAGATTGCCAACTGTAGCATTATCTTCAAATATAGGAAATAGCAAATATTGAAAACACCCTGGTTAATTCAGGTCCTGCCATATATACTAAAGATAAGGAGCTATTAGCACCAAAAATATTCAGAATATTCTACTGTTCTATTTGAAAAAATAATTTACCTTGACTATAGGTGAGAGTATTGCATTTGGCAATCTAACTGCAGTGTACATCACTTGAACCCTGGGTGTTGTCACACAGTACAGATTTTCCAGCGCTCTATTCAGTCTTCCATGGTCTACTTCTGGACCAGTTCAAAGGAACATCCTTTCTGAAATTGATGGGAGAACTTCTCAATTTTCTCTGTTCCTAACAATAAGAAACCCCCATATTCTCTCTGTCTCTCTGTCTGTCTGTCTCTCTCTCTCTCTCGCAGTCCAAGCTCAGCTGCCAACAAATACATCTCAGTCTCTTCCTGGTCTGGCATCATAGTTCCACAGTTAGAATCTCAAAACTTATATTCTTAGATGTGAATCCAAAATAATTCCTTCTTGTTCCCTTAGCCCTTAGGGGGAAAACAGTACTCTCTAAATGTGTTTTTTGGGGTTATCTCTGATTACTACACTTGGAAAAAAATAGATGAGCGTTTTTTCAGTTGTGACGGGGAGAGAGGAAAGAGTTAAACTATGAAATTATTTACAGTAGTAAAGGTAAATATTTTAATGAAAAAATACTCCCTATTTTAACACCAATCCCCTTTTAGAAATAAGTCAAAAATTAGAAGGATAATTTCTTTCCCCCAAATTACCATTTGAAGCATAGAGCAATGTTTTTCACCACAAGATGTTGGATATGTGCTGACAATTGAGTTTTCAGTGATGCAGGAATAGAGGGACTGTCCTATGTGGACAGCTGATGAATTGGCAACTAAAACTGAAAAAAAAAAAAAAGCAAGTGTTAGAACTGAAAAATTAAAACTCTATGGTGAATTGATGTGCAAATTTGAGGTAAGAGCTAACTTTTAGAGAAGGTTGACTAGAATGGCAAGTGACTGGTTATGTATATGGAGGAGGTTCAGCTCAAGTTACCTGCATTTCATGGATTCCCAGGGTTGATTTCGTGTCATAGCAGGTTTGGCAACTGTTTCCTTTCTTTATCCAAACTCCATGTGTTTATCTCCTAAAGCTATGCATTAAGTCACAGTCAAGTTTATGAGACAAAAGGTAAGAATCTCCAAACTAGCTCCCTGGTTGATGCTTTGAAAAGCAGACAGTTTGATTCAGTTCAAAGAACAATTTTTGTACTCTGTAGCAACCAGTGTACTAGACAATGATACAAAGATAAAGACATGACTTCTGCCACTGAAGACATTGATCTATGGGTGAGACAGAACAGTCAATTGGGGAATTGTCCTTCACAGATTTGCAAAAAAAATATTACAGGAAAGAGTAGTGTGTTTGAAATCCAAGCTGGGTTATTCTCTAAGAACGGTGCCCTCTGGGGCTGTGCAATGCAGAGGGCTTTGGCGATAATCAATTTTCAACAATTGCTTTAATATAAGTTTCTAAATATTTGAGGCAAAATTATTTCTACCATCTCCCTTTTTAGTTATAAAGACTTATTCTGGTAGGAATGGGGATGAGGATAATGGCCCTAGTGAAAATGGACTGACTTGTAGTTATTGCGATTTCAGTTAAAATTTGTAGACATTAAAAATACAGCTGTGAAAATCCTGTAGCAATAGTCAATTAATCGCATTAAACAAAGATGGATGGAAGAATATGCTTTCCTTGGGAGTAAAAGTGTAATTGAAAAAGAATTATATTTGATAGAATTTTGTCTTAGATTGTTGTTTATGTTTTGCTCTTTGCAAATCAAATGGAATGGTCTCCCATATGAATTGGCTTAAACATGTGTTTAGTAAATACTAACTTCAAAATAATTGGTCACTAGATTGGGTTCATCTGATGCTGGGTGAATACAGTCATGTATATATAGACTGGGAGTACTGCTTATTTCTCTCATTTAATAATCATATATTAATACAAAGTAGCTTGCTTCATTACTTATTTTATTTTATTGAAAAATTCCCAAGGAGTCGCACTATGTATACCTTTCTCTCTTTAATTTTTGATTTGTTCATATATTTTTTCTGGTTATTTTACCTTCTGTCAAATCTCAGGCTCAGAAGTTAATGTCAAAACATTTTAAGAATATAATAAGATAAGATTGCTGTGATGTCAAATTTAAATTATGATAAACTAAATAACAGTAAGGTATTGGAAAATTGACAATTGTGAGTTTATATTTAGGAGGTAAAATACTTTAGATAAGAGGAAAAGAATTTCACATAGGAGAAAAATAAAGGGACCAATGTAGGTATACCGGTTAGCGATTGGGTTGGCTACAAAGAACAGAAAACTCTACTATGAACCTTTAAAACATAGTAGTTTACTTTTTATCACATTATAAGCAGTCTGAAGGTATGCTGTTGTGATAAATGTGGGAACTTTAGTTACTGAAATATAATGAAAATAATTCAAATTTAAATGTAAATGATTTCCCCTGATTCACTAATTAGGAATACAATTGCTATATAACATTTATTATTATTATTATTATTATTTACATAACCAAGGCTTCATTACCTTTTTTTTTTTAACTTTTTGCTGTACGCGGGCCTCTCACTGTTGTGGCCTCTCCCGTTGCGGAGCACAGGCTCCGGACGCGCAGGCTCAGTGGCCATGGCTCACGGGCTCAGCCGCTCCGCGGGCATGTGGGATCTTCGCGGACCGGGGCACGAACCCGTGTCCCCTGCATCAGCAGGCGGACTCTCAACCACTGCACCACCAGGGAAGCCCTTCATTACCTTTTTAAAAAATAAATTCAAGTTTTTTTCTTGACACCTCCTGCTTCTTCCCTGAATTATCCATAGTCTCTGGATCTCACTCTACCAAGTGGCTCAGTCCTACTTCTGGAAGATCTGCTCAGTTTTCCAGTTCTAAGCATTTGTTATTATGGCGTAGTATACCAGTTGGTGATCTTGTGGAAAATGCTTGTACACTTATAGAATGAGTCTGTAGTTAGTCTAGGTCCTGGCTTGGTCACAGTGACCTCTGGTTTCAAGTTTCAGTCTATGTGGTTCAAATTTACATGCTCATCAGTTTTTAAAAAGTCTGAAAGGAAATTAATCAAGAGAAAGTTGAGAAAACCAGCAATAATATGACGGTGTTAGTAAGAATGGAGAACAGACAAAATCAAAGGCTTTTTTTGTTGGTAGAATCAACAAGAAGACTTGGCATTTTCTTGGGAATGTTGGGTAAAAAATGAAAGATGACTTCTGTCTTGAGGAATTGGGTGGGTGAAGCTATTGTTTACAGAGGTAAGAAAAGCTAGAAGAAGAGCAGATATGGAGCAGGAGAGAATGGGTTTACTTTGAAACATACTGAGTTTTAATTGCTTCCGAACAATCTAAACATACAGAGGGATTGATATCTGGATATACGGTTCTGAAGGTTAGGTGAGAAACACTAGACTAAAATTCAGGCTTTGTCATAGATGTATATACATTATTTATTCCATAGATATAGTTTTTAAAACGTTAGAAATTCACCGTACTGGAATTAAATGCCTTTAACGTACTGATCTCTTGTCATTGAAAGGATTCAAGCAGAAGTTGAATGTTTTTTGGTCACCGTTATAGTAAATGGACTCATTGGGCAACTTCAAATTCTCTAATTTTCTTTCCACATTCTTTCTTAATTATGTAAAAATTGGGAAATTTCAAATGCTGGTAGATATAAACGTTTTTCACCACAAAAGTCAGTACTTATGTAATTCAGTAAAGGTCTTGTTCAAAGACCACGAAGAGAGCACTTATGCTACCGCCAGAGACAAGCCTCAGATCATATGCAATGTTTAACTGCTTAGAGAGATGACAGATGAGAAAAATACTGTCAGTGAAGTAGCAGAGTAGGAGGTGCAAAATGAAAAGTTCAGGGGAGGTGAGAGTCAGACAGATTTTTGTTCAAATCCTGGTCATGCAACTTATCTGCTACTTAATGCCAGACTACTTATGTAATCTTTAAATGTTCTCATGTTAGATCAGGGAAGTGAAATCTACTAGTTGTGATGATGAAATATAATATCTGTAATGTACTTAGCATGGTGACTTTCATATATGTGGAGCCTAGTAATATAAAGTGGTTACTACTATCAGCAGTTTGCAGGTTATGATTTAGATTAAACAAATTTTAAAAATTTGTACAAAATCTGCATTTTGAATAAACTCTGTAAAGGCAGGAAGTAAATTAAAAAATATATCTATATGTTTAGTTGAAAGTAAAATATGAACATGTGGAAACAATAAAAATTTTTACTAAAATTTTATGGTTACTTGACACTGAAGCATTTAAAGAAAACCTGCATTCATTCGTTTATTTTTTTCCTTGCTATGATTTGCATAAAGTGATGAGAAATTCAATTTTGGACACCATTTGGAGTAAAAATAACTGGATTGGGTTTATGGTCAAACACAGAATGTTTAATTATCTATATTCCCTGAACTGGAACTAATATTAAGATACAGTGCTCACTTTTAAGCTAGTTAAGGAAGGACGGAAGCCATGCACAATGTCGTATTTCCTGTTATTAAGGGTGCCCTGATAGCAAATCATTGAAAGTCAGGAAAGACGGAGAAAATCAGTGTCCTTTACTGCATCTTCCCTTAGTGGAAAGATGGAGGGTAAAGTTCTGAGAAGAGGAGGACATGCCTGGTGATCATAGCTCAGGCTCCCAGACCAAAGTCTCCTGACGTCAACCCCTTCTTCCCTTTCACAAACCTGTACTCCTTCTATAAACTGCCAGGCAGTCTACACCACAGCAAAATTCTGTCATAAACCCACATGACAGAGAGCCTGTATGGGTTCTTAAGCTTGAGAAAGCATGCTGGGAAAAGCTGTGTTGGATAAAACTATATTGTCTTCTTTTGGATCTAGACTAATTATTCAGTGAGTCCATTATGATGAGTGCGTTATGTCCGTCCAAACTGATCCATGCAGCTTGCTGGGGCTGTAGTTACAAGGCTATGGCTTGGCTCGTCATGATTAGATCTGTTCTGTTTACTTTGAATTTTCCCAGGTCTGAAGCTTGTTCTAGTTATAAGTGTTCAGTTGTAAGTGATATACCTCTGCACCTGAAATCCATTTAAATTCTCAGCTGCCCATGGGGTTACAACTCAGTCTCTGCATTGTTTTGAAATGACCAGCTCCAGGACGCCAGGCCATCGAGATAGCTGGTGAGTAGTAGCTGATTATCTCACAAATGTTCCAGCCAGACACTTCCCAGCTTCAGGGCAGGAAATGGTATTTAAAAATGGAGATCTTACTTCCAGATACAGATACCCTAGCAGATACAGCATCTTAGATATTCAAGAAAGAGCATGATCTAAAAAATATTTTTATGGGAACCATGCACACAAACAATGAAGAATTCCAGCCAGCAAACACTCATTCTCAAATACATGATAAAACCTATGAAAAACTGCCAACTATTTTTCAGTTGCATCTGGGGTGGAGGGTAGGGAGTTAGCCTACTTCTACTTTATTTCTCTATCCCATATAAATGTGGATATTCTCCAAGATTGTATATTAATTTCTTGTTTCTCTCTAACAAGAGTATCTTAAATTACATGGATCCTAGAACAATAACACGGACAGTGCTTGGACAGCATTGCTTTAGATAATAGGAAGACATTTCACTCCAGGGAGAGACATTTTCATATGTCTAGCCACATTAAAAAAGTAAATAAAGAAAATCAGGTGAAGTTAATTTAATGATATATTTAATTTAACCCAATAATATTCAATGTATTATCATGTCGACATGTAATTACTTTGGAAATTTTCAATACTTCACTTTTTTGGTACCAAATCTTCAAACTCTGATGTGTATTTCACACTTTAAATACTTAAATTAGGATGCTAAACTTTTAGCATTTAAAGTGAAATGAAGTCCTGCTTCCTAATCATTATGTTTAACAAGCAACAACACAAAATTTGCATTGCTTCAGCTTTGACATTTCAATTAACTGAAGAGAAGTATCAACAATTTAATTTCCAGTCACACTAGCCACATTTCAAATGCGCTGGAGCCACAGATGGCTGGTGGCTACTGTATTGGAAAGCTCATATTTATAAGATAAAACTGAAACTCTATTCTATGAGTTATGGAAAATGGCTCTTGCTGCCACCTCTTCCAACACACCTTCCAGCCATAGCAAATGTTTTTCCATTGCCCATATGTACCGTGGTGTACTCATGCCTCCATGTCTGAATATCCTTGTCTCATATTTTTACAACTCTATTCACTCTCAAATATTTGGCTCTTATATTAAGTCTCTCATGACAACCCTTTTTATTCTGCTGCTGTCCCAGCCCAAATACGAACACAATTCTTCCTCTCTTCTCCCACGGAAATGCGCTGTTGCTGAGTACCTGCAATGGGTATGTATGAGCCTCTTTCACACGTGTTTTCTCATATTAACCTGTCACTATAGGGAAAATTGAAATTCAGAGAAGTATTTTGTCCACAGTCATTTGTCTAGAAACTAGGGAAGGAAACAGAAGTCATTAGCCAGGAATTACCACCATGTTCTGAACACCAAATATACAAATCCATCTACATTTGTATACGCCTTCTCTTTTATCTTCTGTGACACTGGAGGAAATAAATCTCCAATATAAATGGTGGCTTGTATTATTACCTTGTAAAATAGAACTATTATGTTACTTTCATAAGTGCTTTAGATAATATAACTTTTCGTATTATCAAGGACTGTGCTTGTTACTATAGCTTGGTATCATCTAAGACATAGAAGAAACATTTAGCAGTTGTCTAATCCACAATTTTCTCCTAACAACCTTCTCCACCTTCTATTTTGTTTTTGTTTTTAGCTCCAGAACATTTTGTTCAAACATAATGCTAAAGATATAACAGCTAAAGGCATAAAAGAGTAAGAAGAAAGAAAAGACTAAAAAGAAGCAAGATCCAAGATCATTAAGCATACCACTAGCAGAACAAGGACAAAAACGTGGACTTTTTAGTTCTTGGTTTGGTGCTCTTTTCATTTTGTTGCAGCTTTTTCTCCCAAAGCCTTTACTTCATGAAGAAGTAAACTGTTTCCCTTAAACTTCAATGAGTAGAAAGACATATTTATGGAATTTCATCAAAAAAGCTAAGACAAAGCCCAAGAGTTATAAAAATCAAGTATTTGGCGCTAGGTACTGATGTTTTCAAACTGTAGGTAATTTAAATTTCTGCAACCATCAGGATACAATTACGTATTCAGCAGGGGTTAAAGAGGTAATTTTCTTTTATTACTATATTCCTTTGGCATCCAAGGTGTTCTTGTAATTATTTTCAAGAGTTGAAACTTAAATCTTATTTCTTTCTAATGCCTATAAAGTATTTCTCTTCATGTCTCTCTGTAATTTGTGTAGGAAAAGCAAGTGAAAATGATTAACTTGGTGAGTAAAGTACTTTCAGGATGTCCACTTGTTAAAACATTTCCCAACTATCAGTACTTAAAATTAAGCTTTTAAGTGAATGAATTAGAAAGCGTTCATGTATCGAAATAAATAGCAAGATCTTCTAACCAAACATTTTTTCTTTTATTGCAAAAGCGTATAAAATCTCTTTATATTTTTTAAACAGGTTTTAAAAATATTTTATTGGAGTATAGTTGATTTACAATGTTGTGTTAGTTTCAGGTATACAGCAAAGTGATTCAATTATACATATACCTATACTCTTCTTTAGATAGTTTTCCCATATAGACCATTACAGAGTATTGAGCAGAGTTCCCTGTGCTCTACAGTAGGTCTTCATTAGTTATCCGTTTTATACATAATAGTGTGTATATGTCAATCCTGATCTTCCAATTTACCCCTCCCCCCACTTACCCCCTGATAACCATAAGTTTTTTTTCTACATCTGTAACTCTATTTCTGCTTTGTAGATAAGTACCCTTTTTTAGATTCCACATATAAGTGATATTATATGATATTTGTCTTTCTCTGTCTGACTTACTTCACTAAGTATGACAATCTCTAGGTCTATCCATGTGGCTGCAAATGGCATTATTTCACTCTTCTTTATGGCTGAGTAATATTCCATTGTAGATATGTACCACATCTTCTTTATCCATTCCTCTGTCAATGGACATTTAGGTTGTTTTCATGTCCTGGCTATTGTAAATAGTGCTGCAATGAACATTAGGGTGCATGTGTCTTTTCAAATTATGTTTTTCTCCAGCATTTTTTTCTTATCAGAGTGGAGTGTGTATTCTGGTTAAAGTCAATGAATAAAAGAAGAATGGAGACCATGTCAGATTGTCCATAAAAACATTTTCAGAATTTTCTACATCGTAAAGAGTATGGTCCTGCGTATGGACTTATAATAACCAAAAGGGCTTTAAAATACATCTAAGAGATTATCTTGATTATTAATCTGTAAACCATATATACTATTTTATATTATTTAGGATATGGGGGTCAGACAGATTGACTGAATATGACATGGCTAAAACAGGGGAGATGTTGGCTACCTATGTTACCCAGGTATCATGGAGGATTCTTCCTGTCCTTTGCGACCAGATAAACCTGGCTTAAACTCTCAGTTTCTCAATTTATTAAATGTATGTCCTCCTGTGATTCTTACAAAGTTATAACCGTTAGATCACCTTCTTTTATGCTTCTCCTCTTGGGTACAGAACACTGCCACTTAAAAGAAAGTGGCACTTAAATATGGCCATTAAAAGAAACGTAACCACAACAGGCAGGACATTGTTTTAGTTACTTCACCGGGACTACGTGGCGGTTTATTTGCAGCAGGTAGAAATGAAATGGGAGCTACTGTTTTCCCGTTTGGCTTCATCCCTGTTTTCTCTTTTTGGAGACAATATATATCCCACCTGCAGCATAAAACCACCTGGAAACGGGCCAGAATTAGCTCCAGCGGCTCTTTTCATGGAACCTGCCTTATTAAAGCTTTAACATCTTTCCTAGCCAGCAACCACCCCCATTCACCCACTAACCCACCTGCCCTAGAATTCTGATGGAAAATGTGTCTTCCTCCTGTGCAAATCCTGTGATCAGCCCTTGTTATAGCCCTCCTTAGCCCTGATTCTCACTTTTGTTTACAGAAAGACGGCTCTCAGTATCATTAAGAAAAATCAATCTCTCTCTCTCCAATTCTATTCAACACACACACACACACAATTACCTTCTCTGACTTCTACATTACAGTGGATATTCAAAAGCTATGAGGCTATGAGAAATGGATATTATACTACACCACACCACTGTACAACTCAACGCAACATGATACGATGCAATACAATTTAACGTAAATAAGCAGCAAAGCCAACTCCCTCTGACTTTTAACATTCCTGACTGTTAACTGCCCAGAATAAGGAAAGGTTCATTATTTAGTTCCACAAACATTTATTTAGAGTCATCTAGATGTCCTGTCTTGCACTGCCCTGTGTTGGATGCAAGAAAGTGCAATGAGTTTGACTCACCCTCTCACCTTGAAGGAGTTCATGGTTTGATAAAAATTACAGATAATATCTTTCTATTAATTTACCATTAACAAACCAGTAGACACAATTGTTATCTTTGTTACCTTTACAACGCCCTGTGGAGGAAACACCCTTATCCCCAATTTGCTTATGATCACAGCTCAGGGAGTTACTTTTATAACAAGGTGCACATTCTCCCCAGTAACCCCTGGCTTCCCACTCCTCTCATACCTGTCAGTGCCAAAGGCCTCAGATTGCTTGGGACCAGTGGGAAGTTTACCAGCCTCACGCTTGATTTCTCCCTTCCTGCACACAGTAGAAGTTCCCAGAAAAATCTCATTCAAAGGGCACTGAAGCCTGGATCTCAACTAGTGAGTGTCTTGTCCTGCTTTTGTCATTTCACATGCCTGTTGTGTCTCCGGACTATGGGAAGGTCATTTTATTTCACCTCCAGCAAAAGGTGGGTTACAAAAGAGAGGCTGAAAATTTGAATCAACTTATAAAGGACTCTAAAAAGAATCTTAAAATCAGAAACAAAAACAAACAGACAAACAAAACCCTCTGTGCTAATAGAGGTTGAACCCATGAAATGAAGAGAGGCTTAGGTTTGTTAGCAGTCCTGAACCGTTCCTGCATCATCAGGGAACTCATACAAACCAAATGCATATTGTTGGTGGAAAGTAGTTGGGATGAGAAGTGAGAACAAATGGACAAGAAAGGACTTTCGGATTCTGGTTCTGCATGTGAGGAGCTTAGAAACTGCCACTCCATCCTGATAAGCCCAAGGTTGAAGAGATTGAAGAATCAGGAACTCTTCTTGGATCTGGAAGGGAGAGAGTACATAGGGCAGACCACTGCCCCCAATATTGGAGAAACAGGCAAATACAGGAAGTCACGGCTTCTTTGAGTCCGTTAAACGCACCAAGCTCTAATGAGGCTCAGAATATTCACACCTGCTCTTCTCTATTTCCTCAGGGTGTTAACGATCATTCACCCTTCAGATCTTAGCTCACTCCCCAATCTAATCTGAATCCACTCTTTTTATTCATTCTCATGGCACACTGAACGAATGGATGCATGGGAATATACTTCATTGCATTGCACCTCTCCTTTTTCCATACGCCCCACAGTAGCCCCCTTTTAACAAACTCATAGTTAATGTATAGCAGTCATTATTAGGCCTTGGACCTTGAATCCGTTTTCACTGTATGGCCTGTTTCTATTTACAAAGCGGTTTCATAAGTAGTATGCCATTTAATTCCTATGAAGTAGGCATTAGTTTTATTGCTGTTTTACAGGAAGGAAAAGCTTCAGAAATAGTCACGTCCATTACCTGGTAAATAGAATTCTCTGTTCTGATAAAAATGCTGGTGTCTGCTCCTAACATGAGGGATCTTTTGCAGCAGTGATGAGAGGTGTTACGGGACCCAGAGACGAAGTAGAGGAATACAAATCAAACAACCTAAGGGTACGTTACCAGGCTGTAGGCTTTCGAAGCAGCTACTGATAGGTTTCAATGTTGGCTTTTCCATCCTTTAAATTAGTTCATCAGTAAAAATGTAGCTGCAATGAAATCAAATACCAAAGACATTTAAAAAATGGAGATGAAAGCAATCTAGGGCCTGGATAACCTGAATTGTTTATTCAATTCCACGCTCTCCTTGAGTAGGTAAAGCTAGTTTGAGTTTCAAAATGAATTTTCTTCTTAGCTATATGTGAAAAGGTGCCAACCATCAGACCCAAGGAACATTTGAGGCAGATATCAGAAAACCCTCCCTTTAAGCACTAAACACATAGTGACAATCATGAAAAAGACAACTCTTCTCCCACCTCCCTTGGAACCATCCCCTCACCACAAACACTCAAACAGGCCATTAAATAGGAGAGAAAATGCGTTCCAAATATTCTACTCCAATTTTGATTTCTCGATGTGATTATAGCAATGAGGAAATCACTCAGAACAGCTGTGTGGAAATTTCAGATGTTTATCAGCTTGGCATTTCTGGAAAAAAAAATACATCTCTGAAACCTAATCATTCTGTGTAACATGAGATTACACAGACCCCTAAGAAACAGTGGGGCCTTTAGGATTGTGATATCCATTAAAATTGGAATGTTATCTCCAAGTAGATTCAGCAAAGCAGGAAATAAAGGAAAGCTCATTATGATTTTCTCATATACATAATTTTCTCATTATCACTTGTATATAAATTAAGTGTTAACATAAATAGTAAATAGATATTTTAATATGTAGGCTTTTATTTTTGTCTATTTTTTTTGAAGTAGGTAACTAATCTTGCTGGAAATGTTCAAGTAGAAAAATATGTTGAGTAATAACTACATAGTCTTGGGGATTTTCAATAATGTTTGACCATAAACTTAGATAACCCTCTTTGGTTTCAGAAGAGAAATAAGTTTCAAACAAGATGGAAACTACAGATTGAAAAAAAGAAAACCAGTTTTGCTCAGCTGTCAAAGTACAAAATAAATCAGTGGACCCTGTGTAATAATTCAGTCAACCACTTGCTGTTCAGTCCAAATAGGTAGGCCAGACTCTCTTCTGGTGTAGAGTAAAAATTCTAAGTTTTCAAATGGATATTTTGTTATAAGCTAATGTAACCTGAAAACTAGGTTTATTCTAGCTTCTCTTGATGTCTTAAAAAGACATGTGTGGCAATTTCTACAGGAGATATTATCAAAAAGCTTATTATATTCATATAAATACATGGAAAGCACCTTTGATATTTGCTACCATCTTTATTTTTTTTAAGGTAATATTCTTTTGAAAATAAATTTATTTATTTTTATTTATTTTTGGCTGCATTGGGTCTTCGTTGCTGCGCTCTGACTTTCTTTAGTTGCGGCGAGCGGGGGCTGCTCTTGTTGCGGTGCACGTGCTTCTCACTGCGGTGGCTTCTCTTGTTGCGGAGCACGGGCTCTAGGTGTGCGGGCTTCAGTGGCTGTGGCACGTGGGCTCAGTAGTTGTCGCTCGTGGGCTCTAGAGCGCAGGCTCAGTAGTTGTGGCACACGGGCTTAGTTGCTCTGTGACATGTGGGATCTTCCCAGACCAGGGATAAAACCCGTGTCCCCTGCATTGGCAGGCAGATTCTTAACCACTGTGCCACCAGGGAAGTCCCACTACCATATTTAGATGAGTTGCAGGTTTAAAGAATTCTGGTTGAGCTTATGACCACTTCAGCAGATAGAACATGGTTGAAGTGACACTATGTGGTTTATGAGACGGAATCAAAAAGGTAATGCTGTTTCTCCCTTATTCATTTAAATACTTGCAAAGGATAACCTCAGTTGCCACGTAAAAAATTCCAGCTACCCCGATGCCACCATGCTGTGAGGACCCCAATCACGTGGAGAAGCCACACATAATGGTAGGTGCTCCTGGCAGCACAAATCTGCCAGCCCAGGGGTCATACATGCGAGTGAACAAATCTTTATATGACTCCACCTCCCAGCCTGCAAGTCATCCTCAACCTCTAAGTTTTTCCAGGGAGGCCCCAGATACTGTGGACCAGAGACAGTCCGTTTCTGAGGTTTCCTATCTAAATTCTTGTCCTACAGACTCTGTGAGAATAATGAAATGATTGACTTGAGCCACTCAGCTTTGGGTTAATTTTGTGATGCAGAAATAGGAATTGGAAAAATGGGAGACTGGAATTTTTTTCCAGTGACCACAGCCTTCAGAATATAACCCAAATAGACTTCCCAACTCTTTGGCAGGCTTCCTCTTGGATGATGTTAGCAAAGAGGCCCAGCTGAGTTTGCAGAAGCAGAGGTGCTAATCCTGCCTTCCCCACAGAGGCACCAACAATGTACAAGTGAAATGGAGACTAGAGGAAACAATTCACATGATTGAAGGAATATTTTAAATAATATTGCCTCAATGACCTGGAGGTATCAGGCAAAGTTTTTATATAGTTCGAATTATCTTGATATTAGTTTAAATTTTACTTCATTTTGCATATATCATCTGATCATGGTACGAATACTACAGAAATGTCTGAATTTGCAAAGACCACATGGAAAAGTCCTCATTTGTGAATAAATAATACTAGTCGGCTCTTACATGAGCTTTGACATAGGGATTAGTAAAATGTGTGAAAGCATCTGGCCCCCAGAGAAGAACTCCACAATAACTATTCTACAATAATCACCAATCTGCTTTCCGAGCTCTGTGACCAATGCCCAGATTAGGCCAACTCAGCAGCATGCAAGTGGAAGTGATAATCATTTACTTTGTATCATTGGAAGGAATAGTGCTTTCTCCTCTCTTATCGTAATGATGTAAAGAGAGAAGGAAAAATCCCCTATGTTCATATTCAGTTTCCTCCTTTACCCACTCAGTTCTGGAAACCAGCACCTCACTGGTTCCTCAAATACTATCAATACATGTCAAAGTCATTAAAGAACTGAGGCAACATTTAGGCTAAAAGAGGGTAAATATTCAGGAGTGAATTGATTCATAAACTCACTCGCAATTCTCTTCTCTCCAAGAGAGGACAGAATAATCACTGTGGCCAAAAGAAACTTATTTAAGAGTGGACATATATTATTTTAAAAATAGCTAAGTCCTTTTCCTTTTATTTGGAAGAAATTGTTTAGTGAGAATATGCTGGGAAGGATATACATTGAGTGTCTCCCTCCCCCAAAGTATAAAATTTGATCTCCCAATAAAATAAAATTCCAACCATAAATCTTTGGTAAGGCAGGGTAACATTTGATTTTATTCTTGAGCTTAGTAATGTCTGCTTCTATAATGATAAAATTTGTGTTAAGTCACACATACACGCACAAACACAGCCAAAAAAGGGGGTGGAGAATTAGTAAACTTTGTTCATTTTAGGCTGTGTAGACAGCTAAATTTGACAACTCAGAGGCACACACTAAACCTATATTCATTGTAGCAAAGTGGTGGGTAAGCAAATTTTCAACTTCACTTTGGACAACTAGGTCCCTTTAGCTCTACTAGGTGAGTGCATGTACCAGGAGAACCCAGGACATTAGTGACTTCTGAATGTAGTGGAACAGAAAATGGCCAGTCTACAGGGGTAATTAGTCATCAAGCAAAGATTTTATTGCTGTGACACTACAGGCATGGAGGGAGTCCATCATCAGGTTAAAACTGAGATCAGGCCTCTATTTTAGGTCAGTACAATGTAGACTTCTATACAGGCAACCTGTATAAACTTGTACTTCTAATGGATTCATTGAATGCTACAGGTATTTTTTGAAATAGACCTTTTTTTTCAATTCAGTAAAGAAAAGGAGTAGTTATATAACTCACTCATTCCTCAGTGGAATCTCTATAGGTAGGTTTTATAAACAACTTATTTTTCAGCCTGTGTATAGCATGTGTATGTGTGTATGTGTGTGTGTGTGTGTGTGTGTGTGTGTAAGCATGCATAAACTCACACACAGATATAAAACAAACCAACCCCAACCAACTTTTGTAATTTTCTTTTTGTATAGATTTAAGAAATTTACCTGATCTGGAATAAGGAATTCTTATTGTTCATGAATAAAATCATTCTATAATAAGCCCATGAGTTTTATAAGCATCATTATTGACCTCCATCCATTTGTGTTTTGGGGAAGTGGTATCAGTCATAAATATTTTTTCCAATGTGGGCTTAGCTCAGTTGGTTTCAAAGATAACTTGGCAACCACACTTTCCTTCCCACACTGTTCATTCAATATACAGACCCAATCTGCCTTCCTTTCTTTCATTCAACCTATGTGTATGTGTGTGTGTGTGTGTGTGTGTGTGTGTGTGTGTGTGTGTTGGGACAAGAAGACTTTTTCTCAATTTCCCCTCCTTTACATAGCCTTTTAATAATTCATCTAATTAAGAACAATATGTATATGACACTGTTCCTTGCTTATATGAATCTACTTTAAAAATAAGTTCATGGAAAAATTTTAAAAGTTTCTTTTTTTACTGTAAATAATAGCAGATGTTAACAAATATAAGCTTTGATTATTAGCAAAATGGTTGAATAATCTGTAGTATATTTGTTTGATGAAATATTGTATAACACGGAATGAACAAACTTTTCCTCCCTGCAATGGCATTAATGGATCTCACAAACCTAACATTGGGCGAAAGAAGTCAGAATCCCAAAGAATATATTCTGTACAATTCCACTTATATGCAATTAAAAATCTACTCTATGATGTTTGAAGGCAAGTTATGTTTACTCTTAGGGGTCTTAGGGGAGTAACATAGAGGGGGCTTCAGACTGGCTTTTAGGGTGCTGATAATATTCTTGTTCTTGATCCGGGTGCTAGTCACCTGAGTGTGTTTACTTTACAAAAATTCACCAAGCTGTACACTTATTATTTGTGCATTTGTAAATAATATCTTAATAGTTTAATAAGAAGTTCAGAAAATAAACCCAAACCAAAAAACTTAAAATAGGGAATTCCCTGGCGGTCCAGTGGTTAGGACTTTGCCCTTTCACTGCAGGGGGCACTGGTTCTATCCCCGGTCGGGTATGGTACCCCTGTATACCATGCAGCACAGCCAAGAAACAAAACAAAACGAAACAAAAATTACAAAAAGCCTAAAACAAGAAAACCGTTTAAGCCTATTTCTGCATCAGGCAGGCGGACTCTCAACCACTGAGCCACCAGGGAAGCCCATGTTCCATTTTTGATATGAATTTTTTTTTAAGTTTCTTTTCACAAGGCCTGCAGAATGTTTCTCTACATCAGTGGTTTCCATCTGATGTTTGCCATTCAGGTAGGTAAATGGTGCCTTCAGAGCTTCCTGGGCCAGAACTACAAAACATTTTCCTGGGGTTAATCAATTTATCTGAGATTGGCCACTCTTGGCAGTAATTAAAGCAGATGAAGTTAGTGTGCAGTCACTTTTTCCTCCTCCTTTTTCTCCCTTTCTTGTTCACATTTCCGTCCCTCTTTCCTTCCCTTTGTCATTTTTCCCAACTTGTTTTTCAGTACCTTTCTTGATCCCTGGGTTAAGTCCTTATAAGATATCAGGATTTACAAACCTTCTTTCTTTATGGAAACCTACTTTGCTAATGGTGGACACATGTTCTTACATTTGTCCAAAACCATAAAATGTACAGCCCCAAGAGTGAACCCTAATGGAAACTATGGACTTTGGATAATAATAATGGGTCCATGTAGGTTCTCAGTTGTAACAAACGTACCTCTCTTGTGGAAGATGTGACTAACAGGGGAGACTATGCATGCAGGGAGAGCAGGGAGTATATAGGGAATCTTCGTATCTTCTGCTCGATTCTGCTGTGAACTTAAAACTGCTCTAAAAAATAAAGTCTATTTAATACAAAAAACAACCCCTACTTTGCTAAAAGGAAAATTTCTAACAATTTTCCATGTGAATTAATGTATTTATACTCACAGTCCCTTTTTAAGAGAGACAAAAATCAAAGAAATACATGATGACTAAATGAAAGAAGGATGATCAAGGTGTTCTGAGACCAACATAGGTAAATCATTTGGGGGAAAAGATTTGTAACTAACCCCTGCCATCTCCCCACAACTACCCTCTTGCCCCTATACACACGTACAACATATTAGAGGTCAATAGTGCAGAGAAGGTATGTTGTTTATCTTTGATCCCCAGCATTGATCACCTTAATTGGTGCACAGTAGGAACTAAAAAAATGTTTAACGAAGGATGAACGAATAAATAGATGGTATAGCCTGTTTCACCTATGTAAGTACAAAATGGCTCAATCTCTCTTATTTTTCCAATCACTGTTTTTCTGAGCATCACATGCTCAATTAGAAACATATTTAGTATTTACATTAGTGGACCTTTTTTTCTAGCCCTCAGCTTTTTTTTCTCTAAATAGCAGAAGACATAATCCAAAGAGGGTTATTCCAGTTTGCAAACAAATAATGAGAAAAGGCTAGACTATAATTAACCTGGGTGATGCCTCCTTTCGTGAGCATTAGACAAAGCGTTCCTTCCTCAAGTGAAAATGAAATTTGCTGGAAGTGAGTTTATTATTGCACAATCTGAACAGCCTTGTCCAGGAGAGCTTTTTAGAGCCATGGAGGCTGTGCACACATATATGCCCTCTCAAGTAAAGCAACCTGTCACATTCAAAGTAGGGTGAAAGTGAGTGGGCGGGTAGAATTGATGTCCACAAGCTGAGACTGGACGAAAGAAGCAACCTTAGGAGAGCAAGGGCCAGGAACAGCTGCTCCAGTGAGTGGAAGGCAGTGCTCCTCCAAATGTGTGTGCGTGACCATGTGGATTCATACGTATTATGCTGGGGTTGCCTCTCTCCTGCGGCTCCAGCATCTAGCCAGGACGCCTACATCTTACTCCATCATTGAAGAGATAAAAGGTGTCTCGGGCTTCCCTGGTGGTGCAGTGGTTGAGAGTCCGCCTGCCGATGCAGGGGACACGGATTCGTGCCCCGGTCCGGGAAGACCCCACATGCCGCGGAGCGGCTGGGCCCGTGAGCCATGGCCGCTGAGCCTGCGCGTCCGGAGCCTGTGCTCCACAACGGAAGAGGCCACAACAGTGAGAGGCCCGCGTACCGCAAAAAAAAAAAAAAAAAAAAAAAAAAAGAAAAAAAAGAAACACAATCTTTTGAATGCCCTGTAAGAGGAGTCATGGCTCTTAAATCCTGCTTCTCCTATTAACTGTCCTGCAGATCCAATGGACTCACTCCTGCTGGGGAATGTTGCTCTATATTAGGCACGGTGGAAGAATGTTACTTCATACTTCCATGCTCAGTCAGTCTCCAGTCAATCTAATGGCATCTAAGTATATAGGAGCTTTCAACAATATGCATAAACTCTGCCAAACCAAATCAACTATCTCCCACCAAATACACCCCTTTTCTTGAGCCTGGGTTACCAGCACAACCTCCTATTCCCTCAAGGTAATTTTATTTCAAGGAACGTATTGACTTTTCCTAACTTTGGTGACAGTCACTAAGATTGAGCATTGGTTCTTTTGCTTCCCAAATCCCCTCAGTTCTCTATGCAAAGGGATCCACTTCCATGTTAGATTCCATTTGGAAAACCAGATATCTCAGAGTAGTTGTTTTGTTAAAGTCAGAAAATATTCTTAGCCTCACTCCCACTAATCTTTGCCAGTAAGTGCTTCCTTGACTTATATTTAAGTAACTAAGAGACCTGGTGCTAGTGTTTCATTCTGGAAAATGATCTACTTAAAGGTGCGTAATATCTCCTTTAGCTCTTACTACACAGAGGAAAAAAATAGTTTGTTTTTCAAAGAAAATATAAAAAAAAATTCTGTCTTTGCTTTTAAAGGCATTTTATTAAAAAAAAAGATTGTGCAAATGAGAGTTTGGAATAAAGAAGCTATAATGAGAAAGTTTTTACAGAGTTATAGCTTGTTACTTTCTATCAAATCAGAAGACATTTATTTCACTCAGACCAGCTGAACTGGTTAATATTAATAAAATAGTTGCATTAGAAAGAGTAGATACATTTTTACTGATAGCCATCATTTGGAGTGAAGTTGATTTTAGTCCACAGTTTATATTATTTTTTGCCTCACAATTTAGTTTAACATGCTCTGAATGACTTGCTATGAATAAATAATAAAACCATGATTTCTGCTGGCAATCACATTTTTTAAGTGCAAAATGTAGGAAATTAATTGACCACCTCTCTCCTCTTTTATCCCTACACTTGTATAATCTGGTTTTATTTTTAGAAACCAAATATCAGATTAGTTGAACATATTTTGATAGGTTTAAATGTCTTCAGTGCAAAGGAAATGTCTGAGGCTTTCTAATTTGAGTGAATTTTAAAGACAAGCTGGCTGGCATTAGGCAATCTGATAAATTCTTTTCCTGTGGAGAGCTGTAAGAAGGTCAGAGAAACAAAGCACTTACAAAACTCTTTCCCTGGAGAGAGAAGGGGAGGAGGGGGACAGCAAGAGAGCTGAGAGCCAGCTTGTTCAAGATGTTTCCATCCACTGGGTGTCACTGCTGATATGAGACTGAACAAACTGAAAGATATTCCTGTGGTAGCAAGAATTTCCGAGAGACAGGATGTGAAAACCCCAGAGGTTTAGATGCTATCACTTTGACCTGCTGCACAACTGAAAATACCTTGCATTTATTGTGTCAGAGTGGTGAGCATTCTGAAAAGGGTCATGGTACTACATATAAAAAAAATGAAATATTAGAATTCCTCCTTGTGGCGGAGTAAGCCTTGTTAATAGTTACATTCTTGCATGGATTAAATACGCTCTTATGATATGTGTCTGTTTTTCTCAGTTTAGCAAAAATGTGTTTAAGAGAACAGAGCTCCACTGAGGACTTTGCCATTGGAACATGCCTGTAGTTTATTCCTTGGGTTTTCCAGCTTGCAGGTAGTGAACTTAACAAGCCTCTGGGTTGCCCAGACAGACAAGAATTATGTTAACACTGGAGCTTTCTTCTTCTCATTTTGTTCAACAGAGTTGGCATCTATTCATGACTTAGGCTTCCTCTGGAGGTTTTTTTTTTCCTTTTTTCTGTTTTTTTTTTTAACCCATTAATCTTTTGCTAGAAATAGTTTTAAAAAGTAGATAGAAATTGAAACAATTTTCTCATTATGTGATGTTCTATGTCTTGCTTGTGATATAAGACTAAAGTACTGACATAAAATAATGAGGTACAAATTTGGTGATAGGAATGGAAGGAGCATCCATTAGAAGATGCAAGGGGGAGAGGAGTCTCTTTCAAATAAAGAAAGAAATATGGAAATAAATCAATAGAAGGAGGTGCAGGAAGAGGATAAGGGATAAAAGCAAAGGAAGTAAGAAGATAAGAAGAAGAAAAAGAAGAGGGGGGAGGAGGGGGAGAAAGAAGAAGAAGAAGAAGGAGAAGGGAGGAGGAGGGGAGGAAGAAGACAGAGGAGAGAAGCAGAGAGAGGGGAAAAAGGAGGGAGGAAAGGCAAGAGGAAAAAGAGGAAATATTTTCCCACCCTCTTATTTAATGATTTTGAAGTGGGTAATTTTTGGTGCTGTGTGTGCTTAAGTTGGTGACAGGTTGGGGGACAGCAAAGGGCACCACCTGTGACTTAAGGTAATTCAGAAAACCAAGAGTTGAATTGGTTATTAATCAGAGTAACCAGAGATGCAAGTTCAGGGCTGGCAGAGAGGAGACTAGCCTGAGAAAGAAATGAGGGATTCCATGACCATTTTCAAGGCACAAAATATTTGAAAGACTTAACAGTTGAACTTTGAATTGAGGGTACTGCAAAATGCTCCTACACTTATTTTATCCTTGCTAGCTTCTTGCATTCATATGAACAGAACTGCCATAGCCGACTGTGATGGTTGTTATTCCACAGAAATGCCTTCAGGTAAAAAGTGGATCCTATTTAGGGTTCCCTAGTAAGCTTCCTGGCATTTTGAAATAAGTTGATAAGGGTGGAGGTGACAGGTTTGTGTAGGATATGAGCTTCAGAAGATAGGTATTTACCTGGCTGGTTTGTTCACTGCTACGTTCTTAGCACTCAGCATGTAGGAGATATTTAGTCAATTTCTATTCAATTGTTCAATTGACAAGTCTCCCAGAAGACTGAGTTTGGCACCTGTGACTCCCAAACATTTAGTTACATCTTGCCTTCCCCAGCATATGCCCTTGTCTCAGAAGTGGATATCCTTGTATGTACTTCAGATGTCTCATTAGTACTGAGACTCTTGTATCCTATTGGATACTTCCTGGATCATTCAGCAGAGGGAGGCTTGAAAGTCTGTCTATTAATTAAGTCTCAGCAATGCTGGAACAACTGAAAGGGGAAAGAGCATGGTGTCAAGTTACCAGAAACGGTGCTACAAGTATCTTGTTAAAGGGTTATCTTGATGACTAGGTGGTGCCGTAGACACAACGCTTCCTTTGTTCAAAGTTAACACTCTTATTTTTAGAACACTACTTAATATGTTGGTTATGCCTGCCGGAATATTTTTTTTTTCCAGAAAAATTAACCCATTCTTGTGCTTAAAAATTAGAACAAGCCTGGTATGGCCAACAAAAACAGTGAAGTCCAATTGCTTTTTAAATTAATTAATTAATTTAAAAAATTTATTTATTTTAGACTACGTTGGGTGTTCGTTGCTGTGCTTGACTTTCTCTAGTTGTGGTGAGTGGAGGCTACGCTTCGTTGCGGTGCACGGGCTTCTCATTGCGGTGGCTTCTCTTCTTGTGGAGCATGGGCTCTAGAGCGCAGGCTCAGTAGTTGTGGTGCACAGGCTTAGCTGCTCCGTGGCATGTGGGATCTTCCCAGACCAGGGCTGGGACCCGTGTCCCCTGCATTGGCAGGCGGATTCTTAACTACTGCGCCACCAGGGAAGTCCCCCAGTTGCTTTTTAATGTAATTTTGGTTTGGTTAAATGTAGTTACACACAGGTTGCAGCAAATAGATTGCTTTAATTCTACTCATTTAAGTTATGGTATTTAAAACCTTTTCCCCTCTGTCCCCAAGTGGGCAACTCTTGTACAATTATTGGTATTGGAAACAGATATGACAGAATGCCACCACCTCCTTTGCTCTCTGTTTTCCACAATGTGAGGCTATGATTACCTTAACTGTGCATCTTAACTGGAAATATTCTTGAGAGAAAAAATGTTTTCTCCTGCATGTTCTCAACCATAAATAATGTTGCAAACTTAATTGATATTAAAATTTGCTCTGGTTGAAATCAGTAATACTGATTTCAATTTTCGTTTAGGCCTCTTTTCTATAAAGTATGTGTGTGCATGTGTGGAGGTGTGTGTGTGTGAGTGTGTGTGTGTTTACAGGCATTATATAATATATGCACATGTTCATTTATATATATGTGTATATATGTATATATATATATATTTACTTTATTTAGCTGAATTGCATCAGAGGAATGGCAAGAAAACTAGTCATAAATATAAAAGAGCAGTAAACAGCAATGAGCAAAGCATTATTACCCAATGCCAGGGAAGTCAGAGTAGGACGGTTAGCTAAAATCTTTTGATACTACTGATTGGATTTTGAGATAATCTCCTGGGGGAAGAAACCGAGACTTCCTCACTAAAGACATATACAAACTAGATTACTGAAAACATCAGTGGCTGTATTATTGAAATAGTTCTCTATGGATGTGGGTCTGTATTAAAAGTCTCCTTAGTTTTTTAGGTTTACCTCAGGCTTTGTATTATTTTTATGTTCAGTTTTGTTCTTCTCCACTTTTTTCCTATAATTGCTTGAAAATAGTACCAGAGGCTAGTCTTTCATTTTCATGCTTACTGTGCAATTTCCTTTAAGTGCATACATATCATTATTATGATGATTCAATGCATGTGATTAAATCAACACGATTAAAAGTTAATGAGAAAAAATTTCTAAGATCTTGTTTAATAATTTACACCTCGATTAGCTATTCTTGTTATATTTTCACATAATTCGTGAAGCAAAATGTGTGTGTGTGTGTATGTGTGCCCGTATGTGTTTTCACTGGCAAATAAGTATACGGTTGAAAAATGAATCTGTAAGCAATTCAGGGAAAATGAAGGAAACAAACAGTAGGGTAATAGTAAAGGAAAAGGAGGTTGGGATTAACATATACACATTACATATATAAAACAGATAACTAATAAGGACCTACCGTATAGCAGAGGGAACTCTACTCAATATTCTGTCATGGCCTATATGGGAAAAGAAATCTACGTATATGTATAACTGATTAACTTTGCTGTACACCTGAAACTAACACAACACTGTAAATCAACTATACTCCAATAAAAATTTAAAAAAAGAAAAAATTATCTTTTGGTACAGCAACACCATTATTCTGAATACTGAGCTGTTTTGCACACAGGGAGCTGACAGTTTCTATACATGGATCAGTATTTTCTATGAAGCACTATTTGGAACTGGTGAAAATGTGTCCCCGTATAGATAGGAAGAATAAAGAGTTACCCTAATGTCCCTTAATGAAACTTCCTCTGTGAGAGATTGAGCCTACATTGCTGGGGTAAAA
Source organism: Delphinapterus leucas (assembly GCF_059928025.1). Lineage (NCBI taxonomy): Eukaryota > Metazoa > Chordata > Mammalia > Artiodactyla > Monodontidae > Delphinapterus > Delphinapterus leucas. The sequence continues at coordinate 23,144,020 of NC_143145.1, forward strand.
GCAATATGTTTCAGGCTGGAATGTGTACGCACAAGAGGCTTTATTGATATTTCATGGCAATTTAATGCAGCATAACTTGCAGTCTCTAGTGCAGTGCCGCCCCAAAACATAATTTTCATTGACTTCCTAGCATTTAAACTTCCTAACAATTTAAATCTTTTTAAGCAGGTCAGCATAAGAGAAAGTCTTATTGCCTACAAGTAGTTTCATGGTGGGCATAAACTTTAATTGCCTCTCTGTCGATGAATATTTAGTAGTATTGCATGTTATGTGCAAAGAAAATTATAACCAACAGTAACACGAATAGTTACCTGTTAAAAAGAGTTATAGTTGTTCTGTTCTTTTTGGTTTGACTATATTAGATTATTAAATGCTCTGGTCTCTCAAATTTATTAGGTAGAGACCTTAAAGAAAACAAGTCTTAAAGATAAGATTACTAGCTAAGATATTACAAGCTCTATTTTTTCCCTCATTTGGACTTTCCCAGTCCATAAAAAAGATCATAAACCATGACATGAGTTTAAATTTTTTATTTTTCCTCCCTCAGTCAGAAGACAATGTTAATGTGGTGAGTGTACTATGTATTTCTCCTATTTCATTTCACTGAACAAAGTGTTTCCTTTTGGATTTTAAAGAATACAGTTTTTCTTATCTTTCATGAATAGTTAACCATGTCTCTAAACAGTAAACAAAATATTGCCAAAGAATTGGGTTTAAGATAAAGTTCATCTTATTTCCACCGAGCCAATGAACAACATAAGGTCTCCTGAATCTATTCATTTCACGTTCTCTCCTGTTATTCCCAGGTAAACAGATTCATTCTCTCAATTTGTCTAAATCGTCTCAGCAGACAGGAGATAATGGAATCCTTTAACCCAGTGGTATCACCCCTCTCCCTGGGAACACTGGGAAATATTGGAGAATGATTTTATCACATGCCTGGGGATTTCCACTGCCATTTCTTGGGTATTGGCCAGGGGGCGCTAAATGACCTGCCATACAAGGTACAGTTCTATACAATGAAGGCTATTCTCATCCAAGGTACCAAAAGTGCTTTGTAGAGAACCAGTTAGCTTTATCCTTAATAAGAGAGATACCTCTGGTCTTCTCTGATTTCCACCTAGGTCATGTTAAGTGTTCCTATTCAGTGTTTCCATAGTAGCTTTCATATATATTTATCACACTATTCCACATTTAAAAAAACTGTCACTCTGTGACGATCTCCCACGGATAACTTTTAGCCCTTGCAGCATATGGCTGTTCTTTGTTAATTTTCAAGGTGGGAACTCAGTGCAAAGATTTTTAATGGAATAAACTAGTGGGGCATCCAGGAAGCTTTTTAGACAGTATGATTTTAAAAGGACAAGAAATGTAAAATGTGTTAAAAAGTGAAATAGGATTTAACATTTAAAAATTTTTATTATTCAGATAAAAAGAGGAGTAATGTTATTTTTCTTGTGTTGAATCATGAAGCATCATATTTTGATGAAAATATGGTGTGTTTAGAACTTAAGGAAGAAGTTTCCTCCAAGATATTAGGATCATGATATATTGGTAGTTACCTAATCAATCTCATTTCACGGGCTTCCCTGGTGGCACAGTGGTTGAGAGTCCGCCTGCCGATGCAGGGGACACGGGTTCGTGCCCCGGCCCTGGAAGATCCCACATGCCACGGAGCGGCTGGGCCTGTGAGCCATGGCCGCTGAGCTTGCGCGTCCGGAGCCTGTGCTCCGCAACGGGAGAGGCCGCAACAGTGAGAGGCCCGCGTACTGCAAAAAAAAAAAAAAAAAAAAAAATCTCATTTCACAAGTGACAATCCAAAATCAGAGTCTTTAACTGATGTGTTTAAGGTCACATGACTTCTTGTTCACATAGATACTTTATGATGGGGTTAGCACTAACATGTGGAAGTATTAAAACCCACAGGGACAGGGGCTGGGCTCCCCAACGCCTAACATGGGGAGCCTGCCATTTGTGAGAACTCTACAGCATCAGTTGAATGAGTGATGCTTCTCGTCCACAGCTCATTCAATTACATGATGGATGGATGAAGGTGATGGATGATTTGAAGATAAAACAGATACCCATTGGTCCGGAAAAGATAGTTTTCTTTGAGCCAGGATAAATGTCTTCTGTTAACTAAATTCTTAGAAGGCGGTAAATCAAGCAGCTCCTTAATAGCAAATTTCACATACTGCAGTCAATTATATTATCAGTTGGACTCTGTTACATGATGACCAAAATAACCAAACTACATAAAAAAATTACTACATGAAACTTGTTTCTTGGAATTCACCTGCACATGGTGGATGGATCAATTTATGTGAACGGGATGAGCCATACTAATAATATTTTAGCAGCAATCTGGTTCCCTGCTGTGATTTATATTCTAATGTATAAAACAAGACTACATATTAACTATATATCATCTTCTTTTAGCTGCATATTTCCTCCCTAACAACAATGTAAAGTTGACGAAAGCAGTGGCTGATTATCTTTAATAGCAAATGATAAAGAGGAGTAGCTTCTCTTTATCCATGATTTATCAATGTATGAAGAGCAGCATTATGAATAAAAATATAAATGTGCTTACATCTTATTAAGCATATTAACTTCCTCAATCATACTGTTTAGAGTTGTCTTTCAACCATTCTCATTTATATTCTAAGCTTCATTACCTGCTGTGCTGTTCTTACTTTTTCCCCTCTCTTACGGCTCACAGCTCAATGGAGAGTAATTTGATGAGTGATATTGTGTATATAAAACTGCACCAATTCTCTGGTTTGAAATTCAGATTTCTCCAAATATTGGTTGATCAAATTGCATAGGTAGAAAGGGAAAGACTTTCGTGGGTATTTCTAGCACATTTGAGGAGCAAATCTATATTCATATGGCTTGAAAAGAAGTGATAGAAATAATAACAAATAGCAAGATATGTCTAATATGCACTCATGTATATTTTGTCACTGTGATTGATACCATGACAAAGTGAGAGAGCGGCATGGACATATATACACTACCAAACGTAAGGTAGATAGCTAGTGGGAAGCAGCTGCATAGCACAGGGAGATCAGCTCGGTGCTTTGTGACCACCTAGAGAGGTGGGATAGGGAGAGTGGTAGGGGAGACACAAGAGGGAGGAGATATGGGGATATATGTATATGTATAGCTGATTCACTTTGTTATACAGCAGAAACTAACACACCATTGTAAAGCAATAAAAAAAATATTAATAGGAAAATAAAAAAAATTAATGCATGTCAAAAAAAAAGATTGTTTGAAATGAACGTTAGTATTTCTGTTATCTTTTGATGTAAAGAGGGCCACCTCAAAACTTAGCAGCTTAAAACAATAATTTATTATTCTCTTCAGAGTTCTGTGGACAGATCAGGTTCAGCTGGACTCTTCTAAGAGTCTGTCATGAGATTGCTGTAAAAGGGTGGCTGAGATAAGTTATTTGAGGGCTCAGCTGAGCCAGACATCTAAGACAGATGCTATATCCACATGGCTGGTGCCTCAGATGGGCTGGCTCGAGCCCCTGGAAGGTTCCTGGGTAGCATACTCTCTCTACATGACCTCTCCACGTGGCTAGTTTGGCTTCCTCAAAAAATCGCAGTCTCAAGAGAATTGAACTATATATATGGTGACGGATTCTCCCCAGAATGTTTCAAGAAACCGAGGTAGAAGCTTGTGACTTAGCTTCAGAGACCAAGCAATTCTATTGTTTACACAGGGTCAGACCTAATTCACTACGGGAGGCATAAATTGCAGGGAATGTGGTTCATTGGGAAAACTTCTTGTAAGAGACTTGTTATCTTAATTTGTTTAGGTCATCTGCTTTTGCTGTCTTAGTCACTTTCAGGACCCTCCTTGAAGTGTATTGGGTTATTATAGGTCAGTAATACTGTTTAAGTGGAAAATAAATAAAATTGTAAATTTCTTATTAACAAATTATTTTTCAGTTTTACATATTTCACGTGAATTCTTATTCTGATATTTCTTTAATTTTTATCTTTTCTGAGGCACCATGTCCAGATGATCTTTTCTCTCCTTGACCACTCTCAATGCATAAATGTGCCAGTTATTGATTTTCCAGTGGCAATACATTGACAAGTCATGTAATAAACAGTTTAAAAATTCTGGGGCTTCCCTGTGGCGCAGTGGTTAAGAATCTGCCTGCCAATGCAGGCGACACGGGTTCGAGCCCTGGCCCGGGAAGATCCCACATGCCGCAGAGCAACTAGGCCTGTGTGCCACAAGTCCTGAGCCTGCGCTCTAGAGCCCGCGAGCCACAACTACTGAAGCCCGTGTGCCACAACCACTGAAGCCCGTGCACCTAGAGCCTGTGCTCTGCAACAAGAGAAGTCACCACAATGAGAAGCCTGCACCCCGCAACGAAGAGTGGCCCCCGCCCGCTGCAACTAGAGGGGGCCCATGTGCAGCAGTGAAGACCCAATGCAGCCAAAATTTAAATAAATGAATAAAAAAAAAAATTCTGTCAAGGCATGAAAAGAAAATTTTACAACCTGCAGATATGAAAATAAAGACATATGTGGGCTTTAAAACTGCTTGATCCCCACTTATTGCTTTATTGAACATTTATTAGACAGCTATAATATGCTGGAAAATCTGAATGCCAAGCTACATACAACATGGTTTCTGCCATGAAATAAATGCTTTTGTAAGGTGTTCTTCTACATCAGTGGTTCTCAGTCTTAATGTGCAGCAGAATCACTGGAAGGCTTATTAAAACACAGACGGCTGAGTCCTACCCCAAGCGTTTCTGATTCATTCAATCTGGGAGGGGATTTGAGGATTTGCATGTGAAACATACTACCATGGGATGCTGTTACTGCTGGTCGGGGGACCATACTTTGAGAACCACTCTGCTAGACAATAATCTCATGATGCCTGCTTCTCACTTGATTCAGGACTAGGTCAAGGTCAGGCAAATTGTGCCAGTTAGAAATAAACAGCCAAACAGCCCTCCGTTCACCTCCAAAACGATGCTTGTGGACTGAGAACAATTCCTTGGTTCAGTTTTTCCTTGAGTAAACCCAGACTGACCCCAAGGGTTTTACACTCTTACTGAATCAGAGTCGGGAATGACTGAAAAAGTCAATTGGTCAAATTCAATTTTCAGTATTGGAAAACCCATCAACTGTTTCCTCATAATTGATTTACACAGACAAGGCCTTAGAGACAACCTAATTTCCAGAAAGGCAATAATATAATGGAAAGACCATGGAATTTCAAATTAGAAACTAGGATGAGAGTTTCGATTTTACCACTTACTGGCTATGGCACCTTGGGAGTATTTCCTTTCTTCCTGGGAATATTTGTTTCCCTTTCCAATAAAATAAAAAAACATAATAAAATTCACATTATAAAAGTTCTATGAAAATAAGCTGAGGTGGCATATAGGAAAGCTCCCTACAAGTTAGTATAAAGGTCTACCAGATATTCGAGGTCATTATTGACTAGTAATTGAGTTAATGCTGTCTTGTTTTGCTGCTAATTGGAATCCAAAGACCTCTTGGTCTTTACTTTCCATAGTTATTCAGGCAAACTCAGATGATTAATTGATTCATCCTTGAACATACCTTTTATCTCTCCTGTTCTTTTCTTTTCTATGGTTGCATCAATGTTGTCAACTTTATTATTTCCATTCTGGTTAAATGCAGTTTTCTGCCTGCAGGCCAATATCTCTCTAAAACCCACCCCCCCTGAGACCCCACATACATACCCAAATAAGTATTTATTTATACTATAAATGCTCCTCTCAGGAAGAAAAAGAAGAATGATAATAATCAAGTCATTATTTACTAAATACTATGTTCCAATCATTGTGATCAAAAACTATCTGTGCATTATCTTTTTTTAACATTTACAACAACTCTTTTAGGTAGACTCTATTATTTTCTCGATTTGATCATTGAGGAAGCTGAAATCTAAACAGATTTCCAAGATCAAGCACAAGTAAGGACTGAAACTAGAATGCAAATGCAGGTCTGTCTTAGTCCAGAGGCCTTACTTTTAACTACCCCATAGTTGACCCTAAGCCCTTCATGTAAACCTCATCTGTACAGCTGGTGTTCAGAGCCTGAATAGTAGGATAAGAAAACAATCTAGGCTTTGCAAGGATCCTCCCAATTACAGTTCTCACCTCCTCTGCTCAGTCTGAGCTTCTTTCCCTATTGTTCCTTTAGCATCATTAATTCACACATTCTTGAATGCTTTTATTCATTTAACAAACATATCCTGGAGCCAATAATGATGATGATGATGTTGATGATAACAATAATAATTCATCTTTATTGAGTACTTGTGATGTGCCAGAATTGTCTTGAGTTCTTTGTCTTTACTAATTTTGTATAGCAACATTTAGAAGTACGTACTATTATCCCCATTTTGTACATTATTAAATTGAGGAACAGGGGTGTCTAGTAATTAATCCTAAGTCACATGCTAGTAGGTTGAGAAGCTGGTGTTCAGGACAGATTCTCTGACAGCAGTCCATGATCTTAATGCCTATATTATTTGGACCCACGGTGCCCCATAAGACCTACTACCTTTTCCCCTCATGTATCTCCTCCATTTAAAAATACCATGCTCTTTTTTCTCTACCTATCAAAATCCAAAAATATTTTAAGGATTAAGCTAAAATTACCCTTTACAAGTTTCTTAGGCTGGACCACATCACCCAGCCTTTACACCATTCATTTTATCTGTGTATCTCCATAAGCATATTTTTAAAATTTCTCTCAAGTTAATAACCAAACAAGTTTCAGTCACAGGGGATATTTTCTACTCCATTTCTATGAAGTTTTTATAGATTCTTCCCCCTAGAGTGAATACCTTCATCTCTGATTTTATAGCAGTTGTTGTCACAACATACATTTGATTGTTCTGTTATAGTTTTATTACAAAAATTTCTGATGTGAATTGACAGAATACCAATCAGTATTGAGCTCCTTAGGTGGCACTGGTTGGAGTTGTTTAGTCTTCTTTATGAAATACTCAGAAGATTACTAGCTTATCTGCTAGTGATGTAGGTGCAAGAAAAAAAAATGTACAAGAAAGTAAATTCCTGGAAAGGGTAGATATTAAAAGACACATGCAATAAGTCTGAAAATCCTACTAGGAACACGATTATACTGCAGATACTTAACATTTATAATATCCCTCATATCCTAGAAATGAGAAGGAGAATTGATGGGTTTCAGTGCCATTACCAGTGAAATACTGTCTCCCACATTAAATGCAGGTTTCCCTGATCCTCTACATGGTGTACTAGAACTGCTGCTGGCTTTTCAGTTCTTTTTCATTTTGCTTTTTTGAAAGTCATATTGAGAAAGAAAAGTCTGAAATCGACAACGCTAGTATTCACACCAAGTACACGGACAGATGGATATCCCAATCCATATTACTTACCATTTTAAGAAAACTAATATTGGTTAAAGTGAGATATCTGTAGAGCAGATGTCCATCTTTCCCCAACAGCTCTGAACACCAGCTGTTCAGACGAGGTTTTCATGAAGTGTAAAGTCTGAGTACTGCTGTTCTGTGTCCTGTATATTCTTTTTATTTTTTCACAGCAGTAAAAAAAAAAAGAAAAAAAATGGGCTTCAGGAAGAAAGTGAGGCAACTTATTGGAAAGGTATTGCACTTGTTTCACGCTTTTTCTCCATTCATATGTGTGCAAAGTCTATAAGACAGGACTTAGCAGCAAAAAATTGAAGGGATACCAAATATTTCCTTTTCATGTAGGAAATATGCAGAACCACTTTCCTTGCTTGATGATAATTCAATTTTATAGGATTAGCAAATATTTTTCTCTCCAAACTTTAATATCAAGAGGACTTTTCAATTTAGAAATAAATATCCTGCCTCTGCCAAGGGCTTTCCCGTGATTAACCTTTCTAACTAGCTGGGGAGGTTGTTTACTATGAGTGTGTTTGCATGTGAACTTCAAGCTGGTTTTATTGACATAAGAGGTCAGTGTAACAAGGTCCTAGCATCAAGGGAGGAGAGCAGAGAAGCTATACTAATTGTGGCCATGAAGAGCATGTAAGTTTTTTCATTAAAAGTCAATACTTATGCAGATTTTTAATTCACCATCTGGCCCTCTTTGCATTGATATTTGAAATGCAGGAAACTGATTTAGTTACCAGATTTCTTCATCAATTTGTCATATATTTATAGACTACCTTTTTACCATTTTTAGGTAATGTAAATGAAAGCAGGGTAACATATTTTCTATGTTTTATTTTGTGTCTTTCTTTGGATATTTTGAATCCAAATTGCAAAATATTGCAAAAATATAGTTTTACTTTACTATTTAGGAAGAATTAACTTGACTATCTTATTAAAAATATACACTAATCATAGGAACTGGAGAATCATTTGGAAATGTATGCTTAATATTTAACTAAGTTTATCTACAAAACTCTTGGTTTATGTGTGTTGGGGGGGTTTGTTCTCAATTCTCAGATAGTTCTATGGAAATTACAAAGAGTTTAGCAGGTATAGGTTAGAGCTACAATTGACTTCTAGCAGCATATATAATCAGAAATTCTTACTTCATAGCTGATTTTGTTATTTACTCTATTACTGCTTGGTTCAACATGTGTGGCTCATATATGAGGGTGACACTATTAACTAACATTCTTTGATCCATCTTTACTCTTTTGCCTGTTTTTAAAATAACGACAGTAACAACAACATGAGTCTAAATGAATAAGACTGAGAGATTTGGGACACTTAAAAATAATCATTCACTCAATTAATGAAAATATATTGGGAACTTAATATATGCTAGACACTGTTCTAGATGCTGGGAATTCCTCCGTAGGATATAATAAGAGCAGCTGATATATAATGAGAGTTTAAGTCCTTTACATGCATTGTCTTGTATAATAATCGCAAAAAACTCATGAGACAACCCCCCTCCTCCCATTTTACAGATAAGAAAACTAATTCTGAGAGGAGTTAAATAACTACCTAGGTTTTCAGAGGCAGGATGCAGCATTCTGGGATTTAAAACCATATTTTTCTGGCCTGGCTTCACTGTCCATTTGTTCCGATGCTGACACTCAGAAAATGTTAATGGAATTGGCATTTAATGTTCTGCCTTTTTGTAAAATTCAGTCAAATGCCGTATTTGTAAATTCCATCCCTATAGCAATTGTCCTTTGTTCCACTTATCCCCTCTCATCGTCCATGATGATACTTTTCTCTTTGTGTCTGTGTTCTTGTGTTCACATAATTTATTTCAGTTGGATAGCTCACTGCTCTTCCCTTCACTCCTTAGGTAAATCTTATGCTCGGTGCCCCTTTTTAAGTTCAGTGAAAACTCAGTTATTCCTCCTCCAAATCTTCTGTGTCTTCAAATCTTACTGAGCTTCCTTTCCTCTGAACTTCTCTAGTACTGTCTGTTGTTCTACCAAATTGAGTGCTAAATTAGGTATTATGTTGTCATGCATTATTTGCGCATTCTCAATTATATTTTGACATTTAAAAATAAATAACTGTATCTTCTTTAGCATTTCCACTGAACAGTCAGACAGACAGAAAATCAGGATGTTAATGCATGGTAGAGAACAAATTAACCAGAGATTGAGTGGATTAGTATATCAAAAAACATTAATCTATTCTAACAGGTCTGCTGAGTAATGTGAAAAAACCTGCTTTTTTTCTTCTGTCAGTGAAATAGGGAATGAAAATATTAATTTGTGGAAAATGCCACTTTGCAGAACAAGAAATGACTGACAACAGATAAGGAAGTGAATAAGAAATCCATGTCAGGGAAGGGCATCTCTGCAATCTCAGCTAATCCAATCACCACCCACGGGCAGGAAAACTACCCAGAAGTTATCACTCTTCAGCATAAATTGGAAATATTTTATTGATAAGATTAAGAACTTTCACAATGTCATCAGAGGCCTGGTTCCTTTAAATGCTATCAAGTTTAAATAATTTCAAAATGTGAAAATCACAATACATAATGAAGGTATTTTGCAAGATTAAGCTTGTTGCTTCAGGGACTATGGCAAATGTTTTGGGTGGTTATCATAAAGTCTAAAAAAAGGAAAGGTGGTAAGAATCTGTCCGTATGCCTCCCTCCCAGCTTTGATGACACTCTGCCCTGATCATAGACACAAGTATGCTTGCCTATAATGGAAGATGACTCATTAGGTTTCCATGGCATTATGAAAATATTATGTAATCCACACTTTATTGGGTATAAAGTGATTAAACAGAAAGTCTCCCAGCTACTGTTGCCTTGGGAAGTTTTAATGATGCTATGCAGTAAGAGTTATGGTTGTTGCCCAAATGGAGAATCTATGCCTCCTTCAGTCTCCAAGCAGGAACAGACTACCCAGAGAGAGCCTTTAGAACCCCTTTCACACTTAGGTGAAGAGAGCACATCATTGAGGCAGAAAATGGCATTTTTCCCCACAGACAGACCAGGAGAGGAATGATAGACACAAAATGCTCTATTCAGAACAATGCAACAATGAGTTACATAGGTATTTGAGGGGTTAACAAATAAAGGTTTGGTTTTCAAAATTCCTACAGTAGGGGTTTATGTTAACAAAGACCAAGTCTTGATACGATGGACCCTGAAGCAAGAAGTGAAGCTCTCAGACCAGAGGGGAAAAATAAGGAACACAAAAGCAAAGTCAGATTTTACCATTACAGGGAATCTTCTGTGAGCCATACTGGTTCACACTTACCACTAGCTCATTATAGCTAATTAGACAAATTTTTATGTGCCAGACACATGCTAGATAGATACTGAAAAATCAGGGGAACGCAAACAGATGTGATTCCTTACTCTCATGGGGTTTATGGATTAATAGAGAAGACAGTAAAATAAGAATCACCCAAACAAAGTATAACCACAGAGTATTTTAAGCACTATGAAGAAAAAGTACAAGGGAGAGAGAATGATTAGAGTTTTAACAAAGTGACTAAATAAAGCCTGGGAGATGGAAGAGTAGGGAATTTTACTAAAAAACTACCATTTAGGCTGAGATCTGAAGGATGAGTGGGCATTAAGAAGAAGGCAGTGAAGGGTGGAGAGAGTTGGACAGCCTACCAGCTGCCAAACCTCGGTGTTGCTTGGATCAGGAAGCTAGTCAGCATGGCTGGAACTGAGAAATAAAGGGGAAAGGGAAGTGTGGAGGCAGATCCTCCAGGCCTTTATGGGTCTTGTTTAGTATTTTGGTCTTGATTCTAATGCGAAGTTACTAAACTCTTAAGATTAAGAGGATGCCATTATGTACAATTTTAAAAAGTGTCTGTCCATAATATAAACAATAGATTACATGGTACTGAATGAGTTAGAAAGGAGCCAAACCAAAGGAGAACAGCCCTTCCTGACTCTGCTGTCAGCTGCAGGTGAAAGGAAACTGTACTGTGTTTTTCAAGGCATGTAAAGATGAGGTCATGTGGTCTACCAGGTAAAAGGAAGAGAAGGGAGCTACGAATCTGATGGAAGGTGGACAGAGTCATACCAAAGAGAAGTTTGGAGAGTTCTCCCTGGTAGTGGGGAGAGGATGAGAGTTTGCCAGTCCTGAGACTGGCATGGGTCCTGGCAAAGAACCTGCTGAGAGATGACTGGATCTCTGCTGTAAGAGCTCATGAGTGTCAGTCTGTGTTGGTTATTCCTGATCAGTGAGGCACTAGCCTTGGGAACACCAGGTTATCATGGGATGTGGTGCCACTGCCTTTCTCAAAACACCCTGTGAGAATAAGCAAGGAGCATGGAGTAGACCAGCATGGTCAAAGTAGATTGCTCTCCTATACCTTCGTACCATACAAATTGGAAGAAAGAATCTTCAAAACTTGCAGGCTGAATTTCTCCTCGATAGGTAGGTAGATGTAGGTAGGGAGAATTATGAGTTGGCATTTTAGGCCACTGTTTGTTATACAGCAAAAAACAACTGGAACGTCTAAAATTGCCTCTTCCCTACTCATTTGTTAGAACCATCATCTTCCACAACTAATGGCAAATAGTGACTTTTCCACTTTCTCCCTCCTCCTCCCTTCTCGACTTTCTCTAAATCTCCACTTGACTTGATGAATAATATGTTGTAAGAAATTGCCTTGCTTTTTTTTTTTTTTTTTTTGGTACGCGGGCCTCTCACTGTTGTGGCCTCTCCCGTTGCAGAGCACAGGCCCCGGACGCGCAGGCTCAGCAGCCATGGCTCACGGGCCCAGCCGCTCCGCGGCATGTGGGATCTTCCCGGACCGGGGCACGAACCCGTGTCCCCTGCATCGGCAGGCGGACTCTCAACCACTGCGCCACCAGGGAAGCTCGTTGTTGCATTTTTAAAATCAATTTATTTATTACTTTGTACCTGTCATGCTGTCGTATAAATGTCATGTTTCTATATATGTTTCTTAACAGCATATCATATTTGTTTAGAGACTAGTAATATATTATAATGTGTTAGTTGTATATAGGTGGGTGTTTTATATATGTATGTTTTACTTATGTTTTAGGAAATTAATTACAGGTTTAGTGTTCACATGCAATATATTATAATTTTCCCACTTTAAATAATGGGAAACAAGTTCCTGTTTGGAATTTCTTACCCAGAATATTGGATTTTCCATAAATGAATTACTGATAGTATGTGGGAGGTGCCTGTATTCAGGTTTTCCAATTTCCATAGTGGAGGAATCAAGAGAGAAAGGACTGCTCTGTTGGGTTACCACAGAATAATGTGTGCGAGTGGGTGGAAGATACTGAGTTTGTTTTGGATATGACAGTTGTCTGGTGTTTTCACACATAGGTAGAGAAGCCAAGTAGACAATTTCTTAGTAAGAAAAAAAAATTAAAACCTTTAGAAACCACTGGAAGTCCTTTACAGTGAATCAGTTGTGTTCAGGTCAACTGATAAAATCATGAGAGGGAACTACACACATATAGTGGCCCAGGAGGTCCAGCTCCCAGCTCACAGATGAACTCACTTATTTTACACAGATACTACCTAATATTCACTCCTTTGAAGCCAGAAGTTGAGGACAGGTTGCTGCTGGTCATAGCAGTGGTTTACAGAATCTTCCAGTTTTAACTCATATAATAGAAACTCCTCTGGATAAGAGTTATATTTCATATGGGCAGAACAATTGACTCCGGCTCCTAAAGAGATTAAATGTCCCTATGTATAGGAGAGAAATATAGCCGTACATTTCTGTGAAAATTCCATATATGTACAAGTGAGATGCAAAGAACATATGTTCAGCCAAAAATATGTTCATGTAAAGCAGACCAGTCCTCCTGTGAATAATCACATGCCAAGACATTTGAGGAAATGCAAATCCAGCGCTCAGAAGCGTTCTTGGCACTTTGTAAGTGCTCAATAAATGTTAACTGCTGTAATAATATTATTTGTATTCTTTTCCTTCTGTTTCTACTCCTCTTCCTCCTTTTCTGCACTTTCTTCCTCCTCATATCCATTGCTTCTCTGATAACGCCATTACAGCTCTGCTACTGATTCACAGGCATTGACATTCAAGACCAGGGTCAATGATTCATTCTCTTCCTCGCCTTTTTACTTTTCCAATTAATATCCTTTTAAGGTCAATTTCACTCGCACATCCTTTAGCTGTCTCCACCACTTCATGCTCACTGCTACTCACATGTTTAATATCCCTATGACTTCTTTTTTTAAAAAAATATCTTTACTGGAGTATAATTGCTTCACAATGGTGTGTTAGTTGCTGCTGTATAACAAAGTGAATCAGCTATAGGTGTACGTATGTCCCCATATCCCCTCCCTCTTGCGTCTCCCTTCCACCCTCCCTATCCCACCCCTCTAGGTGGTCACAAAGCACCGAGCTGATCTCCCTGAGCTATGCAGCTGCTTCCCACTAGCTAGCTATTTTGCATTTGGTAGCGTATATACGTCCATGCCTTTCATCTAGAAAGCACTGGCCCCAAACCTAGGGTGGATTTTACCCAAAAGGCAGTCAAGCATAGCCTTAGAGCACCACAGAACAGGCATATCATAAAGTTCAGTTTTGACGCAAGTTTCCAGGATTTTTCTATCAGAAAACCTAGAAAAATATATTGAACTTTGCTACACATGTTTCATTCTTAATAGTTAAGCATTGATTTTTCTTTTTGATCCACAGTCGGGGGAGGTAATACCATAAAATGTTCAAGCTTTAGGGCTCCTAAGATCTTTTCATCTTACCCAGCTCCTGACTTATCTCTTCGATTCTAGCTGTTTCTTTCTCATGTGTATTCTTTTCAGGATAGTGGATGCCTCTGTAATGAAATTTCACTGTTCAAAAATTAACAGCGATTTATAGTGATTAAAAATACCCAGCAGGGCTTCCCTGGTGGCGCAGTGGTTGAGAGTCCGCCTGCCGATGCAGGCGACACGGGTTCGTGCCCCGGTCCGGGAAGATCCCACATGCCGCGGAGCGGCTGGGCCCGTGAGCCATGGCCGCTGAGCCTGCGCGTCCGGAGCCTGTGCTCCGCGACGGGAGAGGCCACAACAGTGAGAGGCCCGCGTACCGCAAAAAAAAAAAAAAAAAAAAAAAATACCCAGCAACCATAGGGAAGTATATCAGAGAGAATTCCATAATGTTGTAAGGGTCTGAGTATAAAGAATAGGCTTCGATAGGGACACATATAGCAAGGTGAAGCAAGAGAAGACAGTCGTCTCGTGATGCCTCATTACCCCCTAGAGAGATTCTTTGAGGACAGGATCCTTCTGGATACAACAAGAGTTTGTGTTGCAGGTGGGCATAACTGTCTCTCTGCTAGACTACCTCTTTGTTGTGCATGGGGAGAATCCCTTTGGGAGAGGCAAGAGTCAAAGTTCAATATGAGTATTCATGCCAGTTCTTCAGAGTTGTCTGGAAAATGCCAGTTGCTTGGGGAAGGGACTTAACTCAGACCCACAGGAAGCTGAGCTTGGGTTGCAGTCCCTGCCACCAAAGCAGGGGAGTGGTTGGTCTCTGTCAGTCCTTTGCAAGGCAGTCTGAGCCTCAAGATTTATTCACTGGACAATCTTGCTTGTCTTTCTCCACAACCTCTTAAGTACCACCAAGTTGGTTTTTTTTAAAAAAAATTTGGCCATGCTGCACGGCATGTGAGATCTTAGTTCCCTGAGCAGCGATCGAACCTGTGCCCGCTGCACTGGAAAAGTGGAGTCTTAACCACTGGACAGCCAGGGGAGTCCCAAGTACTGCCAAATTTTGACCTAAAGCTACCTTTCTGATACTACCTCCTGTAATCCCCCTTCATGCATTCTGTGCTTTCCTTTTTTCTTTGAATATTTCCTGTTCTATCTTTCCTTGAAGGACTTGCTCATATTGGAACATCTAACCACTAGCCCTGAACTTGCACTTATCTCCTCCATCAACTTCACATTTCTACTACATAACTTTGAGAAACTGTATTAAAAGTTGCCCCCTTTATAGAGTCTCTCTTTCCACTCACCTAACATATTCTGGATTTTGACAAGGAAGTGCAACATTTAAAAAGCTAAGTATACTATTTACAAATTAAAATATTTCTTGAGTAACTGTGTATTTTCATTATATTCATCAAAACTAAGTAATACAATATTGCCTTTGTTCGAAAATTCTATTTAATTAATTAAAAAATGCAAGGGACCCAAACTGACTCAGGAATGTCAGGATATCTTGTAGGAATTAAAGTTTTATGAACCATATGAAGAGGCCAAGCCAAGATATCACTGTCAAACTTCTGGTAAAAGTGACTACAGACTTCTAAGCCACAATTTCCATGAAGCTTTGTCAGTCAGGCAATGAAATGTGAGCTTCCTTTAAAAAGTCTATAAAATTGCATTTTTCACAAGTTTAGGAATATAGCATATGTTAAATACAAATGATTTTTGATGCAAACTGCAAAACTCAAGCGGGACCTAAAAAGACTCTGAAGAAGAAAGACCATACCTGAGACAGACATTTATTAAACTTTGAGAAAGTATCAAACAAGAATTTAGGTAAAAACTCATGTGACACTTAATTGCACCCAAGTAGCTGGCACAGAGTGTATTTCAGAATGGTGTAAAATTGCTTCTTGGCTAGGAAAATGCATTAAATAAGTAAACAGTGTTTGCAAAATAATAATCTATATTTTGGAGAGCACTAATAAATGTATCATGCAACAGAATGTACTACTTGTGATTTGTTTTGTTGAATCATTACCATTGGAAAACGTTTCCTAAGTACTTATAATGTGTGAAGAACTCTCCACAACACAAAGACAGATGTGGCCTCAACCCAGTGGTTCTGCAACCTAAATAAAACTGGTAATAAAGCAGACATAAAAACACCAGAAGATAGATGACCTACACGGAGGTGATGCAGTTTGCATATGGTTTCATTTTTTGGGTTTCTACTTTAGGACCTCACCCATTGCTCTAGGATTTTAAAAGGATGCCATGTGTGAGATCACAGAATTGGTCCTGTTTTCTGCTTCATAAAGAGTCTAGTATGAGGCTAATGTTAAATCAGTATGTTACAACTCAGTGCATTCAAAGGTTCTAGTTAATAAGAAAAAGAAAATATTTTTCTACATATTTTCCCTTATTCTAGTTTTATTTGTTCATACATGGCCAAAATATCATGTTTGCTAGGAATCTGTTATGTGATATCAACAATTTAGTAGAGGACTGTTTTTGATGATGGCCCTTAGAATATCTTTTTAAAGAGTTATTTTGGTCACTATCTTCAAGCATTTTGCTTTGTAAGTACACAACAGTTTTTTTTTTTCCTGCCAAAAAACAAGATAACAAGAGACATAAAATTGCTGAGAAACAGGTAGTCTTAGGAAAAACAGATCAAGCATTATTTCCTGGAGGAGCAGAGGCTCTGAGGAATATGTATCTCCTATACTAGAGGGTCTCAGGTATGTTAATTAAGTGTGTGATATAGGGAGGTCTTATTGTACTACAGAACTGCACCTGCAGCCTTGAAATTTTAGAAGAGCAATGGCTCCTTGGAGGTGTCTCTTTATCAACAAGGATAGACTACCAAAAGACAAGAAAAATATAAGATGGACAACTCAGGTCCAAGGAGGTATTTGGTGACCATCTCTTTCATTATTCATTCAGAAATCTGAATTGAGTGCTTTCTAAAGCACCTATCAAACTAAGAAAATGATGATCACTTTGTACAATTAAGAATTATAAAACTCTTAAACTTTATTGTCTTTTAAATTGTACTTATATTATAAATAGCTCTTTCTGAATCCCAGTCACAGAGAAGACTGAGAGATAGGAAGTAAGTAGGCTGACATTTCTGACATGCTATTAGATGTTGAAGTTTCAAAGGATAAGAGTAATATCTATGCATCAACTAGGATAATGCTTGCTTATACTAGGTGCTCAATATTGCCAGGTGAATGAATGAATACACTGTGATAATTGATAGGGAGAAATGCTGGTGCCATAGAAGAACATAGATGATTCCTTGGGAAGAGGGAATCTGCTAATGTATCAACTAGTCAGCTGAGCAAAGCCATTGTAAGCATTTTTGAAGAAGTTGAGAATATTTTAGGTCTTAAGATACAAATTTTCCAGGATGACCAGTGTTTATGCTTTGAAGGATGGAGAGAGAAGTGTTGGGGAGAGAGGGGGTTGAAAAGGTGGGCTGGACCCAGATCTAAAAGAGTTATAAGTCATGCAATTTTAACTAAGGGGGTGATGAGATCAGTGTTGCATCTCATAAGAAGTCTGTTTGCTACCACTCTGGACGCCACTGTTATTTGAAAGCTTATTTAAAGAAATAATAGCCCCAAACTTCCCAAACTGGGGAGCGAAATAGACATTCAGATTCATGAAGCACAAAGTACATCAAATAGAATAAATCTAAGTAAGTCTATGCTGAGACACATTATAATCTATTTGACAAATTCAAAAACAAAGAATACATTTTGAAAACAGTAGAGAAAAAATCTCATCACATACAAGGGAGTCCCCATAAGACTATCAGCAGATTTCTCTATCAGCAGGAACCTTGTGGGCCAGAAGGGAGTAGGATGATATATTCAAAGTGCTGAATTAAAAAAAAAAATCCAAACAAGAATACTATACATATCAAAATGGTTCTCCAAAAATGAAGGAGAGATAAACATTTTCCCAGACAAACAAAAGCTTAGGGAGTTCATCACTACTAATCTGTTTTACAAGAAATGCTAAAGGGAGTTTTTCAGATTGCAACAAAAGGATACTAAACAGCAATACAAAAGTACATGAAAGTATAAAACCCTGGTAATGGTAAATATAAAATACTATAATTCTATAATGGTGGTGTATAAATCATTTTTAATTTTATAATAAAGTTAAAAAACAAAAATATTAATAATGACTATAGCTACAAAAATTTGTTAATGGATTCACAATATAAAAAGTTACAAATTGTGACATCAGTAACGTAGAGTGTGTTGGGCAGGAGAAGTAAAAGAATAGAGCTGTTGTATGCAAATGAAGTTAAATCATTATTTACTTAAAATAGACTGCTATAACTATAAGATGTTTTATGTCAGCCTCAAGGTACATAAAAATGTACCTTATGGTACAAAACATGCATACAAATATGCACCAAAAAAGAAGAGAAAGAAATCAAAGAATATGATTACAGGAAATCAAGTAACACAAAAGAAGATAGCAAGAGAAGGGAAAGAGAAAAAAAAACTGCAAAACGGACAAAACCCAAAATAGCAATAGTAAGTTTTTCCCTACGAACAATTACTTTTAAAGTAATTGGATTAAGTGGATTACACTCCTCAATCAAAAGGCATAGCATGGCTGATGGATAATAAAACAAGACCCAACAACATGCTGCCTACAATGGGACTTATTTTAGAATTAAGGACACACATAGTCTGAAAGTTAAGGGATGGGAAAAGATACTTAATGTAAACAGTAACCAAAAGAGAAGAGAGGTGGCTATATTTATATCAGACAAAATAGGCTTTAAGTCAAAAGCTGTCAAAAGGGACAAAGAAGAACATTTTATAATAATAAAAGGATCAATTCATCAGGAATATATGACAATTATATGTGCACCCAACATCAGAGCCCCAAAATATACACAGCAAAAATTATAGGAACTCAAGGGAGAAATTCATAGCAATACAATAATTGTAGGAGATTTCAGTACCCAATTTTCAATAATGGATAGAACATCTGGGCAGAAAATCAGTAGGGAAAAAGGGGACTTGAACAAAACTATAGCTCAAATGAACTTAACAGACATATTCAGAATATTCCACCCAATAGCAGCAGAATACACATTTTCTTTTTTCAAATATACATGAAACATTGTCCAGGATAGATCCCATGTTAGGTCACAAAACGAATCTTAACAGATTTAAAGAGACTGAAATCATACCAAGTATTTTTTCCAACCACAATGGTATGAAATTAGAAATCAATAAGAGAAGGTAAATGAGAAAATATGCAAATATATGAATATTAAACAATACATTCCTGAACAACCAATGGGTTAAAAAATAAATCAAATGAGAAATCAGAAAAATACCTTAAGACAAATGAAAATGAAAAAAACCACATGCCAAAACTTATGGGATGCAGCAAAAGCAATATTGAAAGGGAAGTTTATAGCAATAAACAGCCACATTGAAAAAGAAAGATCTCAAAAGAACAACTCAAATGTAAAGCTCAAGGAACTATGAGAAGAACAAACAAAGCCCAAAGTTAGCAGAAGCAAGGAAATAATATGTATTAGAGTAGAAATAAATGAAATAGGGACTATGAATACAGTAGAAAAGATAAATGAAACCTAGAGTGGTTTCTGAAAAAGAGAAAGAAATTGACAAATCTTTAGCTAGACTAACCAAGAACAAAAGAAAACCCTCAAATTAATAAAATCAGAAATGAGAGAATAGACATTACAATTGATGCCACAGAAATAAGAAGAATTATAGGTAGCTACTATGAATTTTTCACCAACAAACTGGATAATCTAGAGGAAAAGTATAAATTGCTAGATACATACAAACTACCAAGTCTGAATCATGAAGAAAAATAAAGTCTGAACAGAAGAGTAATGAGTAAGGAGATTTAATCAGTAATAAAAGCCTTCCAACAACTAAAAACCCTGGACCAGATGGCTTCACTAGTAAATTCTACCAAGATTTAAAGAAGAATTAATGCCAATTCTTCTCAAACTCCTCCAAAACACTGAAGAAGAGGGAATACTTCCAAACTCATTTTGTTAGGCCAGAACTACCCTGATATCAAAGCCAGACAAAACCACCACCACACAAAAGAAAAAAATTACAAGCCAATATTCCTGATGAACATAGATACAAAAATCCTCAACAAAATACTACCAAACCAAAAGAACAGCACATTAAAAGTATCATACATTGTGATCAAGTGATGTTTATCTTTGAGATGCAAGAGTGTTTCAACATACACAAAGCAATAAATGTGACACACTACAGTAACAGAAAGAAGGATAAAAATCACAGGGTTATCTCAATAGTTGCAGAAAAATAATTTGACAAAATTCAACACTTTTCCACAAAAAAATGCTAAGCATAGATTCTATGAACCTCAATATAATAAAGGCCATATATGACAAGTCCACAGCTAACATCATACTCAATTGTAATAAATTGCAAGACTCGTACACTGAAAACTGAAAAACATTGATGAAAATAATTAAAGGAGACACAAACAAGTGGAAAGACATCCCATGTTTATGGATTAGAAAACTTAATATTGTTAAAATGTCCATACAACCCAAAGCAATCTACAGATTCAAAGGGATCCACATCAAAATCTCAGCGACACTTTTTGCAAAAATATTCTAAAATTCAATATGGAACCATAGAAGGCTTTCAATTCGGTCAAAGCAATACTGAAAGCAAAACAAAGCTTGAAGTATCACACATCCTGATTTTAAAATACATTACAAAGCTATACTAATTAAAATAGTATAGTACTGGCATGAAGGCCGACATATAGACCAATGAAACAGACTAGAGAGCCCATAAATAAAGCCATGCATATAAAGTCAACTGATCTTTGACAAGTGAACCAAGAACTCACAATGGGAAAGGATGCTCTTTTCAACAAATGGTGATGAGAAAACTAAGTATCTACATGTAAAAGAAAAAAATGTTATCAAAATGTTATACCATGTACAAAAATTATCTCAAAAAAATTAAAGACTAAACATAACACCTGAACCTAAAACTCTTAGAAGAAACCAGGGCAAAAGGCTTTTTACTTAGATCTTAGCAGTGATTTTTGGATATTATACCAAAAGCACAGGCAACAAAAGCAAAAATAGACAAGTGGGGCTACATTGAACTAAAAAGCTTCTGCATAGCAAAGGAAACAACCAACAGAATGAAAATCAACCTACTGAATGGGAGAAAGTATTTGCAAATCATACATCTGATAAGGAGTTAATTTTAAAAATATATAAGGAACTCCTACAACCCAATAGCAAAAAAGAAATAACTCTATTAAAAATGGACAATGGACTTGAACAGATGTTTCTCCAAGGAAGACAAACAAATGGCTAACAGGTGTATGAAAAAACATCATTAATTGTCAGGGAAGTGTAAAACTATAATGAGATACCATTCATACCTGTTGGGATGGCTATTACCCCAAAAAACAGAGGATAAGTGTTGGTGAACATGTGGAGAAATTTGAACCCTGTATGTTGTTGGTGGGAATGTCAAATACTGTAGCACCTGTGGAAAATAAGGCTTCCTCAAAAAATGAAAAATAGAACTACCATAAAATCTAGCAATCCTACTTCTGTATATATAACCAAAAGAATTGAAATCAGGATCTTAAAGAGATAGCTATACTCCCAAGTTAATTGCAGCATTATTTACAATTGCTAAGATATAGAAATGACCCAACTGAACATTGACAGATAAATGGATAAAGAAAATGTGGTATATACATACAATGGAATATTATTCAGCCTTAAAAAAGACGGGAATCTGCAATTTGCACAACAGAAGGACAAATACTGTAAGATTCCACTCGTATGAAGCATCTAAAATAGTCCAACTCATAGAAATAGAGGAAACAGTAGTGGCTGCTGGGGGCTGAGGGGAAGGGGAAGGGGAAGTGAGGCATCATTTAATGGATATAAAGTTTCACTTACGCTAGATGAACAAGTTCTAGAAATCTGCTGTACAACACAGTGCCTTATAGTTAATGATATAGCGTTGTGAGCTTCAACATTTGTTCAGAAGTTAGAATTCATGTTAAGTGCTCTTCCAACAACAACAAAAAGATCAAGCAAAAACAATGGGGCACAAGGAAAGTTTGAGAGCAGCTGGATATGTCTATTACCTTGATTGAGGTGATGGTATCATGGATGTTTGCATATGTTCAAATTCATCAAATTATACATTTTAATTATGTGCTATTCTTTATGTATTAATTATACCTTAATCAATGTTTTTTAAAAAGAGCAGGGGCTCAGGTTTCCCTAAGGGGCCATAGATTGTTGATCCCTGCTATAAATCTTGACATAGGAGTTTTGTATGTTTGTTCATTGTCAAATTCCCACATCTAGAACAGGGTTTGTTACACACAGGCACTTAATAGATACTTGTTGAATGATATAGGAAGTGAAAACACTGCAACCAGTAAACACTACAACAACTATAACATATTACAACCAGAGAAATCCAGTAATGGTTAATTTATAAGAATACCTGTATTCATTCATGGATGTGAGAATTTTGTATGGGGAAGATTTCAAGATTTAATTTTCAATAGTTTTTGATTTTAAAAATCACTTTTTATAATATAAGTCAAAAGACAATAAAGATTAAGAGTTTTTGTAATTCTTAATGGTATAATGTAATCATCATCATGGAAAAGTTGTTAATTTTATTGATTCTTGGAAAAGTTTGGATATGTTGCCTCCTCCCACTAGGAGGTGCAAATTGTACGTTTGAGCCGAGCATGGATTGTCTCTTCCTTGGTGTTAAGTAAGTTTTCCCATCAAGTTTTTCAAGTTTGTGGATGTCCAGTAAATTATCTCCCTTGACCAATCTTTTTTCCTACAAATAAAAGCTGATGAGAAAGTTTGACTCCAAAATAATTTCCTATTAAATTTTTTTCTGCCCAACCCAAACAAAAATTAAACTATTTTAAAACTTTAGACTTAAACATGTATTTAAATGTAAGTGTAGTAAATTATGTTAATGAATTACATTATTTCACTAACTGGTCATATTAAGAAACACACACGCACACACTCTAACACCTGAAAACACAATACTTCTGACCCCCTTCTTCCCTTACCTAAAGGGAGAGAGAAAACTTTCCCTCAAAGCAAAGCACATCTGATAGAGACATGAAGCAAACATTTTCACTTGCCTGAAAGTTTTTAAGTATATTTCAATACTAGTATAAATGAATTATAACAAAGTTTATATTTATAACCATCTGAGATTTTGACTTCTTAGCTGCAGGTCACATGTACTGGAAAAAAAAAAGAGTCTTAGATTATTCTATTGTTTATAGTGAAATAGTTTAATGGTATTGCTGTATAATACATACACACTGTTACAATAACTGTATTATTAAAACCCTATCCAATCAAGGTCATAGCATGGAATCCTGGCTTCACCAGTTGGCCCATGAACGTGGTTTAGAATAATTAAATTACTCCATTCAAATAATACTACTAATGAAATAGATATGTACATAGTGCTTGTCCCAGAGCCTGCTGTGATCAGTTTCCAGGGAAAAGAAAGATCTAATCAAGTATGTGTATTTTTCAAAGTATATATGTTAATTTGAAAGCTGAGTAAGTTGCAGAAGTGTTTCAGGATCAATGACTAAAAAGAGAGGACAAAAAGCTTGGTCCTTGGCAAAATAGAGTTGGGAATCATTAATCATTTTAAAGTAAATGTTTCTCTACCTGAATCTCTGCCAAAAGCCTTGACAGAATGCAGACTTCCAGAAGATCCAAACCTGCTGATGACAACAATGTTTGTTATACGGTATGCAATATTATAAAAGATCCTTTCAATGTTTGAGCTTTTGAAAAGATGCCTGTGTCTAGGATTTCTGATAAAACTTACAATTGCTTTGAGTGATATTCAGTTTTAATATATAAGGCTTCATGCCATTACATGCACCAGTTCCATCCTTCATGCTGCATTGGAAGGCTCAGTTAAACCAACTGGGGCCAGTTCTAGAAGCCTTCTTGCCAATGATGACATGGCTTCCTGTCCAGAACCTCTAGGGTATTCTTGTGTAGTCTGACTTACAGAGAAGCCAAAAATCATTGGAGACTCAGATATTTTTGAACCACACCTTGCTTTTTTAATCAGCAGAACTCGATAGAAGTGCTGTGAACTACTTCATGTTCATATTGCCTCATTCATAATGAGTCTGTCACATAAAATTATCCACCCACACTTTACCAGGAAGAATCTTTGCCTGCTCCTTCATCCATCAGAAGAAAGCACTCCAAATATAAATTTCTTGGCTGCTTTACAGGTCACTACCTATTTTGATCAAGAAAGTGGATGACAAAGCCTTTCAAGTAATGAAGGTTTCCATAAGACCATTTTAACTTGAAATGTTATGATTAAGCTTTTGATATGCAGTCTTATGGAGGTCAAAATTTAGATAATAGAATTTTTAAAAAACAGAGACAAATAGAAAGAAATGTGTACATTACATAATTACAGAACTTACAAAGTACGATATTCCTGCTGGGGAATCAATTTCCTATGCTCCTGTCCAGAACACAAAACAAACAAAGAAATATTGAACATTTATTGTCCTTTATATATCTGTATCTTACTTTTGTAGATAGACAGCCAGAAAAAAAGCCTGACTTGATAATATTCTGAAAAAAGTACAGCTCTTTAGATCCAGACATATACCTGTGATACTTCCTGGAGATACTCTTTAACTTGAGATGTTATATAGACTACAAAAAGATTTGTAAAAAAATGACTGCGCTCAAATTATAGTAAGGGAGTTATACATAATTTACTTTAAATTAATTAGAGTAGAATTATATAATGAAATTAAACTTGTGAATGATATAGAGTGAAACTGTAATGTTTCATCATTATGAAATTGGTAAAATCTTTAGTTATGAAACAAAGAATTTCTGGCAGGACTGGTTTCAATGTCTCCAATTTACCTTCTTTAATTACTAGCAGTGTTTTAATAGTCTTCTCTTTATTCCATCCCATTCTTGTACCACTACAGCTTAGGTTGAATTGTCATTTCTTTGAATAAGACACTTTATTATTGTTCGAGAGACACACTTTGTTTTCTATCCACAATTGCAAAAATTTCTCTTCAAGTACAGTGTTGATTTTTTAAATTCAGTTTTCAGTTGTACTTTGAGTCCCTGAAAAGCACACTGCAAAATTCTTGCCAGTACATATTTATTACAGAATAATAGTATCACTATTTCTGAGACCCTGGGGTAGGTTCATGAATTTACTTTCTGGTCAGGTTTGTTTTCACAAAGCGTCCTGTTCCACTTTGAATCAGACTTAGACTCAAATTCAATTTAAGCAATTTGTTTAGAAAATGTTGCATGTCTTGTTCTCTTTCCAGGGTTATAGCAGGTAGGGTTATTCAAACCAGTCCTCCCATTGAAACCAACAACAGATGCTGGATAAAATATTTTATGACTACCTTTCAAAAACCATCAAAAATCTGATGAGATAGTAAGGAATTACCAAGCCAAAGTCCAAGGAAAATCTGGAGTGCAAGATGTAAAGGAGTACTGAAATTGTTTTTGCCCGAGATGCAATTATTAATCAAGGCTAATTTGTACTTTAGTTTTGATGGCTTAAACATGAGGGGAATAGAAGTTAAAGCCCAAAATCTGTCAACCACACAAATCTGATAAGAGATTTTTCCTACATTAAGCTAGGGCTTCAGAGGACTACAGCATTAGAGTAATAGTAAATCAGAAATGAATCTCCCTTCCATCCCCTGAACATTGGGGAAAGTTGCCTTAGAAATGTGTAGAACAGAGTGTGGGGGAAGCCCTAAGAAATGATCATTATAACCAACTTGAAAAAAAGATTTGTAGCTCAAATTAACATCATCTGGTAGTTATAAAATAACCTACAAACTGTGAATACATTGAAAAGCAATCACAGAGTAGTAGTGCCCCTAGGTGTCTTCAAGAAACCAATGCAAATCTGTAGAAAAGTATCCTTTTTTTAAAATTTTCAAAATATCCACATCTGTAAATTTTCAAGACCATGAGCAGCACACAGTTGAAAATACCAAGCATATAAGGATTCATAGCCTTACATGTCAGAATCAGCAAAAAACAATAGATGACAGAAACATAGCCACAAAGATTAGAGATATTGTAATTTTCAGAGACAGAGTATAAAATATACTTACTGTGCTTAAAAAATAAAAAGATAAGCCTGAAAATACAGACATGTAGAAAAGTGAAAAAATGGTCAAAAGATTTCTTTTTTTAAAAAACAGAGAACTTCTATCCAACAGGCGTATGAAAAGATGCTCAATATCACTAACTACTAGAGAAATGCAAATCAAAACTACAATGAGGTATCACCTCACACCAGTCAGAATGGCCATCATTAAAAAGTCTACAAATAATAAATACTGGAGAGGATATGGAGAAAAAGGAACTCTCCTACACTGTTGGTGGGAATGTAAATTGGTACAACCACTATGGAGAACAGTATGGAGATTTCTTAAAAAACTAAAAATAGAGCTACCATATGACCCTGCAATCCCACTCCTGGGTGTATATCTGGAGAAAACCCTAATTCGAAAAGATACATGCACCCCAATGTTCATAGCAGCACTATTTACAATAGCCAAGACATGGAAGCAACCTAAATGTCCATTGAAAGATGAATTGTTAAAGAAGATGTGGTATAAATATATAATGGAATATTACTCAGCCATAAAAAAGAATGAAAGAATGCTATTTGCAGCAACATGGATGGACTTAGAGATTACCATATTATGTGAAGTAAGTCAGACAGAGAAAGACAAATATATCACTTATATGTGGAATCTAAAAAAAAAGATACAAATGAACTTATTTACAAAACAGAAATAGATTTGCAGACATAGAAAACAAACTTATGGTTACCAAAGGGGATAGCAGGGACAGGCGGAGAGATAAATTAGGAGTTTGGGATTAACATATACGCACTACTATACATAAAATAGATAAACAACAAGGACCTGCTGCATAGCACAGGGAACTACACTCAGTATCTTCTAATAAGCTATAATGGAAAAGAATCTGAAAAAGAATACGTGTGTGTGTGTGTGTGTGTGTGTATATATATATGTATATATATATATACACACACATGTGTATAACTGAATCACTTTGCTGTACACTTGAAACTAACACAAAATTGTAAATTAACTGTAATTCAATAAAAATAAATAAGAAAAAAAGGAAATCTAAAAAAAAGAACTTCTTGAAATAAAAAATGCAATAAATGAAAGTATAACCTCAATGGATAATTTTAAAAGAGGACTAAGTTGAAGAGAGAAGAGGAACTGAAAGATTAGTTAGAAAAAATTATCTTTAAGTTAACACAGAAAAATTTAAAGATGGATAATATGTAGAACAGGTTAGAAAACAAAGGAAGATTAAGTGGTATGATTAATTGGTTTTCCAGTAGAAGGTGGAGAGAATGGAGAAGAGGTAATACATAAAAACATAATGAATAAAACTTTATTGAACTATCTGAACTGAGAAAGAAACAGCTTTAAGATTCCCAATGGATCTCAAAGAGGACTTGAAATAATAATTATTTCAACCTCAGTCACATTAAAGTGAAATTTCAGCATATCAGAGACAGAGTGAACAATCTTAAAACTCACCCAGAGCAAAAAATACAGATTACCTTCAAAGAGTGGTGTGTGGATTAATATTTGACTTCTTAAAAGACATATAGAAGTCAGAGACATATTATAAAAGAAATGAAATAACTGATAATCCATTGAAACTATCCTTCAATAACGTTGGCAAAGTAGAGATTTTTTTTAAGACAAAAACTGAGAAAGTGCAATGCCTGAGACATTGTAGATGCTTAGTAAATATTTCTTGGTAAGTCAGCTTCTTTGAAGCATTCATTCAATAGCTCCTCTTTTCCTAATATTCTTAGAGGCAGGATCTCTTGCAAATCTAGGTCAGTTTGTATATTATTAAGATACATAAACCAAACATTTCATGGCCCAAATACCTGTGAGCTTGAAGGGTAGCAAGTTACATAGTAATTCCATATTTGAAGTGTTTATGGTCCAGAAAACAATCATATGGTTATCTTCATCTCAGATCCTAATGGCTTTGGACAACATTATACTAGTCTCTGGAATACAGGAAGCATAGTTTCACTTGCTTCCTATGTCAGAGTAGCAATATTTAAGCATTGTTGATTACCACTTGCTAGTGTTACCAAACACCAATGCCACATTGTCCACATCAACTCCTTTCATTAAAATCAGATATTTGGGGAATCGTTCACACAAAATAACTAAAAGAATAAATAATAAACTTGACTTCTTGAATTTACAATAATTGTCTATACGTTATATTCAGGAGCAAATATTTGGTGTGTACTATAATTTTTGTGGACACATTCTCAAATATTACTATGATTTGGCTATATATTCAATTCAGACACTAGTTTTATGCATGTGTTTGTACGTGTGTGTGTTGTGTGTGTGTGTGTGTGTCTATAATATAAGGTACTCCAGAACAGAGGGGAGGAAGACATTTTGAAGCAAGTGATTTCTGTATGCTTCCTGAATTAGGTGGTTTCACAATATGTGTGCACAACTCCACTCAGTACTCTGTAATGACCAATATGGGAAAAGAATCTAAAACAGAGTGACTATATGTATAACTGGTTCACTCTGCTGTACAGCAGAAAGTAACACAACATTGTAAATCAAATATACTCCAATAAAATTTTTTTTAAAAAGAAAGAATTGACTTTTATATTGTGCATCATACAAAGCAGCTTCATATTTGACTCATTTCATCTTTACCAACATTCTTTATGACAGTCATGGAGCTTATTGAAAATTCCATTTTTAGATAAGTAAATAAGTAGCTATTCAGAGAGATTATGTGACTTGCACAAGGTCATATCACCACAAAATGAGGTGCTCAGAGTGACATGGCTGGACAGAGACTGGTACCACGGACATTTGGGAAAGAACAATTGGAGTCAGGAGATTGCATTCAATGTGTGGGACCTTCTACTTGCCAAGCCTTGTAGTCACTGGAGATATGGAAATAGACAAAGGCAGATACTTTCATTACGATGTTCTTATTCTTATAGGGCCCTCAAGGCCAGGCAGCAGTGGAGAGATCACAGTGAAGCTCAGAGAGCCATTAGAAAAGGGAATGAAAATAAAAAGTTCCTATATACCTACAGAATGGGTAAGATACAAACACTGACAATACCAAATGCTAATGAGGATATAAAGCAACCGGAAGTCTTACTCATTGCTGGTGGCACAATCACTTTGGAAGAATGTTTAGAATTTTCCTACAAAGCTAAACGTAGTTTTACCACACAATCCAGCAACATGCTGCTAGGTATTTACCCAAGAGAGTTGAAAACTTATGTTCATAAAAAACTTGTATACAAATGTTTATAGGAGCTCTATTCATAAGTGCCCAAACTTGGAAGGCAACCCAATGACCTCCAATAGATGAATGGATAAGCAAACTGTGGTACATCCATACCATGCAATATTTATTCACTGATAAAAAGAAATGAGCTATCAAGTCACAAAAAGACATAGAAGAACCTTAACTGGAAATTGCTAAGTGAAAGGAGCCAATCTGCAAAGCCTGCATACTTTATGATTCCAATTATATGACATTCTGGGAAAGGCAAAACTATACAGTAAAAAGATCAGTGGTCATCAATGATGGAGGGAATGAATAAGTGGATTTTATGGGGATTTTAGGGCAGTGACATTATTCTGTATGCCAGGGGTCCCCAACCCCTGGGCCACAGACCACTACTGGTCCATGGCCTGTTAGGAACCGGGCCGCACAGCAGGAGGTGAGTGGCAAGCGAGAGAAGCTTCATCTGTATTTACAGCCACTCCCCACTGCTCCCATTACCGCCTGAGCTCCCCCTCCTGTCAGCATTATGGTGACTTGCATAATTACTTCATTATATATTACAATGTAATTATAAAAGAAATAAAGTGCACAA
The DNA here is from genome assembly GCF_059928025.1 of Delphinapterus leucas. Taxonomy (NCBI): domain Eukaryota; kingdom Metazoa; phylum Chordata; class Mammalia; order Artiodactyla; family Monodontidae; genus Delphinapterus; species Delphinapterus leucas. Next base: position 23,174,264 of record NC_143145.1, read on the forward strand.
TAAATGTAATGCACTTGAATCATCCCCAAACCATCCCCCCGGCTCCCAGTCCGTGGAAAAATTGTCTTCCATGAAACTGGTCCCTGGTGCCAAAAAGGCTGGGGACAGCTGCTGTATGCTACTCTAATGTGGATGCATGACATTATGAATTTGACAAGATCCATAGAACTGTATAACACAGAGTGAACCCTAATGTAAACTATGGACTTTAGTTAATACTGTTCATCAATGATATTGGTTCACATGTGATAACAAATATACGACACTAATGCAAACTGTTAATAATAAAGGAAACTGTGAACGGGTTGGAGAAGATGAGGTATACGGGAACTTTCCGTACTTTGTTCATTTTTCTGTAAACCTAAAATGGCTCTAAGAAATAAAGTTTATTCAATAATAATTTTGCAAAAGATTATGGGCAAGTGCAAGGGGCAAACAGGAGAGAGTGGTAGGGGTCAGAAATGAGGGTGGGTGTTCCATACTTAGGGATAGTAGGGATATTACAGAGAACCTCTTTTGTCACACCGGAGTTTTTAATGGAGTCCCCATAAGTAAGAGCATCTGTTCTGGACACAAAGAACACCAGTGTATCTCTGGTATTAAGGCAGGCAGATGAGAACTGGATTTTTATCCTCTGACTTCAAATCCTGGACCCCTTCCTCCACTGCAAGTTACTGATATAATTACCACGAATTATAAGGTAAATATAGAAAAGGAGGAGAGTTCTGGAGAAAACAGTAAAAGTTATTCTGAAGGAGAACTTATAAAGCAGATATGTGCTCAGAATGGACTTTGCTTTATTCAGCTGGCCCATTGCTCTTTTTTCTTTAAAAACAATATTCAGCAAACAAATTCACATTTCAGGCAGTCAGATGCATTGCTCCCTGAGGATTTAATGATTAAGGGGAAACACTAAGGGAATGGAAGTTACTCTGGAATGTAATTTTCCAAAGTGTTAACTAGATCAGTGTTTTTAGTAAACTCCAGTAGATGGAGCAAGAGAGTAGGCAGCAACCCGTCTTTCAGGGTGCATTTTGAAATAAAGCAGCCGTATTTTCAACAGCTCTGAGTCTGTGTGATTCCTGGCAAGATATTTAGCAGAGGAGGAGAGCAGACAGTTTTATAGCCTCTGTCACTCTTCTTGGCAGAGCCAGAAGACCCTCTGGTCTATTGGACTTGAGGATTCCTTTCCTCGAGAAATGTCTGATGGCAGCCAAGTGATTGCATGTTCCAAGACCCTTGAAAAGGACTCTTCTGCGTCACTCAGATGGTCTTGTGTGCTAGAGGGCCTTTCCAGCTCTGTGACTGCTGGCAGGCAGCTAGACTAAAATCTGTAGAGCTCTTCTGCTTTTGCCACAGGAAGCTACTAGAGCATTTTGATTTTTTAAAAGGTTACAAAAACAAACAAAAATTATGACTCACATCGAGTGAAACAATATTTTTATTCGTAAGTGCAACATTTACTAGTAGCACATCTTAGTTTCTCTTTTTACAATTAACCACCTTCTAGAATGAGACAGAACAACATAATAGAGAATAGTATAATTAGAATTTAAGAAAATATCCAAGTGAATATATTATAAATTGAGTCTGGTTACCTATAGAGTGAAAGAATTACAATGCACCGGAAAGCTGTCCCTTCGCTCACCCCACCAGATTATAAAGGAAAAGTCAGCGGCCTCAGTGAATTTTCTGATTACCTACCACTTTCTCTGGGAGCCAAGAACCATGGAACTGTAAATTATATATATATGTATATATATATATGTGTGTGTGTGTGTATAGTCAGTATTCTACATATGATAGTATCTGATTTTATAGAGTTTCAAGGATAATTTTACCTTCTCATTGAGTAAGTTATTCACTTGTTCCACTATCTGCCAAATCATACTTTTTTTTAAGGCAGCTTCTTGTTCTACCTTTCCTCTTACTGTAGCTTCCTTCTTATAAGGTCAATTTTTTTTTTTTTTTTTTTTTTGCAGTACACGGGCCTCTCACTGTTGTGGCGTCTCCGGTTGCGGGGCACAGGCTCCGGACGCGCAGGCTCAGCGGCCATGGCTCATGGGCCCAGCCGCTCCGCGGCATGTGGGATCTTCCCGGACCGGGACATGAACCCGTGTCCCCTGCATCGGCAGGCGGACTCTCAACCACTGCGCCACCAGGGAAGCCCCTAAGGTCAACTTTTGATTAATCACATATGGACTATTTTTGGTTCCTTTCTGTAACCTGTAGATAAAGTTATTGCCCCAAAGTCACTCAGTCAGGAAACAGTATGAGGAAAATAAGCATATGAATGGATATATTACGAGGTATTTAGTGCCTATTACATACTTGGTATGGAAGAATATAAAGATGAAAAGAATAAGGTCTCTTTCCTCTGGAGGCTCGTGATCAATTATAGGACAAACCCATGTGAATGAATTACGCTCATATAAACATTGCTATAATCAAGGTGTGAATAGGACGTCATGGGAGGTCAGAGGAGAAAACACTTATCTGTGCTTGAGGATATCAAGAAAGGTGTTTCACTGGAGGTGATAGTGGGGCTGAGTTTTAAAGGATTAGCAGAAATTCATCAATTGGACCAGGGAATAAATGATGTTAATGACCATGAAAGCGATATGGACAAAGGTTAAATAATATCTGATTTGTGAAAGGGAAGTAATTTATAATGGCTAGATGTGGCAGGAAGAGGGAAGTTAGATATAAAAACATAGACGGGATAAAACCTGAAAGCTTTAACAGAATGCCTGAGGATCTGGGCTTAATTCAGCATTGTCCAATAGCACTTTCTGAAATGATGGAAATGTTCTATAATCTGTACTGTCCAACATGGCAGAGGTTAGCCACATGAGGCTATCGAGCATTTGAAATGTAGCTAACGAGAGTGAGGCAATTCATTTTTTGTTTTGCTTAATTTAAATAGAGATTTAAATAGTCACATGTGTAGTAGTGACTATTGGACAGCACTGTTTGAATGATGGCAACTACTGAAAAATCATCATTAGTGGAATTTAATGATTTGACTTAAAATTAATGCAAAAATAACACAGATTTTAGTATGCCATTGGAATATATGGTGCTTTTAAAATTAAATATCTTTAAATATCACCACATATTAACTTGTAGTTATGTTCACTTGTGTAAGCAAAGCAACTGCAACTGTCCACTAAGACAAGAATGCTTTTCTAGGCAAGTGAGCATGAGAAGATGTAAATAATCAAATACATTTAACCTAAGTCTGCAGTCCATACATAAGGAAGTTATGCACCCATATTTGGAGTGGGAAAAAAATATTATTAGAGAGAAGTGATTCCCACCAATTAAGGAATTTCTGCAGAAGAGAAACTTTTTCCAATAGTATACAGATCTACCCAAATCACTTTGAAATCCCTGACTTATTGAATTCATAGTATTTGTGTCTGAGTGAAGAAAGAGACAAAGCTTGATGAAAATACGGCCTCTGAAATCCTAGAGCAGTAAGCCTGTGGCAACACTCAAGGCTGGCTTGCTCTTCGATTCCTTCAGTGGATTTCATTGGAATTGAGACTTTCTTTCTTCTCTGTGACTTGGCTGGCTGCCTATTTCACTGGCAGGTATGCCTAGCAGCACATCTCTTTTGGAAAGACAGGAAATGCTTAAAGTCAGTATAACAGCCAGGATCACAAGAGGAGGCACTTAGAAAGGGCCTCTGATCAGTTTGGAAATTTGTCTTAAAATGAAACATTGGCAAATTCATTCTGAATTCTTTACCCTTCCTTTTCTACTAGTTTTCTACTGCTATATAATAAGTTATTACAGACTTCGCTTACTTGGTCTTTAAACAATACCCCTTTATTATCTCAGTCTCTGTAGGTTGGAAGTTGAGTCACAATGTAGCTGAATTCTCATTTAGGGTTTCACAAGGTCAAAATCAGATATTGGAGAAGCTGCATTCTCATCTGGAGCTTAGAGTCTTTATCTATGCTCACTTAGATTGTGGGTAGAATTCAGTTCCTTGTGGTTATGGGACTGAGGCTGTCACCTTCCAGAGAGGCCTGCAATTTCCTGCCATGTGACCCTTTTCATAACATGGTGGTTGGCTTCTTCAAGGTCAACAGAAGAGGAGGGTGTCTGTTGCTGTTTTGAGTAGTTGACTTCTGAGCTAATCTGTTTAACTCAGGCCCACCTAGGATAATCTCCCTTTTGCTTAACTCAAAGTCAACGGATTCAGGATTAAGACTCAACGGGAAGGGGTTATACAGGCATGTGCCCCAGGGGATGGGAATCTAGGGATTCCATGTACCACACATGGTCAGGGCACTCTGCTCATATCTGTGTTCTAATACTTTATTTTCCCTCATATAATGACATATGCCTATATATCTGTCTTTTCCATTAAAGACAGGGATAATATTATAGTAACCTCATCTTTCACAGTAGACTCTACAATAGGATTTTATAGAAGGAAGGCTCTCTCTCTCTCTTTTTATATAATCAGTATAGTGCCTTTTATATAGTAACTTCTCAATAAAAGGTAATTCTTTTTATCCTGTTTTTGTTATGTCAAATCCTTAAAAAATATACATGTATTTTTATGTGTGTGTGTGTGTATATATATATACACACACACACACACACACACACACATATATATACATAAATCTCCCTGTGCAATCAAAGAGAGAGTAAAGATTAATTTGTTGTGAAAATAAGACAAAAATACATTTTGAAGTCAATTGGGAGCTCTTGATGTATAAAAGAAACAGTGTTTTGTGATGAGTCTGATGGATTGAGATAGAACTAAGAAATGAACCACTGACATAAAGACCAAGGAGATTTAAATTTGTATAAAGATGAATCACTTCAAAGGATAAGCATTTTATAGCTAGATTTGGACTCTTGCAAAATAGTAACTTCCACAGTTTCCATCTGAGTCTTTTGTTTTTCCTCTTTGCCAATTAGTAGAACATAACTTGCTTTATGAAAAGAAATAGAAAATGTTTAATAATCATTCAGTCATTATTTTAGGTCTCCAATACGTCTCAGAGAAGTGTGTTATTGGAAATATGTGGAAGACACTAAATTAGAGGATAAATTGTGTGTGTGTATTTGTTAACAAATTTTTTAAGTGATGTAAAATATTCACTTACGAGGAGGATAGTCTTCCTTAGCCTAAAGCACCTGTAATGGCCTCCTCTGCTGTAGCTACCTTACAAAACACTGCTGCTTCTCCTCATGACCTACCTGCACTACCTGTCTTAGTTTCTAGACCTATAACTAGACTCAAGACCCAGCAGTTCTCAAAAGATGAGGAACAAAGTGTGACCTGCCAGGAAGTGCGCTGCACCACATACCAAAAAAACTGCATAACTGCATTATTTTCAATTTATATAGATAGAAATCTGTGAAATATGTGTGGGAATGGATATTAAGGGTGTAATGGGGGAAGAAACATAACACTGAATCAGGCTAAATTTATTCATATGGGCTGTATTAGTCAAGGTTCTCCAGGGAAACAGAAACTGTAGAACTGAACTATCTATCATCTCTCTCTCTCTCTCTCTCTCTCTATCAACTATATATCTATCCTGGGCCTTAAGTAGATACTGAATACTTAATCATGAGCCACAAAATTATCTTGTGGACTGAGCTTTCCATTGTGAACTGGGTGTTGTTTGACCCATAAAACCATAAATTTGGGCATGTACAGTAACCATGACATGAAGGTGGTTATAAGAGATCACGCTTGAGTATGCCTTAAAGGTATAAGTAAGTTGCATGAAGAAGTAGCCCAAATACCCAAGGCCAATATTCTTGCTACACTGCCTTCTATCTTTTAGCTTGCACTTAGGACCTCATGGGGAATTCCCTGTGACGAATTGACTGAGGAAGGGAAAACTCAAGCCTGGTTGATAGATGGCTCTGCATGATATGCAGGCACCACCTGAAAGTGGTCAGTTCTATCACTACACCCCTTTCTGGGATATTCCTGAAGGACAGGGGTGAAGGGAAACTCTCCTAGTGGGCTGTGCTTAGAGCAATGTACGCAGTTGTTTATTTTGCCTGGAAGACTAAATGGCCAAAGTTATGAGTCTAGGCCTATTTGTGGACTCTGACCAATTATTTGGCTACATGGTCAGGGACTGGGAAGAAATATAATTAGAAAATTCATAACAAGGAAGACTGGGAAAGAGATTTATAGATAGCTCTTTCGGAATGAGCAAAGATTGTAAAGACATTGGTGTCCCTTGTTAATGCTCATCAAAGGGTGAACTCAACAGAGGAAGATTTTAATAATACAGTGGATAGGAAGATCCATTCTGTGGATACCTGTCAGTCCCTTTCCCCAGCCACTCTTGTCACGTCCAATGGACCATCATAGATGGAGGCTATTCTCAATAACATGGACTGCTACTCACTAAGGCTGACCTGACTATAGTCACTGATGAGTTCCCAGTCTGCCAGCAACAGAGACCAATACTGTGTCTGCAACATGGTAGCATTTCTTGGGATGATTAGCCAGCTAGCTGATGGCAGGTTGATAACATTGGACCACTTCCACTATGAAAAGGGCAGAATTTTGTTCTTATTAGAGCAGACACTTACTCTGGATATGGATTTGCTTTCCCTGCACACAATGCGTCTGTCAAAAATACCATTGCTGAACTTATAAAATACATTATTCTCTATCACCATATTCTAAATAGCATTGCTCTGATCAAAGAACTTACTTCACAGCAAAAGAAGTGGAGCAATGGGCCTATGCTCACGGAATTCCCTGGTTTTATCATGTTCCCAACCAACCTAAGGCAGCTTTCTTGATAGAATTGTGAAATGACATTTTAAAGACTCTGTTGCAATGTCAGCTATGTGGCCATGTTTTCAGAGTTGGGGCAGTGCTCTGCAGGAGGCTGCATATGCTCTGAATCAGCATCCAACATATGTTGCTATTTCTCCCACTGGTCCAGGAATGAAAGAAAACACAGAAATGGGAGTGGCTCCACTCTCTATTACTCTTAGTGTTCCACCAGCAAAATTTTCACTTCTAGTCCTCACAACCTTAGGCTATGATGGTCCGGAGGACTTAGTTCCACGGGGGAGAATGCTTCCACCAGGAGACACAATTATTATTGTGGACTAAAAGTTAAGACTGTCACCCAGCCTCTTTACATCTTTGAATCAACAGGCAGAGAAGGGAGTTACAGTACTGTCTGGGATGATATTAATTGCCAAGGGAAAGTTGCTACTGAGAAATGGAAGTATGGAAGATTTTGTCTGGAACACTGGAGATCCCTTAGGATATATTTTAGTTCTACCATGTCCTATGATTAAAGTCAATGCGAAACTAAAATAACCTAATTCAGGCAGGAGTGCTAATGGTCCAGAACCTTCATGAATCAAGGTTTGGGTCACTTTGCTATGCAAAGAATCATGATCAGCTTAGGCGGTTGCTGAGTGAAAAGGGAATACAAAATGGGCAGCGGAAGAAGGTCGTCATAAATGCCTACAGCGACTGTGTTACTAGTTGCAGAAACAAGGACTGTAATAATTATTTCTTGATTACTTTGTTATAAATATGTTTGCATATATATTAACCAAGTAATTTTGCTTTCTTCCCTCTCTTATCTCCTTATTATCTAACATAAGATATATTAATAATAGTTAATTGTATATCACAGTTTTTAAGTTACAGGATATCAAAAGAGAATAGTGAATATCAGGGAAGATCTTTGAATCCTCTTCTGGAGTTAAGTATTAATGTATTTTCAATGGTATGGAGGATAGCTGTATCATGTTAGATGGAAACATGACTTTGTTACTGTCTTCATTTGGATAGTAAGTATGGTTTAATAAAATGTATATGGGTGCCAAGTTGACAAGGGGGGGGCGTGATGATTTTTTGGACCATCATCTTGTCTAGTCTTCAGTACCCAGTAATTCAATCAAGTGCTACCTTACGTGTTGCTATGAAGGTATTTTTTAGATGTGCTTAAAGTCAGTTGACTTTAAATAAAAGAGATTATCCCCGATAATCTTGGTTGGCCAGTGCAATAGGTTGAAAGGTCTTAAAAACAGGGTCTTAAAATCTGAAACTTTCCTGAAAGAAGATGGAATTCTGTCTGTGGAAAAGAGCTTCAATCCATGCTGGAAAGTTCCAGCCTGACGTTTCTGATGGTCTGCCCTGTAGATATTAGACTTGCCTAGCTAGCCCGTATGATCGTGTAAGCCACTTTATTGCAGTAAATCTCTTAATATATATCTCTTACTACTTCCATGCTCTGAACCCAGACTGGTACAACAGGCATTGAAGCATGTGAATGGAGAGTGGGAAGAAGAAAGGTTAGGATATAAAATAATCATATTTTACTTATTAGGTGATGTTCAAGATAGCTGATAGGCACAGAAGCGTTTTATGAGCTGAAAAGTTACTATTAGCTTGACACAAGACTGGTAAAGAGGCTAAGAATAAGAAGGCAAGAATTTTTTTATACAGAAAAGACTAAGAAGAGATTAAATAAAAGTGGTAAATTGGGGGCTTCCCTGGTGGCGCAGTGGTTGAGAGTCCGCCTGCTGATGCAGGGGAAATGGGTTCGTGCCCCGGTCTGGGAAGATCCGACATGCTGTGGAGCGGCTGGGCCCGTGAGCCATGGCCGCTGAGCCTGCGCGTCCGGAGCCTGTGCTGCACAACAGGAGAGGCCACAACAGTGAGAGGCCCGCGTACCGCAAACAAACAAAAAAAAAGCGGTAAATTGATAACAAAACAAATATAATTTTCTCAGTAAGCCTCTTTTGCCTTCCATGCAAATACACTTTCTCTCATTTCCTCTTCATGAAGATGACTCTGAGGCCAGTTTAAGAATGATCCTGAACTGTTTGTGTTTCCATCAGGACTAATACCCCAGGATGTATAATTCCTAGGAGGTCTAAAGTACTTACGTGGGATGCATAATGTTTCCTAAAAAGGTGTTGTTGAAGATTTAGCTCTGAGGTTTTTGGAGTTTTTGTCTATCAGCAGGTAGAAATAATTTCTTTCTCTTTTTGAGCTCACCTTGTGAAAGGTAGCAACTTTGTATTTTTGTCCCAAATAAAAATTCTCCCTCTTTTTATTACTACTCCCTATTAATTAGATTATTAACTACAATGCTATATGTTTTTTTTAGCCCATGTTTCATTAACGGAATCAAGGTTATGTCAAGATTTTTCCTCACTTTTTCCCCTTTACTTAGTACATTCTATCTTACAATTAACATTAGTTCCTCCCATATACTAGCAATTGGTAGCTCTCAGTTTTAATTTTCGAAGTCATTGTGAGATTGCTGTTCCACTGAAAAGGCTTATCATTGGTCATTTTGGTCCAGCTGAAGGAGACTTTCTTAGGAGTTACCCTATACTTCCCTTCTGAGGACAAGAAGAATTCATTTGGCTTCAACTAACATGACTACTTGCTTTTATTGAATTTTCCTAGTCCTCTCTTTTCTAAGCTCTGCTTCTGGCACTATTTCACTTTGACCACTTCTTTCCATTCCTATTTCTAAACTTACCCTACCCGGCTTAAGTGTCACTTCTTTCAGGAGATTTATTTTTTAATAATTATTTATTATTTTTTTTACATCTTTATTGGAGTATAATTGCTTTACAATGTTATGTTAGTTTCTGCTCTACAACAAAGTGAATCAGCTATGCGTATACATATATCCCCATATCCCCTCCCTCTTGAGCCTCCCTCCCACCCTCCCTATCCCACCCCTCTACATCACCACAAAGCAGCGAGCTGATTTCCCTATGCTATGCAGCAGCGTCCCATTTGTCACTTCAACAAGAAGTGCTTTCTTTTCCCTGTGAATCCCTAGAGCAGTGGTGGCAAGTATGTTTCTGTTACAAACATCACTAATAGTCATGGCATTCTCCCATGCTGAGCTGTGGCCTCAGAATCCTTACGAACATAGCACCCTATGTAGTTAACACTGGAAATGAAGACTAACTGTGATCCTATCATACTTCTCAGACCTGAACTTAAAAGGAAGCTCTTTGAAGGTAGGGCACAAATCATCTTTATATTTCTCACAACATACAACACAACAATTTGAATGTATTAAATATCTAATTTAATACAGCTATCTCCCATTTATTAATAAGAACCTGTTCCTCAAAATCAGACAGTCTGAATGAAAATACTAACCAGAAGTTTATTCCCATTATTTACATGGGAAAAAATATAGCAAGTTACTCATCAGCCCCGCACTCCCAATTTCTCAAAAAACAGTACAATTTTTATACATGTCTATTTACTATTTAAAAAATTTCTTCCAGGTCACCAAATGTAATTATTTAAAAAAACAAAACAAAACATTGGAGTAACATGGCCTTTCTTAGTGCCAGCAACATCTAAGATGAATATCCCCTTTGTTGAGATTTGTCCTTCTCAAAATATCTATGTGATTTTGACATTTTATCAGTTCTATTTAGAAAATTACTTTTTCCCATGTAATTTGTTTAAAGATGTCATATTGAGTTTTAGAGATATAAATGAAATTTTTCTATATAAATATTGGCCAAAAAACTACTGTGTTAAGAAATATATATTCTATAAAGTTGTATTAAAAATGAGGCAGCCTTCTACAAGAAAAATATTTAACTCTATAGATCTGTGTATTTTTGCTTCATTTGTGTATTTAATTCATTGTTTATTCATCCATTCAACTCACATTTATTGATCACCTACCACGGGCCAAATGTCATGTAGGCATTAGGTGTGCAAACATGAAAATCAATTCCTGAAAATTAACTAATAGTCTAATGAATGGTAAACATATATAGAAAAATAATTACAAGTTAACACAATCTCTAGTAGATTTGTGGGATCATAGTGGGAGAAGTTACTAATTTTCTTATAGTGATTATTGAGGCCTCTTATAAGAGGTGGCACATGATTTACCTTGAAGAAATAATAAGAGTGTACCATGTAGACTGGTAAGAACAATTGCACAGAGTTATATTAAAAAAATGTTATGTCTGAGGAACTTCAAGAAGTGTTTAATGTCCACAATGCAAAATGTGTACAGGTGAATGGAGACAGATATGACCTAGAAGTTAGTTGGAGCCAGATTCTGAATAGTATATCAAATACTCTAGGAGTTTGGACTTCATCTCTTGGTGGTGAGGACCAAATGATGTAGGTGAGGACCAAATCATGTAGGCGATGTTGGGAAAGAGCTTTAATAAGGCCTCACTTTAGAAAGACAGCTGACAACATTGCTGATTATGGATCATAGTGGGAAGATATTATAGACAAATGTTTTTAATGCTCTAAGCCCCATGTACTATGGTAAAAGCCAGTGACATCAACATATTTTTATGAATTAGAGAATATCAATAACTGATAATTCCAATTATAAGAAATTTCCAAAAATTTGTTTCCATGTAATGAAACCTCACTGCAAGAATGGGGCTACACAGTCACTGTGGAGGAGAATATTAATATTTTATGATGCTGAAGCCTTATGATTATGCCTTAGTGTCTCATGAAAATCTTTCAGGTTCTGCTCAGACAAGGATCCTTGGAGCTAGGCATCTGAAGCAAATTGGAGACACACCTCAGGCTCTTCTTTCTATCCTATTTCCCCAGGCATCCCTTCTTTCTCCTTCTACTGAAAGCCTCATTCAAATTCCTCAGTGGAACTGACCTCATGCCACTGTTATTTAGTCATGCCTGGATATTCCCTTAACCCAGCACTGGTCAAGGATAGGTCAGGCTGGTACCCCTGCCAGACTTTACACGCAGTGTCACAAGACTCTGGCTGAAGAGGCTCAGAGAGCCAGCCTTGTGCATGCCTTTTCTTGAATCTCTAAGAGATATAAATTTGAGCAGTTCTTTATAAGAAGACTTTTGACACCCAGGGAGTTTCATTTAACTCTGATGCCTCATGCTTCCAAGTATGAGGTTAAAATGAATAGGGCTGTACCAGAGCAAACGCTACTCTGAATGTGTATTGATATGAAAAGAAATGTAAGAGAAAGTTAGCCAACCTAGAGAAAATAAAGTAGCAAATAAACATAATTGTGGGCAGTGGAATTTATCCACAACACATAGTTAAATGCTCAAGAAGTTCTCTTCTCCTTGCTTGAAAATTTATTCCCATGTCTAATGGACACACAGAAAAATATTAACACCTCAAAGGTATTCGGGATGTCTTACATCCACATGGCTCTTTTGAATATAAAAACTTCATACGAAGTTATAATATGGCAAAAATGTATTTATCAACTTGATCAGCTTTAATTAATTTTTAAATGTGATTTTGTTTAGAGGAAAATATTGTTAATAAGTAACTCTTAATCAGGCGTTGTTGTCTTGAAATTCCTCAGGTATTAAAGTTGAGAGTAAAGGTTTCTATGCAGAAGTCCACAAATTTGTTCCAAAAATTACTGAAAGAATTAGTCATTGAAAGAGGAAGAGTTTTGCTGAAGATTTTTCTTTTAATCTCTAAGAGTGTACTTTATTTGGAGAAACTAAAGCCTCAGGTTTTCCTATTTTAGAAAAAAAGATAAAATATTGAGAAAATAAGTAAATTGGGAAAAATAGAATTAAATATTTGATGTCTGTTGAATGATCTTTTTTTATGTAGAGTTTTTTAATTTAATTTAATTTAATTTATTTATTTTGGGCTGCACTGGGTCTTCATTGCTGCACTTGAGTTTTTTCTAGTTGCGGCAAGCGGGGGCTACTCTTCCTTGCGGTACACAGGTTTCTCATTGTGGTGGCTTCTCTTGTCGCGAAGCATGGGCTCTAGGCGCACGGGCTTCAGTAGTTGTGACACAGAGGCTCTAGAGCGCAGGCTCAGTAGTTGTGGCACACGGGCTTAGTTGCTCCGCAGCATGTGGATCTTACCAGACCAGGGCTTGAACCCGTGTCCCCTGCATTGGCAGGCGGATTCTTAACCACTACACCACTGTTGAATGATCTTAAATTGATTACTAACATTCTCTACCTCATTACGATATAAATGAAGAACTGCATAGCTTTCTACGGATTATACTGTTTCCATTCATACTGAAGTTATTTTATTTTGGTTTATTTGCAATGATGCTGAAATTTGTAGAAAATTGTTAGTCTTACATAACTTGGCTTTGTGAAAAATGATGTCAGCTTATCCATTCAAAGAAGATTCATATTTGGAGACTATATTTGGTTTTATTGAAAGGAAACATGCAAACCTTTCAATTCTAATTCATGTTTATATTTTTTTCTTTCTTTTCTTTAAATTTTGCAGTGGTAGGCGAAAAAGTCTTCAGTTTGGTGACTTTCAAAATGGCAATAAGTAAGTTCTAAACCCTATAGTATGGATCTTTTATACTTTAAATGAGAGCATAAATTGATATAATTGTAATTAAATACATCTTTATCTAATCACAAATGTAAATGCATGTCCTCTGTCTCAGCAATTCAATTTCTAGGAATCTATCTTACAGATATAGTTTCACATGCACAGAATAATGTATGTATAAGGATAGCCTTTGCAGTACTGAAAAATGTACATCAATGGGGATTGTTCAAATAAATTATTGTAAATCCATGCTATGGAATATTATGCAAATATAAAAAAGAATAAAGAAGTTTTATATGCAGTGAAATTGAAATATCTCCCATTTATATCAAGTGAAAAAATTCAAGACAAAAAAAAGGCTCCATATGCTTATACATATATATATATATATATATATATTTTTTTTTTTTTTTTTTTTTTTTTTTGGTATGCGGGCCTCTCACTGCTGTGGCCTCTCCCGTTGCGGAGCACAGGCTCCAGACGCGCAGGCTCAGTGGCCATGGCTCACGGGCCCAGCCACTCCGCAGCATGTGGGATCTTCCCGGACCGGGGCACGAACCCGTGTCCCCTGCATCGGCAGGCAGACTCTCAACCACTGCGCCACCAGGGAAGCCCGTTATATGCTAATATTTACGTTAAAAAATCTACATATAAATACTTATTTGTATATAGAATATCTATAGAAGGATATCCAAGAAGCTAATAATAGCAGTTGCCTTTGGGGACAAAAGCTGGGCAGAAGTGAAAAAGAAAATTAATTTTAATCATATATACGTTAATATCATTTGAACTCTGTTCCCTGTGCATTTATTACAACTTTAGAAAAATAAATTCTAAAAAAGAAAAGCTATGGTATTTATTCTTTTCTTTCTTGTTAATTTAAAATAATATATATAGATTTAACATCTTTATTGGAGTATAATTGCTCTACAATGGTGTGTTAGTTTCCACTTTATAACAAAGTGAATCAGCCATACATATACATATATCCCCATGTCTCCTCCTTCTTGCATCTTCCTCCCACCCTCCCTATCCCACCCCTCTAGGTGGTCACAAAGCACCGAGCTGATCTCCCTGTGCTATGCAGCTGCTTCCCACTAGCTATCTATTTTACATTTGGTAGTGTATATATATCCATGCCACTCTCTCACTTTGTCACAGCTTACCCTTCCCCTTCCCCGGGTCCTCAAGTCCATTCTCTATGTCTGCATCTTTATTCCTGTCCTGCCCCTAGGTTCTTCAGAACTTTTTTTTCTTTTTAGATTCCATATATATGTGTTAGCATATGGTATTTGTTTTTCTCTTTCTGACTTACTTCACTCTGTATGACAGACTCTAGGTCCATCCACCTCCCTACAAATAACTCAGTTTCGTTTCTTTTTATGGCTGAATAATATTCCATCGTATATATGTGTCACATTTTCTTTATCCATTCATCAGTCAATGGACACTTAGGTTGCTTCCATGTCCTAGTTATAAAATAATCTTTTAAATATATTTGTTTGTGGTCTTGGGGAAGATACTAAAGTAAAAGTTTAATATTATTAACAATATAGAGCAATATTTATAAGGATTTTTTTCCTCCATTATATAGTCCTAAGTCAGGCTGCTTTTTCTCATTTAAGTAGAAATGTCAGGGTCACCCATTTATTTTAGTGACCTTGAGAACAAATGGACCACCTTGTGACTATTTCAGTCATGGTGATTGGGCTTTACTGTGAAGCCATTTAAATGTATAGGGAAAATGTCCTGATCTTTGTGATGTTTGCATATGGAGAAGCATAGCACAGTTTCACAACTGGTGAGTAGCCATCTGATTTCCTTACATATACTTCTGTAACCTTGAAACTTTATTTCAAAATATATGATGAATATTAACAGAAAAACTCTATCTCTCCAACTATAGCATAGTAGTTCTTCAAATTACTCTATTTTGAACAAGCTGTTGTCAGATAAATGAGGTTTTACTGAATATAGCTATTACGAATATATTTCAAAATATTCAGGGAAGACTATATTTTTATAAGACTTGGCAACTGAAACATATGTTGGCAGAATATTTAAAACATATTTCTAGAGCATTGAAAATTCTCCCCATGCAATTATGATCCTTTAGCTATTGGCATTGTTTCCTGAACAGTCATTTTATTTAGTTTACATTTCGTATCAGAGTGTATTTGGTTCAAGACAACAATGTTTCAAACATTTGGAAAATAAAAATATAAATCCCCTTTTCATTTTCTAACCCGCCCCCCCCCCATTTTTTCATAGAATCTTGACAATTCTACGCTTGGCATATAATCAAGTGATATGATTTTCTTTTTCATTGCCCTGCTTTTCACATAGTCAGAGGGAAGGCTGAGTGATTTTTCAGGGTACCTATAGTAAGTCTTAATGAGTCTAAGAATTTGTAAAGTTAATGGAATAAAGGATTCCCTATCTGTGACTGAGAAATAGAATCATACTTTTAATTAGCACCAGTGTATAAGAGTACGTCTCTTGAGTGTATTTAGTATCTTATTACAGACAATCTTGAGTTAATGGATTATGCTGCATAGTTAATGTTTCTGATTCAATTTTTTGTAACCTCATTTTAAATACATTCATAAGATTTCACATAGTTAAAGAAGACATACATAATTTGACTATCCCTTAATATTTGTTACTCTCCCAGGCAGTAAGTTGCAATATTTCCTTTGTAATATCAGATTCTCCTTCAACAGCTTCAACAGCTCCAGAATGTCACAAGCCTTTATGTTCACATTAAGGGATACCTTTATGCATCACTATTATATGAAAGGTTGTGTTTTCTCTCATAGAAGCTATCACATTCCCTTAAATTCTCCCTATGAAAAGGAAGAAAAAAAAGAAATTAAAAGAGTTGGTTTTCTGTTCTAGCTATATATATATTGAAGGAGAGATGGTCCACGTAATTTGCTGCCATCCTGATCAACAGTCTCAGGGACGGGCATACTGCTCTGCAGAGATCTGTCATCTTTGATGCTAGAAGTGGCAGCAGCCTGTAAGTTTTCAGTAATCCATTATCTCAGTAACAACAACAACAGCAACAAGAATAAATTAAAATTCCATCTGCTAGATACCTTGATGCTTATTTATAAGAGACTAGATATTTTGCAGTCACAATTCAGATGTGTACTTATTTAAGTTGATTTTTTTTTTTTTTTTTTTTTTTTTGCGGTACGCGGGCCTCTCACTGTTGTGGCCTCTCCCATTGCGGAGCACAGGCTCCGGACGCGCAGGCTCAGCGGCCATGGCTCACGGGCCCAGCCGCTCCGCGGCATGTGGGATCTTCCCGGACCGGGGCACGAACCCGTGTCCCCTGCATCGGCAGGCGGACTCTCAACCACTGCGCCACCAGGGAAGCCCTATTTACGTTGATTTTGTCTTTATATTTTAGTAAGTGAACTTAACGAGGTTGTGGAACTCCCATTTTCACGATGTAACCTGCTTAATCTAGAAAATTCTAGAAAACGAAGTCACTTCTGGTTTGCCAACAATCTCCCTCCTGAGGGAGTCTGACATAAATGCCATTGTCTGGACTTCCCTCTGCTACGGTATTTCTTGTTCTGTCTGATTCTGGGGCTCTGTAGACTGACATCCACAGCTACTTTCCCTAGTCCCTGTGGTCTCTGGTCATGTGGTCTCTCCACCTGTCCCAACTCCTGGCCAAAGTTCATTCAGTCTAAAGAAGACCCTGTGAGTGTGCTTCTACCTCTCCTCACCCCTTGGGAGTTGTGTGATCTCATTTGCCCTCCCTACCACTCTTAGCCCCACTGGACTTTGTAAGGTGTGTCCTTAGGTTCATCCATGGAAACACCTCTTTGACCAGTTTTTAATCTCTCTCCAGGTGTGTCTTGATTTCAGGCACTTCTCCAAGTAAAGAATTTCAAAAAGCTTGAAATTTCCTTAGATGTTTCCTGTGATGTAAGGTATAAATTTTCTCTACTGGGATTTTGCCAATCCTTTCTGGGTATTTATATCCTATTTTCTTTTCTCTCCACTTCAACAGGTCAAGACTCAAAAGAGGGGATCTGGCGCTCTTTTCAGGAATTCAGAGAGCATCGAAACCTTAAATTATTACCTTCAAATATTCTCCAAACTCCTTCTTTTTCCAGAGGTCTGTGTGTGTTCAGCTATTCCCTGTGTAGCAGGGAAGCTGCTCTTTGGATACCATCCTCAGTTCTCCTTCACTCTGTGCTTGTTTCATAGACTTTATTTAGTCTTCTAGGCTCTGCCTCCTGTTCTTCCAAGACAAGCCTATTTTGTAATTCAAAACCACAAACTGAAAACTGTCCCCATAATAAATGTAAATAACTCTTTGGCTTTTAGACAGTTGTGTTTATGAATTTCAAAATCCATTTAGCTTCTCAGTTGAGTTCTTTGTTCTAAGTGATACTTGGATGCCCTACTCAGGACCCCAAGGATAATATTACTACCATTTTAACAGTGCAGAGAAGGATAAGAGTAATAGGAATGGGGGAAAAAAAGAGAGTTGACTGTCAAACTGCCATTCACTACACATTCATGCATCACATTTCAACAGTACGTTCGTGAAGAACACAGAAATCTTCATTACTACATCTTACAGACAAAGGAATAGAGTCTAAGACATTATTTTTCTCTAGGATCACACATCTGGCAAAAACAAACTAGAACCTAGAACAAACTAGAACTCCTTTGAGTTCTTGTAATACGTCATGGTAATCCTCTGATATACTTTACTCTGTTATCTATTTTATTTTTGTTTTAGCTGCCCTAGGCTCCCCAAGAATAGACTTTTATAAATTATTTACATGAACATTCTATATTTGGTGTGGCAGAGGAAAGGCACAAAATGACGTAGTAATGAAATGGCAGCATCCAGAATTTCAGATTTATGCACAACATACCTAATATAACTTTCCACGTTTTATATTTTAAAACAAGATAACTCCTCTCTCTTAGTAAGCCACCTGAAATCCACATTGACAATACAGTTTATTAGATTTATATATGTGTACAGTACATTTAAAGAACAGAAGTCTAACAAACTAACAACTCATCTTAACTTCAGCATTTCATTGTTATACTGCAGTCCTGCAGGTTGTATATACATATGCTCAATAGGGAAAGAGGCAGGTGCTACACACATTGTAATATAGATTCTTGTAGGAACTGGATTTTATCCTAAGTGCAATGAGAAGCTACCGGAAATTATAAGCTAGAGGATGAAGTGGTCTGATGACCATTTCTTAAAAGACAAATCGAACTGCTGAGGAGAGACCAAGTTGAGAAATTGCTGTGGTGAAGCAGGAACGTAAAGGTGAGCAGAAGCAGAAAAGAGGCTGCTAGAGCTGCCCATGCAAGAGATCCCTCCGTCTGAAGGAGGGCAGTGCAGAAGGAGACAGAGGTAGCCAAGTTAGGATCTGTGTTGGAGATAGAGTAGATGGGACTTTCTGTACTCCTTACCTGGGTTCAGACTACAGAGGGATAAGAGAGGTCAGAAACTCACTATAATTATCTCTTGTGGCTAAACACATTTAATTCAGCTTCTCTGCTAATCTAATATGAAACCTGCCAAAAAAAAAAAAAGAGAGAGCTCAATGTACAACAAATAGCAAATGCTTTAATACCACATACTCTAATAGTCTTAATTATTCATTATCATTTCAAAAGGCACAATGTTTAGAAAAATCATTCAACTAAATGTTGGCACACCAAAATAGACAGTTAATTTATGATTATCATTAATATTAGTATTGTTTTAAGGCCATTGGAATGGGACTTTCCGTTTTTTCCTAGTCCAAGAAGGGTTTATTTTTGTTGATCTTCTTGGCCTGGTGTAAAACCTATCTTTTGAGATTGGCATTCCCCAGTGACTAAGTGGTAAATTATGCTGTCTGGAAAGTTATTGTGAGTTCCACTGTGGTTTTGGTTCAGTAGGTTTTTATGTATTTTTACAAATTTTGTACATACACCCAGAGGCTTTTTGGCACTGGCTACATTTTGACATTCAAGAAAATAAATATGAGCCCTTTAACAGTCTCCAATTCTAGATTCAGCGTTTTAAATATATTGAAATATGTATATGAGGAATTTTCTGAGACGTGGAACAGAGACTCATTTGGCAAACATTTTTACCAATATTACAAAAAAGACCTTTCTCTGCAGCTCATTTGATTATATATTTTTTAGGTCATGAGGGGTATATTTTGAATTTGAGCTCTGGAACTTAAAGGAAGTATACTTAATATTCTGGAGATATGTTTTGCATTTTCAGAGACTGGATAAGACCAATGCTAATTGATTTAACCTATTCCTGGGAAAACTCTCAAGCTTATAGTCAACTTGAATTATAGTCAACAGTGTAGTGAAATGCAAAAAGGTTTATGTGGAAATGAAGAAAATTCACTTTTAAAATAAAGCATAACTATTTCAGGAACATAAACGGATGTATTTGCTAATCTTCTTCCCCTCCCATTCATCAAACTAAAATAATCCACTGGCAAAGTAAAGCCAAATGGCATATTCTACTGAAAGTTCAGTTTATAGTGACATAAAACCCTATAATTCTCATATGCATAATTAACCTTCCAAATTGCCTGTTAATCACACAAGTAAATTTATAGCAACCAAAGGAATCTTATGGTTATTAAAGGTAAAAAATTACTAAATATTCAGACTTATATAACATACATATTGGAAATTACCCCTGACCTTGAAACTGTGTGCCTCATTCAGGAAGTTATGATACACACTGACACATAGGTAATGGCGGTACTTTAATAAAGGGGAATTACTTTGTACATAATGACACCGAGACTATGTTATGACAGAGGTATACAAAAGTTTCAGAGGCAGCAGTAGTAGTTTGAGGCATAGGATTCTTGGTTCTGTTGTTATTTTCTGCCTCATAGTACCCTCATTTTGCCCACTGTTTTTTCATCTGCCAAGGGATGTCAGCAACTCTTGTCTCCTACCACCTTGAAATGTTGTCAAGGATCTCATATTTTGCTCGGTAATCCCTTGAGATCTTTGGATGAAAAGAACCATAAAAATCTAAAATGTTTTTCTAGGTGGGTGCTTCCAAAATTGGTCCTTTTTAGGGAGCCACCCACTTGGATATTGGATACCCTCCCTGTGTAATGTGGAAAAAGCGGTTGGTGAAAATGTACTCTTCTAGCATCACCAAAAAAACAGACGTCTTTATTGTTTAGAAACTGAAACACACCCATTGGGGAGTACTTCATCATCATTTTTTTTTTAAGTGAATGAAAACATCACAAGTTGAATTGATGAAATGCAGGATAAGTGCAAACAGACTACATCCTTCCTCTTTCAGTCACAAGGAGTGGTGGTCCGCCAATTCTCCCCCTTTGCACCCTCCCTGTCTAGTAAAGAGCCCTAGTTGGCTCATAAACCATGCCCCTATCTGAGCTACAACTAATTATGCCACTGTTGAGTCACCAACAGAAAATCCCACAGGCTGGTTGCTTTCCTCTTTGTGGTATAGGGCAGTGATCTGAAAGAGAATTTTTTCTCTTTTCATCTGCATTATTTCCACCCCCCCCTTTTCTTACTCATTTTCATTTCCTCCAATTTCTAATTATCATCCCTACTTTACCCATCCTTTTCTAATCTCAAGGGCTATTTTAAAAGTATGCTTGTTCACCAGATGCAACTCTCCAAGGGCTCATTTGGAAAAAATAACAATCTTTTCTGTCCCTCCAGCTGCCAAAAGTCATCTTGAGTCATGTTTTTGACTCAATTGACAGAAACACTTAATAGAAACGGTTGGCCTTTCCCAGAGTTTCTTCTTACTTGCCATTCCATCTTGTTGATTTTAACTGACTGATAGGATGCAGCATTTGACCAGAGTAGCTTACCTGGTCATCATCCTTTGTATTTTTCCTGTCTCTGTTAAACCTGGCTAAACCAGTCAGACGGAGTGGGTTATAAGCAAAATAAGTGACTGTCAGTAAGCATTCCAGCTCTAGAGTATCTTGTTTGAAACATTCTGGCAAAGTTATTCCCCAAATTGAACCGGATCCTATATGCTAAAGAAGAAATTAGGTAACCTACTTTCTAAACAATATTATTTCTAAATAATAATAATAACAATAATAATAATTATTATTTAAGATGCTTCCTTAATAGTGTCATGGTAACAACTCAATGTGAATTACTTCAGAACCATGAAGAGAAACTTGTTTCAAATAGACACAATATTTGTTTACTTTATGAATCCAAGCAGAGCCCAAAGGAACTACTGCTGATCTTCACTATTTATCTTGTCAAAGTAAAAGTTTTTAAAAGTTGAAAAGTGTGAATCTCATACAAATATAGAATAAACATAGCAAAGGTTTACTTAACTTATTAATGAGGTTTATCACTCAGGGTTCAACCAGGTAAGCAGAATAAGTAAGATATATGGATATACCACTCCTCCTGAACACATTTATTGATTTTTTTGCTTTATTCCAAGGCACTGTTTTACAAATTATGAGGACTGCTTAAGCAAATCTGATATCCCAAAGGTCAGAAAGTCAGGAAGGGAACATCACAAGCAGGCTGGCACCCACAGCATGAGCCAAAGGTTTTTGTGACAGGCAGTTAGGAAAGAATGGTTAAAAGTAGGTTGGAACCCAATAGAGCTCAGGGTGTGTCCTCAGGGAAAGCTTAGACCCTTTTTAAGGCCTTCCTACAGAATACTTAACTTGTGGGCCCACCCAAAGTAATCTCCCTAAATTAAAGTAAAACTGATCAGGAACTTTACATCTGCCAAATCTCTTCATAGAAGCACCTAGGATAGGATTTGATTGGATAACTGGAAGAATACAGATTCATGCTAGAAAATGGTTGCTGCTTCTTTTTTGTCCTCCAGCTCTCAAGAAGAATATCTCTGTAGCCCACCATATCTGGAAACATACTAGAAAGGCAATTCTGGAGAATGTAGTTTATCCTAGGCAAGTTGACACACCACAAAAGCCATATCTGAATATTTATAGACTCTATTCTAAGGTCTGAGTGTGTTCTCCCCAAATTCATACATTGCACCTTAACTCCCAAAGTTGATGGTATTAGAAGGTGAGATCTTTTGGGGAGTGATTGGATCATGAGGGCAGAGCTCTCATAAATGAGACTGGTGTCCCATAAAAGAGGCTCCAGAGATATTCCTAGCTCCTTCTGCTGAGCAAGGACATGGTAAGATACAAACTGGTTAATGTTCAATAAGGCAACAAAACTATAACCTTTGAGGCAATTGGTTCCATCAGACAGAAGACAATTTACATCTCTACCAGACAAAAATCCACAAGTCAAGATGTAACTTCACAGACTTTGAGATTTAATTAATAATAAACAGCAAGTCAAACATAGGCCTAGATGATTAAATGATTTTTGTGTGGGTCTACTAGGCAATGTTTCAGTATAACATCCTTTTGGTTTAGTTCCAAGTATAGTTTTTATTTTTCATAAAAATTTATTAAATATTTCATCTACTTTTATTACTAAAGAATAACCTTTTCTTGAGAGTTTAGATTTCCTGAAATATTATATTCTATCTGCTTAAGCAGAAGTGAGTGTTCCTTTTGCAATTTAATGGTGATATCTTTTGGTCTTCTCAGATCTAGACACATATAACTACTAACCCTTCCTGAGCTATAACTGTCTATCACAGGAGTTTCTCTGTGTACAAAAATGGGAAATGTGTTCTAGGTACATGAGTCACTTGAATCTATAGGTCCCAAGCAATTAGAAAGGAAGAAAGAAAAAAAGGGGAAAGAAGATCTTTATTTTACTTAAAGGCCCTGAATAAGGGTGACAGAAATATTAGGAAGGGAGAATAAAAGGAGGAAAGAGGAGAAGCATTATTTAGTTGTGAAAATATTTTTCTATGAGGAAATAAGACATAGACCCCAATTTAAAAATAATCAATTGACAATATATGAACAATAAGAGGAAAGAAAATGGTATGTCTATTGAAAATTCCATGCTATTAAAGCTATATATTACTATTTTGAATCCAACTGATTAACCTTTTTCTTTCCTAAACTGAGGACCATATCCTATAAACCAATTATTAAGTAAATGTTCCTAAGTATACATTTCAAATGCACCTTGAAGTTAACAATTTGGAGGAAAAACCAAAAAAGTCATCTATGCACGTATTTTTCATTTGTCTTAAAAAGATTACTTTGTAATAGAGTCACTACATTCCTTACTGAGATCTTTAATACAATTGTTTAAGAGTTTTTACCTCATATCAATGAAGACATCACTAACGTTATAAATAGAAAATTCATATTTTAAACTACAAATACTTGTGCTCTGAACACATTCATATTTATATGTATTCAACCTATTGTTTCACTTTAGATGCATTAGGAAGTTATTGCAAGAAATACATAATAAACGTCTAACACATTTCTCTCTCTTCACTGACTCCTTTCCCAGTTATCAACTAATCAGCTGTCAACATCATTATTCTAAAATTTAAGGATCTTTGTTTTACTTTCTGGCTTAAAATGTTTCCATGATGCACAGTGCCTACCTACTGGATGAATGCCACTTACCTAAGCATGGTAGTCAAGGTCCTTCATGATCCAGACCTTATTATCTCTCTAATTTCAATTTCGGCCATTCACAGTCAGCTTCTATGTGCACTATACCTCCTCCAAAAGGAAAAAGACTTGTTATTTCCCAAATCCTCACATAAGCCTTGCTGTATCATATTTTCATGTATAATTACCCCTGCAAGAAATACCCTTCACCCACTGTCATTCTCTAAAGCTTCTATTCATCCTTAAAAACAGCTTAGATTCTCTTCCTCTGAGTAAGCTTTCACTATCCTTTCCTCTTCCACCCAGGCAGCTAAGTAAAACTCTTCTGGGTTCTAATGACACTCTCTGGGGATAACTGCTACAGCCCTCAGCTTATCAGTGATTCAGAAGGCTTTTGTGCAAGTTTGTTTCACCCTGAGTGCTGATGCTTTTCTTTCTTTCTCTTGTTCCCAGAATCTAACTCAGGGTTTAATTAGGTAATAGTTGCCTATTCAAAATAAACATTTGTTGAATACTTAATATATTCAGGTCCTCTGATCTGGTGCTGGTTTTGGGAAATTAAAGGAGGTAAGTAGAGAAGCCATTCATCTGAGGTCATGGACATTCTATTACCTTTATTTACTAGTGGGTCTCAAATTTTACCCTGGTTTGAATCTCTTTGTTAAAACACAGATTGCTTGGCCTCCTCCCAGAGTTTCAGATTCTGTAGGTCTAGCCTGGAGCCACATAATTTGCATTTCTAACCAGCATCCAGTTGCCGTTTCTGCTGCTCAAGGGCCACAATTTAAGAACTATTGCTCTATATCCACACAAGGACCAAGATGCTAAAAGAAAATATGTATATTTAATAAAAGCTTATCTAACTGTTCTTGTTTTATTTATAAAGACAACCTTAGTACAGAATATGATTTATTCTGTTCCTTTCTAAATCAAGAGACATAAAAAGATATTTTATTTTACATTATTTATATATATTTTATTTTATTCAATAATGAAGATCAATATTCTGAGTTTTCCATCATAATCATATATTTCCCTCCCCCTTCCCCCTCCCCCTTCCATTACTTTCCCATATGTTTAACAGATGCATTTTTTAAAAAAATGTTGACAATGTTAGTTTTCTTTCAAAATAGTGGAACTTAACTCTTTTGCAGGGAGGGAGAGATTATCATAACCCTGCATCTTCCCATGAAAGCAATTAACCCATTCTCCAGAAAACTGTATATACAGAACTGAGAGTACAGAAATAAAACATAGAGCTATGGCCAATTGCTTTTTGACAAGGATGCCAATTCCACTCAATGGGAAAGAATAATCTCTTCCACAAATGGTGCTGGGACAATTGGATTTCTATGTGCAAAAGAATTTCATTGAACACCTACTTTATTTCATATACAAAAATTGACTAAAAATGGATCAACAATATAAGTGCTAAAAACTGTAAAATCTTAGAAGAAAACCTAGGGATAAATCTTCATGACCTTGGGATTGGCAATGGATTCTTAAATATGACACCAAAAGCACAGCAGCAACCACAAAAAAATAAGTTGAACTTTATCAAAATTTAAACATTTTGTGTATGTAGGACATTATCAAGGGGTTGAAAAGATAGCCTAAAGAATGGGAGAAAATATTTGCAAATCCTAGATCTGATAAACATTTAAAATTCAATATATTTAAAGAACTCTTAAAACTCAACAAAAAGACAAACGACGGGCAAAGGACTTGCATAGACATTTCTCCAAAGACATACAAATGGCCTATAAGAACATGAAAAGACATTCAACATCGTTAGTCACTAGAGAAAGGCAAATCAGAACCACAATAAGATATCATTTCACATGTACTAAGATGGATATAAGAAAATAAAATTTAAAAATGAAAATAATGAGTGTTAATGAGGATGTGGAGAAACTGGAATTTTGGTACATTATTGGTGGAAATGTAAAATGATGGAAAGGTAAAATGGGAAAACAGGTTGTTCCTCAAAAAACTAAATATAGAGTTGCCATATGACCTAGCCATTCCACTCCTAGGTTTATACTTCCCCCAGTTGAAAACAGGGATCCAAAAAAATGTTCAATGAAGCATTATTCACAATAGACAAAAAGTAAAAACAAACAAACAAAAAATGTGTCCATCAACAGATAAATGGATAAGCAAATTGTGATATATACATACAACAAAATATTATTAAGCCCTAAAAAGGTATGAAATCCTGATGCACGCTACGACATGGACAAACCTTGAAAACATTGTTATAAATGAAATAATTGGACATAAAAGGACAAATACTGTATAATTCCAGTTAATGATATATCTAGAATAGGGAAATTCATAGAGACAGAAAGTAGGTTAAAGGTTACCAAGGGTTTCCTCTGGGCAGGAAGGGGAGGTGAA
This sequence comes from Delphinapterus leucas, assembly GCF_059928025.1. NCBI lineage: Eukaryota > Metazoa > Chordata > Mammalia > Artiodactyla > Monodontidae > Delphinapterus > Delphinapterus leucas. The sequence goes on from NC_143145.1 coordinate 23,200,533, forward strand.
GGAATAGTCAGCAGTTCAGCCCAGGAAAATGGCCAGGAAGAAGCTGCAGAGGTTCCTGAGTGACCAGGGTGACAAAGAGCGTAGCCTGACCACAGAAATCCTGGATGTTTGGTCCCTTAGTTTTAATACCAGATTGAGGTGGTCTGGTATATGCTTTGTATGCAGCATTTTCTATTCTATCCTTGGAACTGGATTGCTATGGCTTCCTGGTGGCATGAAACTTTTGGCAGTGTTTTACAGCCTGGGAAATAATCCTGCATGAGTCAGTATGAGATTTTTAATGGGCTCTGTGAAGCAACTGATGAAAATATTTGAAACAAGATTGCCTGCAACAATTATTATTCTTTTTTGTTTGTTTCATATTTACACTGTGTGCTTATTTTTGGCGACATAAGAAGGGAATGAATATGTTGCAGTTCTTGTGAAGAGCCTAATATAGTCTATCATGCATCGTATATGCAAAAGATGCAGTCATGAAAGGCTATTTTTCTCTCCTAAGTTGAAAATCAGAAACTCTTTGAAAACAGTGTTTGAAAGTGTATGCTGTGGTTTTGGTGAAGTATGATTTTCTTGATACAATAATCATTCCAAAAAAATGCAATAATTTAAGACCATTTGTATTCTGCTACAAACTACATGGTTGAATAAACAGTTAAATGCTTGTAAATTAAAAAAATTTTTTTATACAGCAGGATCTTTTTAGTCATCAACTTTATACACAACAGCGCATACATGTCAATCCCATTCGCCCAATTCACCACACACCTCCCCCGCCATTTTCCCCTCTTGGTGTCCATACGTTTGTTCTCTACATCTGTGCCTCAATTTCTGCCCTGCAAACCGGTCCATCTGTACCATTCTTCTAGGTTCCACATATATGTGTTAATTTACGACATTTGTTTTTCTCTCTCTGACTTACTTCACTCTGTATGACAGTCTCTAGATCCAACCACGTCTCAACAAATGACACAATTTCGTTCCTTTTTATGGCTGAGTAATATTCCATTGTATATATGTACCACATCTTCTTTATTCATTCATCTGTCGATGGGCATTTAGGTTGCTTCCATGACCTGGCTATTGTAAATAGTGCTGCAATGAACATTGGGGTGCATGTGTCTTTTTGAATTATGGTTTTCTCTAGGTATATGCCCAGTAGTGGGATTGCTGGATCATATGGTACTTCTATGTTTAGTTTTTTAAGGAACCTCTATACTGTTCTCCATAGTGGCTGTATCAATCTACATTCCCACCAACAGTGCAAGAGGGTTCCCTTTTCTCCACACCCTCTCCAGCATTTGTTATTTGTAGATTTTCTGATGATGCCCATTCTAACTGGTGTGAGGTGATACCTCATTATAGTTTTGGTTTGCATTTCTCTAATAATTAGTGATGTTGAGCAGCTTTTCATGTGCTCATTGGCCATCTGTATGTCTTCTTTGGAGAAATGTCTATTTAGGTCTACTGCCCATTTGGGGATTCGTTTTTTTTTTTTTTGTGGTACACGGGCCTCTCACTGTTGTGGTCTCTCCTGTTGCAGAGCACAGGCTCCAGATGTGCAGGCTCAGCGGCCATGGCTCACGGGCCTAGCTGCTCTGCGGCATGTGGGATTTTCCTGGACCAGGGCACGAACCCGTGTCCCCTGCATCAGCAGATGGACTCTCAACCACTGCGCCACCAGGGAAGCCCTGTTTTTTTAATAATGAGCTGCATGAGCTGTTTATATATTTTGGAGATTAATCCTTTGTCCGTTGATTCATTTGCCAATACTTTTTCCCATTCTAAGGGTTGTCTTTTCATTTTGTTTATGGTTTCCTTTGCTGTGCAAAAGCTTTGAAGTTTCCTTAGGTCCTATTTGTTTATTTTTGTTTTTATTTCCATTACTCTAGGAGGTGGATCAAAAAAGATCTTGCTGTGATTTATGTCAAAGAGTGTTCTTCCTATGTTTTCCTCTAAGAGTTTTATAGTGTCCAGTCTTACATTTAGGTCTCTAATCCATTTTGAGTTTATTTTTGTGTATGGTGTTAGGGAGTGTTCTAATTTGATTCTTTTACATGTAGCTGTTCAGTTTTCCCAGCATCACTTATTGAAGAGACTGTCTTTTCCCCATTGTATATCCTTGCCTCTTTTGTCATAGATTAGTTGACCATAGGTGTGTGGGTTTATCTCTGGGCTTTCTATCTTGTTCCATTGATCTGTTTCTGTTCTTGTGCCAGTACCATATTATCTTGATTACTGTAGCTTTGTAGTATAGTCTGAAGTCAAAGAGTCTGATTCCTCCAGCTCCGTTTTTTTCCCTCAAGACTGCTTTGGCTATTTGGGGTCTTTTGTGTCTCCATACAAATTTTAAGATTTTTTCTTCTAGTTCCGTACAAAATGCCATTGGTAATTTGATAGGGATTGCATTGAATCCATAGATTGCTTTGGGTAGTATTGTCATTTTCACGATATTGATTCTTCCAGTCCAAGAACATGGTATATCTCTCCATCTGTTGGTATCATCTTTAATTTCTTTCATCAGTGTCTTATAGTTTTCTGCATACAGGTCTTTTGTCTCCCCAGGTAGGTTTATTCCTAGGTATTTTATTCTTTTTGTTGCAATGGTAAATGGGAATGTTTCCTTAATTTCTCTCTCAGATTTTTCATCATTAGTGTATAGGAATGCAAGAGATTTCTGTGCACTAATTTTGTATCCTGAAACTTTACCAAATTCATTGATTAGCTCTAGTAGTTTTCTGGTGGCATCTTTAGGATTCTCTATGTATAGTATCATGTCATCTGTAAACAGTGACAGTTTTACTTCTTCTTTTCCAATTTGTATTCCTTTTACTTCTTATTCTTCTCTGATTGCTGTGGCTAGCACTTCCAAAACTATGTTGAATAATAGTGGTGAGAGTGGACATCCTTGTCTTGTTCCTGATCTTAGAGGAAATGCTTTCAGTTTTTCACCATTGAGAAGGATGGTTGCTGTGGATTTGTCATATATGGCCTTTATGATGTTGAGGTAGGTTTTCTCTATGCCCACTTTCTGGAGAGTTTTTATCATAAATGGGTGTTGAATTTTGTCAAAAGCTCTTTCTGTATCTATTGAGATGATCATATGGTTTTTATTCTTCAGTTTGTTAATATGGTGTATCACACTGATTGATTTGTGTATATTGAGGAATCCTTGCATCCCTGGGATAAATCCCACTTGATCATGGTGTATGATCCTTTTAATGTGCTGTTGGATTCTGTTTACTAGTATTTGGTTGAGGATTTTTGCATCTATATTCATCAGTGATATTGGTCTGTAATTTTCTTTTTTTGTAGTATCTTTGTCTGGTTTAGGTATCAGGTGATGGTGGCCTCATAGAATGAGTTTGGGAGTGTTCCTTCATGTGCAATTTTTTGGAAGAGTTTGAGAAGGATGGGTGTTAGCGCTCTCTAAATGTTTCATAGAATTCACCTGTGAAGCCATCTGGTCTTGGACTTTTGTTGTTGGAAGATTTTTAATCACAGTTTCAGTTTCATTACTTGTGATTGGTCTGTTCATATTTTCTATTTCTTTCTGGTTCAGTCTTGGAAGGTTATACCTCTCTAAGAATTTTTCCATGTCTTCCAAGTTGTCCATTTTATTGCCCTAGAGTTGCTTGTAGTAGTCTCTTAGGATGCTTTGTATTTCTGCAGTGTCTGTTGTAACTTCTCCTTTTTCATTTCTAATTTTATTGACTTGAGTCCTCTCCCTCTTTTTCTTGATGAATCTGGCTAATGGTTTATCAATTTTGTTTACCTTCTCAGAGAACCACTTTGAGATCTCTGGAGAGCGATCTCTGGGAGAGCTTTTGTCGTTTGATATTATGTGGAGCTGGGAGGTCTCTGGTGGACCAATGTCCTGAACTCGGCTCTCCCACCTCAGAGGCATAGGCCTAACAGCTGGCTGGAGCACCAAGATCCTGTCAGCCACACAGCTCAGAAGAAAAGGTAGGAAAAAAAGAAACAAAGAAAGAAAGAAAGAGAGAAAGACAGAAAGAAAGAAAGAAAATAAAGTTATTAAATAAAAAATAATTATTAAAAAATATTAAAGAGTAATTAAAAAAAAAGAAAAGAAAGAAGAGAGCAACCAAACCAAAAAACAAATCCACCAATGATAACAAGCACTAAAAACTATACTAAAAAAAAAAACCCCAAAAACAAAAACAAAAAAAATGGACAGACAGAACCTTAGGATAAATGGTGAAAGCAAAGCTATACAGACAAAATCACACAAAGAAGCATACACATACACACTCACAAAAAGAGAAAAAGGAAAAAATTATATATATCGTTGCTCCCAAAGTCCACCACCACAATTTTGGGATGATTCTTTGTCTATTCAGGTATTCCACAGATGCAGGGTACATCAAGTTGATTGTGGAGATTTAATCCACTGCTCCTGAGGCTGCTGGGAGAGATTCCCCTTTCTCTTTGTTCACACAGCTCCTGGGGTTCAGCTTTGGATTTGGCCCTGACTCTGTGTGTAGGTCACCTGAGGGTGTCTGTTCTTTGCTCAGATAGGATGGGGTTAAAGGAGAAGCTGATTCGGGGGCTCTGGCTCACTCAGGCCGGGTGGAGGTAGGGGTATGGATGCGGGGCAAGCCTGCGGCGGCAGAGGCCGATGTGACGTTGCAGCAGCCTGAGATGCGCCGTATGTTGTCCCAGGGAAGTTGTCCCTAGATCACGGGATTCTGGCAGTGGCGAGCTGCACAGCCTCCCTGGAAGGGGGGTGTGGATAGTGACCTGTGCTCGCACACAGGCTTCTTGGTGGCTGCAGCAGCAGCCTTAGCATCTCATGCCCATCTCTGGTGTCCGTGCTGATAGCCGCGGCTCACGCCTGTCTCTGGAGCTCATTTAGGCAGTGCTCTGAATCCCCTCTCCTCACGCACCCCAAAACAATGGTCTCTTGCCTCTTAGGCAGTTCCATACATTTTCCCAGACTCCCTCCCGTCTAGCTGTGGCGCACTAGCCCCTTCAGGCTGTGTTCACGCCGCCAGTCCTCTCCCTGCGATCCGACCGTAGCCCAAGCCTCAGCTCCCAGCCCCCACCCGCCCCGGCAGGTGAGCAGACAAGCCTCTCGGGCTGGTGAGTTCTGGTCGGCACCGATCCTCTGTGCAGAAATCTCTCTGCTTTGTCGTTTGCCCTCTGCACCCCTGTTGCTGCGCTATCCTCTGGTCTGAAGCTTCCCCTCCTCCACCCCCCGTCTCCGCCCGTGAAGGGGCTTCCTAGTGTGTAGAAACATTTCCTCCTTCACAGCTCCCTCCCAGTGGTGCAGGTCCCATCCCTATTTTTTTGGTTCTGTTCTTTCTTTTTTCTTTTGCCCTACCCAGGTATGTGGGGAGTTTCTTGCCTTTTGGGAAGTCTGAGGTCTTCTGCTAGCGTTCAGTAGGTGTTCTGTAGGAGTTGTTCCACATGTACATGCATTTCTGTTGTATTTGTGGGCAGGAAGGTGATCTCCACGTCTTACTCTTGTGCCATCTTGAAGGTCTCTCCTCTGTTAAGTTTTAATAACCGTATTTTCATACACACCAAAAGAAAAATATACTTTTTAAAATATAAGTACTCTCTGTTTTTTTTTTTTAAAGAAGATGTTGGGGGTAGGGGTTTATCAATTAATTTTTATTTTATTTTTGCTGTGTTGCATCTTCGTTTCTGTGTGAGGGCTTCCTCTAGTTGTGGCAAGCGGGGGCCACTCTTCACCACGGTGTGCGGGCCTCTCACTATGGCGGCCTCTCTTGTTGTGGAGCACAGGCTCCAGACACGCAGGCTCAGTAGTTGTGGCTCACAGGCCTAGTTGCTCTGCGGCATGTGGGATCCTCCCAGACCAGGGCTCGAACCCGTGTCTCCTGCATTAGCAGGCAGATTCTCAACCACTGCGCCACCAGGGAAGCCCATCTGTTAAGTTTTAATAACCCTAGTATAAGATTTAAAATATTTTATGCACAACTCAAAGAAACTTTATATACTGTGAGCCAATGATGTAAGAAGAGCAGCTCTGGCCTTTTATTAGCAGTTATGATTTGTAGCAATCTTTATTGCCAATTTTCATAACTCTCCTTCCTCTTTTTTTCTTTTCTTTTCTTTTGTTTTCCCTCCTACAATCAAATCTTGAACTAGAGAGTTTGGCTCCTGGGATCAATCTCCACCAGACAACATGACGCAAAACTTCCATCTTGTCCCACACTTAAGCTGTTCCTGGCTGGAATTCAATCATATATAACACACATGGCTATTTCAAATTCAATAGAATTTGAAAAAAAAAGTTTGCTTCTGAGGAGACACTTGCTGTATACTAATAGGTATTATTTGAGGCTAGAAATATTGGAATTTAGAAGAACCCCTTGATAACTTCTCTTTTTCATATGTAACCAGGTTACTGAGGAATCTGAATGGCAGGTGTAGGATATAAACAAGGTATTAATCGGTTTTTCATCAACCATTGTCTTCAATTCCATCTTAGATTTTCCTTCTTGAGTCCTGAGTCCATCTGAGTAGATATGACAGCTTTATGTGTCAATTAGTCTGAGTCAAATAAACTCATTCTCACTTCAACTGAAAGACTTTATTTCCCCATTTTTCCTGCCTCTGAGATTGAGCTGACCTACAGTGTGGATGGTATAATCTGTTCTTTCATTCTTGCTATCCTCTTTACTTGTATTCCTGGCTCCTACTGGGGTAAAGAAGGCATGGAGGAAAGAGGAGTAATCATTTGGAGCCTGAGGTGCTGTTACAAGTATTTAAAAGCTGAATTTCTTTTGGATGGAACTTGTGGGCTTATGAAAATGTCTATTGGCATCCTTATATTGAACAGTTTATGATATGGAAGTATACTCCGTCTAACCACAGAAACCCTTCTTTAGCTCTCTCCACTTCACCTTCACCCACAGGTATACACTCTAATGTCTCACTGCTGAATCTCCTCACTGTGGAGGATGCCTTCTTTGACAAGTTCCTCTAAAGAAACTTTGGGTGAAGCTAATTTCCAGACTTTCCACTGGTACATGGGAATGTACCGCGCTAGAAATTGGTTGTGTATCAAACCCATTTCCTTTCCTTTCTGCAAACAAAGCTATTCTGCATTTCCCAGATTTCTTTGAATCTGATATGGATATGGTTGAGTTCTAGCCAATGAAATGTGAGTGTAAGTGCCATTTCCAGGCCTGGCGCACTAAAACTTCCTATCTACAATCCTCCATGTTCTTTTCACATCTGCCTAGATGAGCACAGAGACCTTGGAAGGAGCCTTTGAAAATAATGGAACCACAAAATAAAATAAATCTGGATCCAATTAATGAAAAGCTCCTTTGTAATTTTCATAAGCAAGAAATAAATTCTATCATACTGGAAGTATAATACACTTTGGAGCTTGTCATAGCAGCTAGCAGTACTTTAACTAATTCACACATGCCTTCTAGCTAGGCTTCTCTGTTTTAGCAGATAAAAATAAAAGGCATCAACTTAAATTTCAGATAAACAAGAAATCATATTTAAAATAAGTATGTCCCATGCAATTTTTAGGACATGTTTACACTCGACATTATTTGTTGTCTAACTGAAATTCAAAATTAACTGGGCACCCTGTATTTTATGTCAACCCTAATTCTTACTCCACTAAAAATGGACTTATATGGCACTCCCAATGCTTCTCTCTCGTCATCTCATTTTATGTGGTTACCCATCTGGAATCTAATTTTCAGAAATGTGTAGAAGAGAACCAGCTTTCAGCCTCTACATTCACATATGCCTTGAAACTCCAAGGGGATACCTGGCAGTCTCACCAAAAACTCTTCTACCGAAGTCCACCTTGACACAAGTTTCTCCAGCTCAGCAACCATCCATCTGGGGGATGTTACGTGAGCCTTGCTTTCAGTAGGCTCCCCAATTTCTATGCATGATTTTCTTGGAGCCCAATTAGCTTTGTCTGGGACAGAAAGTACCACCATGTTTCTTAATAGTAACTGAACACTAAGAATTCTTTCCTCTGACAAATTTGAGCCATTTTTTAATTTGGCTTAGAAGGAGTAATGGGAGTAAGGAAGCAGAAGGTCTGGTCAAATATCAGTAAATCCTGTGACTATGTGTCTCAAAGCTCCTCTTCAGAATGTGGAGAAGCTTATTAGCTAATGTTCTTTTTTATCTTCAGCAGGAATTCTGAGACAATGGAAAAGATTCCATTCTATTACGATCCACTGAAGTTCCATTCAATTACATATCTTTAGATGATCCCCCAAATTGGGAAAATGCAGTCATTTATTTGCATACACTTAATTTCACTTCCAAAAGACAGCATTAGACAATCAAATGTAAAATAATATTTCTTTTGGCTAACGTAATTTTATGTCCTTGAGTTCACATCTTCAATAAATTAAGGTTATCAATTGGCTCAGAGTTTACCAAACTCTTTGGAAACCCACATACTATGTGATCTGTGCTTTTGTTAAGTGCTTTGTATTATTCTTTCTTGTGTCATTATAATACGATATTTGGCAAAATATAACACTAAATATTAGGCTAGAGTTTCGTTTCTTCATTTGTTTTAGATAATTTGACATATATTTCCCCCAAAGTTTGATTTCTAAGAAGGGTATTATATATTTCTTCAGTAAGTGCAGTACAAATTAGTGCACTGAAAGAGTATTTAATAAAATAATTTTTTCAGGGTTAAAAGGCAATAATGCCTCTGAAAAATGACAGCAACACAAATTTTCAAATCAGTTTGAAGAAAATGAAGTATTATTTAAAAATAATATATGAGAGAGAAGAAACTGAAACTCCAGCAAAACTGATTACAAGGTGGACAAACAACAAGCTTAGGTCAGAGACAAACATATATAATACTACTTTTAAGTTTTCAGCATCAGTTCCATCCATGAGTAGAAAAATGAAAGTAGAAAAGGAAAGGGATGCAAATCACATAATCATTTTATGTTATTTATATCATACAATGTTCTGTTTTCTCAATCTAATTTTCTGTAATTAGTGTCAGAAAAATTTGGTTTAATAAAACAATACCGTTTATTATAGGATAGATGCTAAAAACAAAAACAAAATGTATGGTGATCTAATATCTATTTAGCAAAAAGGAAGGAAGCCATTCAATGGAAATCAGATTTGATATTTTACATTACATGTTTCACTCATTATGAAGAAAATATTGAAAACATCTGCAAAAAATGGTAAATAAAACAGAATGTATGGAGCTTTATTCTTAACCCTACATAGGTAATATTAGTTTAGAACAGGGCTGGCAAACTTTTTCTGTAAAGGTCCAGATGGTAAATATTTTAGGATTTGTGAGCCTTAAGGTCTTTAAAACAAGTGCTCAACTCTGCTGTTGTAGTGAGAAAGCAAAGAACACATAGATGAGTAAGTATGGGTGTGTTTCAGTAAAACTATTTATAACTCCAGACTGTTGGTTAGGTTTGTTCCAAGGGCCAGTTTGTCCACCTCTGTTCTAGAATAAGTACATAATGTATTATTGCCACTCTCAAGCACAAAGACTGTCTTCTGACCCTGATTAACTTCTCGGTTTGCAAATAATTGCGAGTTCTTGTTCATGCCAGTGTTAATGTCACAGCAAGCCTTGCCCTCCCTTTGAAAGTTATGATTGGTATATTGAAAGGTCTATTAATTTCTTCAGAGCTAGAGATTTTAAAGAGAATGGACTCTAAATCAGATCTAATCATTTGCCAAGCTCCTTGTGGTTTTAAACTGATGAAAATGTTGAGACAACAAAGTCTACTATTCAAAAGCAAAATGATTCTTTCTAGAAGGATTATGCTTTTCTTAATTCATTTGGTTTTATTTTTAATTTGATTCAGGGAGAATTCAAGTATAGGACCTAGGTAATTTTGCTTTCAACAGTTGAGCTTTCTTGTCAAATATTTATAATTTATTTACATGCAATAAAAGGCATTTAAATTAATTATCATACTTTTGGCTGGAGCTTTCTCTGCCTAGCAGATCACTTCCTTGAAATGACTTTCCTGATGCACTGTTTCATTCATGGGATGAATAGTATTATGACTTGAAAAATAGCCTCTTGATGGCCAGGCACATCTGTCTCCACCTCTGAATCCCAAATGTATGTAATTCATTTTTCACTAATTCATAAAAATTCAACAGCTATTTGTAGAGACCTAGTGTGTACAGCATGTACTTGATGTTAAGCATTGGATGAATTTTGGCTACATATATAGACAGGGTTGAGTTGCTATTTGTGAAATCAATTTAAAAAAAAGCATAAACCCTCCAACTGAATAAAAACACAAAATAAATTGTATTCTTATGCGTAAGGAAATATTTCTAGCATCAATATCTTAAACCACCGAGGGTGAGATAATGACGAATCCTATGGGAACTGAATGCCCTTTTAAAGATTTCTAGTGAACTTTGTTCAAGTAGAAAACTTTGGACTAGTTTCCAAAGTTATTTAAAGATTTAGATGCCTCAGTTTCAATTTTCTCTTCCTCTGGTCCCCCTAGAGACAAATCCTTGCTGCATTTTATTCTGTCTCTGAGCCACTTTTGGTTTGGTTTCTTTTTTTTTTTTTAACATCTTTATTGGAGTATAATTGCTTTACAATAGAGGGTTTTCATCATAAATGGGTGTTGAATTTTGTCAAAAGCGTTCTCTGAATCTAATGAGATGATCATATGGTTTTTCTCCTTCAATTTGTTAATATGGTGTATCACATTGATTGATTTGCATATATTGAAGAATCCTAGCATTCCTGGGATAAACCCCCGTTGATCATGGTGTATGATCCTTTTAATGTGCTGTTGGATTCTGTTTGCTAGTATTTTGTTCAGGATTTTTGCATCTATGTTCCTCAGTGATATTGGCCTGTAGTTTACTTTCTTTGTGACATATTTGTCTGGTTTTGGTATCAGGGTGATGGTGGCCTCGTAGAGTGAGTTTGGGAGTGTTCCTCCCTCTGCTATATTTTGGAAGAGTTTGAGAAGGTTAGGTGTTAGCTCGTCTCTAAATATTTGATAGAATTCACCTGTGAAGCCATCTGGTCCTGGGCTTTTGTTTGTCGGAAGATTTTTAATCACAGTTTCAGTTTCATTACTTGTGATTGGTCTGTTCATATTTTCTATTTCTTCCTTGTTCAGTCTTGGAAGGTTGTGCATTTCTAAGAATTTGTCCATTTCTTCTGGGTTGTCATTTTTATTGGCATAGAGTTGCTTGTAGTAATCTCTCATGATCCTTTGTATTTCTGCAGTGTCAGTTGTTACTTCTCCTTTTTCAATTCTAATTCTAATGATTTGAGTCTTCTTCCTTTTTTTCTTGATGAGTCTGGCCGATGGTATATAACTTTTGTTTATCTTTTCAAAGAACCAGCTTTTAGTTTTATTGATCTTTGCTATTGTTTCCTTCATTTCTTTTTCATTTATTTCTGATGTGATTTTTATGACTTCTTTCCTTCTGCTAACTTTGGGGGTTTTTTGTTCTTCTTTCTCTAATTGCTTTAGTTGTTAGGTTGGGTTCTTTATTTGAGATGTTTCTTGTTGATTAAGGTAGGACTGTATTGCTATAAACTTCCCTCTTAGAACTGCTTTTGCTGAAGCCCATAGGTTGTGGGTCGTCGTGTTTTCATTGTCATTTGTTTCTAGGTATTTTTTGATTTCCTGTTTGATTTCTTCAGTGATCTCTTGGTTATTAAGTATTGTATTGTTTAGCCTCCATGTGTTTGTGTTTTTACATATTTTTTCTTGTAATTGGTATCTAGTCTCATAGCGTTGTGGTTGGAAAAGATACTTGATATGATTTCAATTTTCTTAAATTTACCATGGCTAGATTTGTGACCCAAGATATGATGTATCCTGGAGAATGATCCATGAGCACTTGAGAAAAGTGTGTATTTTGTTGTTTTTGGATGGAATGTCCTATAAATATCAATTAAGTCCATCTTGTTTAATGTATCATTTAAAGCTTGTGTTTTCTTATTTATTTTCATTTTCACTGATCTGTCCATTGGTGAAAGTGGGGTGTTGAAATCCCCTACTATGAATGTGTTACTGTCGATTTCCCCTTTTATGGCTGTTAGTATTTGCCTTATGTATTGAGGTGCTCCTATGTTGGGGGCAAAAATATTTACAATTTTTATATCTTCTTCTTGGATCGATCCCTTGATCATTATGTAGTGTCCTTCTTTGTCTCTTGCAATAGTCTTTATTTTAAAGTCTATTTTGTCTGATATGAGAATTGCTACTCCAGCTTTCTTTTGATTTCCATTTGCATGGAATATCTTGTTCCATCTCCTCACTTTCAGTCTGTATGTGTCTCTAGGGCTGAAGTGGGTCTCTTGTAGACAGCATATATATGGGTCTTATTTTTGTATCCATTCAGCAAGCCTGTTTCTTTTGGTTGGAGCATTTAATCCATTCACGTTTATGGTAATTATCGATAAGTATGTTCGTATTGCCATTTCATTAATTGTTTTTGGTTTGTTTTTGTAGGTCTTTTCCTTCTCTTGTGTTTCCTGCCTAGAGAAGTTCCTTTAGCATTTGTTGTAAAGCTGGTTTGGTGGTGCTGAATTTTCTTAGCTTTTGCTTGTCTGTAAAGGTTTTAATTTCTCCATCAAATCTGAATGAGATCCTTGCTGAGTAGAGTAATCTTGGTTGTAGGTTTTTCTTCTTCATCACTTTAAATATGTCCTGCCACTCCCTTATGGCTTGCAGAGTTTCTGCTGAAAAAATCACCTGTTAATCTTATGGGGATTCCCTTGTGTGTTGTTGTTTTTCCCTTGCTGCTTTTAATATTTTTTCTTTGTATTTAATTGTTGATAGTTTGATTAATATGTGTCTTGGAGTGTTTCTCCTTGGATTTATCCTGTATGGGACTCTCTGTGCTTCCTGGACTTGATTAACTATTTCCATTCCCATATTAGGGAAATTTTCAACTATAATCTCTTCAAATATTTTCTCGGTCCCTTTCTTTTTCTCTTCTTCTTCTGGGGCCCCTGTAATTAGAATGTTGCTGCGTTTAATGTTGTCCCAGAGGTCTCTGAGACTCTCCTCAATTCTTTTCATTCTTTTTTCTTTATTCTGTTCTTCAGTAGTTATTTCCACTATTTTATCATCCAGGTCACTTATCCGTTCTTCTGCCTGTTATTCTGTTACTGATCCCTTCTAGAGAATTTGTAATTTCATTTATTGTGTTGTTCATCACTGTTTGTTTTCTCTAGTTCTTCTAGGTCCTTGTGAAATGTGTCTTGTATTTACTACATTCTATTTCCAAGACTTTAGATCATCTTTACTATCATTATTCTGAATTCTTTTTCAGGTAGACTGCCTATTTCCTCTTCATTTGTTAGGTCTGGTGGGTTTTTGCCTTGCTCCTTCATCTGCTGTGTGTTTTTCCATCTTTTCATTTTGCTTAACTTACTGTGTTTGGGGTCTGTTTTTTGCAGGCTGCAGGTTCATAGTTCCTGTTGTTTTTGATGTCTGTCCCACTGGCTAAGGTTTGTTCAGTGGGTTGTGTAGGCTTCCTGGTGGAGGGGACTAGTGCTTGTGTTCTGGTGGATAAGGCTGGACCTTGTCTCTCTGGTGGGAAGGTCCACGTCTGGCGGTGTGTTTTGGGGTGTCTGTGGCCTTTTTATGATTTTAGACAGCCTCTCTGCTGATGGATGGGGTTGTGTTCCTGTCCTGTTAGTTGTTTGGCATAGGGTGTCCAGCACTGTAGCTTGGTGGTCATTGAGTGAAGCTGTGTCTTGGTGTTGAGATGGAGATCTCTGGCAGTTTTTCGCCATTTGATATTACATGGAGCTGGGAGGCCTCTTGTGGACCAATGTCCTGAAATTGGCTCTCTCACCTCAGAGGCACAACCCTTATGCCTGGCTGGAGCAGCAAGAGACTTTCATCCACATGGCTCACAATAAATGGGTGAAAAAATAGAAAGAAAGAAAGAAAGACGGAAGATAAAATAAAATAAAGTAGAATAAAAGAAGTTATTAAAATAAAAAATAATTATTAAGAAAAAATATTTAAAAGTAATTAAAAAAAGAAAAAAAAAAGGACAGACACAACCCGAGGACAAATGGTATAAAAGCAAAGCTATACAGACAAAATCACACACAGAAGCATACACATACACACTCACAAAAAGAGAAAAAGGGAAAAAATATATATATATCTTTGCTCCCAAAGTCCACCTCCTCAATTTGGGATGATTCGTTGTCTATTCAGGTATTCCACAGATGCAGGGTGCATCAAGTTGATTGTGGAGCTTTAATACGCTGCTTCTTAGGCTGCTGGGAGAGATTTCCCTTTCTCTTTGTTTTCACAGCTCCCGGGGCTCAGCTTTGGATTTGGCCCTGCCTCTGCGTGTAGGTCGCCGGAGGGCGTCTATTCTTCGCTCAGACAGGACGGGGTTGAAGGAGCCGCTGATTCCGGGGCTTTGGCTCACTCAGGCCAGGGGGAGGGAGGGGTATGGATTGCAGGGTGCGGGGCGAGCCTGCGGCGGCAGAGGCCGGCGTGATGTTGCACCCGCCTGAGGCTCGCCGTGCGTTCTCCCGGGGAAGTTGTCCCTGGATCCCGGTACCCTGGCAGTGGCCGGCTGCATAGGCTCCCTGGAAGGGAGGTGTGGAGAGTGACCTGTGCTCGCACACAGGCTTCATGGTGGCAGCAGCAGCAGCCTTAGCGTCTCATGCCCGTCTCTGGGGTCCGCGCTTTTAGCCGCGGCTCGCGCCTGTCTCTGGCGCTCCTTTAGGCGGCACTCTTAATCCCCTCTCCTCGCGCACCATGAAACAAAGAGGCAAGAAAACGTCTCTTGCCTCTTCGGCAGGTCCAGACTTTTTCCCGGACTCCCTCCCGTCTAGCCGTGGAGCACTGACCCCCTGCAGGCTGTGTTCACGCCGCCAACCCCAGTCCTCTCCCTGCGCTCCAACCGAAGCCCGAGCCTCAGCTCCTAGCCCCCGCCTGCCCCGGCGGGTGAGCAGACAAGCCTCTTGGGCTGCTGAGTGCCGGTCGGCACCCATCCTCTGTGCGGGAATCTCTCCTCTTTGTCCTCCACACCCCTGTTGCTGCGCTCTCCTCCGCGGCTCCGGAGCTCCCCCGCTCCGCCACACGCAGTCTCCGCCCGCAAAGGGGCTTCCTAGTGTGTGGAAACCTTTCCTCCTTCACAGCTCCCTCCCAGTGCTGCAGGTCCCATCCCTATTCTTTTGTCTCCCTTTTTTCTTTTGCCCTACCCAGGTACGTGGGGAGTTTCTTACCTTTTGGGAGGTCTGAGGTCTTCTGCCAGCGTTCAGTGGGTGTTCTGTAGGAACTGTTCCACATGTCGATGTATTTCTGATGTATCTGTGGGGAGGAAGGTGATATCTGTGTCTTACTCTTCCGCCATCTTGAAGCTCCTCCTGGTTTGGTTTCTTAAGTGTAACAAGAAGAATTTGGGGGCTAAAATTACGTGCTCATAAGTACTGTCATGTATAGACTTATCAGATGCTCACCAAACTTCTGTCTTCCTATCTCCTATTAAAGTGCAACTTACTCTCATTATTCATGGTAGTTATATTTTATAAAGTTGCTGTGAACACCAAATTAGTGAACCTTGAATCACATTGCTCTTAGGGGAGATTCAGGGTTAGATTTCTAGGAGTTGCTGTCACATTGTTTGTCAATCAATCAGTACAGAGTCTCATTTTATGTGTGTTTTTTTTGATACTCTATGCATGTCTACAAATGAGCATGAAACTGCTTTGAATATTGTTTTGGGGGTTACAAAAACATTTTAGTGAATAGGTGAATTTGTTAATATGGAATCTGTAATAAGACTGACTGTACTTTTGTCCTATTTTCTTCCTTTATGTTTTCTACTTAGTTTTTTTTTCAAGTTATAACAAGGTGGAAAGGAAATAAATCCTTTTTACTATTTGATTTATATGTTTTCTCCACTTAATTTGGCAGGATGTATAACTATTATTCTTATACTGATATATTAATATTTATTGATACTTATTATGAGGGCTTACTTTCCCACTTGGTAAGGAATAGAAAGAAAAGCTGACCAGTAGATATAGCAGGCAATCATATACAATTTGTCTTAAGGTGCAACTCTCATAAGGTGATATTAAGAAATGGAATAAAATGTATTATTGAATTGCCTTACAATATATTTAGCTTCTGCTTAAATGATGCAAATCTGTACAAACTTAACTCCAGTAATAATAATTTCTGACTATTTTAAGTAATGTATTTTCAAAGTCCAAATTCTATGCTACATAAAAAATAATTATGTCCACACGTGGTTAAGTCTTCTTCACATGCTAGAAAAAGTTATGATTATAAAATTTGAGTTTATTAAAAGTATATGGTACCATATTTTTATTTTTCCTAAGGAAACCTTAGAATATATCCACAGTTATTCTGTTCAGATCAGACCCAAACAAAAAAACATAATTCTTGGCACATAGTAGGTGCTCAACAAATGTTGGCCAAATAAATGAGCAAATGACTCAGTTTATAAATATTACAACCTAAAGAATTAGGAAAGATTTATCCTCCAAAATTCATCACTCTAGGGATTTAGAACCCTTTAAAAAATCTTTTTTTAATACCTTTATTTTTTCCTATAATGCTGATTTCAACATACTTTGACAACTAATCTCATGGAATAACAAATAATCATATTTCACTATAAATCACTATGAGTTAAAAAAACACAAAACACTGTTTTGGCTTTTCTATGCAATTCCAATATCATTACCAGCTTACTGACATCTAACTAGCTAACCATTCAGTTTATGTCTCTATACTTTCTCATTAACTTTACATTCTTCTTCTAGTCCAAGAAAAAATGAAATCAATACAAACAAGTGATAAATCAATAAAAGAACATTACTAGAAAATCCGTAAATATTTGGAAATTAAAAAATATATTTCTACAATAATGTATGGGTCAAAGAATGAATTAAAATGAAAATGAGAAAATATTTTGACCTGAGTGACAACAAAACATTATATATTAAAACACTGGAGTGCAATGAAAACTATGATTCGAAAAATATGTATAGCCTTGTGTCAGAAAAGGTGAATAGATAAGGATTAATGAGTTAAGCATTGCTTTAAATACCTTGGAAAAATTTTGGCAAATGACACCTAAAGAAAATATAAGGAAATAAATGACAAATATAAACCCCAAAATTATTAAGCTGGAAAACAAACACACATTATACAGCCCTAACAAAATTAAAAGCTGATTCTTTGAAAAGACAAAAACACTGATAAGCACCTGAATAAACTGAAGAATAATAAAAAACAAAGGAGACATAACAATCAATAAGAGGAATGGAAAAGGAAACATCACTAAAAATCTTACAGTCATTTAAAAAGTATCATTTATAATAACTTCAAAAATATTAAAAGAGCAAAACAAGAATAAATTTCACTAAAATGTGCAAGATCTTTACAAAGATACACATAAACTATAATGAACAGAAAATGTAAAAAAAAAAAACCACCCTTAATATTAAATAAAACTGTTCATGGATTGAAAGATTAAATACTGTGAAATGTCAGTTCTCCTCAAATTGATTGGTAGATTCCATGCAATCTCAACCAAAATCTCAACATCTTTTTTTCAGAACTTGAAAAGCTTATTCTAAAATTTATATAGAATTAAGATTCAAGACTAGCAGGACAGTCTGAAGTAGAAGAAAAAAAGGAAGAACTTGCTCTATTAAATATTAAGACTTTTTTTTTTTTTTTTTTTTTGCAAAACTAGTGTAGTTAAGACAGTTGTTGCTGGAAGGATAGACACATAGAGAAATGAAGCAGAATTAGAGTTCATTAACAGACAAACATAGACAATATATAACAAAGGTAAATTTTCAGAGCAGTTGGAACATAATAGGTATTTAATGAATCATGTTGGATTAGTCAGATATGCAAGTGAAAAAAAGGTAAAGTAAATTTAACCCCTACCTCACACTCTATACTGAGTGGACTGAAACTCTACATGTGAAAGGGAAATCAATAAGTCCACTATAAAATAATATAGAAAAGTGCCTCCCTTTTTGAGGAGTTAAGGAAACATTTCTTTAAAAGAACACAAAAGATAACTAACCATAAAGGGAAATATTCATAAGCTAGAGTACTTTGAAATTAAGAAATTCTGCTTATTCAAAGACACAACTAAGATAGTGAAAAGACAAGCCACAGTGTAGGAGAAGATATTTACAATACATATAATAAAAAGTGCCTATTTTCTGAAAATATAAACTTTACATAGTTAAGAAAAAATAGAAATTTTAAAAGAAAAATGGCTGTAAGAAATAAAGTCACTTCAAAGGAGAGTTTATAAAAATGCCGAAGAAACATTTAAAACGTTGCTAAATCTCATTGATACCCAATTAACAATAATTACAAAAATGTAAGTTAATCAAGAAGAAGATATGATTACATCACTACCAGAATAGTTAAAAACAGCATTACTAATAATGCCATGTGTTGACAAACATGTGGATCACCATAACTCCACACACTGTTGATATGTTTCAGCTACTTTTGAAAACTATATGATATCATGTACTAAATAGAACAGATACTCTATGATCCTTGAAAATCAACAAGAAAGAGGTTCACTTGCTCAAGGAAATGACGTTCCCAATAAGTAGATGAAACTGTGATATGTTTGTTACTGGGTTATATGTAAAAGGAATTCTCATTACCAGACAAGAGTGGGGACTGAAAGGAGAAATTTTCTAGTTCCATTTAATAATGGAAGACAATTCTAAGCAATGAACTGCTGGTGTGAAAGATTCATGCATAGTGTAGAACTATCACTAAGGCATCAAATATCAATTTGTCGGAAAATTCCTGCTGACTTTCAACAAAGGTTGCAAAGCCTTCCGCAACATGTGACTCAACTGGTGAAAAAATAAAACCGTTAGTTTAGACAAATAGGAAATGCTAACAAAACTTTCTCTGCCATAACACAAAATTATACTGAAAATGCCCAAGCTGATTGGGTCATATATCATTTATGCCTTAATAAGTCTAAAGTAGTACCAGGAATAAGTCTAATAAAAATTGTGTCCTAAGAAGGCAGTTTGTCAAATTTTAATTTTTTTTCTCTTTAAGTATTTCATAAAAGAATTCTGCACATTACAAACACTGGCATCTTAGATTTGATGATGTTCCATGTGATGTTGCCTCCCTATGATAATTCTCATATATATTCATAAGACAAAAAATATACATACAGAAAAATATTAAAAGTATTTTTAAGAATTTCATGTTAATTATAAGATCCTTCTGCGTTTCTGTACTTAAAAATTTTAATCCTGGGCACGCATCAAAAAGTCTAAAATCTGACCGATGCTAAGGGACATGGAAGGAGGCTTGCTTGTAAAGGGATCTCTGATGACTTAAATGTCTAGAGCCACTGTTCCCAGCAAATTGGTTCAAAAATGATCAGTGTATCAAGGTTTAGAGACCCAACCTCAAAATTTCTGATTCTACCTCTCAGATATAATTTGGAAATTTGCTTTTAAAGCACTACACAGGTGATTCTGATGCAAAATTAGGTTGGGGAACTACTACTGCATAGCACATTAAATGATTTTCCATAACATGAGTAGTACTCATGTCAAATTAAGAGGTGATTACACACAATAGCCACAATTTTTTGAACATCTCCTGGACAGTACTAGCCGCTAGACTCATTTAATTTACAGAAATAATGAAGTAGATATTAAAACTGTTTTTATAGATATGTACTCTTACTCTAGAGTTATCTTTATGTTTATGCCAATGAATTTGTCAGCAATTAGAGATCATATTTTAATTATGAACTCTATGTTGTACTTAAAAGTCAATAGCCCACACACTCTATTTCTTCCTTCTTGTTTTCTGTGTTTGGGCTAAGTCTGACTTTGCAAAACAAAAACAAAGACAAGAGCTATTATCGATTATATGAATTTTGTCTTGTATATCAAGCTTATTAAATAATGGGAAACATCATTCAGGCTACTCAGATGACTCTGAATATAGGGAAGGACATTTCATTCCTTCAATGTAGCATGCAACATTATAGCAAAAAAGAAAAAAAAAGAGTAAAAGCAAATTTCAAAAATCACTCTGATAATTTTTTCTCTATCCCAAGTTTTTTTAAAACTCCAATTTTTAAATTATTCCATGCTTTCTATAGTAATGATGCAAAGGAAATGTGGATATTAAGCATAGTTTTTAAGCCACAAAAATAATTAAAGAATTTAATATAGAACATACTCTAATGCTTGTTTTGAGCAGACTTTGAATAGAGTAGAAGACATCTTCTTATGTTCTCATTGAGATAAACTTTAAGAGCAGTGTTCTCAGACAAGATAAATACAGAGACAAACAAATAAAGGTGAACAATATTTTGCTACTGTTACATAACTTTGCTGGAAATTATGTCACTTCATAATATGAGAAATTTACGTGACCAAGAAATCATTGTGGTCCAAAAAGCTTTTCTTATCCTTTTATTTAGTAATATGAAAATGCATTGCGATCCCAGGTGTTCTATGCATTCTTACTTCATTTGGTCAGTGAGGAACGGATATAACAAGTTCTCACATAAAGAAACATGAAATCTTATTCTTTTGCCTGCTAACAAATATGTGATTATTTAATTTGTTATTATTTAGTCTAGGATGAGATGGACAGAAGTGTTTTCTTTTTATTGCCTATAAAGAATCGTTTTGGGGCTTCCCTCGTGGCGCAGTGGTTAGGAATCCGCCTGCCAATGCAGGGGACACGGGTTTGATCCCTGGTCCTGGAAGATCCCACATTGCCGCGGAGCAGCTAAGCCCGTGAGCCACAACTGCTGAGCCTGCGGTCTAGAGCCCGCGAACCACAACTGCTGAAGGCCTTGCGCCTAGAGCCCATGCTCTGCAACAGGAGAAGCCACCGCAATGAGAAGCCCACGCACCACAATGAAGAGTAGCCCCTGCTTGTCGCAACTAGAGAAATCCCGCGCACAGCAACGAAGACCCAATGCAGCCAAAAATAAATAAATAAAATAAATAAATTTATTTAAAAAATAATAGTTTTGATTATACAGTTAATAAAGTCAATGAAATTTCAAAATTTTCAAAATAAACTAGTTTTAAAAGTAAGTTGATCTTAGCTTGTGAGTAAAAGCTACTGATTATAAATTAATTTCATGTATTCACTTCAAAAGAACCAGCAGGACTTCTAATTGGAAACAGTTGCTGGGGGTGGGGGGAGAGGATTGATACACAAATGTGTAAGGCATGAGGCCTTGCTGTGAGTTGTCACCTGGGTGAACCAATGTGCCAGATACTTCATTGCTTCTTACTGATGCTCTCTTTGCTTTACTCTGATGGATTTCTCCCTCGGGAACAGTATGTTCTTTAACAATAATTAAACCATGGAAGAGGTATGATTTTGAAATGAAAACTGTCTTTATTCCCAACTTCCTATCCTATAGTATATCTGATTTCAAAATTTCCAACAAAACCCCAAATTTCCAACGTCACACTTGTACTTTAGTAAAATAGAACACAGTGCTCTAAATCCTGCACTGGGTTTATAGGGCCTTATTCAGAGTCTTCACCAACACAAGCAATTTGAATTGTCCATTTGTTTGGCTCT
The DNA here is from genome assembly GCF_059928025.1 of Delphinapterus leucas. Classification (NCBI taxonomy): domain Eukaryota; kingdom Metazoa; phylum Chordata; class Mammalia; order Artiodactyla; family Monodontidae; genus Delphinapterus; species Delphinapterus leucas. The sequence goes on from NC_143145.1 coordinate 23,222,150, forward strand.
CCAGTTGTTTTTAAATGTCAGGACAATTTTCTGTAGAAGGATTTGAGTTGGGTGAGAATTTCCCCTTACTTTGTCAACCAGAAGAAGGGATAATGTGATGGAGGTGTGTGGTACCTTCACTGGAAGTACATGACGAGGCAGCACATATCTGAGGTTCTGGAAATTGACTTTCTTAAATCACCCATGCCCTTGGAAAGACTCTATGTATACTCAGGAATCCAAGTTTTAAGATCATTGATTTAGAAAATTTCAATAATTTGCAAAAGGCCACACAGATTAATTGTAGTTCAAAAATCTTGACTTCAGAAACCAAGTTCTTAACCACTGGACTACAGTCCATTTATTTTTATTAAATTCTATGCAGAAAGAAATGCCCATAACTCTTTACTATTTGCAAGTATCACACTGTCTCATTTACACCTCTGATTGTACAATGACGCTATTTTAATAGCCTTTATCTGTAACTATGCCTTTTTACTGGGATTTTTTTTCACATAGTTTTAATTTCTGGAAATTAAATTTAAGCCTCAAGAAATAGTATATCAGTTGAAAATATCAAATAAACTTTCTACATTTCAAGTTAGGAAATTTTATAGTAGCGAGGTAATGATGTTTAAAAGCAATTTTTTTTCAGTGTTCAGATTTCATAGTTTGGCTACTCTACGCTTCTCTAGTTTTTTTCTTCCATTTATATTAATACAATGCTACAACATTATTATAAAATAAATATTTCAGCTTCATTCATTAGGAAAACCTCACAATTTTGTTCTAAAAACATTAATCATAGTAATTGCACTAAATTAATACTGTACATTCAAAATAATCTGTTTGCCTCTGCCAGCTGGAAATCTATTTCTCATTAGGGAACAACACACAACCGCTATAGAGGCACAAAGCTGATGTTCCTCTCCTGGAGTATTTTAACTGTTTTGCACTGTTGACAATGGACGTTATAATATTTTCCTTGTATTTTCTCAAAATATTGTGGCTTACCACCCATAATCGTTTGGAGGTATAGAAAATATTGCACTTACCTTTAAAATCCAGAAAAGGAGGGATAGAGTGAGGGAAAGTGGAAGGAAGGAAGGGAGAGAGGGAGGAAAGGGGAGAGGAAGGAAGGAAGGAAAGAAGAAAAGAAGTGAGATGTAGTTAGAAAAGAAATTTAGATTTGGAAGGAAGATTAGGTAACAACCAGGTGAATTATTTCATCTTCTGGATTGGCATATCATCATCCAGGGCAAATTTGGGACCACAACCCATATATCTTATTGAATTTCAGAGAAACAATGAATCAATTTTCCATTAGCTAAGATGAGAGAAATATATATTGATATTAAGGCTGTTTGTAAAGAAGCAGCTAAAATGATATATCATGCAATTTCAGTTGAGCAACATGAGAAGTAAAGACAGTTTTGTAGGTCTATAGGTTGGAGTATTACTGAAATTGAAAAATTTGTGCAATGAGATATTTGAATAAATGAGCTGGAGGAAGAAGAAAAAGAATTCCCAAAGATATACCTTCTTTGTTGTGAAATAGTCTCTTTTTTACAATCACGTTTTGACGACTGTCTGGTTTCTCCATATTTTATTTTGACTTTTTGTCTCTGAGTTATTACAAATAATTCTACAATAGTTGTGAAATAAACAATAAAAACCTGTGAGCTTTGGGTGCTACAGTAGATACTGTAGATATTTAATGATGTCAAAGGAAGAGCTGTGGTGTCCTGGTTTCTGCCCAACGGGGTGACCCACTGTAGCTCAAATCCTAACCTGGAAATCATTTTTCCAATCCCAAAGGGAGTAATATATAAATGCCCTGTCTGCCAATCTAGAACTGTGAACACAGATGCAGGAGACAATAATAGAAAGAGATAGTTGTAGTACCAGGTAAGTATAAAAAGAAGCCTTTTCTAGTAAATAATAGCTCATGATAAGTATTTTTCAGAGCTTATTACAGGCAAGGAATTCTCCCTAGCAATAACACTACTAAGACTGAATGCTACAATAAATAATCAGAAACGTAAGCTTTGTGCACACCAGGTATATCCTTACTGTTTGACAGAGGGTCTCCAAGTTCTCTAACCAGCTGGAGTCACTGTCTCTTTTTAAATATGACTTTACCTCCAATCCCATACTTTTTGGGTGCTCTTTACCAAAAATTTTTGTGACTAATCAAGGGAACGCCTTGTTCTCAAGAGTCAGGACATAGCTCATTCTTCTTCCCATTCTTCTACAAAGTTTATTCCTGCTACACACTGCCTCACTTTTTCTGTCTTCCAAAGAACCACTACAAAGGCTAGTGTAGGTAGCAATCTTTACTGTGAATTTTCTTGGGATGTAGCCCATTGTAGGGTGACACACAAATCATTTAGTGTCAAAGCAAAATTGTATCAGCCAGAGTTAAATACTCAAGAAAGACTTTACTTGACTATTGCAATAGGAGACTGAAGTCTACTCTACTGAAACAGGTGGGAGAGTGTTTAAGTACTAGGGGAAGCTAGTGGGAAAGTACTGGAGGTCTTAAGAAGGGAAGTTTGCCAATGTGATTAGGCCACTTTGTGTTTATTAATTGATTGATGTGTGCTTGTCAAAGTTAGGCTCCTACCCTCCCATAAAGACTGGGGTTGAGGGGCTCTATCTTAATGATTACATTTCAAAGGCTTGCCTTCCAGGTCCTTAAGAAAGACACTCCTAGTTGTTAAATAGGCAATAGGATGGGAGAAGCTTTACATCTCAAAGGGGCAGAGAAAGAATTTAGAATTTTCTAAAGTAAAAGCTCTAAGAAAAGAGAAGTCAGGGAACTAAAGTTAGGAAGAAGGCTCTCTAAAGTTTAGTTAAGCCTGGGAGAATGTTAGACATTTTGGCAATCATTATCCTAGCATCAATCTCGTTGCTCAGCCATTTTCTCTTTTCAAATTTTCCACATTCCTTTCTTTCTTTTCTTTCTTTTTTGTCTTTCTTTCTTTTTCTTTTTTTTTTCTTTCTTTCTTTCTTTCTTTCTTTCTTTCTTTCTTTCTTTCTTTCTTTCTTTCTTCTTTCTCTTCTTTCTTTCTTCCTTTCTTCCTTCCTTCCTTTCTTTCTTTTGTTATACATTATTCTTGGGTATGGTCGAAAACCATGTTCCACTTCATTTAGTATGCAGAAAAAAATCAATTCTCTCCTTTTCTTTCAGAAAATAGTATATGCTGAATGAGTAGGGTGAGGAAAATTTCATCTTTGCACCTCAAGGGCTCTTTTCCTAAGCAAGGTGTTATTCATACTGATATAAATTGAGTCAATTCTTTGTCTATGAAATCTGCTGTAGTTTGTTCTTTATTCAAACAATATATTTCCTTCATCACAAGAAAATAATGGTCAAGATTGGAACTAACATGAGACCAGAAAAAACACAGTTCAAATATGCTCCCAAACTTGCCCTTGGGCAAGTGAGTTTCATGCGTCTGCGTCTGTGCCTTTAATAAATGCAGAGGAGCCATAGGGAAAGGTAAATAAGTCAGATATCTTTGCTTCTGGAAAAGTTCTTCTTTGTTCATGTAATGTGGGTTTTACACTATTCTCTCAGGGATATATAAGTTTGTGTGCAGTCCCTTTCCTTACTAAGCATTCATTAAGCTGATTACCAAATGCATGCATTTTAGTGTTTAAAGTCTGAGATTTTTATTGTTTTTCCAACTCTGGATTGCTATTTTTATGAAGCCACAAAAGCACCTCTCAAAGGAGAGTTAATGGACTAGTTTTGCCTGTTTTCTAGTTCAGAAGAGTATTCCCCATAGGGAAAAATCATAGTTTCATTAACCATCGCTGGAGCACTTTCCTGCTTTAAAATGCCGACTTGGGACTTTTAGTGGGTGTCTGAGAAGAAAAGTGACAGAGGATTTGATGCCATTAAGTCCAACCTTCACTTCTTGGGTATAGCTGCTGCTCATTACAGAATGTCATTGTACACTAGGTTGAGGAATTTTCTCTCCTCCCTGAGGGCTCTCATGTAGGGGCAATAACGGGTCTTGATTTTTTACCTCCTTTATGAAACTAGCAAACTGATATCTGGAAGGAGACTTTGACAATCTAATGAATGACGTGTTATAATTATGCTGAAACCACTGGTCCCATGTTAACTTTTCATCAGTCACTATGTTACCGCAGAACTCATTAAAGTTGAAATGCAGATAATAGGGAATAAATAGACTGATTGTGAGTCTCTGTTAGTCAAAAATTATATCAGCAGCTGGAAGAATGAATTTTTAATTTTTTAGAAACATTGCTGTGATAGTATTATGACTTTTAAACTTCCCTTTAAATCTTGTAGGATATCTCTGTCAATTTTACTATTTTATAATCTTATGGCTTTGTAAAATTTTCCATTTGTCACTTTGACTCCATTACTCCATTAGAGAAGAATGTGTTGACGGAATAGGTACACTGGTATGTCATTTGTGAGTAAATTGTAATATTACCCAATTTGTAATATTCAGACCAAATATTGTAGATCCTCATTCCTTACACTGGATATTTGAAATGTGGGCTAAGTTATAATGAATGTGACTGTATCAGATATAGATTAATAAGCATAAGATATATCATAACTAACTTATTATGAACAATATCTTCATATTGGTGATCTGTTTCTTCTCTATTTTTAAAAATTTATCAGTCTGGCTAGAAGTTTATCAATTTTATTAATTATTTTAAAAAGGATCAATTTTTGTTTGTATTGATTTTCTCTACTGATTTACTGTTTTCAGTTGAACTGATTCCTGTTCTTTATTATCCTCTTCTTTTTGCTTACTTTGAGTTTATTTTATATTTCTTTTCCTAGTTTCTTTAGGTAGAAACTTAGATTGCTGATTTGAGAACTTTTCTTCTTTTATAATATAAACATGTAATACTGTACTGTAATTTTCTTACTGAGCACTGCTTGGCTGCATACCACCAATTTTGATTTTTTATATTTTCCTTTTACTTCAGTTCAAAATGTTTTCTAATTTCCTATGAGTCTTCCTCATTGACCCATGAATTATTAAAAAGTATGTTTAATTCTTTTATTTAAAATATTACTTAGTTCCAATTATCTTCCTATTATTGGTTTGTTTTTACTTTGTGGTCAGAGAACATATTTTGTATTTTTCATTTTTCTTACATCTATTAAGACTTGTTTTATGCCTTGAGATATGGTCTATTTTGCTATATGTTGCATGTGCACTTGAGAAAAATGTGTATTTTTCTGTTATTTTTTGGAGTATTTATAAATGTTATTTGATCCAATTAGCTGATGATGCTGTTTTATTCAGTTCTTCTATATTTTTGATGATTCCTGTCTACTTGTTCTGTTGATTACTGAGACAGGGATGTTGAAGCGTCCAAATATAATTGTAAATTTTCCCATATCTCTTTTCAGTTTTACAAGTTTTGCTTCATGTATTTCAACCTGTTTTTAAGTGCATACATCTTTAGATTGCTGTGTATTCTTTGTGAAATGGTCATTTTATTATTATGTAATGTTTCCCTTTACCTGTGGTCATTTTCCTTGCTCTAAAGTTTACTTTATCTAATATTAATGGAGACATTTCAGCTTTCTTTTAATTAGTGCTTGCATGAGACATCAATTTCCATCCTTTTACTTTTAACTTACTTACATCATGATATTTATAGTGGGTTTTTTTGTAGGCAGCATACAATTGAGTTTTTTTAAAAAAATCAATCAGACTATATCTTTTAATTGGTATATTCATATCATTTACATTTACTGTATGTTTTGATGTTTTTCATTTGCTACCAACATTTTAGTATTTGTTTTTTGGTTTGCTACGCTTCCTTTTATTTTTGTTCTATTTCTCTTTTCCAGTCTTTTTCTATGTGATTAAATTTTTTCAGCTTTCCACTTTAGTTTATATTTTGAGTTTCCTTGCCTTGCTCTGAACTTTCTATTACTGTAGTGCGAGGACAGAGAAAGGAAAAAGCAACAGGAATTTGCCTCATGTTCTTTGAATCATAGTTTCTCTGATCAGAGAGAAGAGTCCTCCCCCCTTAAAGTTTTAGGTAACTACCCATCACCTCTGCCACGACTTTGCTATCACTGCTGGCATGCTATTGCCAAGGTGTTGGGGTGGTAGGGAAGGGGGAGAAAAATAAGCAGATTTCCTTCACTGTCTATAACTCTTAGATAAACCCTTTCCTGTTACTTGGACCAGAAATAAAGAGCTTCTCCTGGAGTTTCTTTTATCTGTATCCAGTACACATGTCTGGGTTCTTAGCTACCCTTAGAGAAAGAAAAGAAAATAAACTCACTTCCATTTCAAGGGAACTTAAAGTTCTCATCTCCATCTCCCTTCCTGCTGCTACCATTTACTTTTTGGAGTTCTCAAATAGCTGGTCTATGCATTCTATCCAGGATTTATTTTTGCATTCACTGAGAAAAACAGGGTGGGGTATATGTATTTCATTTTCTCCAAACCAGAATCCTTGAAAGTGATACATAACACATAAAAAATGTCACATTTTCTTAAGGAAAAAGAAAATAGAATTTGATGAGCATTATTATATGTCGACAAACCATACATTAATTTCCTGAAATTGAAAGTTATCTAGGAAAAAAATTTTTGAAGAGGGGCAGATTAATGTAATTGCTAAGATCCCGGTGTTTTGGAACAGACTAGTTGATACTCATTGATTCTCTGTGCAACCACTCTATGCCTTAGTTTCTAAATGTATAAAATTGTATACTTGAAATACCTACATCTTAGAATAAGAAGTACATTAAAAATGAAAAGGACACAGAACAGTACTTAGCATATAGTAAACACTATATAAGTGATAGCAATTTTTAGTGTGTGATCGTGCAGTGCATGTTAGAATCCTGAAACTAAGTGGAGAATATACTAAAATAGAGAGAAAACAAATCTAAAATCTAAACTGTGGGTGTGACAGTAGAGTCAGCAATTCCTTACAATTTTGAGTATTAGAAGAGTAAATTGCTAAACTTAAGAAACAAAAAGAAAGAATATTATGTGAGAATCTGTTTAATATAATTTTGGGGCAAATTATGATAAAATATGTAATTCAAATCTATATTTTATGTTTGTGAAATTTTTGATGAAGTGATGCATCTTCCTATTGCTTACATTTGCTTAAATGGTACAATCTGCACCTGTTCGAAACAGTTCCTTCCACACAAAAGGATTACCATGAATTGCAATCACAATAAACACTGTTATATATGGTCATTATATCTGTGGCTATGGTTGGAATACTTTCTTCTTTCTTTAGTTTCTTACATTAAAAATATGTATATTTATTGAGAATGTATGCAAAATCCTATGCGAGGCTTTGACTGAGCAATTAAATTCTGCTCAAAAATTTTACTCAAAATTCATCTCAGTGAGGTGGGCTCTGTCCTCTCTATCAAAAACTTTCATGCTCTGACTTTATGTTAAACAGGAACACCTTTCCTGTTTAACTGTTTTCATCTTAGCATTTATCTCTATATAACCCATCTAACATGTCATGTATTTTACTTATTTTATTTTATTGTCTGTTTCCTTCCCTAGGATATAAACTCCATGAAAAAAGGAATTACTGTTTTATTTAGTACTTTACCACCAGCATCTTGATAATAAGCGCTTAGCACATATTAGAAGCTCAAAGAATTTGGGGAATAAATGTTTTAATGGACAGTTATGATTTTTACTTCTTAATATATACAGTGATTATGAAATATCAAGTATATATATATCTGAATTTAATAATAACCCACATTGGTGCATTCAGAATGTAAAGAATAATGCTTATGGGGAGGCAGTATGGTGCAGTAGTAAGAGCAGGTCTGAGTTCACATCCTTGCTCCAATACTCATTAGTTATATAACCTTGAGAAAATTATTTCCTCTCTCTCAGTTTCCTAATCTGCATAAACAGTAATGTGAAAGACAATCCTTGTTTTAAGTATTAATTAAGTGAATGCATTCAAAGATTTTTAACAGTGACTAGTACAAAGGAGACTCTTAACAATAGTTAGCAATTAATATGATTAGTTACTCAAAACTCTCTGTATAGTAAATAGAACAGGAATTCTTTTACTACTTATTATTATTTAGCACTCTTTTATTTCAGATAATTGATGACTGACCAAACTGGAACTTGCAACTAAATTCTTATAAATTTAAAGCCATGTAATTTCTTTTATATTGCATCATTTTCAAGTATTTACTGATTTTCACTGCAGGGCATATTAATGTGCTCCATACTGTGGAGGGTATAAAAAAATCCTGATACACTGATGTTCATCATGGCATGTTTATAATGAGAAACCACCAGCAACAACCACCCAAGTGTCTGATAAAAGAGATTACTGCTGAATAAAAGTGGTGAGAGTGGACATCCTTGTCTTTTTCCTGATCTTAGAGGAAATGCTTTCAACCTTTCACCATTGAGTATGATGTTAACTGTGGGTTTCTCATATGTGGACTTTATTATGTTGAGGTAGGTTCCCTCTATATCCACTTTCTGGAGAGTTTTTACCATAAATGGGTGTTGAATTTTGTTAAAAGCTTCTTCTGCATCTATTGAGATGATCATTTGGTTTTTCCCTTTTTTTGAATTTTATTTATTTTTTTATACAGCAGGTTCTCATTAGTTATCCATTTTATACATATTAGTGTATATATGTCAATCCCAATCTTTTATTCTTCAATTTGTTAATGTGGTGTATCACACTGATTGATTTGCAGATATTGAAAAATTCTTGCATCCTTGGGATAAATCCCACTTGATCATGGTGTATGAGCCTTTTAATGTTTTGTTGGATTCAGTTTGCTAGTATTTTGTTGAGGATTTTTGCGTCCATGTTCATCAGTGATATTGGCCTATAATTTTCTTTTTTTGTAGTATCTTTGGTTTTGGTGACCTCATAGAATGAGTTTGGGAGTGTTCCTTCCTCTGCAATTTTTGGGAATAGTTTCAGAAGGTTAGGTGCTAACTATTCTCTAAATGTTTGATAGAATTTGCTTGTGAAGCCATCCAAGGAAGACATACAGATGGCCAAGAAGCACATGAAAAGATACTCAACATTGCTAATTATTAGAGAAATGCAAATCAAAACTACAGTGAGCTATCACCTCACACTGGTCAAAATGGCCATCATCAAAAAGTCTATAAACAATAAATGCTGGAGAGGGTGTGGAGAAAGGCAACCTGCCTACACTGTTGGTAGAAATGGTACAACCACTATGGAGAACAGAATGAAGGTTCCTTAAAAAACTAAAAATAGAACTACTGTATGATCCAGCAATCCCACTCCTGGGCATATATCTGGAGAAAACCATAGTTTGAAAAGAGTCATGTACCACAATGTTCATTGCGGCACTGTTTACAATAGCCAAGATATGGAAGCAACCTAAGTGTCCATCAGCAGATGAACGGATAAAGAAGATGTGGTACATACATACAATGGAATATTACTCTGACATAAAAAGAACAAAATAATGGCATTTGCAGCAACAAGGATGGAACTAGAGATTATTATACTAAGTGAAGTAAGTCAGACAAAGACAAATATAATATGATATCACTTATATGTAGAATCTAAAAAGATGGTACAAGTAAACTTATTTACAAAACAGAAACAGACTCACAGATATAGAAAACAAACTTATGGTTACCAAAGGGGAAAGGTGGGGGAGGAGGGATAAATTAGGAGCTTGGGATTAACATATACACACTACTATATATAAAACAGATAATCAACAAGGACCTTCCGTATGGCACAGGGACCTCTACTCAATATTCTGTAATAACCTATATGGGAAAATAACCTGAAAAAGAATGGATATATGTATATGTATAACTGAATCACTTTGCTGTGCACCTGAAACTAACACAACATCGTAAATCAGCTATATCCCAATATAAAATAAACATTAAATTATAAAAAGATTATTACTTAAAATACGAGCACTAATAGAATGAGGCAATGCATTTTCATGAACATTAGATGCATATTAAATATCAGTAATTGAACATGGGGATCTGTATATAAAGGATATTTCTAGGATGTAGGTTTGGAGCACTGAGCTGTGTGGTAGATACAGTAATGCACTATCCAGGTCTCCCTTTGAGGAAGGATTCTTTTCTTTTGGCTTAACAGAATGGAGTCAGATGACAGCTCCTGCAGGGTTTCCCCTACTGCAGAAAGCTGCCTTGCCCCTGGTCACACCCTTAGGGAGACCCACCGCAAGTGACAGAGGTGGAGGTATAAAAGGCCAGCCATTTTGACCCATTGCACAACACACCTGATGGGTCATTTTCAATCCTGAGCTTTTTTTGTGGAGTTGCCATTGAAGCTTGACTTGTCTCTGCCCAGTTCTTTTTTCTTCTCCCTTCTTCCTCAGGTATTGATCTCAAGGATCCTTCTTAGTAAACACTCTGCATTAGCTGTTTACAGTCTCATTCTCAGAGTCTGATTTTCAGAGAATACATCCTGTGGCAGGACATATGAAAGGGGACTTTGCTGGCAGCTCAGCCTTTTACTCTTAGTCAGAAAACTGCAAAACTTTTCCCTAGATAAATCGAACCAACTTGTAGTATTCTTGGAAGTTGAATAATGCTCTCTGTATAGCCTTCCCCATCCTGGAATTTGAGGGCCCAGTATTTTGAAGCCCAGAAGCCCCCTATATTTTAACCTAAAAATAAAATATTTAGGTTGACATGCTGATAAGCCAGTTATCTTTACAGAGACCCTGGTCAGTCTTCTATTCTTAGGAAACAACCACCAGAAAATAAACTTTAAATAATTCATGTGTGGCACTTAGGAAAAAAAATCAAATTTACTAAGACATGCTAGATTATCACAGTATTAGCAAAAAATTTAGATAAGCTAATGCCTAGCTACTAGAGTAGTTATCCCAGGCAAAACTATATATTCAGTTTCTAGCATTTAGTGTTGTCAAAAATCATAGCAAAAACCTTAGTGTATGAAGAGAGAGAGGCTATTTGAAGGAAAACTTCAATTTCTCTTCACCAAGATACCAGCCAGTGTGGATCACTACTTTAGATTACATGATCTGTGACCTTACACTGTGATATTTCTCCAAACAGGAGGCTGACATTGACCCTGTGTATTTCCTATATCTGCAGATGAAATTCAACTATCTATAAGACTCCTTTTTATTAGAAGCACTTGAGACTTTGCTATTCTTGCAAAGTTTATAAATTTGTAAGAGTGGAAAACTTGAGAATTTTCTTTTTCTTTCTTTTCCTTTTCTAGAAGCTTACTAAACTTCTAATTTTTTGTTTTTCTATCAGTCTCATTTTCCTCAAACTGTAGTGCTCTCTCTGTTTTGAGAGCTGATTAATGATAGTTTCTCGTGGCCGGTGTTCTTAGTGCACAATGCTGTTTGCACTGTCTCTTGCTCTGGAATTTCTTAGGTCAGTGAAATCTGCCACCTAAGGGAGGATTCCTCTTCACATTATTTTCCCCATCAAAACACTCGTTCTTAGCAGAATCTTCACCTGAAGCTGTATTTATTGCTTCTTGGAACCTAGTGAAGATGAAAACTGTCAAAACCCTTGGATCTCATCATATACTTCTTATGAACATTTTATCTGGAGTAGTTTTAGATATACAGAAAAGTTGTAAAGATAGTGCAGAGAATTGCTTTACACTCTTCATACAGTTTATGCTGTTGTCATCATTTTACATTATTGTGGTACAATTCTCAAAACTAAGAAATTCACATTGGTACATTACTATGAACTAAACTCCAGACTTTATTTGAATTTCACTACTTTTCCATCAATGTCCTCCTTTTCTTCCAGAATCACATCCAGGTACCACATTAAATATAACTGTCTTGTTTCCCCATTTTCCTTTGTGACAATTTCTTAGCCCTTCCTTGTCTGTGACGTAGACAGTTTTGAGGAGTCTGGTCAGGTATTTTGTTGACTATCCCTTAATTTGTGGTTGTTTGATGTTTTTCTCATAATTAAACTGGTGATCAGTCAGTCAAGGTGGTCCTTGTCAGGTTTCTCCCCTGTAAGATTACTCTTTCTCCTTCTCTCCTTTATGGAACGAAGTCTCTAGGCACAGCCCACACTTAAGAGATGGGAATTATGTTCTACCTCCTGGAGAGGGAGATGACTACATATATATGATTTGGAATTCATCTATAAGGAAGATATTACTCCCTCTTCCCCTATTTATATCTTTACTCAATCATGTATTTATATTATTATGAATGAATATATATCTATATTTCATTTTATGTTATATTATTTATTCTGTTAAATTGTTCCAGCTTTGACGGATGGGAGCTCTTTCAGGTTAGCTACTACAGGTGTATATCTCTTTGAAATATCTCCGTATTTTTTTTTTTTGAGTCTTTCTTACTTTTTGATACCACAAAATTCTCCTGGCTCATCTTGTGTTATCCCTGCTACATTTTTCCTCCCCAAACCAGCCATTTTCTCCTAAGAAGCCCTAGTACTTTTTATTAGAGCATGGTATTTAGAAACCAAGATCTGGGTAATGGGTGTGTTTGTTGCCACTGAATGTCATTGCTCCAAGTCCTTTCAGCACACAGCTAGGTAATATATGCTTGTATACTAACCCACAAATCTATAACTGTTTCTGTATCTCTTCACCTGTATATATATATAATGTTAAAAATGCATACTATGTCTCTCATTCCAATTCAATACCACAGGGTTCATTCTAGTCTTCTTTCCTTCCCTCTCTGACAGTAAGAAACCTAGTTTGCAGTCACTATAATTCATTTACCTATTTATTCAATCTCTGTATATATGTAAAGCAGCTTTAGAATTGTTATCTGCATCTCTGTGAAATATGGTGTTGGTGTACACTTCCGTTGTCTATAGTTTTACAGTTTCCAGTGAAAATATTGTTTTCCAAACTTATTTACCCAAGCTTCTTTTTAAAAAATTCTCACTCCCCTTAGGACAGCTATGTTTATATTCATAATATAATTAAATTCATTTACCACTGTCTACATTCCATCCTGGAAGCTATTCATTCATTGATGGACATTTAGTTTTTTTCCCATAGTTAGCTGTCGCAAACAGTGCTGCAATGAACATGAGAGTGCAGATATTTCTTTGATATCCTCAATTCTTTTGGATATATACCAGAAAGTGGGGTTGCTGGGTCACAGTTCCTTTTTAAATTTTTTGAGGAACTGCCATATTGTTTTCCATAGCAGCTGCATGATTTTGCACTTCCACCAATAGTATGCAAGCGTTTAAATTCCTCCACAACCTCGTGATTCTGAGAATATTTTCATATACTTGTTGGCCACTTGTACATCTTATTTGGAGAAATAAAGCGTGCTGTGGAGGTGGATTCATAATTCAACCCATTTCTCAAAACTTAAAGAAAGACAACCTATGGAACAGGAGAAAATATTTGCAAACCACATATCTGATAAGGGGTTAATCTGCAAAATATATAACAAACTCCTATAACTCAACAGCAAAAATATAGTAACCAAATTAAAACGTAGGCTAGGGAGGGGCTGTGCTTAGCATATTCAGTTTTCCTTTCCAGACTTGCTTATCAAATAAGTCATTGATCCTTTGGTGAGAAGTTAGAGAGGGGATGGAGAGAGGTCAATATTTTAGGGCAGGTCTTTCCAAATGAAAACCACGGGGAGTAAATATTTCCCCTAAAAGTTCCATTTATTTGCTTTCAACTTTCAGAATAAACCTACAGACCAAATGTTGAATCCTTAAAATATGATTAGAGAAGAGAATGTAAATGTTATCTATCATGGCATTTTTAAAAGTAAAGGTTCACCTAAAAATATGACAAATGGGATAAGTAAAATATGTCAAAGGAGCGGTACACTATAATTTTCATAATTGAACACAGTGATCAACTAAACGAAAGATTGGGCAGAGTTGATGAAGAAGCACTGGAATTTAAAATATCAACTTTGGGAAGGGACAAGACATTGTGTGAGACATTGATAAATCCTTTTCTTTAAAGAGAATCAAGTAGAGTTCCCTGTGCTATACAGTAGGTCCTCTGTAATGGCCTATATGGGAAAAGAATCTGAAAAAGAGTGGATACATGTATATGTATAAATGATTCACTTTCCTGTACATCTGAAACTAACACAACATTGTAAATCAACTATACTCCAATAAAAAGTTTTAAAATAATAAAAAAATTTAAAAATCTTAAAATGACAAAGGAAGAAATAAAAATCTATGTTGGTTATTAGAATTAAGGAGTTAACTACCAAAAGAAACTCAAAACAGAGATAGTTGAAAGTAGTTGCTACAGGAAAAGAAGACTTGGGTTTCTGAGGCATAGGATGTATTATAAATCTTCTGTAAAATTTTATTTCTACCATGTGCATTTATTACTTGTCTAAAAATTGGAAGTGGAAAAAGCAATTGGTTGAAATTTTATGTGATGTGCAATTCCAATATTACAAAAATTTCCTATCTCTAACTTTATGACCATACACTGACAAAAAATTTTTTATTAAAAATGTCATAAAATAATGGGTAGAATGGAATTCAAACATTTGATAATAAATCGTAAATTACTGACATCTTAAAAAAATAACATTTATTAAGTGCCAGTAGTTTTTGCTTACTCTGAATCTTGAGTTTTTCTTCAGAAAATTTATTTTATTTTTTCGGATTTTTATTTTAACAATGTTCTTAGTTGTTATATCTGAGTTATATATTGAAAAAAATGTTTAAATCTGATATTCTATGTGGCTATTTCCTTTTCTATAAATGAAAATAAAGCTTTTTCTAAAGTGTTTTAGAGAAGTTTAAGGAACACATATATTCAGCTTTGGCCTTAATATTATGGATGAGGACTTCAGATTAGAGTTTTATTGGAAAAAGTCTCAGTCTTCCTGGAAGTCCTCTTCACTTTGCTATTTCAGTGATTCAGAAGAACAAAAAGTACTTTAGTTACTTCTTATTTTATTAGCTTAATTGTTAGAGTAGGCTGACTGCCTGAAGCTAATTTCTCTTTTGAGAAACAGTACACTTGACAAAGTGATAATATTTTCAGTAGAAAGCAAAACTATTATTATTTACTGTTTTAGAAGGTATGACTGTTCCCTCTAGCATTTCTGAACCTCCTAAGGGAATCCTCATAATACCATCCCAGCATCAGCTATTGCAAGCTGGGTTTTGGAACATAACTACTGATTCTGTTTTTGTTGTTGCTGTTTTGTTTGTTTCACAGCATAAAATTTGACTAAGCAGGTAGCAGCTTAAAACCTAAAGTCACTGACTATTAAATACTTGAGCATGAGAATCAAGTTGTTAAGAGAGCTTAGTTAGGCTCCCCAAAATTAATACTCAGGATGCAATTATTTAATTTAGAATAATGACTGTCTGATCTGATCTAACCACACCCAAAGATAAGGATTTCCTAATGCCATGGAAAGTAAGAAGAGATTCAGTCCTAATTCATCACAGGTTCATTTGCTGAGGGTCCTAAAGCCATCATTACCTATGAATTTAGGTCCCCCAAATATAGTTTTATTTGTAAGAGTAAAAATGGAATTTGCCAGAATGACATTTTCTGGAAAATTTTTATGATGTAATTCCAGTTGGTTATCCTGACGTTGCATAGGTTTTATATATTGTCTGCATAACATGTTCTTCATTATGTATATTTTACAAGACTATTCATTTTGGCTCAGTGGTGAATTTTTAGGGGATATATCTGACCCCCAAAATCCAATTAAAGTTTCAAGATATTCCATATTAGATTAGAGCTGTAAATGGAAACGATGATTTCAACAGTACAAGATCTCATATTAAAGGGAAGACACCAATAGAAAAACACTAATTGTCAGAAGTAAATCCAATTATTTTTCTAAACACTGATTCCCCTTAAATCTCTAACCAAGAGAAATCACATCAGGGGAAATTTCTCTTGACATTGGTTATTTAAAAAAATGCTCAACCGGACTTCCCTGGTGGCGCAGTGGTTGGGAGTCCGCCTGCCGATGCAGGGGACACGGGTTCGCGCCCCGGTCCGGGAAGATCTCACATGTCGCGGAGCGGCTAGGCCCGTGAGCCATGGCCGCTGAGCCTGCGCGTCTGGAGCCTGTGCTCCGCAACGGGAGAGGCCACAACAGTGAGAGGCCTGCGTACCGAAAAAAAAAAAAAAAAAGCTCAACCATCTTTAACTCAAAAAATTGGAAGCGAGAATACAGCCATATAAAACTATAAATATATTAGTGGTGGACTTACACACTGACCTGTCTAAAGTTTAGAACAGTATTACCTTAACTAATGAGTATACCAAAGTGTATCAGATTGGTTTTCAGCTGCAAAATTGATTTTTTTATGCTATATTAACATGCCCCCAAATTTTATTAAGTCAATGTGATTTCTGTGATTTTGTTTAAAATAAGAGAGCACCAGAGTATAGATTTTCTTCTTCTAGTTGTGCGTGACATGCTCAAAATAAAATTAGTTCAACTGATTCTATTACATTTACTGTCTGGGCGCTAGTTTTTGAAGAGGTAATGTATAGACTCTAAAGGAATATTTTTTAAGTTAAATTTTACACTCTCTTACATTGAATGCACTGAATCATCCTTTTCCTCCATCCCTACCACTGGCTTCTATACTTTCCTAATGAAAGTTGCAAATGATTACCATCTACCCTGTCTACAAATTAACAATATTTTACTCCAATTCCACCTTCAGGGTTTCTATGACCTTTATTTGACTCCCACCATTACAGGTGGGTAAGGACATCGATTATTTTTGGGCACTCAAAATTTTCTGAAAATTCTGTTTATATTTGAGAGTTTCTCAGAATACACTTTGGGCCTTCAAACAAACAGAAAAAAATAGAAAACTAAACTCTCTATTTCCTAGCTTCCCTTTCCCCTGGGGAGCAGAAATGCGATCATGTGATTTGGGTTCTCTCACTCAGATACAAACTGAGATACTGGTTCACAACAAAATTATACTGTAGTAAAGGGCAAGCATGGAGCCTTTAATTTACTGGCATTGGGGAGTGGCAGAGGCAGTGAGCTCTTTAGTGCTGGCAACCATCTTCTGACTGTGACAGAGTTATTGTGATACTAGGTTCTCCCCAGCACCTCCACCAAAATTCTTTCTAGAAGCCCAGCGAAGAGTAGTAGTACAGAGTCCGAGATTCTGTAGTCTACCTAATGCTGTAGGATAAATCTCTCCCTTCCTGCTTATTAGCTAGGTGGAGTCCGTTATGTAACCTGAAGGTTGGAGAGAAGCAAGAAGGTCAACTATGAGCACATTGGTTCTTTTTCAATGTATATTCCTAATTTCACTTCATCTACCTCCCCAAATCTTGGTGCTCTCCAAGCTTGTTCAGCTTTATAAGAAATTGCCAAATCTCTTCTTAAGTGGCTGAACTCTTTTGCATTCTCACCAGCAATGATTGAGAATGAGCTCCTGTTGATTTACAGCCTCACTGGCTATCGGTATTGTCAGTTTTATTTTATTTTAGCTACCTGCAAGTATATAGTGGTATTACATTGTTGTTTTAATTTGTATTTCCCTAGTGACAAATGAGGTTGAGTATTTTTTTGTTTATTTGCCATCTGTATGTATATTTTCTTTAGTGAGATGTGTGCTTAGATCTTTTAAGCTTTTTAAAATTGGGCTGTTTTTTTTTAACATCTTTATTGGAGTATAATTGCTTTACAATGGTGTGTTAGTTTCTGCTTTATAACAAAGTGAATCAGCTATACATATACATATATCCCCATATCTCCTCCCTCTTGTGTCTCCCCTCCCACTCTCCCTATCCCACCCCTCTAGGTGGTCACAAAGCACCTAGCTGATCTCCCTGTGCTATGCAGCTGCTTCCCACTAGCTATCTATTTTACATTTGGTAGTATATATATGTCCATGCCGCTCTCTCACTTCGTCCCAGCTTACCCTTCCCCTTCCCTGGGTCCTCAAGTCCATTCTCTACATCTGCACCTTTATTCCTGTTCTGCCCCTAGGTTCTTCAGAACCATTTCTGTTTTTAGATTCCATATAGATGTGTTAGCATACGGTATTTGTTTTTCTCTTCCTGACTTACTTCACTCTGTATGACAGACTCTAGGTCCATCCGCCTCAGTACAAATAACTCAATTTCGTTTCTTTTTATGGCTGAGTAATATTCCATTGTATATATGTGCAAAATCTTCTTTATCCATTCATCTGTCGATGGACACTTAGGTTGCTTCCATGTCCTGGCTATTGTAAATAGGGCTGCAATGAACATTGTGGTACACGACTTTTTGAATTATGTTTTTCTCAGGGTATATGCCCAGTAGTGGGATTGCTGGGTCGTATGGTAGTTCTATGTTTAGTTTTTTAAGGAACCTCCAAACTGTTCTCCATAGAGGCTGTATCAATTTACATTCCCACCTACAGTGCTGTTTTCTTAATGTTGAGTTTTAAGTGTTCTTTTTGTATTTTTATCTTATTTCCTCTCAGCTTTATTGAGGTATAATTGCCAAAAAAATTGTATATAGTTAAGATGTATGAGATGATGTGATATACATATACATTGTGAAATGTTTACCACAATCAAGCTAACTTACATATCCATCGCATCACATAATTATTGTTTATTGTATATTTTGGATGCAAATTTTTATCACAATTATGTCTTGCAATTTTTTTCTCCCAGGCTGACTTGTCTTTTCATTCTCTTAACACTGTTTTTACAGAGAAGAAGTTTTTAATTTTTAATAAAAGTCCAAATAATCAACTTTTTCTGTCATTGGTTATGTTTTTGGTGTTGTAGCTAAAAATTGATCACCAAACCCAAGGTCACATAGATTTTCCTTTATGTTTTCTTCTAGAAATTTTACAGTTTTATGTTTCACATTTAGGTCTATATTCCTTTTTGAGTCAATTTTTATGTAGGGAATAAGGTGGTAAGGTTGGTGTCTAGGTTCTTTCTCTTTGTTTTGCATATGGATATCCAATTGACTTTAGACCACTTTTTTACAACTATAGCAAGTGGAGTCCTTCCCGTTCTGAATCTCATCTGCTTACTTCTCTCTACTAGCCATCTTCCTCTCTCAACCACCTCCCATCTGTATTTCATTTATTCATTCATTTCCTCACACATTCATTTGTATAAAAGGAAAATACAAAGGACCTATCATGTTTGGACATTTTGCTGGATTATACTGTTCTACTTGCTCTTTTCAGATATTTCATTCACATTTATCCCTCCCAGGCATTACTCGTACTGTCTCCTCTCATCTCTTCCTCAGTCTTCACTTTTACTTCAGTTCATAGCTCAGATATTGCTATCTCTTTGGAGTCTTCCATATTACCTTCCCTGCCTCAGCAAAATTATTTTCCCTATTGGCACTGTAATCTGGTAACCGTTTGTTCAAGTCATCACTATATTAGAATATCAATCTTTTCACATTTTATTATTTAGCTTTATATTTGACTATCTCCCCTTACTTTCAATACATACTAGATTGAGGAGTCTTTGTGGGCAGTGGTTATGGCTTACACATCTCCTTTCCATAACATCTAACATAGTGTTTGGTCCATGTTAATCAATCACATACCACTTGGTAAACCATTACATTTAAAAAATAAATACAAACAACTTGATTAAAAATGAGTGGAGGATCTGAATAGACAAAAAGACATACAGATGGAGATTCTTCAAAAAATTAAAAATAGAGCTACCATATGATCCAGCAATTCCATTCCTGAGTATTTATCTGAGGAAAATGAAAATACTAATTATAAAAGATATAATCCCCCTTATGTTCATTGAATCATTATTTATAATAGCCAAGATATGAAGCAACTTAAGTGCCCATCAGTAGATGAATGGATAAAGAAGATGTGGTATAAAAGAATGGACTCTTGCCAGTTGCAACAACATGGATGGACCTAGAGGGTATTATGCTAAGTGGAATAAGTCAGAGAAACACAAATACTGTATGATTTCACTTATATGTGGAAAATAAAAGACAAAACAAGTGAACTAACATAACAAAACAGAAACAGTTATATATACAGAGAACAAATGGGTGGTTGCCATAGCGGAGGGAGCTGGGGACAGGAAAGAAATAGGTGAAGGAGATTAAGAGGTACAAACTTCCAGTTGTGAAATAAATGTCTCCCATATGAAATGTACAGTATGGAGAAAGTAGTCAATAACTCTGTAATGTCTTAGTATGGTGACATATTTTAACTAGACTTATGGTGATCATTTCGAAATGTATAGAAATAGCGAATCACTATGTTGTGTTAACAGGAACTAACATAGTGTTGTAGGTCAATACTTCAAAAACAAACAAACAAACAAACTCATAGAAAAAGAGATAAGATTTGTGGTTACCAGAGGTGGGGGTGGGAGAAGGGGGAATTGGATGAAGGCAGTCAAAATGTACAAACTTCCAGTCATAAGATAAATAAGTACTAGGGATATAACGTACAACATGATAAATATGATTAATACTGTTGTATGTTATATATTAAAGTTGTTAAGAGTGCAAATTCTAAGAGTTCTCATCACAAGGAAAACCTTTTTTCTATTTTTTAAAAATGTGTACGTATATGAGGTGATGGATGTCTACTAAACTTATTGTGACAATCACTTCATGATGTATATAAGTCAAATCATAATGCCAGACGCCTTAAATTTATACAGTGCTGTATGTCAATTATATCTCAATAAAACTGGAGGAAAAAGGGAATAAAATATAATAATTTAAGATATTTTTACTGATAACTTCATTTCATAAATAACATTTTTTTGTTATTCTTCAATTCATGTTAAACACAGCCCACATATCAAGAGAATTAATTCTGCAATTTTCCAGTACAGGTTTGTTACTGATTTTTTTTCATGGCATAAATTCAAGGGATGATTAAAAATCAGAAAACATAATCTTTATAATCGGGAAGCTAGATAAAAGAACCATGTCAATGGGTATGCTTGTGCGCATGTGTCTGCACGCGCGCGCGCGCGCACACACACACACACACACACACTCCTTATAATTCACTTTCTCATCCCATTTGATGTCCCAAGGAGAATTAGAAACTTGATTCTATTCTTTGCATTCTGTACATTCTCTGCTGGCGACATCTAGCTTGCCACTGAGCTTCAAGTCAGACCACATCTTCAAATTCCTGGTACAATCTGGATGACTTACATACTCCTACGAACGTAGGAGGCTTTGAACGTTTTGAAGGTTAATGGCATACATCTTCATTTAAGAAGGAAATCTATTCATTTAATAAAGTAATGTCATTTGCAGCAACATGGATGGACCTAGATATTATCATTCTAAGTGAAGTAAGCCAAAGACAAATATCATATGATATTACTTATGTGTGGAATCTAAAAAATAAATAAATAAAATGATACAAATGAACTTATTTACAAGAGAGAAATAGATTCACAGAAATAGAAAACAAATTTACGGTTACCAAAGGGAAGGGGAGGAATAAATTAGGAGTTTGGGATTAAAATATACACACTATTATACAGAAAATAGATAACCATCAAGGGCCTGCAGGGAACTGTATATATATACAGGGAACTATACTCAATATCGTATAATAACCTATGATGGAAGAGAATGTTAAAAAAGAATATATATATATTTACATACATATGTATAACTGGATTACTTTGCTGTACACCTGAAACTAACACAACATTGTAAATCAACTATATTTCAATAAAATTTTTTTAAAAAAGAAAAATCTATTTGCTTAGGTATTGCATAAAGTCCTAAAAATTATTCAGAAAAATACTGACAACATTTAGGGCATTAGGAAGAATGGGGTGGGGCAAAGATAAGTCCTTGAAACATGTAAGATAGGATCTCAGTAGGGACATGGATGGAGAAGGGCATTCTGAGGAACAGAAGGTGAAGTTCTCACTTGAGAGAAGTGTGATTCGGTACTCAGGTTAACTGAGGGAAGATGGGTAGTCAGTGGTGACATGTCTCTAAATCAGTGTCTTCTGAATAGGTGACCCATGGGATCTTAATTTTACTAGTTTCTCTGACGAAGCATGTTCTAAAATAAAATAATTTGGAAACACCTCATCAGCACACACTCATAGTGAAAGACAATACCTGTCAGTACATTCAAGATTCTCAGAAGTTTCCTATACTGAGGCAACTTGTATTATTTGTTTTTCTCAGAATTTTCCAAACTTTTTTTTTTTTTCCCCCATGGCATACTCCTAGTTCATGTAACGAGCCTTGGAAAATGTTCTTGTATTTCCTTACTTTTTTTTTTTCATTCTCGTCATTTGTCTTTTCCATTTTCCAGCAGAGCTTGGACTGAATGTCTCTTGCTTTTCTGTTAACAGAGTCCCAAAAGGCCCACAGAATTTATCTTATTTTTTTTCCCCTTCTTTCCTGGGGAGTAGTGCTACATCATGAATTGTGTGACACTTAATCATAACAGTGCCAAAGGCTGTACTAAACATGTGCAAAGGAACAGCCCCATGTTATCCTTAGGAATGTGCCAAATCAGGGTGAATTTCATGTACTTTATTTTGGCTGGAGATTCCTGATATATTTAAAAGCCTCAATATTGTTTTCCAACATTAAACTTCCAATAATTATTTCTTATTATAACAAGAATATGAACTCATACAAAAATTCAGGCAATTTACCATTCTGTATTTTAGTGCTTAGACTTTGAATGAAATGGTATGATTATTGTTACTTAAATTACGTGTTTTTGCTCCGTGGAGAAACCTCTGCTTTATGTTCATTGAGTTGTCTCTCTTAGATGTAGCCTCAGATTTTTTCAGCAATCCTAGTTTCATTGTTTCAACCAGACTTAAAAAGATAATTTGAAGGGAATGATACCAACACTGAGTTTTAGCATTTTGGAATTAGGCTTCATTTTTAATTTTAGTTTTTTCTCCTAAAAGTGCTTAGATCTTGTCATACAGGCTAATGGTTGTCCCCAATATCTGTTTCCATTTTCTTCCATTATCAGAATTTTAGCTGCAAATACAGCTATATAAAAATGGAGACTTTATTTCATAGTCTTTCTTCCATCTAGATGTGGTTATGTGGTTAAATTCAGGCCAAGAAGGATGTCAGTAGAAGCTCCATATATTAGCTGCCAGAAGTCTTCTTTTGCTCTCATCTTTATCCATCTCTCTAAACTAATGCCTGGAGCTTGGAATAATTTTGAACTATGAGGAGTGCCATCCGGGAGACGTGGAAGTTGCCTGGATCACTGACATAATCTCTAAGGAGCATGACATAGTACTGGACCAGCTTCTCAGACTGTGACATGCAATATAGAGAAAAATACACTTCTATCTTGCTTAGGTCACTTATTTATTTATAAATTCACTAGCAGCCAAACCCGATAATACACATACGGATGGGGATTGTTTAGGAAAGTGCAGAAGAGGAAAGCCTCATTGGGCTTATAGCTCTACTACAGGAGAAAACATTTCTTAGAATAGTGCATGCTGTACCATGCCATTGTTTTTCCTATTAATGAGTTATGATCACTGTTTAAATATCAATAGTTTTTAATGAATATATAAATAAGATTCAAACAAGTGTCATGGAAAAACCATAGGGTAGAATGTTTAAAACCATAGGCAACAAGATTCAAAAACTAGTTTTGCTGCTTACTTAAGTGTTATCATAGCTCCTTCTCAGAGCTTCAGGCTCCTTAGTGTATAATGCAGCTAAAAGAAGACTCTGAAGATTAAATAGACGATGTATTTTAAGTGTATAATAAAGTGCTTGCACATGGTAGGCCCCTAATACTTCTTAGTTCTCATTTTTCTCTCTCTACTGCGTAACAGATTTTGTACCAAATACTGGAAGTTAGAGTAAGATAACGGTGATGATGATGATGATGACAGCAACAACACAGAAGTATAATTTCCACCTTTAAGAAATCCATAACCTGTTTAGAGGAAGAAAGACAAAAATTTGTCTTCACCTTTTATGAAAAATCACCCAACACTTATTAAGATGAGTGAGGTCTTTCATCATTCCAAAAATTTTTTCTCTCTTTAGACCTCCCTACAAATGACCACCACGGTAAATTAACAGAGAGGTATTTACAGAGTTGTCCTAAATGTGGACACATGCATTTCCTTTAATCCTAGGTCAGACCAAGTTGTTTTTTCTAAACGATTCTTTACTGAAGAATAACCTAATAAAGATATACAATAAGTTGCAACTTTAGTTGTAACATTCAATGTGGCTTCTCTCTGGAGCTCACTGCCCAGAACTTACAGGCAGTTCTCAAATAGGCCTCCAAATCACCTGTGGCACGATTGCAAAGCTAGATGCTTGTCCTACCAAATTCAAAACTCCTGGGGTAAGAAATTTCTGTTATATTAAGGTGTAAGGACAGGCAGCTCAATATTAAAAAAACAAACAACCCAATCCAAAAATGGGCAGAAGACCTAAATAGACATTTCCCCAAAGAAGACATACAGATGGCCAAGAAACACATGAAAAGCTGCTCAACATCACTAATTATTAGAGAAATGCAAATCAAAACTACAATGAGGTATCACCTCACACCAGTTCGAATGGGCATCATCAGAAAATCTACAAACAGCAAATGCTGGAAAGCGTGTGGAGAAAAGGGAACCCTCTTGCACTGTTGGTGGGAATGTAAATTGATACAGCCACTATGGAGAAGAGTATGGAGGTTCCTTAAAAAACTAAAAATAGGATTACCATATGATCCAGCAATCCCACTACTGGGCATGTACCCAGAGAAAACCATAATTCAAAAAGACACATGCACCCCAATGTTCATTGCAGCACTATTTACAATAGCCAGGTCATGGAAGCAACCTAAATGCCCATCGACAGATGAATGGATAAAGAAGATTTTGAACATATATACAATGGAATATTACTCAGCCATGAAAAAGAATGAAATTGGGTCATTTGTAGAGACGTGGATGGGTCTAGAGACTGTCATACAGAGTGAAGTAAGTCAGAAAGAGAAAAATAAATATTGTGTATTAACACATATATGTGGAACCTAGAAAAAATGGTACAGATAAACTGGTCTGTAGGGTAGAAATAGAGACACAGATGTAGAGAACAAACGTATGGACACCAAGGGGGGAAAGTGGCAGGGGTGGTGGTGGTGGTGGGATGAATTGAGAGATTGGGATTGACATATATACACTAATATGTATAAAATAGATAACTAATAAGAACCTGCTGTATAAAAAAATAAAATAAGATTCAAAAATTCAAAAAATAAATAAATAAAAGCATTGCTTACTTGAAAAAAAAAAAGTGTAAGGATATTTTGATATTTAGCCAAGTTTGGGAAGCGGTGTGTAGTTTGGTATCTAGGTGTTGGCCTCCCTCAGTGAGGCACACAAAGACTCTCTCTCCCTACACTGTAGGAGTGCTCTCACTTAGGATCCTTTTTGTGAAATACCCTGCCAGTCTCCTTTCTTATTCCAGAATCACTCCCTTTTTAAGATGTTTAACCCTGTAATTTCCCCTCCTTCAAGGGAAGGCCATTTTCTGTAGCAAGTATATAACCTATCAATTTAATCACAAAAGGTTAGTATATATGTATATGTATATGTATATGTGTATATTATATAGGTAGGAAAGAACAACTTCCTTATATGGTATGGTACAGTGGCTCTTATGCTTTGTCATGCTTCAGAATCACCTGGAGGATTTGTTAACTCTTGTTTGCTCTGCCTCACCTCAGAGTTTCTAATTTAGAGGCTCGGGATGGGGCCTTAAAATTTTATATTTCTAACAAGTACCTAGATGATGCTGATACTTTGTGTCTAAGTGCTACAATTTAAGAACCACTGAAAAATAAACCCAATAAACACAACATCACATGTGATAAATGAGTATAGTTTGTGCAAAAGTAGGGGTGATTATAGTTGCTCTATTGATCAAAGGATATATCCCAGATAAGGGAAACTTGCAAAGAACTTTGTGATTGGCTCTGAGGAGAAGCAAGAGATGGAGATGAAAATTTCAAGTAGAGGGAACAGTGTGAGTGGAAGCTGCATGTATTTCAGACATGTATCAAAGGAGTCTGGATGAAGGGTAAAGTTTGCAAAAGGAAGAAATGGGAGACATTGTAAACTAGATTGATACAAGATTTAGCTGTAATGATGAAGAGTAATAAGCAAATACAAGCACAAAGGACAGAAAAACTGACAGACTTTGAAGTCAGATTAACAAAAATCTCAGTTATAATTGCCTGATCTTGGGCAAATTCCTCAACTTTTGTGGATCTCAATATATTCTTCAGTAAAATGGATCTACTTCTTAAAGCCATTGGGAAGATTTAATGATAAAATAAATTTTTAGCACTTGACACAATGTCTAGCCCATAGTACTCAATAAGTTTCAACTTTGTTTGTTGCTATTTTTTACTATCCTGATTATATAGTTTTTAACCTCTGATCTTCACTTGGGGGGGGTCAAGGACCAGTTATGAACCACAGAGTCTGGTATTTGAGATTTCATATTATTGTGATCTACTAGCCAGGCAGTATTTTACCATAAATTAGTGCTTATTTTCCTTTTAAAAATGCATAATTCACAACCTTGTTTTGCATTGTCTAGGTTTCATGATTCTAACATTTTAAAATATCTCTTTTAAGTGAGAATATTTAATAGTTTAATACTTAATAGTTTAGTGCAAAAGAAGACTTCTTTATATAGATAATTTATTATATTAATTTGGTTAATATATACCTCAAAAAAAGATATATTTTAGTTTTGGACGTTACTTAGCAAAAGAAGAAAGACCATTTCTTTCATTATCTTTGAAGTACTGAATGTATTCAGAGGAATCATTAAGTATCTCAAGAAGGGCTTTCCTTTAAAGTGAAAATTCTCTGTATTGTGATTTGAATGAAATGAGCTTGGCTAATTTTATATATTTATTGAACAAATTAAATTATTGAGAAAAATAAAAGCGATCTTCCAATTCTCTTTATTTTGTGTAATGCAGGTTCATTTTGTAAAATGAACCTTTGATATGTGGAAAAAAATGTTTTCCTTTAATAAACTATCAGCCTATTTTTTAAGGGGTTAAAGAGCTATATTTTAGACATCGTAGAGGAACAGATAATGTAAAGACTAGAAAACCCCTAGCATTTCTGGACATAAACAATGGGTGCTAGAGCCAGCTAATACTGGTTTAGAGAGTTGATTATAAAATCTTCAGATTAAAAAGAAATTTTTGAGAGCCAATTGTGAAAACAGCTATTATATTAAAGATTTTAAATTACATTAACTTAAGTGTGTTATATTAGAAACAAAGATAATACTCAAAACTCATTCTTATATTTTTTACTATTATCTATACTTTTGAAGTTATGTCTATTGTACAACGGTCATACTATATAATGATGTGCACTGTGCTTTTCCCAACTCAGTATTCAGTGATATCATGTTGGCACCTTGGTACTGGCGATGCTGAGAGTAACAAACCTTTTATAGCACAGAAGTTCTCAACTGTTACAAATCAGGGCTGATACCTCTTCTTCCACCGACCTGGTTGTTAAACATTTACCAGTTAACATTACTGAATACAACATGATATAACATGTTATGTTATAAAAAGTGTAATATATAAATATGATGTTAAATAAAAATGTTAAAAATCCGAGAGCCTAAATAAAAAAGAAGCCAAAGGCAGAGCAGGGAACTCATAAATTGATGTGTCAGCCACTGAGTCTTTTTGCTAATCTCTCTTTGGCTTGATTTTTATGTCCTGGCAAGATAGAAAAACAAGGAATTGGGCACACACAATGTAAGACGGTATGAGACCATTGCAAACAAGAACAACACAAAAACAAAATAAACAAACAAAAAACAGGACAATCAAAGGACAAATACCTAAGTGAAAAAGGAAAAAAAAAATCACTCTCTTATATAATGAAACTAGGAAGAAGTTTGTTTGTCATGGCCTAGAATCTGGGTGAAACATTTTTTTAAAATTCCTTTTGAGAATATGCAGGCACTGGTCTTCCCTCTCTTGGGTTTTGGGATTCTAATTTACACTACATGTGCCTTCTGGCATAAAGTAAATCTCAAAAAATGCTGAACATTGATTCACAAAGATTATACTTTTGGGAGACAATTGAGGTAAATTAAAAATCAGTAACAAATCTGACTTTAAAAAAATATACTGTGAATTAAAAACATTTATAAATAATCCATGTCCAAACCAGAAGTTGTGTTATAAATTTTAAAGCATTTAGACCTGTTGGTAAAGAAAATATTTTACATCAACTGTATATAGATATCTCTGCAGAAAAAGCCTAGAATCAATAATCCCCCCAGCCAGCAACAAGCATTCTAGACCCAATCTTGATTTCTGACCAGCACTCTCTGATGAAAAGAACCAGAGTTCGTTAGAGACATGGATGAGTTGATGACTGAAATAGAGAAAATATGAGAACAGAATGGTGTGGAACATCTTTGTAGGCAAGATGGGAAGTACTCAAAAAAAAAAAAAAAAGAGAAGGAAATTACTGAAAAAAGTGTACATGTCAAAAAGACCCATGAGCATGGTTAAAGGGGCTTCCACTGACCAACTTGAGTATTGAAATCAATAAGGATGGATAGGGGTTATAACTCACTGGACGAAATGGGAATCCTTGGGACAATGCTGATATAGATAGATAATAGATAGATAGATAGATAGATGATAGATAGATAGATAGATGATAGATGATACTTGCTGGAACAAGACATTCCATGCCAACTAATAGATATAGAAGAAAAGATGAAACTCAAAAAAATCTCCATTTGTCACTCTTCATAACGATGACTGATTCATTCAAGAATTTCAATGAATGCTAAAATAAATTAATTATTAATTAGAAAGGAGAAAGGAGAAACTTTACAATGGAAAAATCTCATGTACTCCACGTTCACCAAGAGATCAAAGTTAACATTAATGGGACAAACAAATATTATGCTCCTTTCATTTTGAATCAGTTCTGGTAATATGTACTTGATCATGTCCTGTTTTCTGTTTTCTTTTCTCTTTCAATTACTCCAATTATGTATCAGTTTCATTCTCATAGACCGGTCCTCTAATTTTCTTCTTTTTTATTTTCCTCCTTTCTTTTTCTCTTTTCTATTTTGCTCTTTCTGGAAGATTTCCTAAACACTACTATCCAAATACATTAGTTTTTCATTTTCACTATAACAATTTTTATTTTACAGAGCTCTTTTTTGTTTTATTTTCTGCACATTGTTTTATAATAACATTTTGTTGTTTCATGCATGCAATATCTTCTCATATTTCTGAGGTACGTAATAATAGGGTTTTTGGAAAGTTGTCTTCATTTTGCATTGTATATGTTTTCTCCAAATTTCTTTTGTTTATTTGTTTTGGTTTCTGTCTTTCATACCAAATGCTTGATATTTGCAATCCTCTACTGTCTATTTATAATTAAGATGATATGTAAAGAAGCTGATTGGAAACTATGTGCCCAGAAGGACTTTGGGCTTACCTGAAAGATAATTTGGGTCATTTGTGGGGGGTATCTTTTTCCCAATCTCCTTCCTTTAACTTGTCAGATTATCCACAAAAGACTGTATCGATCTTCTGCTTGGAAGTACAGCTGCCAAAGTTTCAGGAGATAAAGGAGGGAAGGAAGTTAGAAGGCTCAATATTTAGTAGTAAAGTTTACTTCAATCCTTTTGTTTTTAGTTTAATACTCCAACTCCTAAAACCTAGAGAACTTTTGTTTTATTATCTCTAGACACTGAATTTTGAGTCTTACATCATGGTGGAAGACTGACAGTCAATAGCTATGAAGAGTTGGTGTCTAATTACCTTATAAATAGACATTTAAACAATCCACCTATTTTTTGGTCACCCCCTTCATGATTGCTTCTCGATGGACTTGATGCCATGGACTTCTGAGCCTTTAGGGTCCTCTTCAACAAAAATTGGGTAATTTCTTGGTTTTACCACTAGATAGGGAATCAGCTTCCTTTGATCTTATTACTGAGTTAATACCCATCTACCTACTTTTTAGCTTTCAAAATTTTGTTTTGCTTTCTCCTTTCCTCTATCCTTTGCCATTGTTGGTTCATGCTTTTAAAAATCAATTTGTTAAACAAATGGGACCTAATCAAATGTACAAGCTTCTGTAAGGCAAAGGAAACCATAAACAAAATGAAAAAACAATCTACAGACTGGGAGGAGATATTTGCAAATGATGCTACTGACAAGGGCTTAATATGCAAAATATGCAAACAGCTCATACAACTCAACAACAACAAAAAACAACCCAATTGAAAAATGGGCAGAAGACACAGGCACATGAAAAGATGCTCAACATGGTTAATTCTTAGAGAAATGCAAATCGAAACTACAATGAGATACTACCTCACACCAGTCAGAATGGCCATCATTAAAAAGTCTACAAATAACAAATGCTGGAGAAGGTGTGGAGAAAAGGGAATCCTCTGACACTGTTGGTGGGAATGTAAGCTGGTGCAACCACTACGGAAAACAGTATGGAGGTTCCTCAAAAAATTAAAAATAGAATTGCCATATGATCCAGCAATCCCACTCCTGGGCATATACCCAGACAAAACTATAATTCAAAAAGACACATGTACCCTTATGTTCATAGCAGCACTATTCACAATAGCCAAGACATGAAAACCACCTAAATGTCCACTGATAGAGGAATGGTTAAAGAAGATGTGGTACGTATATACAATGGAATATTACATAGCCATAAAAAGAATGAAATAATGCCATTTGCAACAACAGGGATGGCCTTAAAGGTTATCATACAAAGTAAAGTAAGTCAGAGAGAAAAAGACAAATACCATGTGATATCACTTATATGTGGAATCTAAAATATGACACAAATGAACCTATCTATGAAACAGAAACAGACTCACAGACATAGAGAACAGACTTGTGGTTGCCAAAGGGGAGTGGGGTGGGGGAGAGATCAACGGGAATTTGGGGTTAGCAGATGCAAACTATTTTATATAGAATGGATAAAAAAAGGTCCTACTGTATAGTACAGGGAACTATATTCAATATCCTGTGATAACCATAATGGAAAAGAATATAAAAAAGGATGTATATATGTATGTATGTGTGTGTGTGTGTATATATATATATATATATATGTATATATATATATATATATAAGTGAATCACTTTGGTGTACAGCAGAAATTAACACAGCATTGTAAATCAACTATACTTCAATAAACTAAATAAATAAATAAAATAAAAATCAATTTGTTCCCACTTTAGTTAGCAGTTTTAGAATACTAGGGCTTAATGCATATTTTCAAACTGAAAACATAAAGTGGATATTGAAAGGCAAATTGCAAAAAATTTAAAGTCCCTAGAATCTGTGATACTAAAGAAACTTGGAGGGAGGTTTCTGCAAGATGCTTTCTTTACACATCTTTAATTTAGTTTTTCCTTAAATTGGCAAGATTTAAGGAATGGGAAAGCCTGAGGAAAGCTGCCTTTTTTTACTGTGAGCAAAGTGCCATATCTGGAGAAGGAAGCAATTAGCTAATCTCTGACAAGGTGTAGAAACCTACATAGAAACCAAAAACAAACTGTGCTAATAACTGCTCTGAGCATTTTAGATACATTATCTCAATTAATTCTTATAACATATCTGTGAGATAATCATGTTTATTTTCATTCTATTGATGAGAAAATTGTGGTGGGAGAGGTGAATTAATTGACCTGGTATTACCTAACTGGATTAAAAAAATTCAAAGATATCAGGAAATACCTAAAAAAATAATTATTTTAAGTTAGTGAAGTTTTCATTTTAAGTGTTTGTTTTGCTCTCACATTACATACTTATGAAAAATCCTTTAGGGATGCAATATGTTGGTCATTCAGAAATACTATATATTTTATAAATAAACATATATATATATGTAACACTGAGTTTTTATTTTTAACATTTAAACTTTTGTAATGTGCTTTTAAAATGTATGATAGGGACCTCCCTGGTGGTCCAGTGGTAAAGAATCCGCATTCCAATGCAGATTCGATCCCTGGTCAGGGAACTAAGACCCCACATGCCGCAGGGCAACTAAGCCAGTGCACCACAACTACTGAGCCTGAGTGCCTCAACTAGAGAGCCCGTGTGCTGCAAACTACAAGAGCCCACATGCTCTGGAGCCCGTGTGCCACAACTAGAGAAGAGAAAACCTGCACGCCACAACTAGAGAGAAGCCCGCATGCCACAGCAAAAGATCCCACATGCCACAATGAAGATCCCATGTGCCTCAACTAAGACCTGACATAGCCAAAAATAAATAAACAAAATATAATAAATGAATAAAATAAATAATTTTAAATGTACAATAGCTAATTTGGATGTAGAATCATGTTTCACGGCAGTTTAAATGGTAGCAAAATCTTAAAAGCAAAATCATAATTATAATCTTAGTTCTAAAGTTATTAGAATTTTAGTTCTAAAATTATTTTGTAAGAAAACCTCTACTGAATTTTTTTTCCAAGTCAGTTCAGTCATTGTACTTTCAGCTTCCACTAATTATTTCAGTTTAATGTTCACCCTTAGTATAAAAATCCAACTTCTGTTTTTGGAGAAAATAATCTAGAGGGTGTGACCACCAGTTGACCTTCTAGCTGTACCTAGGCAATTGGAGGCTCCTCATCCCCTCCGCCATCTTTGGAATGTGTGTTCTGCCCATGGTTCCCACAGTGGGATCCATTTTCAAGGACACAGCCTTGAGGGAGCAATGCATTGTTGAGACCGTCTGGATGGTGAGTGTGACTGAACCCAGTAAAGGCCTCTACATAAACTTATGATGCTGGCCGGTAGTGTAGAGACTTATTCGTCTTGCAGCCACACAAGACAAGGCTTGTAAGTTCCCTTGCTTATTAAAACTGCCACCTACCAATCTGGAGGAATCTGCCTCTTTCTTAAGTTTCTCCTTGACCTCCAAGTACTGAGGCCAGTTTCAGATTTCACGCTGGAAGCTTCTGAGTTTGCAAACCAACATGTGTGTTTGTATAGTTTTTTTCATGGTGAAGAAACTGAATGAAAAACTTGATATTCCCTGAGTACGGAGGTGTGAAATGATTTCTTTATTACCCCAAAAAGATTTCTAGAGCGTATGAAAAACTTTGTAACCTTTAAGCTGTCTGAATTTGCTATTGTGCTGAGACAGGTTCTTTTAACATATTTCCTGTATAACTAGTTTAAGTTTTGGCTCTGAATTCAGTAGTTTAAGTGTGTTTTCTGATTACTCTTTGTTCAATTTAAGTCTTTATAAACTAGTCTGTGGCTAAGAGAAAGTTTCAAGCACAGTCTCTGTGAGAACTTCTTATCATCTTGTAGAGTTGAAATGTCATGTCAATACACTACAGAGAACCTCATGATCACTTTGTTATAGTTATTGTTTCTCTTATGACTGTAGTGGATTTTACACTGGAGTTTGCATTTCAAGTTATTGTGACTTGGAGACCCAGTAGAGCATATATACTTTTTAACTGTTATTTATAAAATGAAAACAAATTACTTTTTACATACTAGGTTTTAAAATGTATTTTACAGACCATATAGTAATTAGCAATTCACAAAGTGTATTTATTACAAATATTTAAAACACAGAGAAAGAGGGATGGAGAGAGAGGGAGAGAGAGAAAACTTCTCATTAAATGATTAATCTGGTCTCTTCAGTATCTTAGGAAAACCTAAGATTTTCCTTGCTGCCTGAGCTCCAGCTCATCTCATTCTTATTTCCAGCAAACATGAGTATTGATTATGTTGTAAGCTGGGATTCAACATTAGCTGTTTTGATTATCACAGTTTAATTTTGGCAGCAAAAATATAACTGATTCAAGCTAAAAATTGCTTTGCATTATAGATCCGTGTCTACTTCACCATGAAGGACTGAAGTTGTCCTTAACCTTGAATTCACTCTTGGTCATTCGATGACCATGAAACATTTACAGACGAGGGAGTGCATGGTAAGATACGAATGATCCAGTGACGGTCGTGATGACCAACAGCACAGTTTCTCAACTTCAGTACTATTGATATTTTAGACTGAGAACTTTTATTGTGGGGGGGGGGGAGCTACGCATTGTAAGATGTTTAGCAACATCTAAGTCTTCTACCCAATAGCCAGTACCATTTCCCTTCTCCCAAGATGTGACAATCCAAAATATCTCCAGACATTGCCAAATGTTCTCTGGATGGCAAAATTGTCCCCAGTTGAGAACAACTGGTCTTATCTTTGGCTACCATGTAGGGTATTCCAGGCACAACACTATGGGTTTGTTCGTTCTTTCTTTCTTTTGTTTTCTTTTGAGAAAGGTAATATATTTTTCTGGTTTAAGAAACACGTGGTTATAATTGTTTTTCCTTGTGGTATACTCACATAGAGAAAATGTTGACATTGGCTGGAGAAAAATAATGTAGCCCCCTGTAATTCAATTTTTACATGACAGTTAGGATGTTATTTTTAAAATAACATTTTTTATTGGATACTATTAGTTCAAAAGATGTCTTTTAGTAATTGTAATTTAAAAGAATGTAACATGGCCTTCAAGAGTAATTCAGCTTCTGCTTCTCTACTCAAATTCTCCTCATATCACTCCCCCGCTTGTTCAACTGAAAAGGGTCACTTTGAGCTTCTCTAATGCACTAACCTCTTTGACCTATCAGTGCACTTGCATAAGACTTTCCCTCCAATAAGACTGAATCTTCCTCAATCCCTCTATCTTCCCTTCACCCAATAATTACCATCGGCTAATTCCTATTCACCTTGAAGACCTCAGCTTACATATCATTACTCAGAAATTTTAACCTAAATTTGGCCTCATCTTACTATATTTTTGGATAAAGCCCTGTTTTTCCAGTTTACATTTGAAACAATATACATGCTATTCATTAATATATTTAAACTTTATATATCTGTCTCCCCCACTAGACATTATATGAGTAGGGACTATGTTTGGAGAACTTGTGAATATTCACTGTTCAGCATTATGTTAAATCTCTTAGAGAAACATTTGGAGACTGATCATTGATGCTTAGAGTCTCTTCTCTCCTCAATTTTAAACCTTACAGAATTTATGATTCCTACACTTCTAGTTCAAGAGGTCTGGGAAAATACTTTTTCATGTCTGAGTCATTGGGCATA
The DNA here is from genome assembly GCF_059928025.1 of Delphinapterus leucas. Lineage (NCBI taxonomy): Eukaryota > Metazoa > Chordata > Mammalia > Artiodactyla > Monodontidae > Delphinapterus > Delphinapterus leucas. The sequence goes on from NC_143145.1 coordinate 23,257,329, forward strand.
AAAATAAAATTGAAATATTTGTATAAGTCAGAGGCTACATGTGAGATAAATTCTCAGTAAAAGGTCCAAGATTATGTTGGCTATAGATAAAATATTAAGTGAGAATTTGATGTGAAACAGTGTCTATTTCCAGGGGTGGGATGGAGGGGTTTTCTTTATTTTTCAACACAGAATAAGCTGTCAAAGATAATGTCCATCTTTCTTCTGTCCTAAGTGTCCATCACTGTGGGTAGAGAGACATAAAGCCTAATCATGGTTCTTGATTTGTTCCTAAATTTCCCTGGATGAAACTGTTAGCTACAGAGGAAAATGAAGGAACAATAGTATCTTATATTCAAACCCAAGATGCTGACACTTGCATATAAAGTACATGTTTATTGGATGAATAGGAGGAAGGAAGGAAGATAGGAATGAAGGAAGGAAAAAAGGAAGGGATAAAGGAAAGAAAGTAGGAAAGAAGGAGGGAAGGAAAGAGAAATAATAATGACTAAATACATGTTATTCTCTTGAACAGAAGCACTCTGACAAACCTCAATGAATATCTGGTAGCTCAGGCACACAGCCTGCTCTTCTTCTAGAAAGAATGTAAGACTTGGCACAAATGCATGATGTACAAAAGAAATCTGAAAAGAAAAACTTATTTACTTTTTTTTTTTTTACAGATTAAAAACAAGAACTGTTACTCATTTAAATTTCTACAATTTCATTAAAATTTTTAAGAAAGTTTGTATGGAGAAAAATATCACAAAACGACACACATCATCCTCAGTGTGAATTATCATTGAGTTGTTAACCTCATAGTCTTTGTTTTGACTTGGAGTTAGAGGCTGAAAGGGATGGAGATTCTCATTAGTCTTTCAACTCACTGCTTATACATTTCTTAGTTTAGCTTTAATTTCTCTTACTTCTGTGCCTCTCTCTTGCTTTTTTGAGGTATCATTGACATCTAGATGCTTAATTTTAGCTCCAGTCTCCCCACCCACCAGTCCTCCCCCCCAAGTGTGAGGATTTGTAATATTGCCTCAATTTTCCTTCCCAAAGGAACATTTTATCTGTTTATTTTTTCATCTAAATTCTCTGCTATTTCTGTGAGTTATGTTAATTAGAGGCTTGGAAAAGTTGTTTTGTTTGTTTCTTATTGGAAGAGTGGAAAGGGTGGATATTTCTTTGTAGCATCTATAACACTTTAGGAGGGATTAGAATGCAAAGAGCACATTATCCCAACTTTGCTTACAAGAATGCTTTTAGAATGCACTGCATGCAGAGAAAGCATTTATCTTCCAAAATTATTTATCATAGAAATCAATCAGATCACCAGTGCTCTGTTATCACGGGCCATCTGCTGGAGATAGACATAGCTTTGTCACACATAACCCTGATTTATATAAGCATTCCTTTTAGGGAATTTTAACTGTGATCATCTCTCAACAGGGGATTCTTAGGTCATCAGTAGGTTAGTTGTTGTCTAGAGAAAATGAGAGAGGAAGAACATTCAAATAAAATTAGTACCTAAAATGTAGCCTTTTTCCTGAACTAAATTGACTCAACTTATCTACAGATGGGATTTAACCAGTTAAATTCTCGTGTTTAAGCGCTCATGAGTCACCAAAGTACTACAGATTAGAATTCACAGAGCCTGAAATTTCCTGCTCATTGTTTAACCTGGTGAGTCGTACTGTTTCTTTATTATTCTATACACGAGAACCATGGTACACAGTGATGCTGTTCTAATGTATACTCCATGTCTGCAGGTAGGCATTAAAAGTTGGTGTAATCAGATTGAAATTAACATAGAAATCTGGCAAGCCAGAGTTTGTGTTAAGGTGACAATACCCCTCTTCCTCTTTTTAAAAATTACCATTACTGATAAAACTTAGTTTACTCAACCAGTTTTAAGAAAGTGCTAAGGGCTTTACTGAAACAAAAAATCCAGTATAGAATGAGATATATTTGTCTCTGGAGTAGTGTGGTAGAAAGAAACCAGTATTGTCAGGAGACCTGATTTGATACTTATACTGCTAACTTGTGTGATCTTAAAGAAGTCATTTAATCATTTGGTTTTAAATTTCCTCATCTATAAAACAAGACTGGCAATACCTACACTATCTATCTGATAAACTTATTGTAATACTAGTTTATGTTATAAATACTTTATAAAGTATTAAGTTGAAATACAATTAAATGTGAGCACTTTTGTTTCTGTAGCTATGATCTAAACTTTCCCTCGATTTATGAAAAGTTCTGGATGTATTGAGCTGAAAGTCAGATACAGTAATGATATTCATTGTTACTGTTTATCATCAGAAACATTGAGGAATATTGAATTATATGCTAGTAAGAGAACATAAAAACATATAAAATCGATAACTAATAAGGACCTACTGTATAGCATGGGGAACTATACTTAATACTCTGTAATGGCCTATATGGGGAAAAGAACCTAAAAAAGAGTGGATATATGTATATGTATAAATGATTCACTTTGCTGTACACAGGAGACTAACACAACATTGTAAATCAACTATACTCCAGTAAAAATTAAAAAAAAAAAGATAGAGTATGTAATAGATGTTATGTTTTAATGAAGGATAGTATTTGTCCCACAAATAAACTCAAAGTAACATTTTGAATTCATGGTTTTGAATATATTTTCTAATATATATCTGGCACATTAAAATATTTTTGCAACATGGTTTTAAGCCAAGAAAATCAAAAGTCTTGTTTGTTTTCATACCACTTGGCAATGTTCAGAAGATTGTTACACTCCATTGTGGAGAATTTGAAAATGACTTTATGCTATGAAATTTTGAAGATGTTATTATTGGCATATGGGATGAATTTTGGTGGTTGAACAATCAGTTGAAATTTCAAATGTAGACAAAGCGATTCCCTTTATGACTGAAATGCATGACCGTAAATGCCTTTCTTTTAAATTTCTGCATAATTTTTCTACTATTTGGTAAATATAGGAAGATGGGAAAATCTAATTATAATTTGCAGTCATCAGATTAGGCCCCAAATATCTTTACAGTAACATTTCTAGAATGTGCCAATATCTATTTGAGTTGCAGCTCTTGAAAGGTGCCAAAGTTTTTATCATCTATTATTTTGTTAAATGACATTTGTCTGGCAATTGAAATATATGGACAAGGATGTCCTGTCAACTTGTTTTGCTTCTGAATGGAAAACGTTTTTATGTGACCAAATAATTATTTTCCTTTTATTTTTAATTGTGGATTATCACCATTTTATCTTTGATATTGTTTTCTCTTTTTTGTTCCTGAATAGAATAGCTTGTGGTTTGTCTATTTAATTTGTATTTCCAAAAATCTACCCTTGGATTTACTATTGTTTCTGCTGTTCATTTGCCAACCAGTTTATTAACATGTATTTAGATGTTTATTAATTACCTTGTGTTTTTTAAAATAACTTCATTTTGTGTATGTGTTTTTTTAAGGAATATATTTAAATGTGCTTTCAATCACTGTTTTATTTTTTATATTATTATTAATTTATTTGAAAAACAATTTTTTTATTTATTATATTTTTGGCTGCACTGGGTATTCATTGCTGCTCGCCAGTGTTTCTCTAGTTGCAGCGAGCAGGAGATACTCTTCGTTGTGGTGCACAGGCTTCTCATTGCAGTGGCTTATCTTGTTGCAGAGCATGGGCTCTAGGCATGCAGGCTTCAGTAGTTGTGGCACATGGGCTCAGTAGTTGTGGCTCACGGGCTCTAGAGCGCAGGCCCAGTAGTTGTGGCACATGGGCTTAGCTGCTGCGCAGCATGTGGGATCTTTCCGGACCAGGGCTTGAACCCATGTCCCCTGTACTGGCAGGCTGATTCTTAACCACTGAGCCACCAGGGAAGCCCTCAATCACTGTTTTAATTTTTATTTTGATACAAATTTATTTAATGTAGTGTGTAAAATACGTTGGTAGTTGGACTTATTTTTCTTACTGTAAATAGTGCATATATTTTCCCTCAGATTCTTATTTGCTTTACATTTCCAGGTAATAATGTTATTTTATTAATTTCTATATTATTTGTATTTTCCTGGAAGACACAACATTGTGTCTTTCATTAATAAAACATGAACAATTTTAATGAATACTTATTTGTCCATGTGCATGATTTATACTCATTTTCTTTTGTAAAGAACTTTTATAACTTTCATTTGTAAATTATATCTTTGTTTATACATTTAATTTTGTCTTTTTTTTTGGTCCAGATTTTAATTTTTGATATAGCAGGCTCTTATTAATCATCAATTTTATACACATCAGTGTATACATGTCAATCCCAATCGCCCAATTCATCCCACCCACACCCCCACCCCACTGCGGCTTTCCCCGCTTGGCGTCCATAAGTTTGTTCTCTACATCTGTGTCTCCATTTCTGCCCTGCAAACTGGTTCATCTGTACCATTTTTCTAGGTTCCACATATATGTGTTAAAATATGATATTTGTTTTAATCACGGACTCTGGGAGGGCTCATGCCAAGGAGTACTTCCCAGAACTTCTGCTGCCAGTGTCCTTGTCCTCACAGTGAGCCACAGCCACCCCCCGCCTCTGCAGAAGACCCTCTAACACTAGCAGGCAGGTCTGATTCAGTCTCCTATGGGGTCACTGCTCCTTCCCCTGGGTCCCAATGCACACACTACTTTGTGTGTGCCCTCCAAGAGTGGAGTCTCTGTTTACTCCAGTCTTGTTGAAGTCCTGCAATCAAATCCCGCTAGCCTTCAAAGTCTGATACTCTAGGAATTCCTCCTCCCGTTGTCGGACCCCCAGGTTCGGAAGAATGATGTGGTGCTCAGAACCTTCACTCCAGTTGGTGGACTTCTGTTGTATAAGTGTTCCCCAGTTTGTGAGTCACTCACCCATCAGTTATAGGATTTGATCTTATTGTGATTGCACCCGTCCTACTGTCTCATTGTGGCTTCTCCTTTGTCTTTGGATGTGAGGTATCGTTTTTAGTGAGTTCCAGTGTCTTCCTGTTGATGATTGTTCAGCAGTTAATTGCGATTCTGGTGTTCTCGCAAGAGGGAGTGAGAGCACGTCCTTCTACTCTGCCATTTTGAACCAATCCTACTTTTTTATCTTTAAGGGTCACATTGTTTTAGGTAATTTCCTTAAAGCAGAATAAAGCTGAATCTTATTTTCTGAGTTAAAGCTGTAATTTTCATCTTTAGTAGACCCATTTAACATGTATTTACATAAGTTTATATTTAGTTTTCCCTCTCTCATTTAATTGAGTTTTTTCCTTCAAGACAATTTCTTTGTTATTTCATCTGTTTTAGTTTTCCTGTAGAATTGAGAAGCCATACAGACTGGGTTAGATCTACAATACTTATTGTCACATTTCTACATAATACATTTATATCTGTATTTCTCAGGCTAACAACTAAAATAATTAAGTGAAATTTTATTTTTTATCCCTTTGGGAAAATTATTATGATCTATTTTTTCTCCTGATTATCCCTCTCTCAAATAAAAACCAAACCAAACCAAACAAAACTGCTCAGGGATTTTTGCCTTAATGTCTTCATATTAAATTAAATTTAGTTTAATTTACTATCATAATTCCAATAATAAAAATGAATTCCCCAGCAGCAATAAGCATACCTAGCAGATCATTTCTTAGTAAAAGTATTGAATCTATGAGTTTTTAAAGAAAGGCTTATTTGGGGTCTTGGACAAGAAAAGTATAAGATGAAATTTTTTTGTGTGTAAGAATGGAAAAAAACAAGTGCTCAAATACTGGTGGAGAGAAAATAAAAAGACATAAGAACCAGTATAATGGGCCTCACTGGCCAAACTACTGACAGTTTGAGCATCAAAAAGTATAATAACACTTTTATATAACAAAGTGAATATAAAATAATCTATAATTTAATAATAGTACTAAAAATAGTGTTAAGGGCAGGCAGAAGAGAAAGCTCTTTATACAAAATACAAACTTAATAAATTAAGAAGGAATGGTAGAAATAATAAATAACTGCAGCTCTCATTGAAATAACTGACTCAGATAAAGCTCATCAATGGATACTAAAATTGAGTGAAAGACTGAGTAACAAATTATTTCCATAGCCTCAAAGTGTTACTCCACAGATCACATTATTAAAAGTATCTTTACAATGAAGAAAACTACAGACTCACCAAATGATTACATTTAGTGTCACTAATATTGTGTCAAACTGACATCAAGTTTCTAATGAAAAGCACTGAGAAGGCACAGTGTCACATATGTAACAATGTTGCCAGCAATGAGGAAGGAACAACTGAGCAAATACAAGTTAAGGAACATTTAGCAAACCTACTAGCCTAGATTTTTTAAAAGTCACTGTTGTGAAGAAAATAAATAAAAAGATGGGTGCTGAGTACTGTTATAGTTTAAAGAGGCAAGACAACCAAATTCATTTTGTAATCCTTGATTGGACCTTGTATACAGAAACAGAAAAGCACTTATAAGATAATTAGGAAACAATGTGTGATATTTGAACATGAAATTTATACTACATAACTGAATTGTACAATACTCAATTTCTTGAGAGGATAATGCATTTATGTATTTTGGTTATGTAGAAAATGCCCTCTCCATATATACATATATATATATATGGAGAGAGAGAGCGAGAGAGAGCGCAATTTTGTGTTTATAGCAGTTTTCCTTGTAATTGCCAGAGCTTGGAAGCAACCAAAATATCCTTTAGTAGGTGAAGGGTTAAATAAACTTCCATACATACAGACAATGGGATATTATTCAGCACTAAAAAGAAATGATCTATCAAGCCATGAAAAGATACAGAGGAAACTTAATATTACTAAGTGAAAGAAACCTAACTGAAAAGGCTACATGCTGTATGATTCTAACTATATGACATTCTGGAAAAGGCAAAATGATAGAGACAATAAAAGGATTTGTCAGGAGTTGGGGGAAGGTGGGGTGAACAGGCAGAACACGGAGGATTTTTAGGGCAGAGAAAAAATTCTGTATGATGCTATAATAATGGACACATGTCATTGTAAATACATTTGTTAAAATCCATAGAATATACAATACCAAAAGTGAACCCTAATGTAAATTATGAATTTAGGCGACACTGATGTGTCAGTGTAGGTCATCAATTACAACAAAAGTATAACTCTGGTGCAGGGTGGTCATGGTGGCAAAGGTGGTGCATGTTGGGGGCAGGGAGTATATGGAAACCAAGTACTTTGTGTTCAGTTTTTCTGTGAACCTAAAACTGCTCTAAAAAAATAAAGTGTCTTAAAAAAATTAAAATCTAAACTACCTATTTTTTTCATAACATTGTTGGGAATTAAAAATAATTTTTAAACTTTGCTAATCTCACTGGTTACTAAAAAGTCTCATTTCACTTTACATATTTTAAAATTATTATTTATGTTGACTAAGAGGTTTGCCATTTGTATTACTTCACTTGTTAATTGCCAATTTGTTTTCTTTGTCCTTTTATATTCTAATGACCTATAAAGAATCTTTATATAGTAATGATAGATTCCCTCTGGTACACTCAGTATTTGTCCTGTTTGTTAACTTTTAACTTTGTTCATGTTTAGCTTTTGCCACAAAAGTTATAATATAGTCAAGGCTGTCTCTTTGTTTTGTTTTGTCTTTTGTTTCACATCCAGATTACATTTATCCTTTTTAAGCACTTTTGTGGTTTGAATTGATTTGGAATTTTGTGTATGTTTCTATCATACGATCTTATGTTTTTCATGCTGTTTTTCCAAATAGTTACACCATTTATTGAATAAAGTTTTTCCATTAACTTAAAATGTCTTGTCAAATTTTATATAAAGTGTCCTTTTCTAGATTCTCAAAAAAAAAAAAAAGTATTAAATACTTCTCGGACCTAAACTTCCTTACCAATGGAATTTCAGTTAAGTGGTGTCTGATTTTTGTTTTTGTTTTTTTCTACCAAAATATTTGCATAATTCTTCAACATTAAAAATTTCAATAGAAAATAGATATTGACTATTTTTAAATTAATACTTTCCACAAGTCTGTAATAATTTAAATATCACCTCTGTCATCATAATGATGAGCATAAACATGTATTAATAAACACTTTTAATTTACAAAAAACTTGACTAAGCTATTTATAAACATGATCTCATTCAATCCTCAGTACAACCTGATGTTTACATATGAGAAAAGTGAAGCTTTGACTATTTTAATAACTTACCTAAAGCCATACCAGTAATAATGATGAAACAGGATTCAACACAACTGTCTCTAGCTCAAAATTCTACTTCTTAACCATTATATAATATTAAGTCCTTTTGATCTGCAGATTCAGGTCCTTTTCAGTCAGTGGTTTTATTTTCATTATGTCTTTAAACATATTGTTTGATTTGTTTTATTCCCTTTTTCAGAGGCATCCATTATTTACATATTGAATTTCTTTGTCCTTGCCTCTCTCTTTAACTTTCACATCCTTGTTTTGTTTCCCTTCACATTTCTGGAATTTTTTTTTTCTTTTTCTTATCTGTGTTTTTCTTGATGCTATGAATTTGGTTTTTCAGGCTTGAGTATTCAGGAATTTGATTTGAACTACCTACATACTATTAATTTATAACATGACATGGGTTTGAATAATCAAAATTTAAACACTATATTACAACTGATTTTTAAATAACAGAATACACCTCAGATAATACGATATGGCTAAAGCATATATTAATGCATAGGAAATGATATTCACAGATGAGTTATATATATTTAATAGTTGCACAATTAAAAAACTAATATATCTAAACAAGTAAAGGACAGAATTCAATAGCAGAGAAATGATTGTGTAGTTTTTAAATAATTGTGAGATTAATTAAAAATTACACATCCATAATCTTGAAAATCAGAAATCCAAAATTAAGATGGCATGGCATTTGGATCTGATCTTAAATACAAGTCCTGATAGTGTGACTTTGAACAAGTATCTTAGCCTTTCTGAACGTATTTCATATCTACAAAATGGGAAAATTAATATCTTCCCCATAATAATGTTTTAAAATAAAATAATGTTTAAAGGAAATTTTAAGTTGTGAAATATGCAAAACATATACCATCCTATATTAAAACTATTATTATTTTGATATAAAATTATCATCTTTAGTTGTCAGCACCTAGAAGAACTATATTCTTTGTCTAGCTATTTCAATTTGTCATTGTTGAAAGAAACCAAGAATGTGCTATGTCATATCTCTATAGAAGGGGCTATAACCAGTATCTTTCCTTTGAATTGTTTACACCCAATAATAGATGCCTCTCTCAAATCATAGGGTCATTAACAAAATACCATTTCAGATATGCAAATGCTCAAGGTCATGTTTCTGAATAGATACTGTACTGCCTTAAAGATAAATAAGAAATGTGAATGCAGTAGCTGGGATTTCAGCCAGTGATGGCTGCCATTTCAGCAGCAGGGGGTGTACTGTGAGCTTGGCTTAGTGGCAGTTAGCAGTAGCAACTCATGAATGTAGACAGATTTATGCAGGGTGACCTTCATGACTCAGTGTGCATGGTAGCTTTTTGATTTCCACAGGGGTTACTAACAGGACATTCCACTGAGAACCACAGTGAGTGTTCTAGCTCCCTGGCATTTTCAGAGCATAACTTTGTGCATCAGAAAACCCCAGCCTTGCACAGTGTTGCTTTCTAAAGAGACACACTGCTGGATGAACTTTGCAAAGGATAAAGTTTATCTGCATACTCGTCATTTAGCTAGCCACAACTTCAGGGGCTTCCCCCCCCACCCCAGTATTTTGCTACTTTACTGCCACAAGGCACATCCAAAACTGTGTTTCTATGATACAAATGATTAAATCAATGTTAGGCTCAAAGTGGATATGGTCTGTGATAGCTCTTTGTAGGGAGCTTTAGAATGACACGATCTCAGAATCAAAGGGCACTGGGGTGCTGCAGTAATGGCAAAGCATATCAAAATACCTTCATTTTCTTTATGGAAAAACATTACTATTCAAGTAGATTAATGAAATGCAATAAGCGTATTACAACTAGACTTCAACAAGGCATTTCTTAAACCCAATATTAATTTCGTTTTGGAAAATTTGGAATAATTCCAGGACTTCCCTGGTGGCGCAGTGGCTAAGGATCCACCTGCCAATACAGGGGATATGGGTTCAAGTCCTGGTCCGGGAAGATTCCACATGCCGCGGAGCAACTAAGCCCGTGTGCCACAACTACTGAGCCTGCACTCTAGAGCCCACGAGCCACACTACTGAATCCTCACAGTCTAGAGCCCATGCTCCACAACAAGAGAAGTCACTGCAATGAAGAGTAGCCCCGCTCGCCACAACTACAGAAAGCCTGTGTTCAACAGTGAAGACCCAACGCAGCCAAAGATAAGAAATAAATTTAAAAATAAATTAATCTAAGAGTCTCACTATTTAAAAAAAAAAAAGTTGGAATAATTCCAGTGTTCAGAAATCAAGCTAAGAATTGAATTGATTTCAGTTGAAAAGCAGGCATCCAAAGATGTGCACCAGGATCCAACCTGTTCTTGTCTTACTCCTTTTGATTTATTGGATGATATTATAAAAATATTCTCAGCAAATTTACAGAAGGGGGAAATGTTCAATTATAATCAAGTTCCAAAATGACTTCTGTATGCTAAAAGAGTGATCTAAAGCTAATATGATAATATTTAGTGGCAAGAAATAGTGAAATTGGGAGTAGTTAGCTTGGAAAAGAAGAATAATTTAGAAGTAGAGGAAGAGTAATTAAAAAATATTCAATGGTCTGATCAGCAGAAGAGATACCAGATATAGAAGAGATAGAAGTGAAATCAAAGATATAGTACATAGAGAGACTAATTTGGACTGTAAATAAAGAACATTCAAATAGAACTTTTCAAAGATGTTTATTCAGGATATGCAGAGTGCACCTTGATTGATGATGTCTCAGCAGATGTTGGAGGACAGTTGGATTCTCTATGTGTGGGGGACATGGAATGTGTTTGCCTAGATTGATCTTTTATATTTATGAATTATTTTAAACAGCTTTTAAAATCTTTAAAAAGGTGTTTATTTTTTTCTTTGATCTAAACTCTTTGCACCTGGCTGGACATTCTGATTGCTCTTAACATGTGATAGAGTATACTTTTGCAGGTTTTCAACATAAATCAATTTATTGTTCTGATGTATTAATCCATATTTGTCATAATTTTAGATGCAATTTCTCTTCTGATACTTCTATGTCTTAAGCTTTTAGAGAAACTGAGTTAATTTGTTTTTACAACTTCAAAATATGTTTGACCATATTTTTAATGATTTACACAGAAAATTGTGTATATTTCAAAATACGTTCTACATACTTATGACAATTGAATGCATTATATTTTCTTATATAATGGATTTGAGATAGCCATGTAGTAGCAGAGTTCTAAAACAGACCTCAGGATTTACCGCTTCCTGGTGAACATACCCTGAATAAACTCCATGGTTTTTGCATAGGATGAATTTCACTCCTGTGATTAGGATATGTTACTGGTCAAAATAGATTTTGCAGATATAATTAAGGTCCTAAATCAGTTGACCTTGTGACAGAGAGATTATTTCAGTGGGCCTGAGCTAATCACATAAGTCCTTTCAAAGCGGAGTTTTCTCCAGGCAGGTATCAGAAGTAGTGGTTAGTGATTGCCTCCAGGTGTTCCGGAAGGAAGCACACATTCATGTTGTGAATTACCTCTGATGGTCACATGATAAAGAACTTTGGGCAGCATCTAGGAGCTGAGCACTGACCCCAGCCAGCAGCTAGAAGGATAAATGGAGACTTCAGTCCTAGAGTTGTAGGAAAGGAAATCTGCCAACAACCAGTGAACTTGGAAGAGAATCCTGAGCCAACCCCAGCCAACATCTTGATTTCAGCCCATGAGATGCTGAATAGAGAATCCAGCCACACCATGTCCAGACGTATGACCTACAGAGCATCTGAGGTAATCCACTTGTGTTGACTTAAGCCACCCCATTTGTGGTATTTTGTTACACAACAATAGAAAACATAAAACTCAGGAAATTTGTCATTTGAAGTTCACCAGAATTGTGAGTCAAAAGCTTTCCAAAGTTTCTTCTGAAGGAAATCTCAAGGAATGTTCAAGTTTCAGATTCAGTAGAGATCATCTATCCTAATCCAGTTAAGGAAGCCAACAGTCAGATAGATTAAATACCATTTTCCTAAATAATTCATAAACATAATCAGGAATGGAACCAAGATCCCATAACTTCAAATCAACGCTCTTTTCCACAGTACACAGCTAATATACTTATTCATGATTAGAAAAGGAAAACATGATGCCAGTGGGAATTGTGGATTTTTAACAGTTAATATATCCCTAAAATACTTTGCAGCTATCCTTCCTTTCTTCTTTCTTTCTTTCTCTCCTTCCTTCCTTTCTTCTTCTCTCATTTTTATTATCCAGGATCCAATCAAAGTTCACACAGTATATTTGACAGTGATATCTCTGTATTACCTTTTAATTCAGAACAGACCCTCTACTTTTTTCCCTATTACACTGACTTTTTGAAGACAGCAGGCCGGTTTTCTTATAGTGTTATCTCATATTCTGGGTGTGACTGTTTATTCATATTTTTAAATTTTTTTCTGAATTTCCTGTAAATATAAGGAAGTTAGGCCTATAGGTGTTATTAAACCCAGATAAAACATTTGGTGAGAATACTTTACATGGATATTTTGAACTCCATAGAGCATCACATCAAGAAACACATGCTCTAAGAACATCCCCTGATTAAAGATGCTAAGTTTGAGCTCTTGATTATAATGGTAAATGCCATTCCATCCCATTGTAAAGGTACATCCTTTTTTTTTTTTTTTTTTTGGAATTAATGAGTCATCTGTAGGGTGATGCTCTGGAACCATGTGACTATCCTATTACTCAACAACGTTTTATCCAAAGCTTTTAACATCCATTGCTGAGCCTTGCTGAATCAACTGTTATATAGCAGTTGAATTACCTTTCTGTTGCTACCATAACGAATTACCACAAATTTAGTACCTTAAAATAACACAAACTTATTATCTTACAGTTCTGAAGGTCAGAAGTCAGACACAGGTCTCACTGGGCTACAGTCAAAGCATTAGCTGGGCCACATTCCTTTCTGGAGGCTCTGGGGAGAATATGTCTTCTTGACTTTTTGCAACTTCTAGAGGCTACTCTTATTCCATGGCTCATAGTCTTCTTGCTTCATCTTCAAAACTAGTGACAAAAATTGAGTCCTTTTCACATCACACTTCTCTGACACTCTTTTCATAGTCACATCTCCCAGTGACCACAGGTGGTAAAGTTTTTCTGCTTTTAAGGACTCATGTGATTAGACTGTGCCCATACAGATAATTCAAGAAACTCTCCCCATCTCTGGGTTCTTAATTATATTTGTAAAGTCTCTCTTGCCTTGTAAAGTAACATATTCAAAGACTCCAGGTATTAGAATCTAGACATATTTGGGGAGCAACTATTTTTCCCTCCACAGGAATTATAAAATGTTGATTTAAAAAATTCTACTATTGCTTCTACATATGATATCTGACATTCTTATGTAAAGAAACCCTGCCCTCTCCTCTTCTTTCTGTGGATTCAGAGATTATTTTACATTTCAATGTGATATAATCAATTCTTTATTTTCTTTTTTGTTGCTCAAATTGACTCACATTGGGGAGGTTGGTTTAAGGATATTAGATGTTATAAAATTATTGTAATTTTCTTAGATGTAATATCACATCGTGGTTATGTATGCTGAATTACTTAGAGTAATGTCATCATAACTGAAACTTCCTAAAAACAAGGAAATCATAGAATATTATACTATTTATTATAAATGGAAGGTATAAAGATCTCACTTTATTATTCTTTTAAAATTTTATGTATACTTGAAAATTTTTAAACAAATGTAGAAATTAATATATCAGAGATACATTGTTGTAATGTCAAAACCACTCATCATAATATAAAGAAACCTAATCTGTTTTTCACATTTGAATTCCAATTAACACAAATCTTGAAGAGATTTTAAGAAAGTAAAATAAAGTCCACTGTCTGGCTTCCCATACTGAAGGAAAGGAGAAAGTCTAGCTTTGCAATCAAGAGTACTTCTGCTTTTATCTGATTTCCAAACAGATATCAGAATACTCAAAAGCGTTTGAATAGAGTTCAGTGTTAGAAATCAAACTTTTGCATGTTGTATTAAAAACACAATTCTGAAAGAAAAAATAAGAGAACAGGGACACATGAGAACTGTAATACAATATGGTACTACAGAGCCTACCAAAAGGTCAACATAATTGGAGAACTTTCTTGTATGAAAGTAATGACCAGGATGAAGCTTGCAAAGGAAGCACTATGTTTACAGCAGAATTCTGATGCCTGTCATATGAGCATCTCTGAGCCTCCAAGGTTAGGCAAGAATACCTCTTGTTTGTATACTGCATTATCATTTCTAAAGTAATGCCAACAATTTGATGTTCACAATCTTCAAAAATAGACAAGAACACTTATTTATGCCTTTAACAAATACTTATTGAGACCTTGTACTACATGCCAGGTACTGTGCTAATTAAAGTTTCCAGGCATGCATTGAACACTTACTATATTCTGGCTACTAATACTTTGTGTGCATTAACTCACAAAACACTGATCATTACCACATGAGGTAGACTGTCCCCATTTTACATATGAGGAAACTATAAGGACAGAGCAACAGAGTCATGGCATTCAAACTTTTAAATTATGACCCCAGAACTCAAACTGTCAGGTACTAGTGCCAAAATTTCTTAATCAGGAGTCCATAGAACATTATAATTGAGTTTCAAGTTTCCTGGGGAAAAGAGTCTATAGTTTATATCAGTTTCTCAAAAGATAAAAAATGCATGATCATCTTAGTAGATGAAGGAAAATCATTTGAAAACATCCATTTATGATGAAAAACTACAAAGTGGATACAGAGGAAACATACTTTAACATTGCAAAGGCCATTTATGACAAGCCCACAGCTAACATCAGACTCAACTGTGAAAAGCTGAAAGCTTTTCTTCTAAGTCAGTAACAAGGCAGGATGCCCACTCTCACCACATTTATTCAACATAGTACTGGAAGTTCTACCCACAGCAATCAGATGAGAAAAATAAATAAACAGATAAATAAAATGTATCCAAATTGGACGGGAAGAAGTAACTGTTACTATTTGCAGATGACGTGATACTATATATAGAAAACCCCAAAGACTCCACCTAAAAAACTAGAAGTAATAAATGAATTCAGTGAAGTTGCAGGACACAAAATTAATACACAGAAATCTGTTTCATTTCTATACACTAATAATGAACTATCGGGACAAATCAAGAAAACAATCCCATTTATAATTGCATCAAAAAGAATAACATACCTAGGGATAAATTTAACCAAGTAGGTAAAAGACCTGTATTCTGAAAACTATAAAGCATTGATGAAAATATTCAAGATGACACAAATAAATGGAAAGATACACCATGCTCATGGATCAGAAGAACTAATATTGTTAAAATGTCCATAGTACACAAAGCAATTTCCAGATTCAGTGCAATCCCTATTAAAATACCCATGGCATTTTTCACAGAAAATGAAAACACTAATTCAAAAAGATATATGCACCACAATGTTCATAGCAGCATTATTTAAAATAGCCAGATATGGATGCAACCTAAGTGTCCATTGACAGATGAATGAATAAAGAAGATGTGGTATACATATACAATGGAACATTACTCAGCCATAAAAAAAAAAAGAAATCTTGCCAGTTGTGTCAACTTGGATAGACATAGAGAGCATTACGCTAAGTGAAATAAGTCAGAGAAAGACAAATACTGTATGTTTTCACTTATATGTGAAATCTAAAAAACAAAACAAATGAGCAAATATAACAAAACTGAAACAGACTCACAGATACAGAGAACAACCTAGTGCTTGCCCAGGGGAGAAGATTGGGGAGAGGGGTGAAAATGATATAGGGTGCAAACCAGCAGTTATAAAAAAATTAAGTCACGGGATGTAATGCACAGCACAGGAAATATAGTCAACAATACTATAACTTTGTACTGTGTGTAACCTATAAAATATAGAATCAATATGTTGTACACCTGAGACTAATACAATATTGTAAGTCAACTATACTTCAATTTTAAAAAAAGAATATCAGTGATGTGAGTAAATTAAAAAAAAAAATTACTCTTGCTATTTCCCCCATTTCCTTGTCCTTTGCCCCGCTTCCCTCATAGCTATCATTTAGTCCTTTAGGAATTAAATTTTAGATGTAGGAATTGCTGGCTTTGTACTTTCTTAATCACTTGTTAGATCGAGAAGTATAGAAAAGGAGCTGAGGCTGCCCGTAGCTGTTGTCATCAAGCAGTTTCTAAGTTTATTGGATATTTTGACCTGTGGGGATTCTCTCATTTTTCACATTCCTTTGACTGGTAGGAAGTTATCCAGGGTTTTCCTTGTATGAGAAAATCAGCTTAAACAAAATAATGTGACTTGCCTACGAAGTCTTCCGCCTGCCATTTTATTCTAGCAGAATTAGTCTCACAAGATGTTTTTCTCATTCCTCCTATGATGTGTTTACTCCCCAGCCTCTCCCGAAGTAGGAGCTCCTGGTAGACCCCTTCAGAACTCCTTTTCTCATTTTTTGCACTATACATTCTTCCCAACTGTGGATATGTCTATGATAATCAGAGCCTCTCAGCTTGATTCAAATGTTTTTAGAACTGACTGATATTTTTCAGAGTTTACTGTATGAGGTTATGATATGTATGATAAGCATACAGGCAGTCTTTTACTTCTAATTATTTTCATTCATTTCAGTAGGTTTTAGGCAGGGAAGCTATGAAAACACGTATTTACTCTGCCATCTTTCGTGAAACTCTCTGCATTAAATTTTTATTTTTATAAAGCATTAGAGAAATGTGCTTGAACTGAGTAAGTTGGATATGACAGCAAAGTGCTCTTGATCTTGGCTAGATGCCAGAATGTGAGCACATTCATGTATTCTCTAGCTGAAGGGAATGGTACTATGTATCTGCATCAGTAAATTCTACACTGCCACCTGCTTGCAGGACAATCATTTCTACCCTCTCTTGCTGAATGAAGTGGCTTAAAAAAAGGTTTTTCTTAGAGTACATTTGTAATTTTAAAACTCTGTTCTTCATAGTTGAAGGGAAGTTCTTAGCATTTTAAGTGCATGCTCTAAATGTATAGGCTCCCAGCAATCACAGGTGCAAATCCAGATGGGGTTAACTCATAAAGCAGACAAACTATCTTACATGCAGCTTATTTTGTGGGATTCTTAGGAATCAGAGTCAAGTCTTTACTTTGTTGACCTTTAAGATCCAAGATCAATTTTCCTAATAAAAGGCAGACCTTTGCACAATTTCTGAAAAGTCACTGAAAACCTTTACCAACGGAGACACCAGATTCTATGCCCCAGTCACCCTCAAAGGAATAAAGTTTTTTAGTTGACATAAAACCACCAAGAGCAACATTTACTTTCTTCCCCAGTGGCAGCAACCTTTAGAAATGGTGAAGCCATTATTGTTGCATACCCTTTAGAGCACTCAGATGTTTTAAGCACTGCATGTATCACCACGCTCAGGAAAGTTAAGGAAGTATGATATGTCTAAATGAGTATCAGTAATAATAATCAGCTAACACTCTTTAATACTTACATTGTACCACCCATTGTGCTTTAAATTGGATTATATAAAGCCTTAAAATAACTGAAGATTAGATATAATTATTGTCCCCTTATTACAGAGCGTGTAACTTAGATTAAAAGAATAAATACCTTGCTCAGGTTTACTCAGCTGGTGAGTCATTCAGAATTCAAATTCTTAAATTCTAATTCCAGAAATGTACAATAACTACTATTCTGTACCATTTCTTCAATGCATTTGCGTTTTTTAAAAGTTCAAGTCCATAGTTTGAAGCGAAGTGCCTACTTTGGGCATAATATGCCAGTGTTACATTAATTTTATGAAGTGTACATTTTACTAATTTCATGTACTAAGTGTACATCTTAGTACCTCCTGTGCCTTTCATTTTCTTTAAAAAAAGAAAAATTAAACAGTAAAATGTTTATATTTTCACAAGTTCTACTGTAAAAAGATTACAATGTTGCAAAAATTGAACCATAGGCAGGCATGAGAATATCATGCAATACGTACCTACTTAGTTTATATACTTGAGTTGTAATTAGGATGGTTTTAGAATCATGCTGTATAAAACTTAGAGTGCTTGATGCAAAGATAACTAATATAATTTAATAAAGATCTGTCTCTACTCTGAGTTATCTACCTAGCTGATGAATAGGAAATAAAACGTATGTGACTTGCATATTTGGGGGAGTCTCTTTTGCAATAAAGTAGGAAACTTTAATAATTCAACCAGTTGAACCATTCTAAATGGATTAATCTATAGATGTCCCTGAATATACTTACATGCTACGTTTCTACTTTTTAATATTAAATAATTTTTTAAAGTTAAGAAAATCATGGCATAGTTCAATCATGCTCCCTTTCTGTTTTTATGATTATGTAACATAGGATCTTTAACACAGGATCTTGCTTGGCTGCTCATAGTTATATAATGACCTGCAGGCAGTTCACGCAATGGGGCTTCCCCTCAGGCAATGGGATTTATAATTTGTCAACAGATGTTTCTTCTCCTTCATCCTCTAAAAGGACAATTTTGAGTTTCATATGTTTTCTCAGAGGCTTTCCAGTAGGATTAAGACCCAGCTGTTGATAGCCATAACCTGATAGTAATCATGCCAAGCTCTGTCTACTCTCACGACATTTGCACATCATTATTGCCTCTGCCTAGAATGCTCTTTCCCAAATTTGTCCTATATTTGGCTTCTTCTCATTCAGGTTTTAGTTCACATTTTCTTTCCTCAGAAAGTCTATTTCATATCATATCCTCTTACACAGGTTCCTCCTCCTGCAACTATTTCCTCAATTATTTGTTTATTTACATGTGTGTTCTGTCTTTTCCACTTCAACATAAGTCCTTAAACGAGAAAGGTTTTGCTGTCTTATTTACTGTAGTATGTCCATTGCCTAGAACATAAATATATTCTAGGAAAATTGCTCAATAATTATTTATTGATCCATGGGCAGCACCAGCAGGATTAATTGGAAACCACAACGTCATCAGATAGCCCAAACACCAAACTAACACTGCAAAGGCTCTGAAAATTAAACAACTATTGGAACCATAGCCCTCAACAGTTGGCCAGGACATATGCACTAAATCTAAACCAGTATGAGCCTGCTAAAATAAATGATTTAACTAGGACCCAAAGTCTTTTCACATAATAGGCAAAATGTTAAAGATACAATTTTAAAAATCACCCATCATAACAAGAAGCAGGAACATCTCAACTTAATAAGAAAAGGCAATCAACAACCAGATTAATCAGATGTTGGAATTATCTGACAAGAGTTTAAAAGGAGCCATTATAAAAATGCTTCAGTAACAAATGACAAATTCTCTGGAAATAAATGAAAAATTAAAAGTCTCAACAAAGAAAGATAAGTTATAAAAATGGTAATTATAAAACTAAAAACATAGTAGAAATAAGAAAAAAACTTGCTGGGTGGTCTCATTATTAGAGTGGGGGTGACAGAGTATAGATTAGATGACTTTGAGGACAGATCAATAGAATTTACCCAATCTGAACAAAGGAGAGTAAATATATTAGAGAGAGAGAAAAAAAGAATAGAGTCTCAGGTGAAATACAAAAGATCCAACAGTCATATCATAGAAGCACTACAAGGAGAGGTGAAAGAGTAGAGCTACAAGAGTATTCAAAAAATAATGGCTAAAACTTTCCAAATTTGATGAAACATAAATCTACAGATACAAGAAGTTGAGCAAATCACATAGATAAAACCAAAGAAATCCATGCCAAGACACACTATAATTAAACTTTTGCATACTAAACAAACAGAAAATATTGCAAGCATCCAGAGAGAAATGTTACTGAATACCCAAGTCTAAAGAATCATAGTTTGCCAATTATCTTTTCAAGTAAAAATAGTGTTCCATTGAAACAAAAAAGAAAAAAAAACTGTTCAACTATGAACTTCAACCACCACAGAAGTACTTTTCCTTGAGACAACCATCATATCTTTGTATGCATCAGAACTATTTTGTGAGTACTTTCCACTTCTCTCGTAGAATGAAAAAAAAATTTAGCACAGGATTGCTACTTTTTTTCCCTTGTGAGTGTGTGGTGATGAAGATGCAATGAGTATTGGTATAGGTTCATGCTATTTTCTCAGTCTGAGCCAAGACATGATCAGTTTTACTCACCACTGCTTTTGTATCACCAATGTAACTGTTAACAGTGAAAAGGGCAAATAATTTATTATAAAGACTTCATGAACTACTTGAGGTTTCTGAGGGATCCCTAAAAGCCCCTATACTTTTAGAGTAATTCATGTAGTTTTAAGAATCAATTATGTAGGCATGTATAGCAGCAGAGCTGAATACAGAGTTTAAATATAGATTAAAATGTATACTTTCAATCAATTTTCTAAAAGGTGCCAAAGTGATTAGAGAAATTCTTTTCAACAAATGTGGTTGAACAAATAGATATTTGTATTTTAAGAAACACCTTTCTTTATCTTTCCCAATTCACAAAATAGAATTTTAAAGGATTATAAACCTAAAAGTAAGGATAACACATAGAAGGTTCCAGTGGGCAAAGCTTTCTTAATTAAGATACAAAAGAAAAAAACAAAAAAAGTGATAAACTGCATTTTATCAAAATTTAAATTTTCTGCACTTCATACACCATTAGGAAAATAAACAGACAAACTACAGAGAAGGAGAAAATGTTCCTCACACATAAATATGACCCAAAACTTTACTCAGAATATATGAAGGAATTTTACAAGTCAATAAGAAGACAAATAATGAATTTTTAAAAGGGGCAGTGAAAGATGCTTAATACCATTAGTAATATGGGAAGTATAAATTAAAATCCCAATGGGATGTCCCTCATGGTGTGAACCCATAAGAATGGCTAACATTAAACAAGATAGCAATAATAAGTGTTTGCAAGAATGAAAACAACTAGAACTGTCATGTATTGTTGGTAAGATTGCAAAATAGTAGAGCCACTTTGGAAGGGATTTGGGAATTTAAATATTTACTTACCTTTGAACCAGGGATTTCATTCTTAGGAATTTACTTGGAGGAATAAAACATATCCAGCAAAATGTTTTACATGATTATCCAAACGATTCTTATTCATGTTTGTCAAAAGTCTAAAAATAAACCAAATATCTATCAACAGATAATGGAAATAACGGTTGTGTATCCACTGAAGTTGAATAGTAATCAGCAACAAAAAAGAACATCTCATCAACACAGGCAGTAACATGGATGAATCTCAAAAACATACTGAATGAAGGAAATCCGGTATTTATGTGAAATTCTAGAGCAGGTAAGCTGGTTAATGTGACAAAGCAGATTAGAGTTTGTGTTAATCCAAGAGTGGGAATGGGGAATGGATGAATTTTATTATATATAAATTTTACCTCATCTAAATTGATTAAATCTTAAAATGCATTTATTGCAAAAAATTATTAGAATGACTTTAATTACTTAACACATAACCCAACCATGCTAACACATTAAGTGGTTTCATTCTGACAGGTAATCTTCCAGTTTATTTTCATTTGAGCATATAATTTTTACACAGTTGTAATCATAAATTAGGTTCAAGTTAGCACTTGGCTTATTGTTTCTTTACATTTTCCATGCTGCTACACAGTTTTCATAATTATCTGTTTTTCTCATTCCATAACAATCCATTATATCACATTTTAAATTGGAATATTTTTGAACACTTATGTTTTTAATTATGTAATCTGTTAAAAATAACTGCATGCCCCAACTGAAAGCAAACCACATTCCCATGAAGTGTAGAATGTATAAATTACGGTATACTTAGCAAATGGAATACTCAATACAATTAAAAAGAGCAAACCTACTGCACTCAAACAAAACATGAATGAAAAGGACAGCCATAATGTTCAGTGGAAGAATACACAAAAAGTACATTTATATGAAGTTTGAGAACTAATATTTGATGATGAAAATCAGATAAAGGGTTAACTCTGAGGACGTGTTACTGATTGGTAAAAGGGGAGCTGTTGGTGTGTAGAAAATGACCTTTTTCTTAATCAGGTTGGTGATTACAGAAGTGTGCATATGTGCAAAAAGTCATCAAGCTGTAAACTTAAGATTTGTGTATTTTTATGTATGCCTGTTACACTTCAGTATAGAGGTAAAAACCATTAAAAAAAAATATAGTGAAAAACACCCCAGTTATTTTTTGTAAATTTTGTTTTAATTTTTTATAATTTCCTTAGACCTAATTTCCTAAGTGCTGTAATTGTGTTTATAATTCCCTACACAATTTTTTGTCTTGTTTGCTTGCTTTTCTTTTAAACTAGAAGAAAATGTTTTCTTCTAATTTCAATTGCCACCACTGATGCCTAAATACCACTTTTTATATATCCTTGCCAACAAATATTATTGAATTGTTTTCCCCTAACCTAAAGGCTATAGAGTCTATTTTTTCTAGCAAGTACACTCCAGTTGGAGTGGGAAAATCTCTGTTTATTATCATATAGCTTTTTCCAGTCATGGGGACGTTCCTAACAAGCAATACTTCAGTGGTATTGGGAACAATGTTGAATTCACCCATATTCCAATATATTTTTTAAATCTGATAAAAGTGACTCCTAGGTAAATGCTCATTTTTACTGGTGGGAGAGAGGCTAAGTGCCTTTTTTCAGTTTTCCCTTTTTGAGGAGAAAGTGTGATTGACTGACTTTGATAGAGTTCTTGGGATTTATGCTGATTGCATTGTGCTTTGAGCATCAAACAAGCATATTGTTCATGAAAAGAATGATTTTTGCCCACACAGCCAAATGCTTGTGGATTCTACTGAATCCTTTGTTCCAATTTTGAGTAAGTCACTCAAACTTTGACATTAAGGCTAGCAAAAGGGAAAGCAATTTAGATATCATTTTGTGTTACTCCTATGCAATAAAAGCCCGTGTTGAAATAAAGGTTTCCTCATTCTCTAACTGCATATTTATGCACACTTCCTATTTCTAGTACTATGCTATGGACTTGAAAACCTACAATTCATGAATGATAGTTTGAAAAACTTTGGGAATGATGATAAAACCATGATAAAACCATTTAAAATAGCACTCTACCTGGGGATTATAGGCAGGGATTTATGGTTTTTCAGTCGAGCACAATTGCTATTCTAAATGGTCTACTCTGATGAGATTTACTATTTATTATGGAAACCACTTCCCTATATTTATCACTGACTCTGCCATGGCATGTAAAGAAGAAACATAGTAAAACCAATACATAGAATAAGTTATCACATTTTAATTAGTCTTTATCTATTTCCTGAGGGAAATGATAAAAATTTATTGATGGAGATTCAGAGTAATTAAACGCTATAAAGTAAACATCAGAAATTACTTGGAAATGATTATCATGCATCAGTAAACCACAAAAGAGGTGACAGAAATCTGTATGCCTTACATCCAAATATACGCTAAGTATATATTTTAAGGAATTTGAAAAGAGGTTCACTTTCTTTTTCTTCTTCCCTTTCTTCTTCCTCTTTTCCTTTTTCTTCTTTAATGATTAAGGGCTAAGGAAATAATCTCAATGCTACTTATCATTAATAATAAAATGGACATATATATGCATGGACCAGAAAGTGAACTGGCTTTGCTTTATTCCTTCAATATCAGGTATAGTTTGGTTCTCTGAAATGTGATTAAAAAAAAAAAAAGAAAACAAGACTCCCCTTTTCACTGCTCTCAGGCATTTGGATACACTGTTCTCTCTTCCTGAAACACTCTTTCCCCAGGTTTTCCCCAGATAAACTTAAATTTCAAGTTGTAGGTCTCAATTTAGGGGTCACTCCCTGAACCCCTAGACTGGTTCTATGCTTTCATAATATCCTGTGTTGATTAGCTGCATCTTTCTTCTCAGATCCACTTCCTATCCTTCACTTGTTCTATTGTGTATTTCAAGAGTTCACTTTTGAGACATATATTTTCTTATTCCTTTTTCAAAAATCACCCAGTTGGGTTCTTCCAATGGAGGTGCTAATGGAAGCTTGGAGGAGGAAACAGGATATCTCTCCTCCTCTCTCTGCTCTGGGAAACGTTTCTTCAGGTGAGCAGGTCTCCTACAAGGTCACAGTTCTCACCAACTAGCCCCGTCCATGGAGGTTTTTTTATTCACCTTCCTCCATTGGTCTCTGCAACTCTAGCATGATAGGAGCTTCCTGTTGTGGCTCATCTTTGGCTGACTCACAGTCTTGCCTTCTCATCTTTAATATCATTGTGCTCAATTCCCTGTATTAAAGTCCCTCTCTTGAATTGGTGTTCCTAGGACTGGTTTTCCTGGCAGAAATCTGACTGATACGTATATTGTATTTTCCATATCTATAATACCAATCTCACTTTTACATAATTATTTAATCTGTTCTCCAAGCTAGACTAAATTGCAAAAAAAAAAAGAATTGTGTTGGCCTCTTCCTTTTTATATTTCCAGTCCCTAGCAAGGATGTTGGCTTATAGAAGTCAGATAGTATTTGCTGAAGGAAGAAAGAAACAAAAAGTGGAAGGAAGAAGGGAGAAAGGAAAGAAGAAAAGAGGAAGAAAATTCTATTTTCAGATTTATATTTCATATTAATAAAAGTGGATTTGAATTGATGTAATTCAGGACAAAATACCTTCCCCTTAAACAATCACATAATTGAGATCAGGATTATGCATGGAAGTGACAAAGGAAAAGAGTAATCTTTCCTGAGTTCGATAAGCCTAAGGTTGTGATTAAAGAGGCAAAGTGGAAAATATAAATGTATATTTGTATTAATCAAGTGATAAAATATACATATATATTTTCTTGGAATGTGTGAAAAATAATTATCCTGATTTCAAAATGTGTATCTTTATTTTAAAAAGAAATTTTGTATTTGGCAATTCTTTTTTTTACTGTCCAAGATAGCAACTCTACTGCAGAGGCTGGAAAACTTTCAGCTACATCTAAATTACCCAGAATCCCTTGTCATAGGCTTCCAATGTCTTGTGCAAAATCTGAATTAGGAACTGAGTTCAATGGGAAGAGAGGTGCAGCTCTAGCACATCTTGCAGGTGCAGATTGACTGCAAGTCAATGTAGCTGGTGTGACTTCTGATCATCAGGCCATGGTTAATTTGGTGTAACCTGGAATTATCACCAGAATCAGTAACTTTCTGACTGTGGCAGAGATAACAGTTTCCTACATGAGCCTCTTCTTGGATAAGATCTGAAAGTTAAACCTGGAACCTGCTGCTCCATCCTTACCAACCATTTTTACACACTAGATTCCCTAAACTAAATCCATTTGTACTTAAAATAGCTAGAGTATTTCCTGTTACCCAGAACTCTAAACGCTGTTCAGACAAGATCAATTTGCATTACTATCTCTATATCATGGTATACAACCCAACACCAAACAAACAAACAACCCGATTAAAAAATGGGCAGAAAAACTGAGTAGACATTTTCCCAGAGAACACGCAGATGGCCAACAGATATATGAAAAGGTGCTGAACATTGCTAATCATCAGGGAAATGCAAATCAAAACCACAGTGAAGTATCACCTCACACCTGTTAGAATGGCTATCATCAAAAAGAAAACAAGTAACAAGTGTTAGCAAGGATGTGGAGAAACAGTTGGTGGGAATGTAAATTGGTGCAGCCGCTGTGGAAAACAGTATGGTGGTTTCTCAAAAAATTAAAAATAGAACTATCATACGACCCAGCAATTCCACTCCTGAGGATATAACCAAAAAAACAAAAACACTAATTTGAAAAGATACATTCACTCCGTTCATAGCAGGATTATATTGGGTTGGCTAAAATGTGCTGTCGGTTTCTAAGTAAAAAGAAAAGACACATTTTTCATTTTCACCAAGAACTTTATTGAACAATGTCTTCGCCCTTTTGTTCCACTACTTTCTGCCATTTTTCAGGCAACTTCATAATTCCATCTTCCCAAAACTTTTTATCTTTTTGAGCAAAGAACTATTCCAGGTGCCTTTTACAGTCTTCAGGGAATTGAAATTTTTTTCCATTAAAAGAATTTTGTAAAGACCGAAATCAATGGAAATCCAAAGGTGCAATGTCTGGCGAATATGGCAGAAGAATCAGAACTTCCCAGCCAAGATATAACAGTTTTGGTCTGGTCATCAAAGAAACATGCGGTCTTGCGCTATCCTGATGGAAGATTATGCGTCTTCTGTTGACTAATTCTGGGCACTTTCCATCGAGTGCTGCTTTCAGTTGGTCTGATTGGAGCAGCACTTGTTGGAATTAATCATTTGGTTTTCGAGAAGGAGCTCATAATAGAGGACTCCCTTCCAATCCCACCATATACACAGCATCACCTTCTTTGGATGAGACCGTACTTTGGCATGGTTGGCGGTGGTTCATTTCACTGATCCCACGATCTCTTCCATTCCACATTATTGTACAGTATACACTTTTCATTGCCCGTCACAATTTGTTTTAAAAATGGAACGTTTTCATTACGTTTCAGTAGAGAATCACATGCAGAAATATGGTCAAGAAGGTTTTTTTCTCTTAACTTATGTGGAACCCAAACATCAAAGCGATTAACATAACCAAGCTGGTGCAAATGATTTTCAACTCTTGATTTGGATATTTTGAGTATGTCAGCTATCTCCCGCGTGGTATAACGTTGATTATTCTCAATTAATGTCTTGATTTGTTCGTTGACAACTTCAACTGGTCTACCAGACCATGGAGCATCATCCAGCGAGAAATCTCTAACACAAAACTTCGCAAACCACTTTTGACACGTTCAATCAGTCACAGCACCTTCTCCATACACTGCACAAATCTTTTTTTTTTGCATTTCAGTTGCGTTTTTACCTTTCTTGAAATAATAAGGCATAATATGCTGAAAATGTTGCTTTTTTTCTTCCATCTACAATATTAAAATGTCTACACAAAAATTCACCAATTTTGATAAGGTTTTTTTTAAAATGCATGCTGATATGACAGCTGTCACAACACAATCTAACAAAATTGTTTCGAATGAAGTTAAAGACAACTAAGTGTTACTAGAGCCATCTTACGGAAAAACTAACAAACTTTTTGGCCAACCCAGTACATAATTGCCAAGATATGGAAGCAACCTAAGTGTCCATTAACAGATGAATGGATAAAAAAGATGTGGTATAAATACACACACACACACACACACACACACACACACAGACACACACAATGGAATACTAGTCAGCCATAAAAAAGAATGAAATTTTGCCATTTGCAGCAACATGAATGGACTTGGAAAGCATTACGCTAAATGAAATGTCAGAGAAAGACAAATACTGTATGATATCACTTATATGTGGAACCTAAAAAATACAACAAACTAGTGAATATAATGAAAAAGAAGCAGACCACAGATATAGAGTAACTAGTGCTTACCAGTGGGGAGAGAGGAGAGGGGCAATATAGGGATAGGGATTAAGAGGTACAAACTATTAGGTATAAAATAAGCTACAAGGATATATTGTATAACACAGGGAACATGGCCAATATTTTATATAACTATAAACAGAGTATAAGCTTTAAAAATTATGAATCACTATATAGTACACCTGTAACTTATATAATATTGTAGAGCAGCTATACTTCAATTAAAAACATCATGTGCAAATTTAATAGAAAGACAATGAAGATTTGTTTGGAAGGAAATCTAAACACAGGGACCACGTTTTGTTTGTTTTTAATAAAATCTAGAGATACTGGTGGAGAAGACATTCAATCTTCAGATTCAAGATGTAGACACTCACTGGGCTATACATTAAGGAAACAGTGGTGAGAAGCAGATATAGTCCTTTTCTTGTCACATATCTGTTTATAAAGATATATACATATATACACATTCAAACTTAGAGAATCTTCAATTCTTAGAATCATAGAGAATAACACAATTAAGTGTAAAACTGCAATCAATAATGTATGAGGGAAATTTAATTTGATATAAGGATGTTTAATGGAATGGTTTGACTACTTGAGGGTCAAAAAATAGTACCTTCAGGAAAAGATTATTAAGCTAATATGTAAGCATAATTTGGACTTAACTAGAAAACATGAAGGGAGTAGGGAGAGGGAATCCCAGGCAGAGTTACCATGTGTAAAAGTGCCACATCAACAAGAACATGATGTGCTCCAGGAGGTGAAGTTAACCCATTGTTAGAGCACAAGAAACGGGGACCTGAATGAAGGTGAGACTAGAGAGACGAGGCCACATAAAGTCCAGTTGGTGCAGGGTCATGGTGGTCTTGCTAATAATTTATGCCCTATTCTAAGAGCAATGGAGAAGAGAATAATCAAGAAAGGCATTGCGTTGTTTCTGTATTATATATTATAAAGGAAAACAGAGTAGTAATTTTAAGAGTTGCTTCACATGGTAAATAATTATTGGAAAGAAGTTAGGGGGAGTATTTTTATTTTAAGCACACTTGGGGCTAAATGACAAACAGATTCTTCTTTTACTTTTTTTTTTTTGCGGTACGCGGGCCTCTCACTGTTGTGGCTTCTCCTGTTGCGGAGCACAGGCTCTGGACGCACAGGCTCAGCGGCCATGGCTCACGGGCCCAGCCGCTCCGCGGCATGTGGGATCTTCCCGGACCGGGGCACAAACTCGTGCCCCTGCATCGGCAGGCAGACTCTCAACCACTGCGCCACCAGGGAAGCCCAAAATATATATTTTGATATACATAGTATATTAAGAATAAAAGTAATGTAAAAACTTGTGTACTGAAAACCCAGGTTACAAGCATAGACATATTTTAAATTAAATTTCTGAACAGTATCAATTCTGGAAGCACAAGATAACTATTTCTCATTGCTCACATACATCAACAGAAATAGTACCTGCTTGGTAAAGTTATGCCAGGGGAATTTTTTTGTTTTATTGTTCAGCTCACATTGATATAAGCAAGTACCTTTGAATTTATCACTTTTGTTTACAATAACTTTGATCAGTTGGGTTGACAATTGAGAACCAAAGATCCAGAGCTTTTCAGGTGTTACTTTGCATAAAACATGAGGTGATAGATTGTATTTCGTGGTGGACATATAATCTGGTTATTTGTGACTTTTATATATTTTTAATTGATTTACCAATGGCAATCTAATTAGAGTTACTTTAATTTTGCAGAGTTGCTATCGTTTTACATTATCTTTGTTCTTCTGTGTTTTACTTTGAAAAATTTTAACACTTCAGAAAAGCTATAATAAATGGTACAATAAATGACATATACTCTTCACCTATATTCATCAGTTTTTAACAGTTTTCCTCTCATTTGCATTCTCGCTCTGTGCGTGTGTGTGTGTGTGTGTGTGTGTGTAGGTATAGGTGCATGTCTGAGTCTGTATATGAGTATGTGTATGAATTTGAAAGTTTCATACATTAGGATTTTTCACTCTTAAATACTGTGGCATATATTGACTAAAAAGAAAACATAACTGCAATACATTCTTTATATTAAAGAAATTTAACACTGATGCAATATTTTCTCTAATATGGAGTCCAAATTTAAAATTCCACATTTGGGGCTTCCAGGGTGGCACAGTGGATAAGAATCAGTCTGCCAATGCAGGGGACATGGGTTTGAGCCCTGATCTGGGAAGATCCCACATGCTACGGAGCAACTAAGCCTGTGCGCCACAACTACTGAGCCTGCACACCACAACTACTGAAGCCCATGCGCCTAGAGTCTTGATCTGCAACAAGAGAAGCCACTGCAATGAGAAGCCCACACACTGCAATGAAGAGCAGCCCCTGCTCGTCACAAGTAGAGAAAGCCTATGCACAGCAATGAAATAAAAATAAAAAAAATAAAATAAAAATAAATAAAATTAAATTTAAAAATAAATTAAATAAAAAATTAAATTAAAAAATTTTAATTAAAAGCTAAAAATAAAATAAAATTATGCATTCGTCTCAATATTATCCTTTATACCTGCATTATTTTACTATGTCTTTAATGATCCAGAATCTAATATGTCATATCTTACTTCAGTTGTCATGTTTCATTGGTTTCTTTGATCTAGATTTTCCCAGGCTTTTCTTATTCTATTTATATTTCTAAAATTGACATTTTTACAGAGTCCAAGGCAGATTTTTGGCCAAACTTTCTTCAAGTTGGTTTTTTCTGATTGTTTCCTCATGATTGGAATTGAGTTAAACATTTTGGCATGAATGCTACATAAATGATGTGCTGTCTTGGTCCATCATGTCAGGGACCTGTACTGTAATTTGGCCCTTTTTTTTGTGAGGTTAAATTTTGTCCTTTAGTTAAGGAGGTATCCATCTCTGTCCTGACCTTCTCATTTTGTTCTAACAGGGTAGCCATTTCTTCAAATTTAATCTTGATTCTTGGTCAGTTACTCAAGTCCCAGCATCCACCTCATTGCTCTCCCTTCTAATCTCAAATTTTTAGGTTCCAGTATATTCTAAACCACAGTCTTCCCCTATTATAATCCCCCAAATTTGTTCAGTAAAGATAAAGATACTCAGTCAACTCGAATAGCCAAAACCATCTTGAGAGAAAAAGAATAGAGCTGGAAGAATCACACTTCCTGGCTTCAGATTATAGTACACAAAGCTACAGCCATCAAAATAGCATGGTACCAGCACAAAATCAGACACATAGATCATTAGAACAGAATAGAGAGCCCAAAAATAAGCCCACACACTTATGGTCAGTTAATCTATGACAAAGGAGGCAAAAATATACAACGGAGAAAAGATGTAAGTTATGCTGGGAAAACTGGACAGCTACTTGTAAAAGAATAAAATTAGAACATTCTCTAACACCATATACAAAAATAAACTCAAAATGGATTAAAGACCTAAAGGTAAGACTGGATACTAAAGGAAAACACAGGCAGAACACTCTTTGACATAAATCTCAACAATTTTTTTTGGCTCAGTCACCTAAAGCAAAGGAAACAGAAGCAAAAAGAAACAAATGGGACATAAGTAAAATTAAAACCTGTTGCACAACAAAGGAAACCATTGACAACACAAAAATACAACCTACTGAATGTGAGAAGATATTTGCAAATGATATGACTGATATGGGTTAATATCCAACATACATAAACAGCTCAATAACTCAACATCAAAAAAACAAACAACCTGATTAAAAAATGGGCAGAAGAACTGAATTGACATTTTTCCAAAGAAGAAATGCAGATCGCCAACAGGCACATGAAAAGATGCTCAACATTGTTAATCATCAGGAAAAGGCAAATCAAAATCACCATTAGATATCACTTCACACCTGTCAGGATGACAATCATCAAAAAGAACAAAAATAACAAATGTTGGCAAGCATGTGGAGAAAAGGGAACGCTTGCACAATCTTGGTGGAAATGTATATTGGTGAAGCCACTGTGGAAAACATAATGGAAGTTTCTGAAAAACCTAAAAATATAATTACCATGTGACCCAGCAATCCCACTCCTGGGTATATATCTGAAAAAAACAGAAACACTAATTCAAAAAGATACACTCACCCCAATGTTCACAGCAGCATTTTTATAACTGCCAAGGTATAGAAGCAACCTAAGTACCCATGAACAGATGAATGGAAAAAGAAGATGTGTTATACACACACACACACACGTACACACAATGGAATACTACTCAGCCATAAAAATAATGAAATTTTGCTATTTGCAGTAACATGGATGGACTTGGAGGGCATTATGCTAAGTGAAATAAGTCAAACAAAGACAAATACTGTATGATATCACCTTTATGTGGAATCTAAAAAATATAACAAACTAGTGAATACAGCAGAAAAGAAGCAGGCTCACAGATATAAAGAACAAACTAATGGTTACCAGTGGGGAGAGGGAAGTGGGGAGGGGCAATATAGGAGTAGGGGATTAAAAAAAAGGTTATTAAGGGATTATATGAAATAATCTGGGTGAAACTTTTGAAAATTTTAAAGCACTATAAGAATTTAAAGAAGCTTTCATTCAATTAAAAATATTAAAATATAGTTAATTAATTCACAAGTATATGCTGAAGAATCTGAGCAATACAGGCTTTGCTGATGATAAGATTTTCCTTCTAAACTAAAATATATTGAGTGAAAAAAGGACCATTAATAATATCACCAGAGCAGACCCTAATACAAATGTCTGTACCTGTTACATAATTGAATTCATTTTAGCCAAGACAACAGAGCTTTCTTACAAGTGATTAAAAATCTTATAGAACCATTGGGTGGCCTGGAGAAGCAGAGTCTACGTTGAGCTTTCAGGGTAAGTACTCAAAGCTCCAAAGCATGGGAGGAAGCAATGGTAGCTCCTGCTTCTTTGTGACCAGGAAGCTGCCATCACTTCAGTCAGATCAGTGGTGCATTGCTCCTGTAACAATCCACACCAGCCATGTGGGTGCCTTGTACTCTACCTCTGGACATCCACAGAGATACTAAGTGCTGAACTCTCGGACTTCATTAATCCTGCTAAAAAATTTAAAAGCCCATGTGACTTTGCTCGCCAACAGAAACAAAAAGCAGAAACCAAAAAAGGAGCATAAACGGCAGACACATTCTGCTTACACCATTAGAAATTCTGAAATAAAATTTACCCTCCAGTGTTTTCCTGTCAAATCACTCTGAAGCCACTCTTGGGAACACTGCCAACATTGCACATTTGCTTGGCTTCTTCTTCTCCATCCTCCTTTCCCAACCACAAGTGTTACCGAAAGTGGGGTCTGGCTGCTCGCTGTTCAAAATCCAATAAAGAGGCAAGGTTGGTGGAAAGGAAAGTTTGCTTTATTTTGAAGCCTGGCAGCCTGGGGGGTAGGGCAGACTCCTGTCCAAAGGCCGACTCCCCCGCACTGACAATCAAGAACTTTTATAGATGGAGGGAGGGGTCTACATGCAGAAAGAGCACAGTCAGCTCTGACAGTCATCTTGAAATTAGTCATGCAGTGGTCTGATCAGTGTCAGCTTGATTGTTTTAAGCACAGTTAGTCTTTAGTTTCAGGGTCGGTTTGTTTCCATTTCTTAGAAGCCAGTTCTCAGAATTGTGGCTGCTTAATGTCATGGCTACAGTCTGGTCATAATGTAATTAACTTCTTCTTCAGTGTCTATAAGACAGCTCAAAGGATATGGCTCAGAATATTATCTATAGCCTTTGAGGAGGAACTAAAGGTCCTTAACTTTGCTTAATGACTAAACTACTATTATATGGTCTCATTTGACTGTTTTCCTTTGTTTTTCCATTTACTCACTTCGATTAAACTTATTGTTTGGCTGAAGGCAGGATGAGAACATGAAGGGGGGGAGGACCATAAAGTCCTGCTTTTTTTCAATCTCCCCTTTTCTTTGATATTCCTCAATCTTGAGGAGGGGCATGTACAGAACAAAAAATGGAATAAAGTTTTGGATAGAGAGCTTAATCATAAACTTGGCAGAGGAAATCGTTTTTAGTTCTATTTTTTTCCAATTTTCCCCAACTCTTTAGGGAATGGGGCGATGACTACTGTGGCTACTTCCTGCTCAAGTGGGGCACAGTCCT
Organism: Delphinapterus leucas; assembly: GCF_059928025.1. NCBI lineage: Eukaryota > Metazoa > Chordata > Mammalia > Artiodactyla > Monodontidae > Delphinapterus > Delphinapterus leucas. The sequence goes on from NC_143145.1 coordinate 23,291,100, forward strand.
GCCTAATTTGGGGAATGGACACAGAGTTGGAAATAATCTCAAGTTCCAAGCTTAGGAACAATATTTTGTATTATGAAAACAGTACCTCTCTCTTTGATTACTTTGTCATAGTACCTGGACAAATATTTGAAAATTAATAGACATATTACAGTGAGGATAATAATCAAAATGCATCTTTGTATTTTTCTCTGAGCGTATTTTTTACCCTTAATGGTTTTACAATGTATGTTTAATAGGCTACAGTCTGTTTTGTTTAGCCTAAAGTTCAAATTAAATCATGCATAAGTCAGAATAACTTCCCCATACCTCAATGTGTGAAAATTTCTTCCATCATTTTCCCCTTTGAATTGCAAATATTTCCACAAAAGCACTGATAATCAATATATTTTTCCAACGTTTCCAGATTGACTCAGTTGCCTACTCTGGGTCCGTTCATGTCCCTTTGTGCTAGGCTTACTTTTTTGTTTATATATTTGCCTAGTCATCCACATTGGGGAAAACTAATCAAACTTAACAAACAAGCACATAGGTATTGCTGATGGGGAAACACTTTATAGGCTATATATTTTATCAATTATACTCAACTGTCACACAAACATTGTACATGTGCTTCAAGCAGTAGACTTAAAGCCAGCAGTGATACACATCATGAGTAGTTATACTCTGTGACAACTTCATTAGATATTTTTTTTCCATCCTAAACACTGGCATCAAAAATATGGTTGAAAGCAAAACAATAACTTTCCATTAGAATTCTTTAAATTTTTTACTCAGTTTAGCAGTATTATCTGAAAGTTATCAAAAACATGTCTTTCTTTAATAGCTTTTAGAACATTTATATTAATGGCATTTACCCATACAGTATAACCTGAGTGTTTATCATTATTATTTGACAATGTTTTCCATGTAATTTTTTTTTTTTGCGGTACGCAAGCCTCTCACTGTTGTGGCCTCTCCCATTGCGGAGCACAGGCTCCAGATGCGCAGGCTCAGCGGCCATGGCTCACGGGCCCAGCCGCTCCGTGGCATGTGGGATCTTCCCGGACCGGGGCACGAACCCGTGTCCCCTGCATCGGCAGGCGGACTCTCAACCACTGCGCCACCAGGGAAGCCCTCCATGTAATTTAATATATCATATAATCCTAGTTATTTTAATATTTCTTCTGAGATGCCTCAGGGACCTTCTGAAATACTCAAAGTTAGCTAGAGGAGAAACTTTGTTATCAAAAGCAGTTCAATATTCCAGGAAAACTTTGTTCTCTTAACAGAGAGAGAAAACCAAATTCCAGTCTTGTACCAGCTTATTATTAATGACAAAATTCATTTATCTAATTAAATTCAATCTAATTTTAATCCTGCCAATGTACAAAATTCTTTTCTCAACGTTCCTTTTCCACAAACCTTTTATCACTTTCTGGACCCATATTAATTTTTCCCTTATTGTCCCCATACATAAGCAACCAGCTCTAGGACAAAATTATTCTCCTTTTTACCTCAAAAAAAAATATCTCCAGTCTTTATACCTTCTCTCGCCAGCAACATATATCCTACTTGCTTTGCACACTGAAATGTTTTCCTTATCATTTTTGTAGCTTTAATTACATACTACAATTTTTCACCTTTAAAAGACCTTAACAAAACCAAGAAACAAGTAATTGAACTGTTATACCGGCATTTTCTGATTGGCAAACTTAAGAACATATTCCATAACCTCCACACATTTTTCTCAGAGCACAATTTCTCTTTAATGTGGTACAAGACGTGTGTTTAATGAACCCAAACATTTTGAAGTTCTGCTAATTAACCCAAGTCTGAAGGCTCAGGAAAATGGGCTGTGTTTGTATTTCAAGGACATGATAAGAGTTAACTTCAAGCATTCTTCTAGGCATATTTTTGTTCTCTCAGGGTCAGAATTCTGAAAACTGTTTTATCAAGCTAGCTTTCTCTAACTGCATATTCAAAAAGAACCAGTTTGGGAATTTCAAAAAAGTTTCATCTTGACCAATTTTCTCTGGAGTCTAAAGAATACTGTTGTGATACATTGTTAAAAAATCGTCTTTCTTTTTCCTTAGTCATAATTTCACAGCTAAAATTTTTCTAATGAATTGAACCTGAATTTCCCATTTTACAAAAGACAACAAAGATATCAATCATACAAATGGAGTACATATTCACACATCAGAAGACAGAACTGTCACAAATCCTCTAAGAGGATGACTGATACAGAGCCGCAAACAAACGCTTCCCCAACACAAATGACCCTCAACATCAGACACATGTCAGAACCAATTGGAAATGGTGCTTTGTGCTCACAAACAGTCCTCAACGGTAGACACACATCTGACCCAAGTGGCAAAATGCTCATGCGTGCTTCCATTCCACCAAGGAAAAGCGTAAGTTGGCAGCTAGTGCTGGGCAGGGGAGAAACAGGGAGGATCTCCAAAACAAATGATTTCAGCAGCTGCTAGGAATATCCCCCCAAATCCCCGTCTCCGGAACAGCTAGCCACGAGCAGCTGGCTCATCACAACCATCCCGGTGAGTTGTCATGGCCAGTGGCTCTATTCAGGAAAACCCCAGGGAGCCAGATGTCATGAGAGCACAGCCTCACACTGGGTGCCAAAAAACTGTTACCAAAAGTGGGGGTCCAGCTGCTCACCACTGAAAACCCAATAAAGAGGCAAGTTTGGTGGAAAGGAAAGTTTGCTTTATTTTGGAGACTAGTAACCTGGGAGTAGGGCAGACTCCTGTCCAAAGGACAACCCCCCCCACACTGCCAATCAGTGGGCAAGAGCTTTTATAAATGGAGGGAGGGGGATTAACTAAAAGTCCTTGACTTTGCTTAATGACTAAACTATTATTATTTGGTCTCACAAGACTGTTTTCCTTTGTTTCTGCATTTTCTCACTTCTCTGATTAAACTTATTGTTTGGCTAAAGTTTTTCCACAAACAAAAGGCAGGCTGAGGACATGGCAGGGGGTGGGGTAGGGGTAGGACTACAGGGTCTTGCTCCATTTCACCAGCAGCTTTCTCCTGGGAGCATTTCTATAATTAGATACTTGCCGCCTCAGGAAAAACTTGTCTAAAAAATGACCTTGACAAAGAGACTTCCACAAGCCTCTAGACCAAATTTACCCACTTACATGTAATGATGCCCCTATGCTCAGCTGTTATTATTATTGTTTTATTATTGTTTCCCTGTGCTCCTGCTATTATTATGCTGAATTACTTATGTTCCTATCTAAAGCCAAACACTTAATTTATTTTCTAAATCCTATTTTCCTTGCCTACTAAAGACATCACTTCAGCATTTCCTTCTATCTTCCCCCTTCTCTCTCCTCTCCCATTATTAAACCATTCCTATCATACAAATATGATGTTATTTTTCCTAATTAAATAAAGAAAACACTCCAGTTGAGTCCACTGCACTTTCCAGCCACCACTGGAGCTCATTTTTCTGTTTTCCTTTATAGGAAATCTCCTCAAGAATATCACTTCCTCACCTCCTAATCTCTCATCTCTAAACATTGAAGTGCCCCTGAGCCCAAACCTTAGATCTTTTTTATTCTACCTACATCCCCTAATGAGGTGATTTTATCAGCCTCTTTAGCTTAAATTACCATCTATATGCTGAGGACTCCTAAATGCGACTCTGCAGCTTAAACTCCTTTCCTGGCCACCTACAGTGATGTTTCCACGTGGACGTCTACTAAAAATCTGAAGCTAACGTGTCCAAATATGAGCTCCTCGTCTTGTCCCATTCCTCCTCCCCAAAGTGCTCCTCCTACAGACTTCCCCATCTTTGTAAACCCATGTCTTTCTATTTATTTAACCAAAAGCCTTGGAATAATTTTTATATCCAGTCTGTCACTGGATGATTTTCAGCAGAAAAGTAACAAATTTTGTTAGATTCACCTTCAAATTATATCCAGAATTTGACCACTGCTCACCTTTCTCATTATCTCTCATTCAAACCACCACCTCTTGTCTGGATTAATGAGAAAGCCTTCCTGCTGTTCTAACGCATTACACTTTAATACCCTAGAACTAATTCTCAGTAAGCAGCCTGATCGATCCTTTTACAATAAACTGAAATCATATAATTTCCTTGCTCAGAACCCACCAGTGGGTTTCCATTTTATTTAGAATAGTAGCTGAAACCTTGACAGTATGGTTACAAATTCTGCCCTCGTGGTTTGGTACTTCATCTTCTTCAAGTCATTTGCTCTAATATCATCTTTTCAAAGAGACCTTCCCTGACTACTCTATTTAAGATTGTAAGGTCCCCCCTTCCCCACCAAAAACTGATATAACCAGGAAAATTCCAGCTTTTTCTACCTCCTTCCTTTATAACTGTTACCTTCTGACGTCCCATGTTTCACTTATATTTGTAATGTTAAGCTCCACAGAGTTAGGGAGTTTGGTCTATTTGATTCATGGCTATATCCCCAGTATCAGTAACTGTCAGTCACATTGTCATACTCAACAAATATTTGTATTATAAATGTATTGTTGAATAATATCTTCAGACCACTTCCTCCTTCCCTCCTGACCAAAAATAATTATCTCAAAAGGATATCATTCTTTACACTGCCCTCTGATCTACATACTTATAATCCCTTGCCAAACTTATTTTTCCACATCTATTTTTCTTCTTCTGATTTTACTTCATTCTCTATCCAGTCGTAACTCTATAATCTGACAATCTAGTCTAAACCCTCCTAAGATCCAAAATCAGATGGACTTTAATCAAAAGGGTAAGCCTGACCAAATCACTGAAGTCTGTTAAAAGAGTCTTCAGGTATTTCTTGAAAGAAGAGACTCAAGCAGGAAAGATTCTATCATTCCATGACAGGATGGAAGAGATCAAAATATTGGAATAATTAAATACGTTCTGATTTTATATCATTTCATATCAATCTACACTCTTTGGGGCTTGCTAGTATATTCCAGAATGTTTGCAAAGGTGCTTAATATAAAGCCTTTAGAAACGCATATGGCCTGCTCCCCCTCTTTCCTTCCTGGGAACCAAACGTATTCAGATAGTATAGTCAGCTTCATTCATTCCATATAACCAGTAAAATGATCCAGGATTCTTGAAGCCTCTCTCTTATCTCTAATATGTATGTGAATAAAAACATTATGTCATTTCCAGGACAGATGGAAAGCTATCTGTATCAAAGCTTTCAGAAATTAGTCACTGTTGATATGGAGGTATACTAATTAGTTTTCATGAGACCAGCATCAACAGGAGGAATTGAACTGTGAAAGGAGATGGGACAAATTAGTTGGTTCAATAACAAGATAGAGCAAAATGTGAAGAATAAAGTAAATTCAAAGTGGACAAGTCCTTCAAATTTTATACTTTCATTTTTCAAGCTATCATTTCATCTTATATTTTGCTTATTTCACATTTTAATTGCTCTTTGAGATAGCTAGTAAAATTTATATAAATCAATGAAACCATGGTTATGTTCTTTTTTCTTTTAATTTTCTCACACAGAAGGCAATTCACACTAATTCAAAGTAGTAATTAGAGATTAGCTTTGGAGTAGAATTAGCCAGAAATAAAATAAAGAGTATTGAGGCAAGAACTAGGGGATGTTTAAATGATTTATAATCAAATATATTTATATAAATATAAATGTACATAACAGATGCAATGCTATGGGTTTAATACATGATATTATTTTTTTCCTGAGCTCAAATAGAGACCACATTTCCCCAGTCCCTTTCCACCTAGATGAATCAGGTAAAAATTTCTAGTCAAAAGTATTTTTAATCAATACAATGTGGTTAGTAGTGATGTATATTACTTCTAGTTCTGTCTCTAAAACCTCGACACAATTCTCTATGCTTCTTTTTTTCTGCCTATGGGCTGGCCAGATGCAAAAGTTCCAGCTTTGGAGTCTGATTACTTAATGGATGGTGGTAGGAAAAGATGAATGAGCACAGACTCTTGAAATTACATTTCAAAGGAGAGCTATCCAATCAGAAACATCACACTGGACTTTGCATTGGTTAAGAAAAATTTCTGTTTGTATATACTATATGTACATTATGTGCATGTGTGTATGTGCATATGTAGAGGCCTGTGTATACATGTATATATACACTCACACATATATACACACTTTTTTATGGCAAGTCCCTGAGATTTTGAGGAGGCATTCATTTTGGTGACAAATAAAAAAATTGTTACTTTGAAGTAGTATAGTCTCTTTATCAGAATTCTTGCAATAGTTGCAAGAATAGTTGCAATCCATTTAACAGTAGAAAACAATATTGTTGAAATTAGTTTTTTAAATTTGTATTTTATTTGTATTTAATCGTTATTGTAGAAAACAACAGTAAAAAAATTGGCAAAATTATTGCCTGCAATAATTTGGGAAGCAGATTATAGGGACACTGATCTGTTAGCTCTTGGTAAGCAAGAAACAGAATAGTGTATGTTGACTATTCCTGGCTACATTTAGCAAGTGAAAAAAGGCAAGAGTTGAGCTTGAGAAAGGATTAGCCAGTTTACAAGCAGATATAAAAGGACACAGAGAGAGGACAGACATTTTGAACTTCATAGGGTTTAAGAAATCAACATCTTCCAGACCCTAAATATTAAGAAATATGGTTTTAAAAGACTTTGTGAAACAAAAGTGAGGTAAACCAACTGGCTACATAAAACAATAAAGTGACTCAGCCAAGAGATCAAAAAGATCAAGGGTCTTCCCAATGATTATTCCAGAGAGTTTCAGGGTAGCTGCTATTAATTTCAAAGAAAGGGAATGAGAGTAGGAAGAAAAAGGGATCTGGACTGGGAGTCTGGAAAGGTCTAAGAAAGAACTTTGGGTGTTGTTATCAGCACATGGCAGACACAAAAAGCAAACAGATCATAGGCCAACTAAGTCTGAATCAACCATTTTTCAAAACAAAAAAATGTATACCCAGTTTTATAAAGCTATTAATTCTTCAAATTTAAAAATCCCTTGGGCTTGCAACTTTCCATGAGTAGTGGCGGGCTTTGAAAATTCCATGGCTGTGAGGTGAAAATGCCCACCAACTCACACATATCATATATGACTAATGAAAATAATGGACAAGTGGGAACCTACGGTAGGGCAGGACCAGGAGCCATTGGGAATGATGGACTGAGGCGTTCCTTCCAATGAACAGAATCAAAGTATTATTAAAGGACATCCTTGGTCTCAGGATAGGAGGATTCTTGATGGTTTCCCAATGGGGTTTCATAACTACCGTGGGTTAATAACTGTAACGTATCTTCCAATCTTATTTTGCCAAAATCAAGTGTTCTTATAGTAGATCTGTTCCCATTCCATCCTTGTGTGCTGAGTCTATGTGGGGAGGGTATTTTTTTTTGACACAGTAACTAGAAATGTTTGAGAAGCCAGTTGCTACATTAGCCTGAGTCCCTGATTAGTCAACATGATCGACATGCAGTGTGAACAAGAAAACATCCTTAAGCTTCTAAGCCTCTGAGAACTTGTGGTTGCACTATTGTAGCACTGCCTAGCCTAGCCTAGTATAACTCTGCAACAACCTTTCCTTGAGCCTCTTCAAGCTGCCACTCCATCTCCTTTGTTTTTCTCTTTCAAATTGATTGAAAAGTAGTATAGACTTTTTCTTCACTCTTATTCACTTCTCATTTTGTTATTCTCTGATATTCACTAAGTTCTGTTGCCAGGTACTAGAGACACTGTTCTCTAAGGAATGGACCTTCAGGTCTTAACTGCTTATCTAGACAATGGAGAAGCTTTAAAATTTTGCCTTGAGCAAATTTTGGGGTCTGCTTTTCTGTAATCCTTACTCCTATCTCAGAGTCTAAGTAGGGTAGCTTTTCCTCCAGCAATCTCAATTTTGAAAACACAAGCTAAATCCTACTAAGTGACATCCAAAGAATATGAATCCTCCCCAGGTCAGGAACCCAGAGCCCTAAAACCACAGCCTTCTGTGAAAGAGTCAACCTTGACTTGCTATCATTCTACTCCCATATAAACACAGCTGGAAGAAGCTGTGTTTAAGAAAGACAGTCCAATGGAAAGGTGTTCATCAATTCCACATAAGCAAAGCTGTATGCTAATCTCAGTTCCGATTAGTAAAATATTTCATAACTAGATGATATTAGCTTAGCTCCCACAGAATTTTCATTATTAAAATCTACACAGGAAACAGCCATGTTAAAAATCTTCTTGAATTTATAGAACACAAATAAAAAAAGATAAACTAAGAGAAAACATTATGGAACGTATTCAGCAGAACAGTATATGGAAAAGGAAATACATAAATAGAAGAGAATGCTAAATGATTATCTCCAGTCAGTGACAGTATGGGGAATTTTAATTGTTTTAATTTATACTCTTACTTTCAAAAAATTATTTTAAAATTGGTTTAGGAAGGAGTGTATTTGAACACTTAGTCCTCAAGTGTTAATTTGATTTTTACTGTAAATTTGTTTTGAGCCAGTAGTGTGGGGATTATCGAAAGTAAATTAAATGAAACATGCTTTGTAGGATCGATTTCTGTTTCAAGCTTTAAATGTCATTTAGCATAGGACAAATTTAAATCAAAACCGGTAGGAGTAAAAAATAAAAATCAGAATGATGAATGAGAGAAATAGACAGGAAAATGGTAAAATCTTCGTCACAAGGAATCAGAAAAGAGAATATGACATATAATCAAAGGTGAAGAATGATCCGAGAGATCTAAACTTACTGCTGATTCAATGTTTACTGTTTAGTTCTAAAAGTGGAAAAGAAATTTGAAGGTTGGTATATTGGCTGTGCATGTTTATTCTTTAAGATTTTTATTCAAAGTTAATAAATCTAATAAGCTTGTTTAATAGATTTTTTTAAATCAAGGACTATAAAACAAAAATTTAAATAAAATTGAAGTGCAGGGTACAAAAATGCAAGTTAAAGAAATTCAGACTATGATTTTCAGATAGTTCCATATGACTATATCATATACTGCAATATTGGAGAAAAAAAAGAACAAAACAATTACTTTTAAAAACTTTTTCTCACTGAAGTTAGGTGAGGTGATTTTGGATTTGAAAGTCGATTTGAAGAGCAATAGTAACGTTTTACTATAGGTTTTGGTGTAGAAGCTGAAGGACATAATAGTATATGATATGCCTACAGCAGAAAAGAATGAGAGTTATTTCTGGTTCCTCGTTTTGGGTTTAGAGCAGATTTACAAACCACAGTTTCTACACTCAAATCTGCAAAGATATAACTGTATTTATTTCTCTGTTCATATTATTCACTCAGCTGTTGAGTACCAATTTCTGTCCCACAGCAAAATCAAATTAATTAAATCAAATTAAAAATAGCTTGGTTATTTCCAGGTTAACTCATTCTCTGGTGTAAACAACATTTTTACGCTTCTTTCCGCAGTTTTTCCTTCTCCTTGCCCTCAGTGAAATCTGTGTTTAGCAGAAGCTTATATAACATCATGGCAACTGGGCAATGCCATCTGGTTCCACATGTTCTTCTTTGGTAATTTTAAGGCCAGTGCTGTGGGGACACTTTCTACCTAAGTTTACCCATGTTCCCAGTGCATCCACCAATGTTGTAACTTATTATTTACACTGCTCAGCAAGGGTAATTCATGGTGCTTGTCCCTGGGGGCTTGGCCATTTCTGCCTGCATCTCTCTCACCTGACTATGACTCTGCCCTGACATACAGCAGTGACACAAAGCCCCTGAGGTGTGATTCAACTCCCACCCTATCTCTAGCTCTGGCAACCCAAGGTCCTCAGCTAAATGGTGCATCCCTTCCCCCTCGTCTACACGCTCAGAGGCACTTGATAGACAGCACTCTCAACTCTCTTCTGAATACTCCGCTAGGGCCTGTGGGGATGCTCGGATATCCGAGCATATACAGAACCCAGGGGAAAGGAAATATCAGAACAAAGTGTGGGGTGAATGCTAAACCAGACTCTTCATGACCTATCTTACCAACATTTCTCCTCCATTTCGACCATATCAACATGGCCCACTGAGAGTCTTCATACTTCAGGATTCCAGGCAAAGTGGGACCTAATTCCTTTTCCTTGAATATCTTTGAAACATCATGTCAGTTTCTCTATTCCAGGACCTCATGCTAAAAATTAAGTACTGAATGAGAGCTAAGGATTAGACTATCTCAAGGCAATATTGGTTTAATTCCTTTTTCCCTTTTCATATTCTCTCTATCCATTCAACGTTTTGAGTCATATATATATATATATATATATATATATATATATATATATATAATTTTTTCTTTTAGAAGCTGGGAAACTGATTCTATGCCCTATCTTGTGTTCTTTTCTGCTTGCTAATAACCTTATTGCCCAGAAATTCAGATTCTGTCTCTGTCTGGAGTCGAACCAAGCCAAGTCAAGCCCTTTTTAAAACTCAAAGCAAATTTTTCTTCTTCTCAAGTGTCTAGCTGTTGCAAATCAAAAGCTCTTTGCCTTCGGTCTATTGTGTCTGATGTGAGTTGAAAATCCATTCAGCAACTCACAGATACCTTTGTTCTAGTCTGTAACTAACTTCTTCCTGAAGCATGAATAGCTGTGATTAAATAGATTGGGAATGTAAGACTAAGCAGGAGCAACTATGACCATGGAGATCAAAAATTATTGGTTAGTATTTCAAAAATTTTACCCAGACACAGATATGCTGACTATTAAAATAGCCAAAGCCAAAAACCATAAAACAAACTGATTTTGTTGAGTCACATTTATATTATAGATCCAAATGTGAAAGGCAAAACCATAAACCTTCTGAAGAAAATAGAGAAAAATATTCTCAATATCCTCACAACCCTAAATCAGGAAAAACGTTTTAAGCAGCTGGCAAAAAAAAAATTAACCATAGGGGGAAATGCTGATCCATTAGACTAAACTAAATTATAAGATTTCTGTTAACCAAAACATACCAATAACAGAGTGAAAAGACAAGCTCTAAAGCAAAAGATGAATTTACAGCTCATGTATATGACATAGAACTTATATCCAAAGTGGAAAAAGATACCTATGGATTAATAAGAAAAAGAAAGATTTCCAATACAATGATGGACAAAATATTTGAATAGGCACTTCACAAAAGAAGATATCCAAAGAGTTAATAAACATATAAAAAGATACTCAGCCTCATTACTATCAGGGGAATGCTGATTAAAAGCAATAAGATACCATGTCACAATCACCACTGACTCATGTCCTAATTAAAAGAATGACAATACCAAGTATTGGTAAACACATGGAATGCCAAGAACTCTCATACACTACTGGAGAGAATGCAAGTTGTCACAACTTCGAAAAACAGGTTGGCTTATGACCTATGACATAAGGTTGATCATATGACCTATGACACAATAATTCCAGTCTTAGGTGTAAGCCCAACAAGAGGTTTACGCATGTATAAACCTTGTGTCTTGTACCAGAATGTGCATACCTGAAATATCCTTAATAGCCCAACTTGGAAGAAAACCCAAACATTAGGAGTAGAATAGATTTTGTAAAATGTAATGGCCCATTCATAAAATGTAATCATATGCAAGAATGGCAAAAAGGTTAATTGCAGCTACAAAGAGCAACATTTACAGATTTCACAAATATAATGTTGAAAGAAGAAACCAGACACAAAATAAAACAAGCCTTACAAAGATGACATAGATAAGATATAAAAATATCTATAGAAGACAACAAGGATGCCGTCACACCCAAAAAAGACAGTGAGAAGGTGGCTCTCTGAAAGCCAAGAAGAGAGGCCTCAGAAAACTCTCCATAGTCTTGAATTTCTGGCCTCCAGGACTGAAAGAAACTAAATTTATGTTACTAAAGCCACCCAGTCTATGGAACATTCCTTTGGCTGCCAAAGCAAATTAATACAAATTATATGTTTTATATAGATATGGGAGACAATGTTAAAAATCAGACAGAACTAATCCACAGTTTAAGAATTCAAGATAGTTGTTGCTTCTGGAGAAAAGAGAGAGTAGTGACTTAGCACAGGCACAAGGAAAGTTTATGGGCAGCACAGACATTCCACTTGCAATAATTCATTTAGCCACACGTATATTTGTATGTTTTTCTGTATATATACTATATATTAGTAGAAATTTGTACCGTATCTATATCCATCTATCTATATGTATCTATCCATCTATCTCACGGAAATGGCAATATATAATAAAACGTTTAAGAGCACTTGTTCTGTAGTTTGGGTCTATTCCAGGATTTAATACAGATTTATCTTGGAAAAACAAACCAGATCAGTAAGCTCATAACATTGTGAAAACAGAAGTAGAAATGTGTACCGGCTCTTCTAGATATTCACATATAATTAAAAGATATATTACACAGTCATCAGAGCACATAAGTGTTTTGATCCATGATATATAATTGCCCAGATAAAATTCTACTGTTTAAAATACTTTAATTACAGGCAAGAATTACTAATTAATAGGTAATGGGTGTGTGATAAAATAAATAGCACTGAAAAATTAATCCATTATTAACAGTTAATTTATATCCCAACCTTGCAGCATACATTGAAATAAACGTCAGGTAGGTTTTCTTAAGCACGTTTAGAGCTCAAAGTATTAAAACAGTTTTTAAAAACCCGACATGGATGTTAACATAATCAGATGGCAAGTGATGTTCTAGTGATAAATACAATGTAAAATATTGAAGAAAAAATGTTTGATATAGTTAAAAACAAAAACTCCAGACTGCAACTTGAATAATAGCTTTTAATAGGCACGAATGAGAAATGATAACATCCTTAATATTTAAAGAGTTTATACAAAAAAACAGTATAGAGTACAGTTTCAGAGCTCTGATTTAAAGTGAGCAAGTTTGAATTGCAGCTTTACTACATGTTTGCCATTTAACCATGGAAAAGTTACTTGACCTCTTAAATATTAATAGCTCATGTGTAATGTACATATAATAGTATCAACTTCTTAGATTTGTGAGAAAGATCAAATAAAGTAATGCCGTGCTTGGCATATTTTAAGCATTCGTCTATTATTGATACTATCACAATTTCTATTATTATATTACAAATCTATAAATTTTCATCCTATAAGTAAAGACATAAATATAATATTCCATTTTTCTTTTCCAAGTAGGTGAGGCTTGGAAAGAAAAAAATTTGTGTTGTTGATATGAATACAAATTGCTACAAGTTTCTCATACATAGTTTAGTCAAGAACCTGAACGTTAAATGTCCTTTCTTCCAGAGATATGCATTTTTAAAACTAATCTGCTTCCTTCTTATATAGCCTTTTATTTGGCTTGACTGTGCTATTTCACTCAATGTCTATCATTTCCTTCATTGGTTTAAAATATTCATTCTGCTTCTCTTTCTCTTTTCAAGTTTGGCTTTAGTTTGCTAATTCAAATTCTGTATTTAAAATTTTATCATTATTGCTTTTAATACAGGTTATAGTTTTCCCTTTTTTGCCCTCTATTTATTGGGGTATTTGTTTTTCCAGATTTTTTTGACCTACTAATCTTCCAATATCCCCAAAGCAGTCAGAAAGTGTGTTTTAAAAATGGCTGGATTGGGCTTCCCTGGTGGCGCAGTGGTTGAGAATCTGCCTGCTAATGCAGGGGACACGGGTTCAAGCCCTGGTCTGGGAGGATCCCACACTCCGTGGAGCAACTGGGCCCGTGAGCCACAACTGCTGAGCCTGCGCGTCTGGAGCCTGTGCTCCGCAACAAGAGGCTGCGATGGTGAGAGGCCCGCACAACGCGATGAAGAGTGGCCCCCGCTTGCCGCAACTTGAGGAAGCCCTCGCACAGAAACGAAGACCCAACACGGCAAAACTAAATTAATTAATTAATAAACTCCTACCCCCAACATCTTAAAAAAACAAAAAATTGGCTGGATCATTGTCACTCTCATTCTTAAAACTTATTCAACTCCTAGAGTAATGAAAATAAAAATAAACAAATGGGACCTAATTGAACTTAAAAACTTCTGCACAGCAAAGGAAACCATAAACAAAACGAAAAGACAACCCACAGAATGGGAGAATTTGCAAACGAAGCAACCGACAAGGGATTAATCTCCAAAATATACAAACAGCTCATGCAGCTCTATATAAATAAAAAGAAAAAAATCAAAAATTGGGCAGAAGATCTAAGTAGGCATTTCTCAAAGAAGACATGCAGATAGCCAAAACCAACATGAAAAGATGCTTAACATCACTAATTATCAGGGAATTGCAAATCAAAACTGCAGGGAGGTATTACTGGTCAGAATGGCCATCATCAAAATGTCTACAAACAATAAATGCTGGAGAGGCTGTGGAGAAAAGGGAACCCTCCTACACTGTTGCTGGGAATGTAAATTGGTACAACTACTATGGAGAACAGCATGGAGGTTCCTTAAAAAACTAAAAATAGAATGACTATATGATCCAGCAATCCCACTCCTGGGTATATAACTGGAGAAAACCATAATTCAAAAAGATACATGCACCGCAATGTTCATTGCAGCACTATCTACATTAACCAAAACACGGAAGCAACCTAAATGTTCACCAATAGGGGAATGGGTAAAGAAGATGTGGTGCATATATACAGTGGAATATTACTCTGCAGTAAAAAAAAGAACAAAATAATGCCATTTATAGGAACATGGATGGAACTAGAGATTATCATACTAATTGAAGTAAGTCAGACAGAGAAAGACAAATATCATATATCACTCACATGTGGAATCTAATTAAGAAACATGATACAAATGAACTTATTTACAAAACAGAAACAGACTTACAGATACTGAATGAAAGAAACTTATAGTTACCAAAGGGGAAACGTGGGGTGGGGGGAGGGATAAAGCAGGAGCTTGGGATTAATGTACACACACTACTATATACAAGACAGGTAACTGACAAGGACCTCCTGTATAGCACAGGGAACTCTACTCAATATTCTTTGATAACCTATATGAGAAAAGCATCTGAAAAAGAATGACTGTATGTATATATATAAGTGAATCACTTTGCTGTACATCTGAAAGTAACACAAGGTTGTAACTCAACTATACTCCAAAATAAACTCACAATGTTCCCCTTTCACTAATAATAACATGCAAAATTATGAACATAGCCTTCATAATTTACCTCTTGCACTCTTCATCTCATGCCCTATTTCTCCTACCTCATTTTACTCCAACTATACTTTCCTTGAATTCTCAAAACGTGCAGAGCCTTCACTAATTCAATTACCTTTGAAAATGTTTATTCCTCTGAAACATCCACTATTCCTTCATATTTTATATGTCAGTTTAAATATCACTTCTGGGAAGTCTTCCACAACTCACACAAAATAAAAGAGTTCCTCATTCATTTGTATCTCTATTTATTCACCTTATATTCCCTATATGTTTCTTTACTGTCATTTATCATACTTTGTCATTATTCATTTATTTTTAAAGTTTACAGTATTTGTCTAATCAACTAGGTTCCATAAGGTGAATTCTAGGAAGTCAGGGGCTTACCACTATATATGCCTCAAAAGACTGGGCAAACAATCAGCACACAATAAATATTTCTTATACAAATGAATTAACTTCATGGAAAGGTAACATAAAGTTATGGAAAAGTATCCATACTAATAGGGATTTGAGTTTTATCTTGAAAATGTATAAATATGCATAGCTCTCCCATAGGAGTTTGAGTCTTCTTGAAGTCCAAAATATTCTACTTTAGTAGGCAAAAGGCATCAAGGCAATCAGACAGTCATCAGTCTTGTGTGCCTTCTGCTTGAAGAAAATCTCAGAATGATTTATCCTAGGGGTTCTGGTCTGATTAGACATCATAACACTCAAAATAACTCTTTATGGAAGTTTCTATTTTAAGTTAGGATATTGTAGGAGGGACTCATTATATTGGTTTTTAAGGACTGATTTTTGTTAACAAGCTATGGCCCTCCAGTTCCATTGTGCATATGCTCTTATGCTAGCGAGTATTTAGAATGATTAACTATATGGGGATATAAAAAACATTTTTGAATGTCATGGCCAAAATAAAAAAAAAATTATCATGGTAAAAAATATACAGTTGTAAAAATATTTTACTTTTTATCTGTAGAGTTAAATAATCATGCAGGTCTTCTGTATAATCAGTAACTTCTAGAAAACACTATGGTGGCACTTAACCTTTCACAAACACTGTCTCTCAGCAAACCTCCATCCTTCCACTTATAAGTAGAATTTTCTAATATGTAAATCTATTACAATGACCATTTTTTGATAGGTGGTTCATACACAACAAAAGCATGAAGATTATCTTCCAAATATTTTTCCAACTACATTAACACTGCTTCCTTAGTATCAACAGTTTCCTGTGCTACTGCAATACTTTTATACATTCTTTGACTATTTTTGGCATTCTTTTACAAATTGTGCTCTATGATTACTTGCCCTTGAAATGTATGGCTGACTCAACAATTCAATAGTGTAAAATTCTGTAATATGTTGCATTTACTCTGTCTTCCTTGGAAATTTGGGATCCACAACAGCATATTAAAATCTCTGAGAAGCCTCTGTTGGGCCTCCAAATCCATTGTATTTGTTTTGGTTTACTCCAGAAATAACTAACCGAGAAGAAAAAGGTAAATATAAGGGAAAGTTGCCGGGATGGAGTAGATCTCTGTGGACTCCTCCAGTTGGCACAACTAGGTCAGCGGTCTTGGCAGCACACATGGACCAAAACATTTCCCAGGTCAGAGGAGCCAGAAGAGCAAATGCACTACTGTTATATCCCTAACCTTATCAGTACCTGGAGACAATTTGTGCCATCCTATAAGGCAGTGATACTGCTTCTCAGCAAGCCACCGCTCAATGCTCTAGTGGCCTGGTCCTACACCTTGAAAGTCTTGCTGTGTCAGTACAAGGGGCAGCTCCACTTATGTACTTCCTCAAAATAGGGCCAGCAGTTTTCCATTTATATTCCCTTAGGGCCTTTTATTACACACTGCCCACTAAAGCTCTAAAGTAAAGCAATCTGTTTAATTTTGCTTAACCCAGTGTTCCCAAACACATCTGACTAGAGAACACTTTTTTTCCAGCTTCCACCTGGTGTCTGGTACAAATATCACGTAGAGAATGCCGACCTACCAATGCTCTCCCTACATTTGTTTGCCTACATGACTTCTACTAAGAATAACAGATTAAAAGAGCTGAGACACCATTTCTGTGATCTCTGTGGGCTAAAACCACAAAGTTGCAGCTGGATACTTTTTTATGGAGCATATCTTAATGAGAACACTCTACAGCATAATATAGATACTAATATAAAGCTAAATATATAGGGCAGAGTGTGGCTTCTGATGTTTCCTATTTTTCTTCACTAAGGAACTTGTTAACAACCTTTAACCAGCTGGCCTAAGGAGAGAGTTCCAATACAATTCCAGAACTTCCTGAGTGTTTTATTTAGTTTGTGTTGGGATATTTCTTTCTTTCTACTTATCAATTTTTGATGAATATGTTTAGCATTTTACTTGCATTTGTTCAGTTATTTCTGAAAGTACTAAGGCCACCTGCTCCCACACTGGCTGATTTTCTCTTCCCTCATTATTTCATGAACTGATTTCAGTAAGTTGGTATGTATTCTCCTATAACTTTGTCTATACTTAGGTAATCACATCTCTATCTATACCTATGTGTACTTTATATTTACTTTAAATAAATTATATAATATATATGATCTGAATATTTCTTACTTAGCAGCTTATTGCTGAAATTCATTATATATAATAGGGCATGGTTTGCATGCAGTAGTATTGTGAAGTATCATATAGTGATACTTATGGCTGGTGGGAATATAGAGGGAAAGTATACTTAATACATTGCAGAAGAAAATGGGAATTGATACTGCTTTTTTTGAAGAGAGATCTGATATCTATTAAAATGATAAAAGCATAAATGCTTTGACACATAAGAATGAAATCAATACAGTGTTTTATATATATATATGTATATATATAATGTCTTATACAATACCATTTATGGTGCTACAGAAACTATAAATAGAATAAATACATATCAGTGATTGTGTTTAAAAAATGATGGTGCAATATTCTTTTAACTCGATGTTTACCTTTCCCTCTAATCTATCCTTAAGCTTACCAAAAAAGAAAAAAGAAACAAAAACTTTCTGACTTAAGATGGTGCTAAAACCATAATTTCTCTCCAACTTTCCCTTAAAATTGGTAAAAAGGCATCATGTCAAGAGGTAGTTGAATAGTTGAATATATAAATTTAGAACTCAGAAATAAGTCCAGGGCTGAATATTCGAAGTTAGGAGGACATTGCTAGGGTCCTGGCAACATTTTGTTTTTGAGTTCTGGTTACCTAGATGTGTTTATTTTGAATTTTTTAAGAAACTGCACAGTTATGGTTTGTGTACTTTTCTCTATGTATGTTAATCTCAATAAAATTTGGAATTAATAAAAGATATGCCTACTTGTAAAATTTAACTTTCCACAGTACACTAGATTTTTAAAAAATGAATAGAATGTACATTATCCCTCCCTAATTCTTTGTCTTTTTATTATAACCATGCTGCTAATTGTCAACCGTTTGGGCAGGAGAATGGGGAAATTTAGATCTAGATCAGGGTTTCTCAACCTCAGCACTATTGACATTTTTTTGCTCAATAATTCTTTGTTGTGGGGAGCTTTCCTGCGCATTGTAGGATATTGTAACAGCATTCCTGTCCTCCACCCACAAGATGCCAGGAGCATCCTCCCAGCTGTAGTAATCAAAAATATATCCAGACATTGTCAAGTATCCTCTGGAGAGGAAAATTGCCTCTGATTGAGAATAACTGTTCTAGATAAACTAGATACGACAAAGAAGAAAGCTTGGGCAGAATCTGGAGAAATGAAACTAGATCCCTACCCAGGTTAAAACTCATACAGCAAACATGATGAAAACTGGTCAATGAAAGGAATTAGATCAAATTTCAGGAAGCTTGAACAAAATTCCGGAATTAGAATGTGTACCACAGGTTTGTAATACCAAGACTGGATACCAGTGTTCTCAGACACGAAACCAATGTTTGAAATTCAAGAGAAGACTAAGTTGCCATGCACTGTTACTTTGAAAAAAGAAAGAACCATAAACTCATCATTATTATCACTGTATATATTCCTGATATCTAGCAATGCATACCATTTAATATCAACTATAAAAAGTGATCTTTGTGTTTTTGTTTATTTTGTACTGGTTTGGTTTGGTTTTTTTGGCCGCACTGCGGGGCACGTGGGATCTTAGTTCCCCAACCAGGGAGGATGGAAACTGTGCCCCCTGCAGTGGAAGTGCAGAGTCTTGACCCCTGGACCTCCAGGGAATTGCCATGATCTTTGTTTTTCTAGCTTCATCCATATTTGGTCAGTTTCAGTTTTCTTTGACATTAAGACCTATACCCATGATTTTTAAGAACCAAGTTTCATGCACAAAATAAAGTTATCCTTTATAATTAGGTAAGTTCTTAGGTGAACAGTTCTGCGCCAGCTTGTACTAATATTTTACACCAGCTACTATAGTGAATGGAGTAGCACCCAATTACTTATTATTTCCTGTAGCATCTTTAAGGAAAACTGTCATCCATCAGCTACTCTACAATGTTTTGATCTAAATGGTTATGTTAACCCAGATGACCCTGGAAAGTAAGGAGATGAGTGCATCAGTAAGGGTGTAACTGCTGGCAATATGTTAAGATTTTTATAGCTTATATAGTTAAAATTTCCCACATTATTATGAGCTGTTGTACTTTAAAGGATAAAGTATTTTCATCAGAGACAGCTCTTGTTGTGTGAAATGCCTTCAGGGGACAAACTCTACATAATGCAAAACCCTATGAATGGAGTATTCACTATAATAGAAGAGCAGCAGACTGCCTCTTGGATTTACAGAATAACTGCAGGGCAATACACCCCCAGATGCAGACAGGATTAAATTTATCATGATCTTTCAGGGGTGAGAGACATGTTTAGAATATCTTATATGTACTCTGGCTTGAATTAATATATGCTTCTAATTAGTCTACCTTTCAGAAAACCCGAGAGAGAGAGTCAAATCCCTAAGATGTTTAGGCACAAAGAATGTTTAAGCAAACACACTTTCAAAACAATACTACTTTTATCTTATGGATATTAAAAAGCTTACAGAATTATTTTTCAAGCTGTACCAGGAATCATCTTATTACTTAAAACATGTTTTGGGAAAGCAAATAATGCTTAGGCTTAACATATATTCTCCTTTCTCTTTTTTCTTTTGCCTACCCCCCCCCCACCATATTAATTTTACAACTATAACTACAATCTGTTTTGCCCAGGTATTAATATTCTTGAGTTTTCTGTGTTGCTATATAAAGAGTGGAAAATCTTGCACAGGAAAATCCCAGCTGATAAAACATTTCACTCAGCCCTGAGTAAAGTTACTACCCCGCATTAAGGGAATCTCTCTATTCCAACTCTTGGACTTATCATGTATACACACGTAGGGTTGTAGGAATTCTCAGGGTTTCTGAGCAATCTGGCTTGTTGTGTGATTAGATGATCTTCCATGTGTGAAATGTTGTATATGATCAGAGCATGGGGGAAATATTCTGAACCCCAGTCGGTGCCAAGAGAAGTTCCAGGTTTTGAATACATTTTTCCTGTGTAAACAGACTGTCCAAGGAAAATTCAATCCCATCGCTGTGGTTCGTAATCCCCATGGCTACAAGTGAATACAGGGCATTTTAGGGTTATGTCTATTTGTGGGCAGGGGCAGTCTATGTTTTTTAAATGCTTTACAAGATTTACTAGTCTTTTATGATCACATATACTTTGCTGTGATCATAAAAGACTGTGGTTATGAGAACAGCTGATAGACCAGAGTTGGCTCTCAGGTCTTTAGGTGTCTGAAACGCTTTACTAAATTGAATTTATTTCATGAGTAATTATGTGCAGCTGACTCTTCTCCCCACCTGGATTAACTATGTGTGTGACAATAGGAGGCCTGGCTGGGATTTGGAATCAGTAGTAGTTTTAGGCTAGGAGCCCTGATAAGGAGTAGGGTTGGTTTAGAAAGAATGGAGAGGAGAGATACTGACAGAAGGTTTTGTAACTCGTGTCCTTATATTTATAGGGAGCTGACCTTTGCTGACATTTGATGATGTTAATATTATCAAAGATTATGGTATCATAAAGACCTGTTTTCTAATACTGGGTCTTTCCTTACTAGCATTTTTACCTTTGCTAATTAATCTCCTAGTGCTCAAAGTTCTTATTTATAATGGGAAATAGTAATTCTTGACATAATTATTTTAATGGTGAATATAAGCACTAAGTACCTATAAAACAACTAAGTGGCTAGCAAGGAATTCTAGTTGAATGTTGAGGTCATTCTCCTCTATGTATGACACAGAGGACAATGGATCCATAGAAATAGATTCAATGTGTTAGGCTGTGACATTCTGAGGACAGGCTCTATATCTAAATGCACTTTGCACAACAGCATTCAACAAAGAGCTTAGTATATAGTGAATATCATGTGCGTTGAATAAATCGAATGATTGATGATGTAGGTCCATTTCTAAGGAGAAAGGAAAACCTGGCAGGATATTGTTATACCCAGTTGTGTGCTGTGGAGTGAAATCACTGGTTCTACAATTTTCTCATCATCATAAATGCAAATTATTAGATCACTGACCCCAGTCTTAATTTTACACATAGGAATTATATTCTTGCCATACTTTTAACTTGAAACGTATCAGTATCTCATTTAAGATAATTTGAGAAATAAAAAACTCATTATAAATAGGTAGCAGATAATTTATTGCCACAATATTACTCTAATATTGAAGAATCGTTGCCAGTTATAGTTTAGTACTTATAAAAACATCTTTTAAGCACTAAAAAGTTCTATTAATAGATGCTGATAATGCTTTACACACTTAGGAAAAAGATTCCTCTATTCTCCCTCCAAAAAGGAAATACTATATTCAACTGAGTTACAAATGAAAAATGTACTTTTAAATGTGACATTATAATGGGTAATTCATAAAATTTGTTTCTACTTATTTGGATGTTCTTCTCATATGCACATCTGTTGTTTAAAATTGGGATTCACTGTCGTTTTTATTTTATTGGCTTCAAAAGTCTTTGATCTATTAGCAAAGTACTATAACAATGGCATATTGCTAATAAAGGAATTATATTTCCTAGAGAAGTAACCATTTTAGCTACTTTTTTTTCTTCCAGTTTTACTGTGATATAATTAACATACAGCACTGCATAAGTTTAAGATGTATGGAATAATGATTTGACTTACATACATCATGAAATGTTTACCACAATAAGTTCAATGAACATCCATCATCTCATATAGATAGAAAATTTTTTTGAAAGTTTGTAATTAATATTTTTAAATTTATAAACACTAAATATGGTTTTCTACATTTGAGATTTCAATATAACTTAAAGTTTAGGTCCTCTAAATATGCTAAAAATTTCTCCTACTTAGACGTTTAGAGTAACACAGTAAAAGTCTAATACTAGTTTATTTCTAAAGAAGATGTTTAGCTCTATAGTTAATCTGCCAAATTTATGTGAACTATCTAGGACAATGTGAAAAATATACATATTTTATATGTATAATATATATTAAATATATACTTATATATATTTATCTGAATTTAGCAATTTATTTGAACTAGCTAGGCCAATGTGGAAAATATACATAATATATATTTTATATATTTATATATGATATACATTATAGATATATTAAATATATATTTAATTTATTTTAAAAATGGCTACATCTCCCTTTGGAGGTCCATTATTCCAGACATTAAAACACCTCCTGGTTTACTTGGGATCTGTTCAAGCTTGGAGGGGTATATGTGGGCTTCTGATCCTAAGTTAAATAAACTAATACATAAATAAACAAACAAGAATGGAACACAATATTTTTTTAACGTCTTTATTGGGATATAATTGCTTTACAATGGTGTGTTAGTTTCTGCTTTATAATAAAGTGAATCAGCTAAACCTATACATATATCCCCATATCCCCTGCCTCTTGCGTCTCCCTCCCACCCTCCCTATCCCACCCCTCTAGGTGGTCACAAAGAACCGAGCTGATCTCCCTGTGCTATGTGGCTGCTTCCCACTAGCTATCGCTTTTACATTCATTTGGTAGTGTATATATGTCCATGCCACTCTCTCACTTCGTCCCAGCTTCCCCTTCCCTGGGTCCTCAAGTCCATTCTCTATGTCTGCGTCTTTATTCCTGTCCTGCCCCTAGGTTCTTCAGAACCTTTTTTTTTTTTAGATTCCATATATATGTGTTAGCATATGGCATTTGTTTTTCTCTTTCTGACTTACTTCGCTGTGTATGACAGACTCTAGGTCCATCCACCTCACTACAAATAACTCAACTTCGTTTCTTTTCATGGCTGAGTAATATTCCATTGTATATATATTTGCCACATCTTCTTTATCCATTCATCTGTCGATGGACACTTAGGTTGCTTCCATGTCCTGGCTACTGTGAATAGAGCTGCAATGAACATTGTGGTACATGAATCTTTTTGAATTATGGTTTTCTCAGGGTATATGCCCAGTAGTAGGATTGCTGGGTCATATGGTAGCTCTATTTTTAGTTTTATAAGGAACCTCCATACTCTTCTCCATGGGCGCTGTATCAATTTACATTCCCACCAACAGTGCAAGAGGCTTCCCTTTTCTCCACACCCTCTCCAGCATTTACTGTTTGTAGATTTTTTGATGGCCATTCTGACTGGTGTGAGGTGATATCTCATTGTAGTTTTGATTTGCATTTCTCTAATGATTAATGATGTTGAGCATTCTTTCATGTGTTTGTCGGTAATCTGTATATCTTCCTTGGAGAAATGTCTATTTAGGTCTTCTGCCCATTTTTGGATTGGGTTGTTTGTTTTTTGATATTGAGCTGCATGAGCTGCTTGTAGATTTTGGAGAATAATCTTTGCCAGTTTCTCCATTTGCAAATATCTTCTCCATTCTGAGGTTTGTCTTTTTTATGGTTTCATTTGCTGTGCAAAAGCTTTGAAGTTTCATTAGGTCCCATTTGTTTATTTTTGTGTTTATTTCCATTTCTCTAGGAGGTGGGTCAAAAAGGATCTTGCTGTGATGTATGTCATAGAGTGTTCTGCCCATGTTTTCCTCTAAGAGTTTTATACTGTCTGGCCTTACATTTAAGTCTTTAATTCATTTTGAGTTTATTTTTGTGTATGGTGTTAGGGAGTGTTCTAATTTCATTCTTTTACATGTAGCTGTCCAGTTTTCCCAGCACCACTTATTGAAGAGGCTGTCTTTTCTCCATTGTATATTCTTGCCTCCTTTATCAAAAATAAGGTGACCATATGTGTGTGGGTTTATCTCTGGGCTTTCTATCCTGTTCCATTGGTCTATATTTCTGTTTTTGTGCCAGTACCATACTGTCTTGATTACTGTAGCTTTGTAGTATAGTCTGAAGTCAGGGAGCCTGATTCCTCCAGCTCCGTTTTTCTTTCTCAAGATTGCTTTGGCTGTTCGGGGTCTTTTGTGTTTCCATACAAATTGTGAAACTTTTTGTTCTAGTTCTGTGAAAAATGCCAGTGGTAGTTTGATAGGGATTGCACTGAATCTGTAGATTGGTTTGGGTAGTAGAGTCATTTTCACAATGTTGATTCTTCCAATGCAAGAACATGGTATATCTCTCTATCTGTATCATCTTTAATTTCTTTCATCAGTGTCTTATAGTTTTCTGCATACAGGTCTTTTGTCTCCTTAGGTAGGTTTATTCCTAGACATTTTATTCTTTTTGTTGCAGTGGTAAATGGGAGTGTTTCCTTAATTTCTCTTTCTGATTTTTCGTCATTAGTGTATAGGAATGCAAGAGATTTCTCTGCATTAATTTTGTATCCAGGTACTTTACCAAATTCACTGATTAGCTCTAGTAGTTTTCTGGTAACATCTTTAGAATTCTCTATGTATAGTATCATGTCATCTGCTTTACTTCTTTTCTGATTTGGATTCCCTTTATTTCTTTTGCTTCTCTGATTGCTGTGGCTAAAACTTCCAAAACAATGTTGAATAACTGTGGTGACAGTGGGCAACCTTGTCTTATTCCTGATCTTAGTGGAAATGCTTTCAGTTTTTCACCATTGAGGATGATGTTGGCTGTGGGTTTGTCATATATGGCCTTTATTATGTTGAGGTAAGTTCCCTCTATGCCTACTTTCTGGAGGGTTTTTATCATAAATGGGTGTTGAATTTTGTCAAAAGCTTTTTCTGCATCTATTGAGATGATCATTTTTTTTTATTCTTCAATTTGTTACTATGGTGTATCACTCACATTGATTGATTTACGTATATTGAAGAATCCTTGCATTCCTGGGATAAACCCCACTTGATCATGGTGTATGATCCTTTTAATGTGCTGTTGGATTCTGTTGGCTAGTATTTTGTTTGTGATTTTTGCATCTATACTCATTAGTGATATTGGCCTGTAGTTTTCTTTCTTTGTGACATCATTGTCTGGTTTTGGTATCAGGGTGATGGTGGCCTTATAGAATGAGTTTGGGAGTGTTCCTCCCTCTGCTATATTTTGGAAGAGCTTGAGAAAGATAGGTGTTAGTTCTTCTCTAAATGTTTGATAGAATTTGCCTGTGAAGCCATCTGGTCCTGGGCTTTGTTTTTTGGAAGATTTTTAATCACAGTTTCAATTTCAGTGCTTGTGATTGGTCTGTTTATATTTTCTATTTCTTCCTGGTTCAGTCTCAGAAGGTTGTGCTTTTCTAAGAATTTGTCCATTTCTTCCAGGTTGTCCATTGTATTGTCATATAGTTGTTTGTAGTAATATCTCATGATTCTTTTATTTTTGCAGTGTCAGTTGTTACTTCTCCTTTTTCATTTCTAATTCCATTGATTTGAGTCTTCTCCCTTTTTTTCTTGATGAGTCTGGCTAATGGTATATCATTTTTGTTTATCTTCTCAAAGAACCAGCTTTTAGTTTTATTGATCTTTGCTACTGTTTCCTTCATTTCTTTTTCATTTATTTCTGATGTGATCTTTATGGTTTCTTTCCTTCTGCTAACTTTGGTTTTTTTTTTTTTTATTCTTCCTCTAGTTGCTTTAGGTGTAAGGTTAGGTTGTTTATTTGAGATGTTTCTTGTTGCTTAAGGTAGGATTGTATTGCTATAAATTTCCCTCTTAGAACTGCTTTTGCTGCATCCCATAGGTTTTGGGTCATCGTGTTTTCATTGTCATTTGTTTTTAAGCATTTTTTGATTTCCTCTTTGATTGGAACCTAATATTTATCATGCAGAATACTACTGTCACACATATGAGGTAGACAAGGAAAAGAACTCCTCTTTCTTAAAAGTAGATTCCTAAAGATTAGGATGACAAGGTCTTTTTAGAAATCGTCAGATAGAGGTGAAGAACCTGGGAGAACACAGTTTTAACAAATGAAGATAAGGAAAGATACCCAAGGCAAAGCACTTCATTTTTTAATACTCTCAGTATTTTGGATATTTGTTATCCGTGGATATAACAACAATGTGGCTCACAACCATGGAGAAAACATCACACCTGCTGCAGAGCTCTAAACTCAATTAATTGATTGGTATCAATTACATGGTATCTGTGAAAGCAGTTTCCAAATAGGAAAATCCCATATCAGTGTGATTCTCTTGTATCAGGTTACACAGACTCAATTTTGCTTCACTTACTTCCAGAGATTTCCTAGAGACTGGGATATACTTTGGGTTCTCTCCTTTGCAAAGACTTCTCCCAATACCCTTCAAATAATCTTTCATTCTACTTTCCAGAGAAAACTGAAGCGATCATTTTCTACTTACGATTACAAAACTATAAAGCTACTAGAATCAAACCTATCACTACATTTTTTACTTTTATACATACGTTAACTTTTTGCACCTATATAATTTCCCCACCATGCTTTAGACATATCTCCTCCAGATCCCTGCCAGGTATCAATGCTCTCTGAGTGGAATCCTTTTCACTAGTATGTAAATATGCTCATTTTTTCAAACTCCCCAAATCCTCCTTGATTCCATATTCTTTTCTTGCTTTTCAAACTTTATACTCCATTTCCCCTTAACAGCCAAACTTTTCAAAAACTCTTCTCAATTTTTTTCTAATTTCATTTTCTTCTCAATCTATTGAAGGTTGACTCTTCTTCCACCACTACTGAAGTAGGTCTCCCTAAAGTTAGCAATCCTCTCTATGATGCTAAATCTAAAGAACAGTTTTCAAAATGGGTCTAACTTAATTCTCAGTGGTATTCAGTATTCCATTCTTCCATGGGCTTCCATTATACTGCACTTTTCTGGTAGTTTTATTTCTATTTACCTGGCAATTCTTTGTCAATCACTCAATCTTGGCAGTTCATTTTCCTCAACTGGTAATTAAATATGTATTTTATCATGATAATTTTTAATAAGTTTATGTAGGGGAAGAAAAAGCATTAACTCTAAATTCAGTTCTATCTTAATTCTAACCCAGATCCATCACTTATGAACCATGGGTCCATGAGCAAGCTACTTATCTTTTTGAGTCATAAATTAATTAACTATATCATGGAGAGTCATTCATCACCAGGTATTTATTGAGTCAGAAGCTGCACTCTAAGATCTAGGGTAAAATAGGCAACAAAATCAATACTGACCCTTCATTCCTGTGAAGCTTACAGTCCAACAGAGGAAATAGATATAAGTCAAGTTAACAAAGAAATTTTAAAAATAATAATCTAGTTAATATGTCATTGTTTGAATTAGACATATATAAAATACCCTGTAAAATAATCAATACAAGGTTATTGTTATTATTAAGCTTTTAACTTCCACACTAAAATCTATTCTACTGCACAGAGTGGATATTTTATTGCAACCATCTTGAAAGTGTGTATAGTCACAAGGAATCACAAGGACTTGACACCCTAACTTTGATGGCTTAACTCAGTGGAAGCCATCAGCACCTCTGAGATTTTAAATATATATTCACACAGATGTGAAAGCAAATTCATACATGTACACTAACACACACAAACACAGAATAATATTACTGAAAACATTCAGAACTCCTTTTTGTCACGTCAAATTACTTAGCTTGTTCTAGCGCATATTTTCAATCAACTCACTTTTCCTGTGTTTATTTTCTGTATTCAATTTAAGAGAGTCTAGTAAAGCCATAATAAACTTTGTGAACTTTGTAACATAAACTCCTTTATGAACTCTCTAACAATCCGAAATGTGTATGTTCTTTTCAAACATAATATCAAATCACATGTCTTGGTGTATGCTCTGAAACCACAATTCCATGCACAATATTTGGATTAAATCTCTTGGTGGTATCTGGCTACTTCCGATTCTAACCATGGAGGGTCTCTTGGTGATAGGGCTTTTATGTTGGAACCACAAAGAGAAACAAATCTAACCACTCTTATAGTTAAACACAGTATTACATAATAGACACTAGAGAAGAGCAATAAACATTTGAATTCTAAGACTAGAATAATATATTTTTGGCAAATGGCAGAACTTTATGAACCCAAACATTCTCAGTACTGCAACCTTATTTTAGCATAGTATAATATACTTGTACTGCTGGCAAAACAAGAGTTCCCGAATCATTCTGATCAGCTAACTATAAATTCCGACAATGGAATAACTACCAATCCCCTTCTTCCTTTGTGCTATGCTGACATATGTAAGTATTCGAACAGTCATTTGTTACGTGAGCTAGATCTATGGTTTCAGGCTTCCAAAAACACTGCAGTGACATCTCTTAATGTGCTCACTTGAATGACGTTTTCCTTTGCACATCATTTATTTAGCCTTCAGTGTTTTCAGGTGGTTCCCGTAAAAAGATGCTAATAAAGTCAAGATTTTCCAACAAAATATTCTACCAAATGTAACAAACCAATTCTATCTGCTATTAAGCTTTTAAAAAACTCAAAACAATTACAATATATTATTAGTGTTAGACCACGGTTACATGTGGCCTAAGTACATCAGTGTTCATATATTATGAATGTATCACGTTCAACCTTTTTCTCATAATAGTTTGCAATGTGTTTTTCTAACTTGTACTCTTTCTAATTCTGGAGCATGGAAACCCCTCGTAATTTGGGGAAATACCCCGCTTCATTCCAAACATATAATTCTAATAGGGGTATAAAATCTTATTCTGAGAGCCCCTGATTGTTAGCATTTCTAGGCACTTATATTAACTCATTTATCTCACAACGATTGTATTGGATAGACACTATTGTTATCTACATTTTACTGCTGGGAATAATAAGGCCTAGAAAAATTAAGTAACTTTCCAAAGTCATATGGTTAATAAGTATTAGAGGTGGGATTTGAACAAAATAATCAGTTTTCTGAGTTCAGTCTTTTACACACTTCAAGCCAAGCTATTTGCTTAGTCTGCTTGGGCTGCTGTAACAAATTACCACAGACTGGGTGGCTTAGACCACAAACTTTTTCTTCCAGTTCTGTAGCCTGTAAAGTCCAAAATCAAGATGAAAGCAAATTTAGTTTTTGGTGAGAGTTCTTCAGGTGGCCGTCTTCTCCTTGTCTCTTCACATGATGGAGAGCAGAGAGAGAAGCAAGCTCTCTCCTGTCTCTTCATATTGTAATATAAGGTCACTAATCCTATCTTGCAGTCTCCACCCTCATGACCTAATTATCTCCCATAGTCCCAGTCTCCAAATACCATCACAATGTTTCAACATATAAATTTGAGGGGATACAAATGAAGTCCATAACACTAGTCAAAGGTCTCCCTTTAATTTTCCACATTAGAGCTCAACTTGGGAAGGTCTGAGTCTAGGAACTGTCAGGAAGTTATATCTCCCACCTGGTGGAGAAAGGCAGTCTGAAAAAATGAAGCCAGTGAGGAAAAAGAAATAGTGTTGAGAGAGTGAGTACTGAGAGCATTGACAATTTGTTCTGATTGATCCCAAGACAACCTCCACTCCAGCATTTTCTGTGGTTTGACTGGTCAGTAAATTTCCCTTCTCCCTAGGCAATCAAATAGGTTTTTCCAATACAACTTTTCTAAAACAATGTTTTCATGGTGGCAGGTAGGCTTGTTGGTCCACTAAAAATGATACAAGGGTATCTGGAGGTGAGGTTAGAGAGGCAACAGGAATAGGGGATAGATGTTGCAAGGCTTCCTATACCATCGTATATGCATTAATAATGTACCATGTACATTGCACAGTAGGGAGAAGATCAGGATTTTAAGAGTAAATGACTAGGAGGAGGGGTCAGGACTATCAAATTCTATGCAGTTATTATAAAAAAATAAAGGCTGAAAAATATCAGAGAGCTTTATTATTAATGGTGAATTTGTGGGAGCTGATGCAGTGCAGTGGTAAGATATCAGATTGCAAAATCAGAAAAAACGATAGATAAGGATCTAGAAATAGTGATGAAAGTCATCTTTTTAAAGAAATATAGTTTTAAAGAAATGGAGATAAAATTGTAGGTAGAGGGGGACAGAGAATTGGGGGAGGATTATCAAACATAATTTTATAGAAATAGAAAATAATTTCTTACATGTTTCAAAATACATTTCATTACATCATATTTACATTTCTTGTATGTGTGCAATGCATATGGCTGTAATTTAACTCTGAGAAATGTAAAAATATTTCTCTTTTCAGAACATTCATCTCAGGATGAGTTAAATCAGGAGCGATTTTCTGTGAACATGACTTTTTCACCTTAACAAATTATAAGGGAAATATACTTTCTTGGGTACAATCCAATATGATTAAGATAATGAAATGTAATATCTGTGAGAACATCTATTTTCCTCTACCTATTACTTTGTGTTTCCTGAAACTCTGGCACTCCTCAAAAGTGTTTGCTATCAGCTAGATACAGAATACTTTTTAAAAAATTAATAACAATCCATGAGTGACACACTCCTTTGTCTTAGTTATATGTTTTATTACATCACATTCTCTTAGGTGATCAATTTTTTCTAAATGATGTTAGAATAATTCATACTAACTCTTCCCTAAAGTTCCTATGTTGAATGTGACATTTTAAAGCTCACTACTGTTATTTTTAAAGCAGGTGCATAAAAATTGTTACTTTCCCCTGTGTGATGAAGACGGATGGCTGAACCAAATAGCTGTTTTCTCCTTCTCTCAAAGAAAAAGAATTCTCAGTGTTTTAGATGGGCACATGACCGCCCAAAGTAACTCTTTTATGTCCCAAACGTATTTGTTCCAAGTGATTGATATGTGACTAATTTTGAGCCAATGGCCTGAATAGAAATAGCCTTATGGACGTTTCTCAGGACTTTCCTTAAATGACATGTTCCTCATGCCTTTTTTCCTTTCTCTTCATTCCTTCCTCTGCTCTACTGCTAAAATAGGGTATTGTTATTATAGTTTTAGCCATTATCATATGCCATGAGGACAGAGTCCATACCTTAGGAATGGGAAGTAATCATCTAGAAGGAGCTGGCTCCCTGAGGACTTTGGGAAGCAGTGCTAACATGCCACCCCTGAACTTTTTACCTCTAAATTCTTTCATGAGCTAGAAATAAAATTAAGCCACTGCTGGTGGTCTCTGTAATTTATGACTGAATCTTAAGTGATACATCATGATTCTATTTATGAAATTTTACAACTAAGTGCAGAATAATATGCCTTTTAAGTAAAATAATTTATAATTACTATCATATTTCTACCATCAATTTGATAGTTATATTTTAACACTTCCTTAAAAAGATTTTTTTTAAGTATTATATACACTGAGGAAAATATGCAGTCATTAAGGGAATATATACGTGTAACCTTCACCCAAATAAAGAAATAGAATATAAACAACATACCAGAAGACTTCCTCATATGAACCTTAGGCCTTAACCATTTGAAGATAAATATTATATTGACTTCCAACAATGGTGACTGGTTCTGCCTGCTTTTGAACTGCATATATTTGGAATCATTCTATATATAGTCTTCTTTTGTTTGTTGGGGGAGGGTCTAACCTCCTTCTCTCAACATTATACTTATGAGATTCACGTGATTTCACATAGCAGTTGTTTGTTCATTCTTACTCTTATATAGCTTTTGGTTGTGTGAAAAAAATTGATAGTTAATATGGAGGTGTGCCACCTAGATCTCCCTTCAAGAAAGGGCTTGTTGTCTGGCTGCTGGGAGTATGGTCAGCATACAGCCTCTAGCTCTCAGCATATTCAGAGTCTGCTTTAGTTGCAGAGAGCCACTTTTTACAGAGTTCACATTTTTCTCCAAGGAAACTCGCATCTGCTGATAGAGAGGGTCAGCGATATAAAGACATGGCCATTTGGTCCCTACAGTGGACAATCCAATGTCCTCCAAATCCCCCCCTCCCCAGGGTCGGCGGGGGTTATGTCAGACCTGTATCATAGTTCAATTCTTCTTCTTCCCAATCATGCTTCTTTCCACTACCTTTAACAAATATTGACCCCTAATAAACATCTTGTCTCAGTATCTGTTTCCAAATAGCCCAGCCAGTGACAGCTGGAACCAAGAAAGCAAGGGATAAGATAGGATTTCAGTGCTGGATCACTACTGTCTGTCTGGCAATGAAAACTCTCTTACTGGTGATAAGTGGGGCACAATCTCAGGTACAAGGTCATAATCTAATTAATGAAATGTTCACCAGTAGTGAACTGAGAGGGTATCACCAGTAGAAGAGAAAGTGTCAGGTATTGCCGATATATCAAGAAAAGAGTAACGCTAAGAAAAATGGACCCAACAGCTATTGCTAATTGTCGTCACTACTCTAGAAGAGTGGTTCCCCACTAGGGACAAGTTTGCTCCTGCCTTCCACCCACTGCCACCTGTTTATGGTGATCATGAAGCCCTGTCACACCCATCATTTCATAAGGTTGAAGGGCCCAGAAGTAAGTCATTGTGAAATGGAAGTGATAGTTTATCTGAGATCAAGCACAAGCAGGACCAGAGGGCCCAAACAAGCTGCATGAGCAGACAACAAAGACTCCCATGACACATATCAAGGCTGCTCTGGTGCCCCTCCCTCCACTTACACATAGCCATATGGGGAGTCTCTTGCAACTAGCTAAAATAAAGGGAGAAAAATGAACATTTGGCTGACAGATGATTGGCTTGACATTGGATAGTAACTGCAGTACAGCCTCATTTAGGTGTGGCCATAAAAAGATTAGTGAGAAATAATCCTCTCATTTGGCAGAATTTCAGGTCATGTATCTTGCCATCAAATTTGTGTGAAATAAGAAATGTCCCAAGGTTAGAGTATATATAGACTCATGGGCAGTGATAAATGAAATTGAGGGCTACTCAGGAACCTGAAATAAAATAAAAAAATAAAAATAAAATAAAATAAAATAAAGAATTAGGAAGTATGGGTTAAAGGCATATATACGGACATAAGAGAATGGTAATGAAAAGTGTAGAATTTGTAGAGCATATAAATGCCTATCAGAATGCACAAAGTCCTAAACAACTATGTAAACAACAACAACAACAAAAGCCAGCTGACCAGCCAGCATTGCCATTGACAACCCCAGCACCGGAACAAGGGGTGCACAACAGAAGTAGCCATGATGGCAGAGATGGAGGCTATGCATGGGTTCCATGACAAGTGCTCCCACTTTCCAAGGCTGATCTAGTTATCACTGCTACCAAATATCCAACCTTCCAGGAACAGAGAACACCACTGAGTTAAAAATATGTCACTATTCCTTGAGGGGGCAAACTGGCTAGTTGGTTGCAAGTTGACTACTTGGGTCTTTCCACCTTGGAAGAGTCAACAGTTCATTGTCATAGAAATAGACATGGATTTTGAGTATAAATTTTCCTTGTCTGCCTGCACGTCCTCAACCAGCACTACTATTCAAGGGCTTTCGAAGCAGTTGATCCACATACAAGGGATTCCACATAATATTTCTTCAGATGAAGAGACACTTGTTTATAGCAAACTGGACACAGAGTTGGGTCCTATGACAGTCCAAATGATCAATTTTTCTCATTATAATTAGTGTGCTTTGAGTACTAGTTAAGAAATTCTGTGTATTCCAAAGTCATGAAGATATTCTCCTAGGTATTTACTAAAAGCTTTATTGTTTTACATTTCATATTTAGATATACAACAGACCTGGAATTGATATTCTGTGAATGGTATACAGTAGGGGTAATTTTTTTCTTTTTTCCATATGGAAATTCAATTGACCCACCATCATTATTGAAAATTTTATTCCTTCCTCTCTATACCACTTTGTTACTTTTAAGTTAAAAATCTGAACATGTGTTGGAATTCTAATTTTCTCCATTGTTTGAGAATACAATCCTGTGCCAAAACACACTGTCTTAATTCTCACAGTTTTATTAAGTTTAGATAACAGGTAGTATAAGTTTTCCAGCCTCTTTAAGTTCATCTTCACTTTTCTGGGTCCTTTTCATTTCCCTAAAAATTATACATTGAGTTTCCTAATTTCTAGACAGAAAGAAAAACATAACGGGATTTTTATTCTGATTTTATTTAATATATAGATCAATTTGAGGAGAATTAACATGTTTTACAACACCCAGTCTTCATCAACATTTATTAGGTCCTCTTAATTTCTTAATTCTTTAATGAATTAAAATCTATCTACAATAAAAATTTCCATGTTATCGCCTAAGTTTTTCTCATTCATTTGAAATCTGCACTTTACCACTTAAGAATTGCCTGAAACTTTTCTAATATGTTCACCAATGTTTGTACCTATACACAGAAGAACATTTTATTTCTTATTTTGCTTAACTACAGGTATTTGTTACTGTTTTGTTTTTTTTTTTTGCAGTACACGGGCCTCTCACTGTTGGGGCCTCTCCCGTTGTGGAGCACAGGCTCTGGACGCACAGGTTCAGCGGCCATGGCTCACAGGCCCAGCCGCTCCGTGGCATGTGGGATCTTCCCGGACTGGGGCACGAACCCGTGTCCCCTGCATCGGCAGGCAGACTCTCAACCACTGCACCACCAGGGAAGCCCAGATACTGTTTTTTAACTACTCCATTATGAAGAATTTCTTCCTTTCGCTTCCAGTCATAATCCTCTTCTGGTTTTCTTTCTACTGCTAGGATGTTCTTAATTTTTTTTTCTGGTTCTTTGCCATCCTTTAAAAGTCATTATAATATAGGATTCTATCTTAAATTCTGTTCTTTTCTCATTGTACATATGCTGCTGGGTCATTCAACCTATTCAGTTTGTTTGAATTATTAATAAGGTGCAGATTGTTCCCAGTTTTAAAAATATCCTGTTCAAGTCTCTTCCTAGACATTAGACCATATATCAAACTAACTTCCTAAATAGATGTCTCAAGGGCTATCAAGATCAATATATCCAAAAAGAAACCTTTAATCTTCTCAAGCTAAGCCTTCTCATGTGTTTCTCATTTCTCTTAATGACACCTCAGCTATCTCATTTACAGAAATATTAACATAATCATGGCCAGTTTCTCCTCTTCCTCAAACTCAAAAATCCAATGAATCACCTGATAATTTCCCTCATATATATTCAATATATGTAATGGATTTGAGCAACACTACAAACAGGGTTTCCTGTCTGCAGACTTGATCATGTTGATATTGAAGACTGTGCTGACTGGGAGCGTTTACCTCATGCCAGGATCTAAACACTTAGAATTCTACTTTAGAATGCTATGTATTAAAATAATTTAGAATGCATTTTTAAGTTCAAAAGCAGGAATGATAAATTATCAAATATCAGAAATAAAAAGTTAACTCAAATGTAATGTTGAAAGGTCACTGAAGCTGAATGGATAATAAAATTAGGAAAGTTAATATAAGGGTAAGAATTTGGAGATTCAAGATCCTTGGAGCAATAGAAATTGAGACCTTAGGTTTATATGAGGCAAGAAATTGCAACTGAGTTTCAGTAATACAGATAACAGCCCAAAGTAATGTCCCACTTATGAAATAGGAATTTTAAAATACAGCCCTGTATACTACAAAGAAGCCTGATATTTATTGAGATCTAGAGTAGAACAAGAGTCTCCTGGGACTATTTTGCAATATCAAATTTGGATCATTCATGGACATAGGAACAAAATACATACTATCTAAGACATTGACATGAAAACAGATACCAAACCACTAGTGAACTCCATTAGTCTCCCATTAAAAATAAACACAAAAAGGCTCTGCTGAATAATATTTACAACATAGAACGCTCAGGATTTCTTCAAATATCCCAGCCCACACTCTCAATAACACACACTCCAGATAAGCTCACAGTTAAAAAATAAAAATAAAAAACATAGTATGACAAAATAGAAAATTCTTGAGTTGAAAGTCAGAATATTTAAGAATACTTTATATCCAGATCTAGAAATAATAATCTAAATGTTTAAGAAAGTTATATTTAAAATATTTTAAAATGATGGCAGAAAATAATTAGATAAGAACAGAATTAAATGCACAGCAAATGGCCTATTACATCAAGAAAACAAATAGAAACTCTAAGAATAAAAAGTATTATTATTACAACAAATGTACTAAATGGATCGGTTAAAGAGTAGACTAGATAAAGGAAGAGATTTTCTTAATGACAAAATATAACCAAGGAAGTTACCTAGGAAATAATACAAAGAAGTAAAGAGATAAAAAATTTAAAGAAAGATAATTTGGGGGTTACAGAAGCAAACGAGAAAATATGGCAGAAAGATAGTATTCCAAGTGATGATGGCTGAATATTTTTCAGAATTGAAGAAATGTTTTCAATTTGAAATATGTGTTTAAATTTTGAAAGATCACATGTGAACCCAAACAAGATACATTTAGGAAATCCATATCTGGACACATTATAGTTATACTGCAAAAATCTTAAAAGCACCAGAAAAAATAAACTGTCTACCTATACGGTAAAAGCAAATAGATATACAGCCAACTTTTCATGAGCAACAACATACCACAGAAGACAATGGGATGGTTTCTTAACAGTGCTCATAGATAGTAACTAACAATCCAGACAAGTTTTATGCAGATAATATGTCAGTGCTTCAAGAGTCAGGGTGAAATAATATTACCAATTCAGCAAAGTAAAACAAAAAATTATTATGCAAAGAAAAGAATGAGAAATTTAATCAAGATTAAATGTGAATAGACTGAATGACCAGCAGAATAAATTGATAAAGCAAGTAACAAATTTA
Organism: Delphinapterus leucas; assembly: GCF_059928025.1. Classification (NCBI taxonomy): domain Eukaryota; kingdom Metazoa; phylum Chordata; class Mammalia; order Artiodactyla; family Monodontidae; genus Delphinapterus; species Delphinapterus leucas. The sequence goes on from NC_143145.1 coordinate 23,328,367, forward strand.
ATCAAGAAGAGCAAAGAAATGCAAATGTTGGGAAATCAAAATATGCACATACAGGAATTCTAAAAGAATACTTATTCTAGGGCTTTAACATCAAGGTAAAAATAAAATAAACCGAGAAAGAGGGAGGAGAGGAGCTCAAAGCCAACATACTACAATGCCATTCTGGATTCTGAAAGAGGGCAAATATATCACCATCCCTCGGTATCTGGTATCCCTGGGGGAATTGGTTTCAGGACTCCTATAGGTACCAAAGTCTGTGGATTCTCAAGTCTTTTATATCAAATACGGTAGTACAATTGGTCCTCCACATCTGTGGGTTCCATACTCAGTGGTTTCTCATCCATGGATACAAAGGACTGACTGTACTGATTAACTTTAAACTCTATTAAATATGCATATTATAAATATAAGGGAACCAAAAAAAAGCAATTGAATGTAACACTTCCAAAGCAGTAAGAAAAAGAAAGGGACTAAAGAATGCTTCATCAATCTAATAAAAGGCAAGAAATTTGAAAAAAATGCAAATAAAATTCATAGTATATTGAAAATATAAAAGATGATAGAAATTATACAAATTATATCAATACAATAAAAATTAATTTAGAAATAATATATTAAGAAGAAAAAAGATAATTTCATATATACATGGAGATACCATTTATCTGAAGATTTTAACTCCAAAATAATACTAAATATTATTAATGGTACATACATGTGAAATAAATGCATAAAAACATAGGTGAAAATAATATACACATACATCCCCAAAACTGTTTCCTCCGGAGGGGAAAGAAGGGCTAGGAATATGATTGGGAAAGAGAACAAATGACCCTGAATTTAATCTCTAGTGGTGTATTAAAAGGTATTTGTGAAGAGAGGAAAAGTTTCTTAAAAAGAAAACTCCAAAGCACATACATTTAACATTATGTGTTAAAAAGATCACAACTTTAAAACAAATAGAAATAAACTCTTTTTAAAAAAGGAATGGACTTAATCTGCTTAAAATGTTTAAATGGTTTTCTTTGCCTCCACAGATTTCAAATCTTTCATTTAGGTTAAAATTGTCTTTATGAACTACTTTCTGCTTATTTCTCCAGTTAATCTTTGCTAATCTTTGCCAACTCCCTTCCTTCCTTCCTTGCCAACTCCCTTCCAACATTCTCTAGGTTTCAGTTTGAATGACTCTTCCTCTTAAAAACCTTCCTTGACGATTCAGGCCATTTTCAGGTTACCTAAACCTTCCACATTCTATAGTTTATGTCTTGTTATGGTTCTAATTGATTGCTTCTTCTACCAGATCTAAAACTCTCTTAGGGAAGAGCTTGCATCTATCATATTCACATTTATTCCAAGTACCTCACATGGTGAATGACATATAAATACATGCTCAAATTTTTTGTTATTAAATGAACAGATGACTAAATAAATCACATAAGCAAAATCAAGAAGTTATCTCCAAAGAGTCTTTCAGAATTAAAATTCATAATTTTTTTTTTTTCCTGTACTAGGGCCTCTCACTGTTGTGGCCTCTCCCGTTGCGGAGCACAGGCTCCGGACGCGCAGGCTCAGCGGCCATGGCTCACAGGCCCAGCCGCTCCGCGGCATGTGGGATCTTTCCGGACCGTCCCCTGCGTCGGCAGGCGGACTCTCAACCACTGCGCCACCAGGGAAGCCCAAAATTCATAATTTTTAAAATCCATGTACTGAATTCTGAATAATCAATGAATATATACAAGTCTTAAATATTACTGAAGATTTGTTTTAATTTTGAAGTCAATAATTAGATACAGGAGATTCGTATGTTTAGAAATTTAGTCTAGAAACTGGAAGAGACAATTCCTTTATTTCTTTACATTAAATTTCAATTAAAATATATAATGTTCTTCTTTCTTTCCTGTTTTTCCTCCTGTCTACAAATTAGAAAATTAAGAGGTGTCACATTGCTGAGTCATGAAATTGTCCATGGCTTGCAAAGAGAAAAACTTTTTTTTCTCTTAATGTGTCTCCTTTGTTCCTATCACACATTTTGGCATGCTGAGTCTTATATCCCATGATAAAATAAGGTGATTCAGCTACATGAATAGTAGTAACTATGACCAAATTCCCCATAAAGTTCATACAAAATGACTGTATATATGACTGTATATATTCATATCTCATACTTTGGGAGGCTAAAATACCTTGTAAAACACAGTCTAACCACAAATTCATATCCAATAACACAGAGATAAATTAATACTAATAATGTATTTGATCAGCAATTATTAACCATTTTGTATGAGTCAATGGGTTTTCTCAAACATTTTATTCCCTAGACTTCTTAAGGCATTTCTGGAACAGGATTCATAACATTTTAAAAGCAATTATACTCTATCAGAAAGTGGTTTCTGTTTTGAAGCAGAAGGCAGAAGCCAGAAATCCAGAGTTTAATTTATGTCAGTGAAGAGAAGTAGCCTCATATGAGTTTCATGAAGTAGTGAGTGGCAGGGAAGGATTGGATGTACTGGCTGCAGTTAACCCAGAGCTGTGGTGTGAAAAGTAATTCTGAGGTTTCAGTCAAGGGACCCTTCAATGTCCTTGTGCTCTCTAAACTGGTGAGGAAGTTGAAAGAGTTCAGAAAGTAGTGGGGAAACTTTTATTCCATTTCCATATCAAGTTTTTTTATGGTAGCTGTTTCAAACATTTTGCTGTCTTAAAATTGTCTGACACTCTTTGTCTTGGAACATGACCTCAAAGATGTTTTACTACTAAGTGTAAGTTCATCTCACTTGAACTAATTCCATTTTTCCTTCCCTCTCTTTACAAGTTTCCTCAGGCTCATGATTTATTCCTGACTCCTCTATTTCTTTCATGCCTCATATCAAAACTTTCAGTAAATCCTGGGAGCTTTAAAATGAAAATATATCCAGAATCTTACCACTTCTGACCATCTCCATGGCTACCATCTGGGTCCAAGCCACAATCTTCTCTCACTTGGCATTATTATAATAGTCTCCTAACTGGTCTCCCTGCCTCTATCCTTGACCTCTCACAATCTCTTCTGCATACAAGAGATAAAATAATCCTTCTCATGTAACTTATGTTCAAAGCTCTCCAACAGTTACTCATTTCACTTAGGATGAAAGCCGAAAATCTTAAAATGGCCAATCTTATCCTTCAAGGACTAGACCCTCATTAACCACCCTGACCTCATCCTCCACTACACAGTCCCAGTCCCTTGTTCATCCTAGGCTGTCTCACCGCCTGCCTTGCCTTTGCTGTAACACATTAGCTAGGATGCCACCTTAGGGCCTGGGCACTGGTCATTTCCTTTGCCTGGAATTCTCTTCCCTCAGATTTTTATGTAGTAACCCTTGTCTTCATTCAGGTCTTTGTTCAAATTTCTTGTTAGTAAACCTTTTAAAAATTTAAAGTTGGGCTATCATTCCCTATATTTACCATATTTATCACTTCTCCCTCTTTCCCTTTCTCTCTTTCTGCTGCTTTTCTTCCTTCCTCCCTCCCTCCCTTCTTTCCTTCCTCCCTTCCTTCCTTCCTTCCTTCCTCCCTCCCTCCCTCCCTCCCTCCCTCCCTCTCTCCCTCTCTCCCTCTCTCCCTCCCTTCTTATCCATTGGACTGAATGATTACTTTGAATGATTGATAGTTGCTTTTACAACTAGAATATAAGCCCCAGGGGCAAGGAGTTTTGGCTGTTGTGATCATCGCTCTTCTCCAAGAGTCTAGTTATAGCTATGCAGACATTAAATTAATTGTGATTAAAGGAATTAATTATATTTTTCTTTTTTACAGTATTGGGTGGTGAAATAATACCTTTCCAAAGCTAAATTGTTTGTTTGTGCCCTAGATCCTTTACAATATATGCCTATAAGTATTATTTTACCCTTTCCTTCAGTCTTTACCTTTGCTTAGCTCATGAATGCATTCAGATTTTTTGCTAATCCAGATAAGGCCTACAGCTCCAAACCTGCCATATTTTCTGGCACAGTAATTTACATTCAGCAATTTTATCATGGTTCTCTCCTTTCACATTTCCTTTTTGTAATTTGTATCTGCTTCTTACATGTCCTGAAATTGCTTAAATGACTCTCATTATTGGTCTACTTTTATCATCAATTCATTGTTTCACTTTCAGTCCCCAGGTTGTTTGATCTCTGAATAATATTTTGAGCCTGGGACCATTCTGTCCTTTGGAAAACTCTTTTGATTAATGAAGTGGTTGAATTATTTATGGCCAGATTTAGTCTTACTTTTGGCTTTCAAAGTAGGAAGAATTCTCAGGGCATTTTCCCTAACTCTGAAATATTCCTGGAGCTTTTAAGAGAAAAGAAACTAAGGTTAACAATATTAGCTTAAAGCAAATACCAAAGTTGTTTTCTTAATATAACTGTCCAGTTAATACAGATTTATTGAAAATATACTATGAACACGGAAAGAAATAATTACTTAGTGCAAGGAAAGGAAAGTAGACTTTCTCTTGCTAAATTAGTATTTGATTTACTGTAGTCATTTCTTATAACATCGCAGAGAATGTAGAAGTGGAAATGACAATTTGTAATTACATGAAATACATGTGGAAATAACAGGAACTAGGTTCCCAAAGATAAAGCTATCAAAAATTTGTTGCGGTGAAGCTACAAGGTTCATGATAGGTTAAAAAAGTGAGTGATCACAGAAAATGTTTATAGGAAAGTTACAGTTTATAAAGAGTTTTGACTTCTATTATTTGACCTCTAAATAAGCGGTATACTGATTTTATCACCATTCTGAGGAAGTTTAACTTCAGAAGGTTTATGGGACTTAAAAAGAATTATTCAGCATGCGGATTATTCCTTTTAGTCCAGAGCTCCAGCTTTTTCTATAGTACTGTTGTATGTGTTTATGGACAATAGTATTCCCCTAGTCTCCAGTTTCTATGTGGCAAGATTTACACGGGTTCCTTGGCTCTCAAAGTGCAGTCCAAGGACCACTGAAGATTTCCGAGACCCTTTCACAGGATCCATTAGACCAAAACTCTTTTCACAATATTAAGTTATTTGCCTTTTTTCACTCTTGTTCTCTTATGAATATACAATAGAGATTTCCAGAGATTATCTGACATGTGATATTGAAACAGATTGAAAGCAGAAGCAGATATAACATTCTAGATGTCTTCTATTACATATCAAAGAGATCTGCAGAAATATAAAACAATGCCACCACTCCTAACACTATTTTTTGTTTTGTAAAAGATAGATATTTTTCATAAAAACATGTTCTTTATTTTAACAAGTAATAGGTTTGTTATTACTTTATATAATTTATATAATTGATTAATTTTTATTTTAATTAATAATTATTTAAAATATTTCTCAGTCTTAAATTTCCAATATAGTGTCAATGGATTTAACCTGCTTAGATGAAATCTCTTTGGAATACCGAGTAATTTTAAGAGTCTAAAGGAGTCCTGAGGTGAAATATTTGAGAGCTACTGCACTACAGCAATCATTCTAGAAATGGTTCCCACCCCTTATTCACAGTTCCCCGTGCAAGAAGAGTGGGTTATTGGACCAGTATGTTACCTCCATTATACCATCTTTTGACTGCCATTTGTCACTGCTTGTGCCTGATTAAGAAATTGGTTGAATTTAAGAAAAGGATGAAGGGAGGTTCTCTATTACCCTTTCATGAAGTACGTGTAATTAGGAGACCAGAAGGATCTGAATTTATTTCTTTCTGGCCTTTGAATATTAGAAGAATCACTCTTCTCAGGGCACAAGTTTTCTTATCTGTAAAATGAAAATGTTGGAGTGAATTAAAGTCTTTCTAGCTGTACATTCTACCATGTTTAATTTTAAACAAACCCATTTATATGATGATTATATTATACCAAAACATGATACTTTCTGTCCTCCTTTATCTTAGGTTCTATTTCTCATGGGTATACTCAGAAACATACCCCTGCCCCTAGCAATTATACCTCTAGATATAAACTCTGAAATGCCAAGAAGTTTCAGTCAGAAAGATAGTTTGTCAACTATTAATGTAATTTAATAGTAGTGCTTTTAAAATAATCTGGTGATTATTTGCAGAAAATGATCTGCTTAATGAAGGAGAAAATCATTGTGATGTTCTTTACCTTTGATCAACATTTGAGATTTGAAGAAAATCACTAGTGAATAAAGTTGGCATAAAAATAACTTACATAATTCACCTTTATATACTGTGCAAAAACTTGTTGAAAGTTATGGAAAAATAATCTTAGAATATTAAACATATTCCCACGGGTTCCCTCAGGCTCTGAAAAATATTTATCCTAAAGAATTTCAAAGGAAAATTCCAAAACTGGCATGTGGATGGGGATATTTGTAAATCAACTTAGACAAAGGTAAAAATACACCAAAAAATTAACCTGAGTATTAATTTCCAGATATATTCTGTGAACGATTTTCTGTATATGATTAGGGTAAGCTGTTCTGGGATTAATCTCATGTAAATATTTTTAAACTAGGGAAATGTTATATTAACTATTTATTGAATAGAAACATATATCAGTGTTCAAAATACTTGGCCAACATTTGTGATTTCAAAGGTTAAGATGGATTATGTTTTTTCCAAGTTGACTTTTATTGAACACTATGTAAATACTGGGTAATATATAGATAAATGCAAATCTAAAATCTTTAAAAATAGTACTTTGAAAATTTCTTTAAGAAATCAAAATTAGCAGGTAACTTCTAAGTGTTTTTAAAACATATATAAATACTATTAATTTTTGGTAAAATGAAAAGACTTATGAATAACATGCTAAGAGACTGTAAGTGAAAAAGTAAATAATTTTTCACAGAGGATCCAGAAAGGTTGATAGAAAAAGTTGTATTTAAGACAGGCTTTTTAGAATATGAGTTCTCCCATTAGAGACTAAAATAAAGGGATTCAATAAAGACTAAACAGCTTTCAACAAAGGCATGACAAATTAAAATCCCTTTAATTTGTCAAATTAGACTTAAATATGTCCAAATATAAGTAGCATTAAGAAAAGATAAGTAGACTACCATGGTGCTTGGTCACATCTCCTCGGTTTGTGTATTTTAGTGCATCTTGACCTATTTTCAACTGACCGAGGGCTCTCTCTGGTGGCTGAAGACTGCTCTGAAAGTAAAATACTGGAGAATAAATGCCTACTGGGAGATACCTTCTTCTAGTGATTGAAGATAATTATCGTATTAATACTCCAGCTCCCCCACCTTTGGCTGGATAGCTCTAAGGCACATATTCTACACTGATTCCTTGAGTTCCACAGCATGGCAAGGTTCTAGGTGCCCACTTGTGATAATGGACTTGAGAATACATTCTTTATTGGCTGCCTTCTCTTCCCCGTTTCACTTTCCTTCTTCCATGTTGGTCTTGCTTAGGATTATATCAAAATAAACTAAACGCACTCAACTGACTGTCATAGTGTTACTGGTGTAATATAAACTAAGACACATGGATTTAATTGATAAATAATACATTCTAAGAACCACTGTATCTTCTCATATTCCGTGGAATGATTCTGTACCAGTATCTTGCTTTCTCCTCTTTCAAGCTCACCAAGCAAGGTACATGACAAATAATAGAAGCATGTAATTTAATGAAATGCAGAAGTAGAACATTTTAGTACATCTTAGACATTATAGTCTAAGAAATTTGATCTTTGCTTCAATAACTCTTAGTTTAAAAAGGCCATTGAGGGCTTCCCTGGTGGCGCAATGGTTGAGAGTCTGCCTGCCGATGCAGGGGACATGGGTTCGTGCCCCCGTCCGGGAAGATCCCACATGCCGCGGAGCGGCTGGGCCCGTGAGCCATGGCCGCTGAGCCTGCGCGTCCAGAGCCTGTGCTCCACAGAGGCCACAACAGTGAGAGGCCCGCGTAGCGCAAAAAAAAAAAAAAAAGGCCATTGAGCAGGTTGCTTGAGAGCAAAGAATTGGGAGTCACATCAATTTGAAGGTTTGTGCCTTATTTCTCCATTTTCTAACCATGTGAACTTTGGCAATTACTGACATCACTAAGTCTGTTTTTATAATAGGAAAAAATAAGAAAATTATTAAAGTAAAATGAAATATTCAAACCCTCAACTGAGTTTCTACTACAGAGAAGAATACTCATTAATTATCATTTGATATTGTTGTTCTTTTGTTGATTTTATTGTTAGGCTAGGTGTTGAGGTATTCAAATAGGCAGCAAAATTTAAGATTGAAATTCGTAAACTTTACTCTGTATGTGCCAAACTGTGTGTTAAGGGATGTTCAAATATTTTCTCATTTATGATTCAACTTCATAAAAATTTTATTAGGATATTCTATTTTGCCAACGGGGAAATTAGGGTAACCAACTTTCCTTCCTTGTTTGCCTGGGACTGAAGGGTTTCCTGTTACATGGGATTTTCAGTGCTAAAACACGTAAAATCTCAAGCAAACCAGGATGATTTGGTCACTCAAGAACAGAGCATCAGTGACAATAATTAACTTGTTCAATATCATAGATCTTGCAGTGGAATTTTTGGGCTTGAACTTTACTTGTCTGGCTTAAGAAAACTGCGTGCTTCATTGTCTCTTTACAATAGCCTCATCCACACTGTCTCTACTCTAACAAAAATTTCCATGTTACATTGGCATAACCATTAGGAAGGAGCTCAAGATATCTTACAGCTGTATTCTCAATATGGAAGATCTATTTTCTGTACCACTTGCATGTTATGCCATCACATACAGAATAACATAGATGCTTTCTCCAAAGAAGACATAGATGGCCAAGAAGCATATGAAAAGATGTTCAACATCGCTTATTAGAGAAATGCAAATCAAAACTACATTGAGATAACACCTCACACCCGTCAGAATGGCTGTCATCAAAAAAATCTACAAACAATAAATGCTGGAGAGGGTGTGGAGAAAAGGGAACCCTCTTGCACTGTTGGTGGGAATGTAAATTGATACAGCTACTATGGAGAACAGTATGGAGGTCCCTTAAAAAAACTAAAAACAGAGCTACCATATGACCCTGCAATCCCACTTATGGGCATATATCCAGAGAAAAACATGGTCCGAAAGGATACATGCACCCCAGTGTTCACTGCAGCACTGTTTACAATAGCCAAGACATGGAAGCAACCTAAGTGTCCATCGACAGAGGAATGGGTAAAGAAGATGTGGTACACATATACAAGGGGATATTACTCAGCCATTAAAAAGAATGAAATAATGCTATTTGCAGCAACATGGATGGACCTAGAGATTGTCATACTGAGTAAAGTATGACACTTCACTAAGACAGAGAAAGAGAAATATACATCACTTATATGCAGAATCTAAAAAGAAATGATACAAATGAACTTATTTACAAAACAGAATCAGACTCACAGACTTAGAGAAGGAACTTATGGTTACCAGGGGGAAAGGGATTGTTAGGGAGATTGGGATTGACATGTACACACCGCTATATTTAAAATGGATAAACAACAAGGACATGCTGTATAGCACAGGGAACTCTTGCTCAATATTATATAACAATCTAAATAGGAAAATGTATAACTACACTTTGCTGTACACCTGAAACTATCACACTGTTAATCAATTATACTCCAATATAAAATAAAAAGTTAAAAAAAATTATGTAGATGCTACCTTTATCAGTAAGGTCATTTGAGACAACATGATGTTTCTTGCTTGCTCCACTTTATTTTTTTAATTTTTTATGTTTTGTATGTTAAGTAGTACAGTTTTTTTTTTTAACATCTTTATTAAGATATAATTCTTTACATTGTTGTTAGTTGCTGCTGTATAACAAAGTGAATCAGCTATACATATACATATATCCCCACATCCTCTCCCTCTTGCGTCTCCCTCCCACCCTCCCTATCCCACCCCTCTAGGTGGTCACAAAGCACCCAGCTGATCTCCCTGTGCTATGCGGCTGCTTCCCACTATCTATTTTACATTTGGTAGTGTATATATGTCAATGCCACTCTCTCACTTAGTCTCAGCTTACTCTTCCCCCTCCCTGTGTCCACAAGTCCATTCTCTACATCTGTATCTTTATTACTGTCCTGCCCGTAGGTTCATTAGAACCCCTTTTTTTTTTTCAGATTCCATATATATGTGTTAGCATATGGTATTTGTTTTTCTCTTTCTGACTTACTTCATGCTGTATGATAGACTCTAGGTCCATCTACCTCACTACAAGTAACTCAATTTCACTTCTTTTTATGGCTGAGGAATATTTCACTGTATATATGTACCACATCTTCTTTATCCATTCGTCTGTCGATGGACACTTAGGTTGTTTCCATGTCCTGGCTATTGTAAAGAGTGCTGCAATGAACATTATGGTGCATGTCTCTTTTTGAATTATGGTTTTCTCAGGGTATATGCCCAGTAGTGGGATTGCTGGGTCATATGGTAGTTCTATTTTTAGTTTTCTAAGGAAACTCCATACTGTTCTCCATAGTGGCTGTATCAATTTACATTCCCGCCAACAGTGGAAGAGGGTTCCCTTTTCTCCACAGCCTCTCCAGCATTTATCATTTGTAGATTTTTTGATGACGGCCATTCTGAGCAGTGTGAGGTGATACCTCATTGTAGTTTTGATTTCCATTTCTCTAATGATTAGCGATGTTGAGCATTCTTTCATGTGTTTGTTGTCACTCTGTATACCTTCCTTGGAGAAATGTCTATTTTGGTCTTCTGCCCATTTTTGGATTGGGTTGTTTACTTTTTTGATATTGAGCTGCATGAGCTGCTTGTGCATTTTGGAGATTAATCCTTTGTCAGTTGCTTTGTTTGCAAACATTTTCTCCCATTCTGAGGGTGTCTTTTCATCTTTTTTATGGTTTCATTTGCTGTGCAAAAGCTTTTAAGTTTCATTAGGTCCCATTTGTTTATTTTTGTTTTTATTTCCATTTCTCTAGGTGGTGGGTAAAAAAGGATCTTGCTGTGATTTATGTCATAGAGTGTTCTGCCTATTTTTTCCTCTAAGAGTTTTAAAGTGTCTGGTCTTATATTTAGGTCTTTAATCCATTTTGAGTTTATTTTTGTGTATAGTGTTAGGAAGTGTTCTAATTTCATTCTTTTACATGTAGCTGTCCATTTTTCCCAGCACCACTTACTGAAGAGGCTGTCTTCTCTCCATTGTATATACTTGCCTCCTTTGTCAAAGATAAGGTGATCATATGTATGTGGGTTTATCTATGGGCTTTCTATCCTGTTCCATTGATCTATATTTCTGTTTTTGTGCCAGTACCATACTGTCTTGATTACTGTAGCTTTGTAATATAGTCGGAAGTCAGGGAACCTGATTCCTCCAGCTCCGTTTTTCTTTCTCAAGAGTGCTTTGGCTATTCGGGGTCTTTTGTGTTTCCATACAAATTGTGAAATGTTTTGTTCTAGTTCTGTGAAAAATGCCAGTGGTAGTTTGATAGGGATTGCATTGAATCTGTAGATTGGTTTGGGTAGTAGAGTCATTTTCACAATGTTGATTCTTCCAATGCAAGAACATGGTATATCTCTCCATCTGTTTGTACTGTCTTTAATTTCTTTCATCAGTGTCTTATAGTTTTCTGCATACAGGTCTTTCGTCTCCTTACGTAGGTTTATTCCTAGGTATTTTATTCTTTTTGTTGCAGTGGTAAATGGGAGTGTTTCCTTAATTTCTCTTTCAGATTTTTCATCGTTATGGTATAGGAATGCAAGAGATTTCTGTGCATTAATTTCGTATCGAGCTACTTAACCAAATTCATTGATTAGCTCTAGTAGTTTTCTGGTAGCATCTTTAGGATTCTCTACGTACAGTACTATGTCATCTGCAAACAGTGACAGTTTTACTTCTTTTCCGATTTGGATTCCTTTTATTTCTTTTTCTTCTCTAATTGCTGTGCCTAAAACTCCCAAAACTATGTTGAATAATTGTGGTGAAAGTGGGCAACTTTGTCTTGTTCCTGATCTTAAAGGAAATCGTTTCAGTTTTTCACCATTGAGAACAATGTGCTTGCTCCACTTTAAAAGTCCTTAACTTGTCTGTAACAGTTTATTTCTACTTAAATTGAAACTATTTTTCCTCTTTTTCTTACCAAACACAGAAACAAACAAGAAAGTCTTGTTCATTATTAACTTACTGAAACAGCAGTTCTCATTCTAATATCAATCTTTTTAACTGGAATTGCTTCTAATATTTCTTCTCATAACATGTAGGTATATACAAATACGTGGTCGTGTAATTTTGTTTTCCAGTGCGGTGATATCTGAGCATTTATAAGGTTCATATAATTTAATTATAAATTACTTCTTTTGTTCTCCATTATATTATATATGGTAGACATTACTATTGTTTAAAAATCATGTATGTTGCCAGGCTATATTATCTTTTAGTTTAATTTTAGAACAGTAGAGTTAGAATTATGGTATATCTGGTATTTTTAGTGGAGCCATCAAGTTAGCTAGAGTGGAAAACACTGACATAGACATTTTATGCGGTTGCCTTCAACAAAGGAAAGCGATTATTTACAAATAATAATAATGACATTTCCTAAGAAGCATAAGAACTTGATATAATCACCTTTCTTTCTCCAGTAATAACTGGGTTTAAGTTTTAGGAATTCCATTTAGATATGTAAATATATTCTTGACTACCTAAAACTTTTTATTTCACAGGGAGATTTTCAAATTTTGAGACACAGCAAAACATAGTCTCTGTGCCATAGAAAAATACTTTTGGAGCCAATTGGGAAGGAAAGTATGAAAGGAAGTGTGGATAAGCTACAACTATAAAGCTTTACAGAATTTTGTTAAAAGAGAAGGAGAAGGCACACAAACAAAGACCATGATCCTGGGAAATGAATTTCTGAAGAATAGTAGAAATAATGAGGTATATATGTGTGCAAGATAACACAGTAGAAGAGATTAAGAAACAGAAAAAGACTAAAGTTGGAATTCCCATTTTAAAGAAACTGAGTTGTGATTGAGTGGTCATTGAAATAGCTTTGTTTGGTGATAGAGAAGGTTGTAATTTGGAATCTAAGGAAGACCATGGCCCAATGAAACACTTGTGAAATAATTATGTATTTTTATTCCTCCAACAGAGAAAAACTGACCCTCCCACTACGATTTAGCTATGTTTTAGGAAATAGGAATATGAACTCACTGAGAAATTTTTCAAGGTCTTTTCTAGCATGAACTGTAAATATTATCTAATGAATACTTATTTTGTGCTAGACATGCTGGCCACGAGTTTTACATGTGATGATCTTTATTCTCTTCAATGACCTCATGCGAAGTATTATTTTACCTACTTTAAACATGACAAAATTGAGCACAAACCAGTAATTTGACCAATATCAGATTATGTGTGGTGGAAGCAGAGTTCACATATTGACATAAACGTTCTTTCTTTGAGTATTCCTTTATAAGTTCTACACACCTGTGCTTAATGTAGACCATGTCTAAAAAAGTACTGATAGATTTTACTGATGTTAAGCAAAACTCAGCTTGCCTTTTATAAATAAGGTCCCATGATTATGAAACTTAACTAAAAGTATCTCCAAAAAATCTCAGCTCAGTGTTTCTCCACTCTCCCTTCCTTTTTCTCTTATTTTTGTGTCATTTGCATTAAAACAGGCTCTTCTTTTTGATCTAATATCAACAATGAACAATCATGTACCAAATTTGCTTATAATTGATGATTGCTCTGTGTCCATGTCCATTTTATTATTTAACCAATTAGTATATTAAGCAAATATTCAAAGATTGCATCATACCTTACAGTTTTTTCTGGAATGATACGCTATTTGAATCTCTCTTTTAAATTATTTGAAATTTTTATTATTTAAAATTTGACTTAGCTATTAACTTATTATGCATTATCATAATACTATCCTTGAACTATTAGGTTGATGCTCTACTTGGCTAATCATTGTCACAGATTTTTCCTTTACTAGTACACCTGCCTCTCTGCTCTAAGAGGGAACATACTATATTACAAATCGAGTTATGCACCTTCATTGCTTTAAAACTTTAAATGTTTCTTTAATTGCTTATGGATGATGTTAAAATTCCTCCCTAAGTCATATAATGCTAATACTTGCTGATCCATGTCCAGCTCATCACCATAGATTCTCCCTAACGCATCTTGTGTAATAAATGCTTAACTATTTTTCCTAACTTTGCCACAGTTTTTTCAACTATTCCTGTTCTACCTAATTTATTCCTTTCACTCTTGCACATGCGCAAATGCTTCCAGACCCAGTTCAAATATTACTACTCTGTGAAATCTTCTTCAGTTTTTCCTGGTTAAATTGGTCGATGTCCTTTTCGGTATTTTCTCAGTCATTTTTTTTTTTTTTTTTTGCGGTACGCGGGCCTCTCATTGTTGTGGCCTCTCCCGTTGCGGAGCACAGGCTCTGGACACGCAGGCTCAGCGGCCATGGCTCACGAGCCCAGCCGCTCCGCGGCATGTGGGATCTTCCTAGGCCGGGGCACGAACCCACGTCCCCTGCATCGGCAGGCGGACTCTCAACCACTGGGCCACCAGGGAAGCCCTCAGTCATTTTATACTCATGTCTTTGTTACACTGGTTCACATTCTTCTTGTTTGCACATATGCCTTACCTTTTAGTGTGTGAGTGCCTCCATTGATTACTTCATACTGTGGCTTCATTGTCTAAGCATTTCCTTAAATAAAGCCAGGACTTTATTACATGGGCTGATATACTTTTATTTTGGATGTGGTGTCTTATACAATAGACATCCATATTTCATTAAACATAGAAAGATTAATATTGAAATCAGTATTATCCTTTGGCAAAATTAAATCTTCAAATTCTAGAAATACCTATGTCTCCTTAACAGGTTACCATTAAAACTCTGTTTATGGGAGAATCAAAGCATTTGAACTCTATGGGATGAAGTAGCCAACACACACTAGAGAGGTAAAGATATAATAGGATAAAAGACCAAGTTTAGACTATTTATACCTTTAGCTCAGAAACTTGAATCCTCTCCAAATTTTTCAAATATATGGTTCGTTGAGGTGGTTATTTTAAAAGGATATTAACAGTAGTACACTGTTTGTATTATAGCCCTCAGAGTTGACAGGTATGAAGGGGAGTGATATTCACATGTTAGAGATTCAAGAAACTAATAACTTAGTTGTGGAAAGACTATAAAATCTCTTCAGGTATTTTATAAAATGCACTGTGTTTGTGGAATAGTATACAAATCCCTTGGTTTCTTTGTTATCTGGTGTAGTGTTAGAGATAGTTTTTGTTGAATTTTGGAGGTGGTAGTACAAAGGGGGCCAAAAAACATTTGTCATCCAAAGTGGAAACTAGTTGCATAATAAATATGAAACGGAGAGGCAAGACGGTGATGGAGTGAGTAATCAGGAGTAAAGGAGTAACAAGCAAATGCAAACTATGATTCTGCAACCTAAAGGGAACAAACGACCTAGATAAAAACACATACCAGATTCAACGCAATCCCTATCAAACTACCACTGGCATTTTTCACAGAACTAGAACAAAAAGTTTCACAATTTGTATGGAAACACAAAAGACCCCGAATAGCCAAAGCAATCTTGAGAATGAAAAACGGAGCTGGAGGAATCAGGCTCCCTGACTTCAGACTATACTACAAAGCTACAGTAATCAAGACAGTATGGTACTGGCACAAAAACAGAAATATAGATCAATGTAATAGGATAGAAAGCCCAGAGATAAACCCTCACACATATGGTCACCTTATCTTTGATAGAGGAGGCAGGAATGTACAGTGGAGAAAGGACAGCCTCTTCAATGAGTGGTGCTGGGAAAACTGGACAGGTACATGTAAAGGTATGAGATTAGAACACTCCCTAACACCATACACAAAAATAAGCTCAAAACGGATTAAAGACCTAAATGTAAGGCCAGAAACTATCAAACTCTTAGAGGAAAACATAGACAGAACACTCTATGACATAAATCACAGCAAGATCCTTTTTGACCCACCTCCTAGAGAAATGGAAATAAAAGCAAAAATAAACAAATGGGACCTAATGAAACTTAAAAGTTTTTGCACAGCAAAGGAAACCATAAACAAGACCAAAAGACAACCCTCAAAATGGGAGAAAATATTTCAAATGAAGCAACTGACAAAGGATTAATCTCCAAAATTTACAAGCAGCTCATGCAGCTCATTAACAAAAAAACAAAAAACCCTATCCAAAAATGGGCAGAAGACCTAAATAGACATTTCTCCAAAGAAGATATACACTTTGCCAACAAACACATGAAAGAATGCTCAACATCATAAATCATTAGAGAAATGGAAATCAAAACTACAATGAGATATCATCTCACACCGGTCAGAATGGCCATATCAAAAAAATCTAGAAACAATAAATGCTGGAGAGGGTGTGGACAAAAGGGAACACTCTTGCACTGCTGGTGGGAATGTGAATTGGTACAGCCACTATGGAGAACAGTATGGAGGTTCCTTAAAAAACTACAAATAGAACTACCATATGACCCAGCAATCCCACTACTGGGCATATACCCTGAGAAAACCATAATTCAATAAGAGTCATGTACCAAAACGTTCACTGCAGCTCTATTTACAATAGCCAGGAGATGGAAGCAACCTAAGTGTCTGTCATCGGATGAATGGATAAAGAACATGTGGGGGCTTCCCTGGTGGCGCAGTGGTTGAGAGTCGATGCAGGGGACACGGGTTCGTGCCCCAGTCCGGGAAGATCCTACATGCTGCAGAGCAGCTGGGCCCATGAGCCATGGCCTCTGAGCCTACGCGTCCGGAGCCTGTGCTCTGCAACCAGAGAGGCCACAGCAGTGAGAGGCTCGCATACCACAAAAAAAAAAAAAAAAAAAAAGATGTGGCACATATATACAATGCAATATTACTCAGCCATAAAAAGAAACGAAATTGAGTTATTTGTAGTGAGGTGGATAGACCTAGAGTCTGTCATACAGAGTGAAGTAAGTCAGAAAGAGAAAGACAAATACCGTATGCTAACACATATATATGGAATCTAAGAAAAAAAAAACTGTCATGAAGAACCTAGGGGTAAGACGGGAATAAAGACACAGACCTACTAGATAAGGAACTTGAGGATATGGGGAGGGGGAAGGGTAAGCCATGACAAAGTGAGAGAGTGGCATGGACACATATACACTACCAAACGTAAAATAGCTAGCTAGTGGGAAGCAGCCGCATAGCACAGGGAGATCAGCTGGGTGCTTTGTGACCACCTAGAGGGGTGGGATAGGGAGGGTGGGAGGGAGGGAGATGCAAGAAGGAAGAGATATGGGAACATATGTATATGTATAACTGATTCACTTTGTTATAAAGCAGAAACTAACACACCATTGTAAAGCAATTATACTCCAATAAAGATGTAAAAAAAAAAAAAAGAAAAACTGTAAATTTAGGGAAATTGTTATCAGAACCCTCCATCTTGGTGCTATTATTTTACCCTTTGCCATAACCCTGTAGTTCTCTAGCTTCTGAAAAATTGTCTCTGGTGTCTCACTAACCACAAGAGTTATGTGCTCCTCTTGTCTGTGTCCCATTCGTATAAGAATTTACTTACTTTTAGGTAACAGTGGAGGAGAGTAAGTCAAGTTATGGCTGTGATCCATTATCAATGCTTGGAAAACATCCTCACTTTGCTTGGCATCAGAAACCTGCTGTGGAACTTTGCCACCACTCTACACGGATGTCCTACTCAGCCTACATGTGATCAGTATTTGCCACTGCTGTACAGTGGAAAACATTACCCTGCAGAATTTTGACATTCCATACTGCGTTACTGGCCTCTCCTACTCCCTACCTTCAACATAGACACATAACTTCATACCATACATAAACCTAACAACTTTGCTCCGAATTATTCAAGAAAGAAGAAAACTGGCAAGAAGGATGGAGATTAGAAAGGGAGAAAAGCAAGAAGTAAATCAAGAGGGAACATACAAATGAAATAAAACTGCTCCAGTATTCTTATGCTTACTGCTTTCATGGTGTATGAATTTCCTTCTTTCTTAAGGCTGAATAATATCCCTCTATACGTATATACCATAATTTTTTATCCACCCATCTACTGATGAACATTTGCATTGATTCTACTTACATTCATCCTGTGTGCTATTTTGTCCTCTATATATTAATTAAATTCATAATAAACTGCATGCTATAATGTTACAAGTTTTGCTTTAGAGAAAATTCTGAACAAAATTAAGAAAATAATATATATGATATTTACATTTATTCACATATTTTTCATTTTTGATGTTTTTCCCTTTTCTGTAGATCTGTGTTTCCTCCTGATGTCAATTTCCTTTACCCAGAATGACTTTAATGTTTTTTGAAGTTCAAGTTTGCTGATAACAGATTCTTTCATTTTTATTGATCTTAAAATTTTTGTTTTCATTTTTAAGGTACATTTTCAGTTATTTAGAATTTGGGATTGAAAGGGATTTTTTGTTGTTGTTTGCTTTTTAATTTCAGAGCTTTAATGATGTTATTCCATTGTATTTGGCCTCAATTGTTTTTAATGAGAAGTTAGTTACATGTGTATTATTGTTGAGATATATATATATATATATATATATATATATATATAATATACGATTTTCTCTGGCAGCGTTCTAGATTTTCTATTTATCTTTGGTTATCAGCAGTATAACTGTCCCTATTTGCTTTCTTTCTATTCTTGGATCTGAAATTTTATAATTTTTATCAAATACAGGAATTTTTTTTTTAATTACTTAGTAAAACATTGTGCCCCATTCTAGTTCTTCTCTCCTTCTGGGACTGTTAGACTGCTTTGTATTGTCTCACAAATCACTAGTGTTTAATATTATTATTTTTTCTCTGTTCTTCAGGTTGGGAAATCTGGTTGGTTAGTAGTAGTTGAATCTCTTTTAAGTACGTTCAGCTTTCTGGCTGTTGCATATCAATGGATTACTTGAAATTTCAGTGGGTTTCATGAAATATCCCTTACAAAGGCAAAGTTAGGAGACAAACAAGGATTTGGATGAAGTTTACATGCAGATTTCAGAGTCAGTGGTTCTTTTTTTTCTGGGTTACCCCTTCCTATTCTCACTCTTCAATCTAAACAGACTGAAATTTCTGTTTAAATTCTTTCCTTGAATGGACTCGAGACTGCCCTCATTGAAAGGACATATAAACTTATATCTCTCTTATTATTTTCTTCTTTCAAGGGTCAAATACTGCTTAGTTTCAGTTCTCTTTTGTTTACTCTTCAATGACAGTTGTTTGTATATTTGATCCAGGGTTCGTAATTTTTATCTTCAAGAGGGTTTGTTGAATAGAAGTTACTTTGCCATTACTGGAGCAAGACTTTGTTTTATTATTTTTAAACTTTAAATACATAGTATATATATTCATTTGTATGTATATTTCCCAATAACATTAAAAATTCTAGCAATGTAATTCATCATACTAACTCACCAAACAGGAAATATGATTACATCTCAAAAGAAGAAGAAAAATAATCTGAAAATGTTATCTATTTGTGATAAGAAAAGGAGACTTAGGAATAGCAAGGAAGCTCCTCAACGTGATAAACTAGCTATGAAAAATTTACATTAAATATCATACTTAAAAAAGAAAATTTAGCTATATTCTCTTTAATTTTGGGGGAAAAGCAATAAAAGATGGCATTTTCACTGCTACTATACAACATGATTGTGGATGTTATGGTCAAAATACAACAAAAAAGAGGCCAAAGGTTGGAAGGGAAATAATAAAACTCTCTTTAATTAGAGACGATGTAATTAATAATATATAATACCAAACAAAATCAATGTATAATTCATTTAAGTTAGTTAAAATAATAGTGGATTTAGGCAATTTTTCTGAAAATATGAACTTATAAAACATAATGAATTTTTTTGTACCATCAATGTACATCTAGAAATAAAATATAAAATAAAGTAAGTACTATTTATCCAGGTGGCAAAATATCAACTTTTCCCATGGAAATAATTTAAAAGAAGACATGACAAAACAGATAATGAAGAACTGTTAAAGATGGGGCAACAGAATTTTAATGTAATTTCAGAGCAATCTAATCCAAATTCATCCAAGATATTTTGTGAAATTAAATAAACATGTTCTAAGCTTTTTGTGGAAATGGATGTCTGCTAATAACTAAGTTTAGTTCTAAGAAACAGAGGTAAAGGAGAAGAATTACTCCATCAGAAACTAATATATAACAGTTTTTTTAAAAAGCACTAAAATAGATTTGCAGGAAATGAAAAGCAGAATGTAGAGGTAACATTTTATTATAAATAATAAATGTGGCACAATAATTCAATGAGAAAATTGTTCAATATATGGTGCAGTTAATATTGGCTTACTCCCTATATTCCTGGGTAAACATTAACAAATATAAGTTATATTTCTGAAACAGGAAAGAAGGGGGCAGGGCACAATGTTTAAAAGAATGACATAGCCCAAGGATACGACATAAACTGATCAGATCCAAATAGGTCCAAGACAGTGAACAAGTTGACTTCCATTAGTGGTCTAGCCTTGAGCCTATGCTCATTGTAACACATCAGCAAGCTAAATGACACACCCATAGGCCACGTGACAATTCCAAGGCCAACCATAAAGGTCAAAAAGTAGGCGGTGGCCTAATTTCTGGAAATCTGCACCCCTCCCCCAAAATTGCTGGAATATCCTGCCCACTCATTAGCCTATGAAATTACCCAACCCTATAAAAACTGACAACCCCATACTCTGAGGCCACTCTCACCTTCTGAGATGACCCACACTCTGTCTGTGGAGTGTGTTTCTGTCTAAATAAATCCACTTCTTACCTATCACTTTGTCTCTCACTGAATTCATGAGACATCAAGAACCTGAGCTTCATTAAGTCCTGAGACCAGGTGTGTGATCTCAGTTAAAAGACTGTGGGTTCATGTCCCAGTCTGGGTTTTGGCTCGCTTCAAGTCCCAATCTGAGTTACTCAGTTTCACTTCTACTTTGCATTGATGGGGTTCAGGACACATCATACCAAAATATGGCATCTTGGAATATTAAATACTATAAGCTGA
The DNA here is from genome assembly GCF_059928025.1 of Delphinapterus leucas. Classification (NCBI taxonomy): domain Eukaryota; kingdom Metazoa; phylum Chordata; class Mammalia; order Artiodactyla; family Monodontidae; genus Delphinapterus; species Delphinapterus leucas. The sequence continues at coordinate 23,349,451 of NC_143145.1, forward strand.
AAGAGGTTGAGAAAACAGTAGATGTGGGAAGGTCACTCTGACCTTCCCCCAACCCTTCTCCCCTGAAACAGATCATAAGACACTCATGTGAGAGGTGCTTCCCTATTCTTGGAGGAAAGAAGTGTCCTTATCTCTAAAGACAAAGGAACACCTAGAAGAATCTAAACAAATAGGCCTTGCTAACTTCCCCCCCAGTTTACTACACTTAGCTTATACCCTTAAGCCTATTATATTCCTCCATGACTGTTCACTCTATCAAACCAAGCATAAAGGTACTAGGTCTACCTGTTTCTTTAGGTCTTTGCTTCCTTATGACATCTCCTGTGCATTGTAAAACCTATATTAAATAAAATTTGTCTGCTTTCCTCCTATTAATCTGTCTTTGTCAGTTTAGTTTTCAGACCCAGTGAGGGACCTGAAGAGGGTTGATGAAACCTTTTCCTCCCTTATAGCATCATATAATGTAATTGAATAAATTATATTAAGTGTCAAAATTGAGTAGGGAAAATTACCAGACTAATAGAAGAATGTGCAGCAGAAGAAATATCTGCTATCTAGAATTTGCAAAAGGAAACCTAATGAAGACTTCAAAAGCATGTAATAGTGAAATATGAATTTGATTATCTCAAAATTAAGAATTTCTATTGAATAATGACACAAAATATCAGTTAAGTGACAACTGATAAACTTTGGGAAAAACAACTTGCTGTAACTAAAACCATTAAGTAATACTGTGTTTTATCAACTTTAAGGTGCCTTTGATTCTTGGAAATATTATTAGTTTATGTTTATGTTGCTAAGAAAGAAAAAAATGCTACTAAATAAATTATGGTACAACAGTTTACTGAGAATTCTAAATTTACAAATATTGAAATCACTCATTTAAATGTCTTTGGATATAAAAGTTATGTCTATGTGAACAATGGCCAACTTCATACATGTTAGATATGTCTTGATTTCAGAAACGTTTTAATGTGTGAATATGGTGCATCTTATTTTTGACATATGATAATATCTAGAATAAATAAGAATGCCTATAAATCAACAAGAAATACATTGATATCTAATTGGAGAATAGGAAAAGGATTTGGATAAGCAGTTCACAGAAAGGAAAGCCTAATTGGCTATCTTAATACAAAGAGCTATATCAACGTTAGTACCAGATAATTGCAAATTTAAAAACTAGACACTTTTTAAAGCCATCAGATAGGCAACAATTAGAAAGTCATATAATACAATAACATGCTAGTATACATTTAACCTAAATATTCATATATACTGTAATCTATATTCTAGTCCTTGGTATATATATGAATTCACATAAGCCCTGACGTTTCAGTGAGAACATTCGTTACAACACATACTAACAAAGAACTGAAAGCAACCCGTGTGTACATCATTAGAGGAATGGGCAAATAAAATGTGGTAGTGACACACTGTGGAATATTCTTCAGATAACAAAGAACTAGTTGGTGTACAGCAACATAGATAGAATTTAATAAAACGTGTGTAAAATGAGAGTGAATCAGTTTATAGCAAGTATATTTATCTAAATCAAAAAGTATGTACATATTAAAGAAAATACATATTTTGCAAAGATACAGGCATATGCAAGACCATATTTCAAAGATATTAGTGGGGTACAGATGAAATGACAAATAAAAACAAAAGTAAATAAATAAAAGCCAAAGAATCCTCCAGCTCTATGGACAGAGGATGGAAGTATCCCATAAAATCAGAGGCACGATTAGCTTGGTTTGCACCTTAACCATTCGTAACTTCATAGCCATATTCCTCCTCACAATTCTCAAGTCTCCTATTACCTCTGCAACTACTTTTTTTCTTGAAGAAAACTGTGCAGACACAGGTGGGATAAGATTCACTGATTTGGACACATTAATATTTGTTATATGTGCATCTTGACTAACCAACACTTTCTAACTGCTTAAATTTTCACTTTGCTTCATTCTGTATAAGTATTACCATTAGAAAAATATACATATATGTGATCTGCTCTCTCACAGTCAATTAAACAATTAAAGCCTGCTTGTCATTATCAGTATTCTCAGATTTGACACTCTTTTATAGGAAATGGTATGGTTCATTCCCTAAATGGGCTAACAAGGAATATGGGATTATAGGCATGAAATTTCTTTGCGCTTTTAGGATGTAAAGTGTTTCACTAAACTAAGATATTATATTTAGTTTTAGATAGTTCGATCAATATAATTAAAGTGTCAAGAGAATTAAATAAAAGTTGAACAAATAATTCTGATGAAATTTAATTAGGAAAACTTGCTTCAAATTCTTTTATTTTTGTCAAGGAGAAAGTGTCTACCAGGTCAGACAAGGGGAAAAGAGTACACTAAATTTATAGTAATGTTATATCTGTTTGGTTGATAAATGCACAGCGTAAAGAATTTGCAAGTTAGATGAGTATAGACAGTAAAATTTTAAATCTTCCTAAACATTTGTCCAAGTTCCCAAGTTTTCTTTCTCTGAGGGAATTACTACTACTAGAGTTTTATTTTCTTTTTAAAGATGTTCGATGAATATACCCACATGTTTGTGTACATATGTATTTGAGTATAGATAGGTATAACTTTTAAAACATATGACGGATTACTTGACATTTGACTCATCAAAAATAAGTCTCTGTTAAATGAAAAGTTTTAAGTGACTGTAGAAACACTTTTCCAACTATAGGAAACAGATAGTATGAGACCACTAGGTGTTAGTTACCTGGTTTAGTATCTTGCATCAGTCAGTCATTACATACTGATTATCCCAAACCACTTCTTGTTTTCAGGTCATCCAAATGAAAGTTTATTAACAGACCTGTTAAACTTTCACACTAAGGGTATAAACGCTACTATTACTTGAAAAGTTTATACCCTGACTGCAACAAAAATCCCTGAAACTTTAACTAGCAATGTATTTAGGGACCAAGTTCCTTTTAAGCCTTAAGAAGCACAGATCTAACCCTCATGGATTGCAAAGAGGTTTCATGAATAGAAAAGTCTCTTGTTGTTGAGACTTAATAGAAAGCTTAAATTAAATATTTCTAATCTATGACTAGAAATTTATTTCCAAATTAATGTATATATACTTTCTACATTGCAAAAGGATAAATAGTAGAAATTTGTTCCTTGTAATATTTGACTATAAAATTGATATCTGAAACTAATAATATGTTGTCTCTCTTTAAACATGTGTGTGTGTGTGTGTGTGTGTGTGTGTGTGTATATATATATATATATGGTTGTTGCATATATGATGAAAATAGACTTTTGGTGTGACGACATTATCGGAGTTTACAGAAGACAAAATGCATCAAAGCAATAATAATTATCATTCTGAAGTTATAACAACTTTTTACTGAATGAACAAGGTATTTCTAAAAGGTTTTAAATAACTATCTCATTTGACATTAGTAATATACCACTTCTGTACCAAGATGGGCATTCTTTTTTAGTTGTTTACAGTGATATCAAAAATATTTAATTATCTCCTGTGCTCTTAGGACATTTAAGTTGAAAAAAAACGAAATCTGGGAAATTGACCATAAACTTACATTCCAAGAGAATAAGATCCCTAAAAAGACATAAGCTGTGAAGCTTCTAGTAGCTAAAACAATAACATGTACGTTTTCCAATTCGTTTTAATAGGAAAGAATCTGTCTTTCCCTAGAAAAATTAAATATAATCATTATGAAAAATGTGTTTCACCTAGATGTCATTTGATTATATTGTGGAGAACATTTCTTTTGACATTTAAGCTTCTGGTGAAATAAAAACTGTGGAGCAGTAAGTAATTCCCACCCAGCCCTTGCTAGCTTACTGCGTCATCTGCTAAATGTGTGCAACCAGAGAAGAGACACAAGTGTGGAGCAGCTCATGAATTCTCAATCATATGCAAGCTTCCACAGAAGTCCTTGAAGCAGTCATATAGAATCTGTCATATGCTGATAACTGCATTCAGAAAACTCACTCATCATAAGAAAGGATGATGAATAGTTATGCTGAGTCAGTGGTTACAAGTTGGCAATAAACTTGAAGAAAATTGAGGTCATTTGTTAGACTGTATAGTAACAGGCTCTGCCTTGAGACTCACAAAAATTTCATTGATAAAGTAGAATTGAATTGAAAAAAGCAGTTATAGAATACTGTCCCTGGGGCTGCATTCTGCCAAATGGTATACAGGAAGCAAGAGATGAAAAAGGGCAAACCCAACACTTTATTGCTAAGAGATAGGTATTGTGTCAACAATAGGATCTCAAATTTCAGAATGAACCAAATAGCCACAATAACACAAATTTTACCTTCTTTTCTGGAGTTTAGTCAGAAACAAAAAATGTGATTTTTCAATCTCAAAATTGTTTTATTGACACTTTGATGTTTTAAATAACATTATTGTGATTAAATTCAACAGCTGTGTATTGTATTGAACAACCACTAGAGATTATGAAGTAAATGATATGATTTTTGCTTTCAAGAAAGGAATATGCTTACTAACTCCCAGTCCTTTCTCTTGGGACATGATCCAACATACTGTTGATATTTAAATCCATATTCCTCATTCTCATTTGAGTATAAAATATTCTAGTTCAGGAATCCATTGGTATTCATCCTTATTACATTCTAAGTTCCTAAGACAGTACCTTATAAAATAGGCACACTTTGGAGGTGTTATGGTTCTGCATAATACAAATTCATCACTTCACTGTGCTCCAACCAACCATAGACTTCTGTTTCTTATAAAGGGAATATTGCCCACACGTGGCTCCTCTTCCTTTGATCTTGTTTTCTATTTTCTTTCTTCCTTCCCAGGCCTTTCCCTACCTTATACTTTCTTCTTCTTCTTCTTTTTTTTTTTTTTTTTTCACAGTGGAGTAACTTCCTCTGATAATTAGATGGCTTCAAATATTCCATAGCCACTTCTATGTAAGTGATTTATAACACAAATTTTTAACTCTCAGTGTGTTTCTTTGTTTAATTTTGTAAGTTTTTGATTACTGATGAACATCTTTGCTTGGACATCAAAATTATATGAATTACTCAATATATTATTAACTGAATTTGTAATTTTCTTCTCTTGCTTGTATCCACACAAAGAAGCTTTTACCACCTATGTGTTTATTTTTGTTATTGGCATCATTATTCAGTAAGTTTGAAGTATAACGAGTTCATGAACTATAAAGTTTACTGAAGACATAATGTTATCCAATACTATATTTCGCTGTTTTTCACAAATTCTTAATCTTTTCACCGTACCGTGTAGTGGTTTTATTTAAAGGTACAGGCTTTGCGGTTAGACAGACATGGATTCCCATCCAAGTACCTCCTTGTACTAGTTATGTGACCGGATTTAAGTCTCAGTTTTCTCATCTATAATATAGATATTAAAATAACTTCTTTACCTTGTTATAATGATTAAGTGAGATAATAGAGAAAGAGAGAATTGTTAACAATTGGTAAGTAGTAAACGTCAATAAATTACGGTTAATATTATTCATTAGCATTGTTACCCATGTTTACCAACTCATCAATTCTTTATTCTGAATATTTTAATTAGAAAAACTTTTAAAATACAGCAATTGGGATAAATTTCACAGTGAAAACCCACATGCCTGATACCTAATTTCTGCATTAACATTTCACTATAGTTGCTTATGGCATATTTATCTATCCATCCTTCAATCCACTTATCATTTGTTTTAAGGTAAATTGCAAATGTAAGTACATTATCTGTTTTTTTATATTCCAGCATGCGTACCTAGAGTTTATGTTTCCTTTTTTTTTTTTTTGGTGTTATATATATACACACACACACACACACCCCCGATACAGAAGTCTTAAGAATAAAAACAAAAACTGTGTAATCCAAACTTCTATCAAGATACTGAACATTAGCATCATCACAAAAAGGGCCCTCATGCTTCTTCCCAGTCAATCCCCATTCTCATCGTTCAGAGATAACCATTGTTCTCATTTATTTCCCACTATAATAGTTTTGCCTTTAGGATTATTAACTATGTACTCTGTGTAAGACACCTTTCACTCAGCAAAATATTGTTGAGATTTATCCGTATTCTTGTTTGTATCTGTGATTCACTCTATGAACAATGACATTTTGTTTATCCATTTGTATCTGTGATTCACTCTGTGAACAATGGCATTTTGTTTATCCATTCTCTTACTGATGGACACTGAGGATGTTTACAGCTTCGGACTATTATAAATGAGGCTCTATGAAAATTATTATAAAATCTTGGGGACATATGTTTTCATTTTTCCTGCTTATATACTTAGTAATGGAACTGCTAGATTATAGGGTAGATAAATGTTTAAGAATATAAAAAACTACTAGATTTTTTCCCAAAGTGTTTGTACAATTAACATTCCTATAAACTACATATGAGATTTCAGTTGCCCTGTAAGTTGTTCACATTTGGTTTTATCTGTCGTTCAGTTAGTTTCCAGTGGCTGAGGTTGCTCTGAAGTCTCTCTTCTGGTTTTGCAGTTCACAAAAATCTTCAGTTTTATTTTAGTTTCCCCAACTAAAACTGACTTGGCTTGCCCTCAGACTAACAGTCATAAAAATGGTTACTCACGCAGTGTCATTCCCTTTTTCCAATTTTAGACTCCCCTTTAGAATCTGTCTGCTTTTGATCATGTACCAATTGCTTTAAGCTTCATTTGTTTCCATAGAATGTATAATTATCTGTGAGAGGTTTGTGTCCCTTAGGAACTAACTCAGCCATATGGGGAACTGTATGTATCGAGTCTTAAAAGCCTATTTTGATACCATCCTAGTTGCTCTCCTGTATTTTATTTTTCAAAAATTTCCCACCCATCATTAACATCAATCCCAGATGAAACATACTAATGCACAAAACCATTCCTCTATTAAAAAATGTCTTTAATGGCCCCTCTGCTCCTGGAAAAAGAGTCCCAAATCCTACAGTCTTAGCTTGGTGTTCAGGGTTTTCCATTATCTGAATACACGTCTGTTTTCAATTTAGTTTCTCACAATATAAATAGCACATGAGAGAAAAGTTCTACAGAAAAGTTATTTTTCAAAATGTGCAACACTTTTATCATTGAGATGTTACATAAAATTTTGACCCTTAAATTTAATCTCCCAGATTGTTTGGGCTTGAACTCCAGCGTTATCATTTACAAGCACACCTTGTTTTATTGAGCTCTGCTTTATTGTGCCTCACAGATATTGCTTTTTTACAAATTGAAAGTTTGTGGCAACTTTGCATGGAGGAAGCCTATCAGCACCATTTTTTCAACAGCATTTAGTCACTTTGTGTCTCTTTGTCACATTTTGGGAATTCTCATAATATTTCAAACTCTTTCATTATTATTATATTTGTTATGATGATCTGTGATCAGTGAGCTTTGATGTTACTATTGGGATTGCTTAGGGGCTCCTCGAACCATGCCAATATAAGACGGTGAACTTAATTGATAAAGTTGTTCGTGTTCTTACCGCTCCACCATTTACAGTCTCCCTCTCCTTGGGCCTCTCGATTTCCTGAGACACTGTATGCCCTTTCACAATATTAAAATTAGGAAAATTAATAATCCTACAATGGTCTCTAAAAGTGAAAGTAAGAGTCCCATGTCTCTCACTTTCACTCAAAAGCTGCAGATGATCAAGCTCAGTGAGGAAGGCATGCAAAGGGTGAGATAGCCAAAAGCTGGGTCTTCTGTGCCAGTTAACCAAGCTGTAAATGCAAAGGAAAAGCTCCTGAAGAAAATTAAATGCGCTATACAGTGAACACACAATTAATAAGAATATAAAACAGATTTGTGGCTGTTATGGAGGAAGTTTTAGTCATCTGGATAAAAGATCAAGCCAGCCACAACATTCCCTTAAACCAAAGCCTGCTTCAGAGCAAGACCCTAATTCTCTTCAATTCTTGAAGGCTGAGAGAGTTGAGGAAGCTGCAAAGAAAGGTGTGAAGGTAGCAAATGTTGGTTCATGAGGTCTAAGGAAAGAAGGCATCCTTATAACGTAGAAGTGAAAGGTCAAGCAGCAAGTGCTGATGTAGAAGCTGCAGCAGGTTTTCCATCTGTTGTTTATCTTCTACTGAAGATAATGAATGAAGGCGACTACACTAAACAGATTTTCTGTATAAATGAAACAGCCTTACATTGGAAAAGATGACTTTTATAGCTAGAGAGGATAAGTCAGTGTCTGACTTCAAAAGTTCAAAGGACAGGGGCTTGTTAGGGGCTAACACTGCTGGTGACTTTAAGCTGAAGTCAATGCTCATTTACCATTCCAAAAAATTGAGGGCCTTTAAGAACTGTGCTAAATCTACTCTGCCTGAACTCTAAAAATGGAACAACAAAGCCTGGAAGACAGCACATCTGCTTGCAACATAGTTTACTGAATATTTTAAGTCCACTGTTGAGAACTACTACTGAGAAAAAAAAAAAGATTTCTTTCAAAATATTGACTGCTCATTGACAATACACCTGGTCACCCAAGACCTCTGATGGAGATGTACAACGAGATGAATGTTGTTTACATGCCCACTAACACAACATCCATTCTTCAGCCCATGGATCGAGGAGTCATTTTGATTTTCAAGTCTTATTTTTTTAGGAAATACATTTTGTAAGGTTATAGCTGCTATAGACACTGATTCTTCTGGTGAATTTGGGCAAAATAAATGGAAAACCTTTTGGAAAGAATTCACCATTCTAAATGCTATTAAGAAACTTTGTAATTCATGGGAAGATGCCAAAATAACAAAATTCACAGGAATTTGGAAGAAGCTGATTCCAACCCTCATGGATGACTTTGAGGGGTTCAAAACTTGAGTGAAGGGAGTACCTGAAGATGTGGTGGAAATAGCAAGAGAACTAGAATTAGAAGTGGAGCATAAAGGTGGGACTGAATTGCTATAATCTAATGATAAAACGTGAATGGATCAGGAGTTGTTTCTTATGGATGAGCAAAGAAAGTGATGAAATCTTTCTTGAGATGAAATCTACTTCTGGCGAAGATGCTATGAATATTGTTGAAATGACAACAGAGGATTTAGAATATGACATAAACTTAGTTGACAAAGCAGTGGCAAGTTTTGGGAAGATTGACGCCAATTTTGAGAGTTGTACTGTGGGTAAAATGCTATCAAAAAGCATTTCATGATACAGAGAAATCGTTTGTGAAAGAGTCAACCAATGCAGCAAACTTCATTGTTTTCATATTTGAAGAAATTTCCACAGCCACCTCAACTGTCAGCAGCCACTACCCTATTCAGTCAGCAGCCATCAATACCGAGGCAAGACCCTTCGCCAGCAAAACGATTACCACTCGCTGAAGGTTCAGAGGATGGTTAGCATTTTTTAGCAATAAAATATTTTCAACCAAAGTATGTACTTTTTTTTGAGACATAATGCTGTTGTACACTTAATAGATTATAGTATAGTATAACATAATTTTATGTGCACTGGGAAACCAAAAAAATTGTGACTTGCTTTATTGTAATATTGACATTATTGTGGTGGTCTGGAGCCAGATCCACGATATCTCCAAGGTAAGCCTGTATTAGCTATGTACTCTTTAGCAGAAAGAAAATACCTACATCAAAATGAGTAGGAAAGACTTAGACACACTCTTGCCAAAAAACCTCACCCTTGGCACAGGGCCATATAATCCAGAGGGAACGCCCCAATCCCAGTTTTTCCCTAGGGAATCCATAAGCACTTATACAATGCTGTATGTCAATTATATCTCACTAAAACTGGAAAAGAAAATAAATATGAGTTTCCAGAATATGCTCCTGAGGAAGTTATCTATGAATCTCAGAAACTTATGTGATTAATAATCTCTTTGAAAATAAGTGGGAAGTTGAATTTGTACATAAAAATTCACTTAATAAATAAATTCCTTAAATTTTAGAATATAACTAAACCAGAACAATATAACTAAAGCATTATTTCAGCAAACGGAGGCTAGAGATATCAGTAACTTCTCTGTGTGTCCATACTATCGAAATCTGTGATAAAGATAGTCTGTACAAATATAAAGGAGACATTGCCTAATATATCCAGTGCATAGATCCACATCACTCTACAGAGACACTTGAAAGGATCCTCTCTTAAGAAATTTCTCTGAATTAAGAAAAAATTAAGTTACAAGGGAGGATGGCTTTTCTTATGTTAACTATTTTCTGGCTGCCCATTATGGAGCTCAGTTGGAGACATTCATGAATTCATTACCATGCTATTCTTCAAGACAAGATACCTACATAAAATTCCCTATAATTGAGTAAGAATAACTGATCTAACTTCCTTTTATTTATCACAATTTCCAAAAGGTCATGGTACTGTAAAGGGGCTTTGGCATTGGTAAAAACAATGTAGTACATTTATTTACATTTTATGCATAAAGAAGGCTTTTTCACATAAATTTTTAGCTACATTTTATTAATGCATTCTATCAAAGAAATAGTTAAAAACAAATGATATCCATTGCTTTTCTGTTTGAATTGTCAAGGAGGAAGGAATTTTCCTCTACCCTTTTTGGTCCTTCTGGCTGATCTAAGAATTAATTTGACATGAGACAGATTAGCAGGAGAAAATCAAACAAAAGTTTCATAAAATGTATGTATGGGAGAGACCTAGGAAAACTGAATAACTCACCAAAATGGCCTAAGCCCTCACCTTAAATACCATCTTCAGCTAAAGATGAGAGGATATTGGGGGTAGTGGTTTGGGACTTCAAAGGGGATGCAAACAATTGACATGGAGATGGAAAAGCAAATGTTTGGTAAACAAATGTTTGCTGAGCCACACAGAGACATGAGGGACACCAAGTGGACTCTGGTCTCTAGGTCTCATCACACCTAGCCCATACTTTTAAATATATCTCTTTAATATAGCTCTGTTCCAGGAAGAGGTCCTTTATCTAAATTCTTCAGGCAGCTAAGACAGAGGTAAAAAGAAAGACTTCTGAGTCTTCTGTTTCTTAAAAATAATCAGCCTACATGAATCCTTATGCCAAAGAGACACATTTTAGAATGGCAAATTTTGTCTCCCTACATATACAAATAATGTATAAAGTACTTAAAAGCATGTAGCCAATGTGCTAAGAAAAAAGACCTAAATAATAAAATTACTATGAAGCCTTAAAATATACTCTGTACCCCCAATAATAATATTTTAAAGTCTTTAACCTTTTTAAAGGAATTAAAATAAAAGTTGTTATTTAAAAAAAGATATCATTTTCTACAGGCAAGATAGGAATATTCAGTAACTTTGGCTCTGCATTAATTGAACACTTTGTTTGGTTTAATGTTTCATAATAGAAAGTGATTAATTCTTGATGCATTCATGTAAATTTATGTTTTTCATCCACTGGTTATTACTGGGCATTAATATAGTGACATTTTCTATGGGCTTAAAAACAAAACTGAGAAAAATGCATTAAAAAATTTGGTCTTTCTGTATGGTGCATAGTGTCAGTGACTTACTGAATTACTGCCACTCATTTATTCCCATTTATTGATCATCTGTGCTTGTCAGACTATAATTAGAAATATGTAAAAATGCAATTAAAAAAAAAAAAAGACATGGGGCTTCCCTGGTGGTGCAGTGGTTGAGAGTCCACCTGCCGATGCAGGGGACACGGGTTCGTGCCCCGGTCCGGGAGGATCCCACATGCCGCAGAGCAGCTGGGCCCATGAGCCATGGCCGCTGAGCCTGCGCGTCCGGAGCCTGTGCTCCACAGCGGGAGAGGCCACAACAGTGAGAGGCCCGCGTACCGCAAAAAAAAAAAAAAAAAGACATGACCAACTGTTTTTGTAGACTCACATCCAAGAAGTTTTCTCATGGTCCAACATGTCATTAAGCAAACTGTTGATAGTTTGGAGGAAAATCTTTGTTTCTCAATGCCTCAGCCTTATTTATTTTGAGCTTAAAGTTTTAAAAACTCTATTATCTAGTATTACCAGATTTTTTTGGTCTATGCATTTATTAATTTACTCAAATAACAATGTATTGTGCATCATCAACCATGCATTAAGAATAATTACGCACAAAAATATTTTTTTAGTTTGAAGGAATTAAAAAAGCACAACAAAGATTCTTCCATTATAGGAGTATATAGTCTAGTGAAAAATACCATCATTTTATAGATTCTGTTTCGTTGTTGGGCACACATAAAGATAGGTAAAATTGTCTTTTCACAAGCAATATCAAATCAATAGAAAAATCATAATATGTGTTGGGTTGTGGACTAAGTGCTATGAATACAAAAATAATAACAATGACATCAGTAGAAACACTGATGACAATAAAAAATTGCTGGTAATTATTAAATGCTGATACTCTGCTAATTGATAAGTTAATCATTTAATACACATTTATTTTAAATCTTTGTCTTTTAATTTGCTGTTGGATTCAGTTTGTTATTACATTGTTGAGAAGTTCTACATCTATATTCATAAGAATTATGATCTGTTGCTTTTGTGTGTATGTTATCCTTGTCTGGCTTTGGTACAGCATCAGAGTAACAGTGGCCTCAGAGAATGAGTTAAGATGTGTTCCCTCCTCTCCTACTTTTATTGGAAGAGTTTGAGAAGGATTGCTGCTAAAATTCTTTAAATGTTTGGTATAAGTCACCAATGAGCCTACTGGTTTTGGACTTTCCTTTGTCAGGAGATTTTTGGTGACTGATTCAATGTTTTTACTTGTCGTAAGTCTGTTCAGATTTCCTATTTCTTCCTGAGTTTTGGTAATTACTGTGTTCTTAAGGAATTTGTCATCCCATCTAGCTTCCCTAGTTTGTTGGTGTATAATGTTTTATAGAATTCTCTTATATTACTTTTTACCTCTCTAGGTCAGTACTGAGCTAGGAAAAGTATGTTTGAAAAGAAGAATCGAGTCATCTAAGACAGGTCATTCATCAGTCTTGATATAGATGAATGAATCACATCTTACATGGAAATCTGGAAGCAATGCACAAGCAGCTGCTGGAGTAAGACAGAGATACAGGGGTAGGTGCAAAGTCCACGGAAAGTTGTTGGCTTTTCTGGATTTACCTCTGTAAATTTGCAGTGAAACAGTTGATGGTGGGCTTCAGTTTGCTGTTGGTTGGCCTGGCTGGCAGTTAAGAAGGAGATATAAGCACCAAACTTAGGAAGAGTAAGACTAAAATGACACCACTTTGTCTGTCTCTCACCACTTTTAACCAATGGCAACCTTCAGAATTTAATGGATCTTATTTCACTTTCACCTTGCAAATATTGTGCAACTTTACCTTTGGCCAATTCTAACTTGGAATCATACAAGAAAGGAAATTCTGGAAACCAGGTTGATAATACTGTTACCAACCCAATATGTTAGTTCCAAACTAAAGTTTTAACAGGAGAAGATACTGTTGCACCAATTTTTCTTATAAGTTTTAGCTGTCACACCAAAATGAAAAGCCTTTCAGTGATGATCTGGACAAAAAGCAGATATTAATGAAAGTAGAATTGAAAGACAGATTCCTTAAACATACTCTCTAGTAGCTGTGCCTTCCTGGACATTGATTATATAAGAAAAATAAAGCCATATATGGTTACGGTGGTGTAATTTGGTTGTCCAACATATGCAGCAAAAGATAATGCTAATGGATAGACAATTTGGCACTGGAAATGAAGTACATAAAAGGGTGGCAACTTCACCAGAGATTTAGGCCCTAGCTTCAAGATCATGGTGCCCGAAAAAAAGAATATGAGAGGTTATTGCTTTCTGAAAGTCAGTCTGAGTATCAGAGTGACAGCTCTTGGAAGAAGATCTAGATAGAACAAGGTATCATTAGAAAAATAGAAATAAAAATCAGAAATATAAATCAGGGTAGAAAAGATGCACTTTTATCGTAAGCAATATTAAGACTCATAAGCCCAATAGTTGACCCCGTCTTTCAAGGTCTTTGATGGTAATACTGAAGATTTTGTTAGTATTAGAATAAGTGATGTAAGACATTGGCAATTGCCTGCAGAGATATAATATCAAAAGAAGAATAGGAATATGAAATGTACATATCTAATTAATGAAGGAGCTTGTATACTTCATCAGTCTCAAAGATGCAAACTGGAGTGTTGATTTAAGAAAGTGTGAGGTGCTTGGACCTAGAGACTGTCATACAGACTGAAGTAAGTCAGAAAGAGAAAAACAAATACCATATGCTAACACATAGATATGGAATCTAAAAAAAAAATGGTTCTGAAGAACCTAGGGGCAGAACAGGAATAAAGACGCAGACGTAGAGAATGGACTTGAGGACATGGGGAGGGGGAAGGGTAAGCTGGGATGAAGTGACAGCGTGGCATGGACATATATACACTACCAAATGTAAAATAGATAGCTAGTGGGAAGCAGCCGCATAGCACAGGGAGATCCGCTCGGTGCTTTGTGACCACCTAGAGGGGTGGGGTAGGGAGGGTGGGAGGGAGACGCAAGAGGGAGAAGATACAGGGATGTATGTATATGTATAGCAGATTCACTTTGTTATACAACAGAAACTAACACACCATTGTAAAGCAATTATACTCCAATAAAGGTTAAAAAAAAAAAAAAGTGTGAATGTCAAAGTTTACTGATGGATTGCAGTCTGCAGTCCTAAACATGTCTCCAGAGGTAGTGGCCCTAAATTGAGGATTAGAGATCAGAATAATCAGGCTAGCTCTGTTGTTTCAATGTAAAATAATTGTCTTTGAATTAAAGAATTTCTGCCAACTGAAGAAGTCATGTTTCTCTCTACGAATCAGAGGGAGGGTTGATGAACAGAAACAAGATGAAAGGTAATGCTAATATACAGGAATGATATTTAACTCAATTCTTGAGTGATAAAAAGAACTATATTTTAATGAATGGAATGGAAATGTATATATTAAGCTTTCTGTACGTATTCAAATAATTATCAAGTGATCTATTATTTTAATTTTTATGATATCCTCCAGTCCTTAACTATTTATTACTCTAGTAGCACCTTCTCACAACTCAAATATAACTGATAATAGTAGGAAGGCAGGATGATATGGCAGTATATGCCTAGATATGGATTTGATCCTTACCTCTACCATACATTGGTTATATGATCTTGGGGGAATTTATTAACCTTTTTGAGTCTCAGTTTCCTATACTATAAAATTAAACAGTAACATATAGGCAAGTTTTCATGTGGATTTCATGAACAAATGTATGTAACACAATAGGCTATTTAAAAAAAATATTAGTTATAGAAAGCTTAATTCTACACTTTTTTGTTTATTTTGGAAATGTCAATATTTTATAAAACTTCCTGGTGAAGGAATCTGGGGACTGGAGGGATGCCAAGCAGGAATATATCTCTGCTATAACTAGTTTTACTTTGATCTGTTTTTAATCTTGAGATTTCATGTAAGATTTTGCGTAAAATAGGGATTAGTGATAGAAGTGTAATATACATTTGGATTTGATCTTTCCAGTTAACAGTATTCAGTCCCCTTGTTTTCTTTTTAGTTCCTATAACTGTTTGAAGAGATGTTTTTAATCTCTGTATTATAGAAAAATAAAATGAAGCCTTGAGTTTCCAGAGTTATAACTAACACCTGGATCTTCCAACCCTAAGACTGGGCTTTTGATCCTTTAAATATCACAATAGCCTTATAAGATAGAAAAGGCAGCACCGGAATCTAATGGGAAACCTCAGACCGGAGGATGTGGTGCAAATTAATAGGGTTCACCATTTGAACACAGAACTTTCACTACTGGACCAATACTCTCTCCTTTTCAGCATTCTGGGAGCCAAAGTAATTAATATCATACTATGTTATAATGTATATGGTAAGTTTATTAAATGATTTCCTATCCTAGACACTTTGCTTTTAATATTATGATCTGAGCATCAACATTTTAGATAATAGAGGGATTTAATTTATCATGCTTTGACTTGAAAGTAAATACATTTCCCCTTAAGTACTATTGAATTTCATTTTACCCGGCTTTTAAAATTTGAGAATTTATAAAATATTTTCAAATTTGTTTTTCTATTTGCTAAACTTTGAGTGCTGGTCTTTTAATCAGTTATATTTTTGATAGAAAAAAACGCCTCAAACATAGTCAAAGCCCTCTAATAATTTCGTATTATTGAGAGTCTTTAGTTGACTTATGTACATATTAAAGAAAACAATTTTATAGTTAGAAAATAAAATCATTCTCTATATATCAAGTCCATGTATTTATATTTGTACGTGTGGCTGTTTCTGCGTGTGCACATAGAATAAGATTATTCTTTGTGTTGTTATTCAAGATTAGGTTACTATTTTTATATTATTTTCAGACTCAACACCAGTTTATTTTTCCCATAGTCAAACACAAACTGAAGAATAAGTTTATCTAAAACCTCCCACACCAACTAGAGTATACATGAAATTAATTACCTTGAAAGAATGTGCATTTTCACACTTCTCTGCACAGATTATAAACATTTGTATTTTTTTCTGCATATAACTTTGTTATACATCTAACTTTACCGTCTTAGTTTTTCCATCCTTGAGTTGCTGTGCCTTGTTTTCTAAATTCTCGTGGTATTTGAAGCTTTGCCCCTTAACATGCCTAGAATAACTCTCACACCTATAAGAAATTTTCATTAGTTTTGAATGTGTGTTCTAAAGGAACACAAATTCTTAGACTCTAATGTATAAAATATTAACTAAGTATTTTGTAAGAAAATGTGTTTGATGAATAATGGGAATAATAACATTAAACTTGTTTATTTAAGTATTAGAGTCTTACTATTTTTCATGGGGCATCTCAACCTAATAATGTTTCATGGACAGAGTTTGAGAAATTCTGATATACTCTATGAAATGTTTTTCTGTTATATGTACTTGGAAGGGTGTGCTCAATTAAAAGGGAAAGTGGAATGAACAATGTAAGTTTTGAAATTGTATTTATAGTCCTCCATCATACTGTGAGAAAAATAGCTTTTCTTCACTAGAAATAGTTATTTGGCCAGGATCCTTGTAAAGGATGATCCAGAAAAGTAGGACACTATCTTTCCCTTGTTCATGCATACTAATCCAAAGCAATAATAATGCATCTCAGTTCTTAGATAAAGATTTAACTGAGAGCAAGAAAACAAAGGGATATTTAAACAGTATCTGTTATAGATCTCTGGGCAGATCCTTCTCCCCTCCAGTTGCCTTCATTTCCCTGGTATTCTTTCACTTTACACATCTGACTTCTCATAATGTTTTTCACATCAGCTAGAACACAAAACTATATTCTTCTTGAAAAGACACTATACCTGTCACTCAAACCACAGCAGAATTCCTTCCAGGACTTTGTACTTTTATAACTGCTTTTATCCATGGATCTCATAAAACCTGGCAAACAGGATCTCATTAATTCTTTAGACTATTCCTGTGAAGTTGGTGGGTGGCCAGTATTATTATCCCAGTGTTATAAGGCATTGTATCCAGTTTACATAAAGCATTACTCTCTGTGTTATGCAGCTTTTATAAGTAGGCAATGTGACCAATGACATAGGAAATAAATGCAGACCTAAGAAAAGAACCTGTGCTAACAAGAAGGGCCCACCACATCATCTCTTTAGATGTTGCTTCTCTTCTGTGTTGTAACAGACTCTATTGCTCAGTTCTGACACATCATCTTTACCATTATTTTTTTTAATTGCTACAGTCCTTATGAGGATTAGGTTATTCTTCAGTTATTTTTTCTCTATGTCCTAGAGATGAATAATCTGCATAAAATAAAGTGTAGCTTACAAGGTGTATCTTAAACCCTATTATAAACCTACTAAATAACAGTTTCATTTATATAAAGTATACATCAGGAATCACTGAGTTTATTAACCCTATTAATTTGGCACACTTTGTCATTAAGAAAGAATAACCTTTAATTTCAGGATAATGGTTACTTCTAGGTTTAGGAAGGGTAATACAATACAGGAGGGGGTATACAGATGGCTTTAGTAATTTTATAATATTTATTCCTTAAATTAGGTGTGAGTATAAGATATGTTTTATATTATTATTTGTTTTTAAAAAATGTATCTAATATTACATAATAAGTAGAAAGGAAGGAAAAATGTGTTCATGATGTTACCAAGCAATGAGATAGATCTTGTAAAAAAAGAATTTGGTGATGGGGTGCTTGAATAGTTGAATAATTTTTAGATGTATTATGTTGAATCATCTGTTACATAGAGGAGGTACTGAATAGCATGTGGAGATCTGAAGCCCAGAGACACAACTGAAATGGAGTTCTTGATTTGGAAGTCATATCAATTTTCACTGAGGCTAAAGGAATAGATAAGATCTCCTTGAGAGTTCAGCTTGTAGATGAGGGAGAAGAAGATAATCCCTAAGATTTTATGGTGAGATAAAGCAACTCCAATGAGGGAAGGCAAAGGAAGGGGAGTGAAGTAAAGAAAATTATATAAAGGGCTTTCAGCTCAGAGTGCAACCATGTGCCCCAGGTTTTGTCCCTGTCCCTCTTCTAGGGGTATAATCATTCTCTTGTGGCTTTGAAGTATCCTAGAATATTGCTGATAGACATTCTTCAGCCATTTTTTTTTTTTTTTTTTGCGGTACACAGGCCTCTCACTGCTGTGGTCTCGACCGTTGCGGAGCACAGGCTCCGGACGCGCAGGCCCAGCGGCCATGGCTCACGGGCCCAGCCACTCCGCGGCACGTGGGATCTTCCCGTACCGGGGCACGAACCCGTGTCCCCCGCATCGGCAGGCGGACCCTCAACCACTGCGCCACCAGGGAAGCCCTCTTCAGCCATTTTTAAATTGGTTTGGTTGTGAAGGACAGAGAGACTAGAGATAGGGTGATAGCTGGAGGGGATATGGATGTGTTTCTTTCTTTTTATTTTTGAAACAGATTGGAGAAACGCGAACATGTGTAAATGGCCAATCAAGAAAAATAGGTAAGAAGAAATTGATGACATAAGACTGCAGTAGCTAGTCTGCTACTTTGCTATGGAGCAACAAATAGCAGAACCAAATAGAAATCTGTTAGAAATAAAAAGAGCAAAATCATGTAGAAGAGGTTGATTTCCATAATTAATACAGTAATAATTATTGTTCATAATTTTATACTTAACATATGCCAGGCACTATTCTAACCGCATTAAATATGTTGTCGTTTTCATCTCATAATTCTACGAGATAGTACTATTATTATCCTCCCAATTAACATATAAGAAATTGAGACACAAAAAGGATGAAGAACTTAGATGAGATTTCAACTTAGGACATCTGCTTTCACATTCTGGACTCAATTACTATGCCATGCTGTCATTCTAGGGCCAGGTCATTGAGGCAGAATAAAGAGATCAAGAAGATTAAGATATGTCCATCAACTGATGAATGGATAAAGAATATGTGGTATGAATATGCAAGGTAATACTATTCAGCCATAAAAAAAACAGAGGTTTGCCATGTTCAGCAACATAGATGGACCTGGAGGACATTATGCTAAGTGAAATAAGTCAGAAAAGGACAAATACGGTATGATACACTTACATGTGGAATCTAAAAAATACAACAAACTAATGAACATGACAAAAAAGAAGCAGACTTACAGATATAGAGAAGAAACTAGTGGTTACTAGTGGTGGGGGGAGAGGGGCAATATAAGGGTGGGAAAGTGGGAGGTACAAAGTATTGTGTGTAAGATAGGCTCAAGGATGTATTGTACAACATGGGGAATATAGTCAATATTTCATAATAACCAAAAAAAAAAGAGAGAGAAGAAGAAGATAGGTAAGGAATCATAGGTTCATTGAGAGTTGAAACTTGGAGCCCAGAGTAACAATGAGATCAGGCTCATCATGAAATGGTGAGGATGATGAGTGGCAAAAGTATGTTGATTAATCTAGTAAAGCCACACATGATATTCTGGGTTACTCCTTTCGGAAATATTTTCTAAAAATGCTAACATACAGGGCAAGATGTTCTTCCAATGATATTATAGGAAAATTGGTTCACTGAGATAAACAGACACCTACACACATTAATTCTAATAATCTCACAAGTAATCCAATGAAGCAATCACCTAGATTTTTCTCTTATAACTCTTTCTAGTATACTTCTGAAATGCACCATGTTTAACCAATTTTCATAAAAGATGTCCTAAAGTTAGGTAGTATTTATAAAGAGTTGAGATGTCTTTTCACTTGTTTATAATATTCACTATTAAGTTTTAACAGACGGATAGAGGACATTTTCAAATTAGAATAAAAGATGAAAAATAGGTGTTTTTGCCAATTATGACACTAAATGCCTTTTCTGACCTGAATATAGAGAACAAATGAGAACTGTAGGTACAGACTGAGGGTGATAAATGACCCAGCAGATGCACTGGAGCAATAAGCATATGTGTCTCTGACAGAAATTTTCAGTTCAAACTGAAGTGATAAAACTAAACTGATCTTTGATTTCAAGAACCAAAAATCATCCTCCTTCCTGTGTCTTTATGAAGATAAAAGCATATAACACCTCATTGAAAAGGAAATTTATAATCTGTGTCATTCCATGCACATTATCTGCATATGGAAGCAATGTTGAGATTAAGGTAGTTTTCTGTTCTTTTATTTTCTAAATAGAACTTTTTTAAAAGGCAAATCAATTTGTAACAACAGTGAAGCATAAATTATTTCTAAAAGTTACCAAAAGATGATGCTTTAAAAATGTTTAAAAAGCATACTTACAGTAGAGCTCTCTTTTCTTTTTAAATAAATTTTCTTTACAAGTTCTTCATTTTAGTTGAAATCTCATACTGTACTTTCTACTCAGGTATTATACATCTATGTCCTTTTCAAGGTTTTCTTTCTAGATTTGTGTTCCCTTATTAACTAATATAGACTATAAATTAGTTTTAAAATATATTTTAAATGAAATTTTAATATAATTAATTCATACATAATTCACATACAAAATTTTGAAAGCATATAAAAAATACATTGATTTCTCATAATCACTGTGTTCAGAGATGAGCATTGTTAATACTTTTGTATATAGCTTTTAAATATTTTTCTATAAAAATGTGTTGTTTTAAAGGAGTAATTATACTGTATGTACTTTAAAAACACTTTATTTGAAATCATTTCAAGCACCCCCACAAAAGTGCTAAGAATAAAAACGTTACAGAGAATATTTGGATGCCCTTTACCCAAATTTAACTACTGTTAACACTTTGTGTCGTTTACTTTATGTACATATTATTTTAACTCTACCTTTTGTCATTCAATCTGTTCTGAATACTTTAAATATCAGTAAGTAGTCTTCTATAGCTTAAGGGATGAAATATTTAATTGCATTTTTATAATATGGCAAAACCCTGATGTAAATGCTTTCCATGTATCATCTTATAAAATCTAAAAATAATTCCATTTACGTCTATCTATGCATATTTTATGCTTGATTTTCTTTCATGTGTGTTTTACAGATGAAGAAACTGAGGGTGAAAGAACAGCTAAGTAACATGTCTAAGAACATCCGGCTTGTTCCCCTGTGGATCCCCAGTTCTCTTCACAATGCCTGATTTTTTGTAAGCACTCAGTACACCTTCTATATCAGAATGCTCATAAAATGTATGTAAGATATTGAATGAGAAATCATTTGGCAAATTATAAGAGGCTATGAAAATTTAAAGTCTTAGAAAAAAATTAAGAACCAGTTTTGGTTAATTGCCAGAAGAATTCTTGCTGTCATTATTTCAGCATTTAAAAAAATTTTTAAATCCTACTCTGACTTGTTTTAGGTTCTGATATCAGACAGCTTCATTATTTACTTCTTTATTTGTTTATGTATTTATTTTGTTAATTTATTTTATTTTTTGATAATGCCATCCAATTCCCATACTCAATTCTGCATTAGGTACAATCACTGCAATTTGTTTTAGATTTTATGTATTTTCATCATTTGATCACATCATAATCAGATCACCTCTATTTCTCCTATCCAATACTCTATGGTGTTTTGATTGGTATTTCAACAGTCAAAAGTGCCTTTCTAGCTGCAAGTTTACTTCTTTAAACATTTTTCTGAAATCATCATGTCCTTAAGATATTGTCTTTTCTAACTAAATTACAGGCTCAAAAAACTATCCCTTTCAGGCTCCAGTTGTTAATCTGTACAAAGGTATTTGCATTAATTTATTTCAACATGTTAGTTTTTCTAAAATCTATTCATTGTAATTGCCATTTGTCAAGTTTATGTCCAAATATATCCTTTTTGAAAGTTGCCTGTGTTTGTAAAAGCCTTTTTTTATACAAGTTAGCATTCCAGATGAATGAATGAAATGTTCATGATATACTCATTTACTATAATTTAAATCAATTATTTATTTAAATTATTTAAATCTAATATTTTACTGGTAAAAAAGGTATTCTTTCCAATAGAAGAAATATTTGTTGAGTTCTCATGATGTGCTAGGCACTGTCTTTGGTTTTAGGACTGTAATATTAACCACATAAAGGTCATGTTTTCATGAAGCAACATCCTAACTTCTGGAGCTGGATGATAAACAAATAAACCTGTAATATTTATTTTGGTACTACGAATAAAAGTTAAGGTACATTTCCATTAGCTATGTTAAGAACTGGATATGTAGAAATAAAATAAATGAGTTTTCCATTCAAAATTTTTCAACTTTGCAAGTTATTAGATTTGTAATGTATATGGCTCACTTTATAACTGATCCATCTCTCAAAACATGGATTCTTAGACATTATATTTATATTACATTGATAAATAACAAGGAGACAAAACAATAAACATGGATTTTTCATGTGACCTTGGAAACCATAGGGGCTTCTGTCCACCAATTCAAATAGCTAATCATGCTGTATTTGGTTACTTAATTGTGTGAAATAATATTCTACTTATATATTCAATTTACCAATGCTGTAAATGCTTATTCAGATTCAAATAATGGTTGAACCATGTTTTTTTACATTCACCCAGTGCCCTAGAAATGACAAAAGGGTAACTTTCCCTTTCTTTTCCATCAGGGTTGTGCCTAACTATAGATGTAAGGATTTCATATCTAACTGAAGAGAACTTCAGTAATATAGATATATCAAATGAGTAGTTTTGTTTGTTTTTATCACATGCAATGCAGATAAAACATTGAGCACTAGCTATAGAACCCCCTTGGACAACTGCCGATGAAAACTGTTTTGACAAGACACTTTTCCTCTATATTACTGAAAGCTTCATTTTTTTTTTGAAATGTACAATGTTTCCTACATGGGTTTGCTGCTTGTCAAAATATTTGTTTTCAATTATGTAGACACAAATGATGTGTTCTCTGATTTGATAAAAACTAATGATCTTATCATAAAAGGTAAGCATTTTGACATGTTAGTTTTTGTGTTTTTATTAAACTTTTTATTAAAGGCACGTTGCTACTTATAAACTGTACACTTGGCAAACAGGACATCTAGCATCTTGTTCAGCAGTAAAAGCAAATCATTATTTTATTTCATGATTTTGCAGCTGATTTTGCAGCTATAAAAGGAAAAAAAATCACAAGTCGATAATAAATTAAACATAAAAGCAGAGACCCAAAGTCTAGTAATGACAAGAGATGGTACTTTTCAGTGTTATATTTGGAATGAATAAATAAAAATTACAGTCAGCCAGGCATGTTAGTTTGAACTTGAGACAAATTAAATGTTTTGTTTTTTTTCCCAAGTAAACAAATCATTATAACCCTTGGTTTGCAAAATTATGGTAGGTATTTTATGTTTTACAATATCGTAGTTACTGACTAAAATCCAATAAAATTTTATTTGTAGAGGACCTTGAGGCTGCTTGCATTTTTTCAATAAACCTTAATAAAAAGAAATTTCTGTTATTTATGTTTATACACATAAAGATTTTAAGAGTGATGCTC
The DNA here is from genome assembly GCF_059928025.1 of Delphinapterus leucas. Classification (NCBI taxonomy): domain Eukaryota; kingdom Metazoa; phylum Chordata; class Mammalia; order Artiodactyla; family Monodontidae; genus Delphinapterus; species Delphinapterus leucas. Next base: position 23,373,380 of record NC_143145.1, read on the forward strand.
AGCCATCTGGTGAAGTAAAAAATAGTCTCATAACCAAGGTGAACTAGGGTGAATGCCTCCATGAATGAGGTTGGAATTTGCCATCTTAAAGGTTATTATTCACTCAGAAGAATCATTTGCTCAATTAGATGTCTCCACCCAAAGATCCATAGTGTGCTGGAAAGAGAAACAGACTTATGTTCAAATGGCTCAGTTTAAATCTGTCTCTGCCATTGTTGTGTCTCAGCCAAGTCACTGAATAGAGTTTTCTTATTAATAAAACATAATTCTGTGAAAATTTAATAAATTGTGAGAAGACATTCTGAAAAACGTAAATCTATATATAATCGTAAATGTTGTTTAAAGTATGTACTGATTATTTAGCTATTTTAAGTTATTAATAACTATATGTTAGAAATAAAATCATAGGCTTTATACTGACTTGGATTTTCTAAAGAATACATTTATACTTTCTGAGTCTGGAAGATAATGACAGTAACCAGAATCTCTACCCTTACATCTTCAGAGAGAAAGAGGGATAAGAGAGACACAGAGAGAGAGAGACAGAGAGACAGAGTGATTAGCCCAGGAAAAAAATACACATGATTGGGCTTCCCTGGTGGCCCAGTGGTTGAGAGTCCGCCTGCCGATGCAGGGGACACAGGTTCGTGCCCTGGTCCGGGAGGATCCCACGTGCCGCGGAGCGGCTGGGCCCGTGAGCCATGGCCGCTGAGCCTGCGCGTCCGGAGCCTGTGCTCCGCAACGGGAGAGGCCACAACAGTGAGAGGCCTGTGTACCGCAAAAAAAAAAAAAAAATATATATATATATATATATACACACACACATACACACACATACATGACCTACTTTTTAAAAGAAGCCAGAGGCAGAGTTTACTACAAACACTAAACTCCACCAGAGCTCTTACCCAGATCCCAGTATGTCAGGGGAGAGGGGGGCTTAAGAGAATATGAGAAAAGAGGAGAGGAAGGAAGAGGACATAGATGAAACAGGCAAGATCACTACTAGGAAGACCAAGCTCAACATTTACTATTTTAAAGACCATAGGTCTAGGAATTTTTAATTCACAACTCACTACAAGGTAGGGGCTTGAAGGTGTGGTGGATAAAGGTGAGAGCCTCGGAGAAGCATTGCCACTAGAGAAATCAGACACATAGCGAAGTGGTAGTACCCCATGTTTAAGTGGCAGTGAGAGAGAAGAAGAAAGTAAGGGGGAAAATTGTTAAATTCTTACAGGGATGAAAGAAACAAGATACCCTTCACCGCTCACCAATCAATAAAATTATTATACTTCATTATACTGACAGAAGATGGTATACTTGAACTAAAACCAGTGTAAAGAAACTTCTAGAAACAGAAAAAACATAAATTCAAATCATACAAATATACTGTAAAAAAATTCAAATCAAAACATTTCAGCTGATGAAATCTTCCCACCAGTAAAACAACAACAAAAAATCAACCAAGTGTTAAAAGAAAATTGAGTGTCACACAACACTCAAACCTGAATTTAAAATCCTCAAATGAGTGTTTGGAGGTATTATGAAAAGAGGATCAGGAATTCAAAATCTTAATGGAAAGGGACCAAAAATATCAGGAAGAATTGCAATTAGATTCAATCAAACAGAGGAAAATAATAACTGGAGGAGACTAATAACTGACAGCTCCCCTAATTTTCATCCTCTTTTCCAACTTAGGACCAACTAGAGAAAGCCAAATACATATTGCTAACCAAGCACATAGGATGCCTTGCTTCTAGTTAATCCTCTACAGCTTCCCTATGCCAACGGCCTTCCATCAGAGCACACCTGAAGCCTTCTCTTTTTTCCACCATAAGTTTTCCCACTCCTCTGCCTAATTTTGAGTCTCTGACAAAATGTGACAATGGCTGATCCCTCTATAGCAAGGTCTGAATAAATGGCCCTTGCCTGTTCAGAAACAAACAAATAAATAAACAAATAAAAATGGAGAAAAGAAGACAGTAATCAAGGGACTTCCCTTGTGCTGCAGTGGTTAAGACTCCACACTCCCAATGCAGGGGGCCCGGGTTCAATCCCTGATCCGGGAACTAGATCCCACATGCATGCCGCAACTAAGAGTTCACATGCCACAACTAAGAAGCCTACTGGCTGCAACTAAGGAGCCCACATGCTGCAACTAAGACTCAACACAACCAAATAAAAAAAAGAAAAAAGAAGAAGACAGTAATCAAGACAGTGTGATACTAGTGAAAGAATAGAAAAATAGGTTAATGGAACACGATAGCAAGCCCATAAATAGACCGACACAAATATAGTAAATTGAACTTTCACAAAGAAGCAGAAGCAATAAAATGGAGTAAAGATTGTCTTTGCAACAAACGGTGCTGAAATAACTGGACATTCACATGCAAAAATATGAATCTTGATACAGACCTCCTCACACCATTCATAAAAATTAACACAAAATGAATAACAGATCTAAATGTAAAACACAAAACCATAAAATTCCTAGAAAATGCTGGATAAAATCTAGAGGACTTTGGGTATGGTGATGACTTTTTAGATACAACACCAAAGGCATGACACATGAAGTAAAGAATTGATTAGATAGAATTCATTAAAATTAAAAATTTTGCTATGTGAAAGACAATGTCAAGAGAATGAGAAGACAAGCCACTGACTGGGAGATAATATTTGCAAAAGACACCTCTGATAAAAGACTGTTATCCAAAATATACAAAAAACTCTTAAAATTCAACAATAACAAAACAAACAAGCCAATTTAAAAATGGACCAAAGACTTTAACAGAAACCTCACCAAAGAAACACAAATGGCAAATAAGCATATGAAGAGATACTTCACATTATATGTCATCAGAGAAATGCAAATTAAAACAATGAGATATCCCTGCACACCTATTAGAATGGCCCCTACACACCTATTAGAATGGCCAAAATCAGGAACCCTGACAACATCAAATGCTGGCAAGGATGTGCAGCAGGAGGAACTCTCGTTCATTGCTGATGGGACTGCAAAATGGTACAGCCACTTGGAAAGACAGTTTGGTGGTTTCTTACAAAATGCAACGTACTCTTACCATATGACTCAACAATCAAGCTCCTCGGTATTTACCCAAAGGAGTTGAAAACATGACCACACAGAAACCTGCACATGGGTGTTTTAGCAGATTTATTTGTAATTTCCAAAACTTAGACGCAACCAAGATTTCCTTCAGTAGGTGAATGAATAAATATACTCTGGTACACCTAGACACCAGAATGCTATTCTACACTTTAACCATTCATCTGTCAATGAACATTTAGGTTGTTTCTGTATCTTGGCCATTGTGAATAATGCTGACATAAACACAGTACTGCAGATATCACTTCAAGATCCCAGTTTTATTTTCTTTGAATATATGCCCGTAAGTGGGAGTCCTGGATTATAACCTACTCCTACCAACGTACTCATTGACCTTTTATCCTACAATGATTAAACTCCTATAATCCCATCCAGTTATTACTTTTAGATATTGTATTCTTTTTATTTTCTAGAAATTCTTGTAGGTCCCATTTTGTATTTCCATTTCTTTGTGTATTATGTTCATGTTTTTATTTAAATAGAGGCATATTATTATAAGAGCTTTTTTAATATCTCTAGCTGTTATTCTATTATTTCTGGGTTTCCTTCTATTGACTGATTTTTCTCCCAGGTATTCATTACGTTCGCTTGCTTCTTCAGGTTGGATATTTTGAATGTCATGTTTTTGTGTGTCTGGATTTTGTTATCTTCCTTGAAAGTGAATGACAGTTCTGGCAGGCAGTTAAGTGACTTTGGTTCAGCTTTATCCTTTGGAGGCTGGCTTTTAAGCCATGTGATGATATGTGCAGAGAGAGTAGCCTTATTATAAGGGTAGTTTAGCCAAAACACTAGGGTCTTGTCTTTCTGGGATCTCTATTAAATGTCCCGAGTGATCACTGAGGAAAATCCACTCTGATTAATTGATATTCAAACAGTTCTCAGCCCTACAGTTAGTTGCTCTGGGAATCATTTAGCTCCCAATACTCTGATCACTCCTGATCAGACTTCTGGAGTTTCATCCCATGCATATTCTTCTTTGTATTCAGCAAAGATTTAAGGGGACTCCCTAGAGTTGTTTTATTGCATTCTCTCTCCTCACTAATATCCCACCACACAATTTCCATCTGCTTCAGCCTACTTGATTCATTAAAACTACTATGCCCTGTTTGGTTTTCCCCTCCCTGCTTACACATCACAGAAATTGAATCCAGAGAGAAAGCTAGAGAAATTGCATGACTAATCTTATTTGTTTCCCTTTACTTAGGGATCACAATCCTGTGATGTCTCTTGTTCAATGTTTGAAAACTGTAGTATCATATGTCTGCCTTGTTTCTAGTTTTTCACGACTAGAGGGAAATTACTCCCTGATACCTCGCCATGTCCAGAAGCAAAATTCTATCATCTATCTATTTATCTATCTGATATTTATTAATTTTAAACACAACTATTTCACTTACATGCTCATCAGTGTTCATTAAACCTTCTTTTCCCACTTCTGTTATGTAAATTGAAAAAATATAGATTTTTATGTAATCCTGGGACTTTTATCTTATCTGAGCTTATTTTCTTTATTTGCTACTTAATTTAAAATGTTTACTTTCAAAAACTTTTTCAACTCTGTTTTTGTGATTTTTTTTAAAAACAGTTTCTCTCTGTTATGGTTTCCCTCTCATTTCCAGATTTAGCAATCTACATGAAGACTTTTCGTTAATAAGTTATTCATGGTATAATTTGTTTGTAAGACTTCTAATAATAAAACTTTTTGTAAGAGAGAATTGAAGATATAATTGAGTCTGTGGTTCACATTAACAATCACCATGTTAGTGTGGTCAAGCTCGAAAGGCTTTGACATTTAACATTATTTTGATAAGAAAGTCATTTTTCTGGCATGATGCAGATTAAATAAAAATTACTATCTACCTATAATTTGCCTACCAATGCATGATAGTTAAATTATATTAAGAAAAGATAAAAATAAAGTAAGAAGGATTTTCTTTCCCTTCAATAAAACATTTGATTACTTGGTTTGATTGATAAAGTGAGAATAAATTGCTTTCTCTTGTACTCTTCAGAAATTGGTAATCATTGGATGATTAGCTGATAACTTTACATTTGGAATGTGCTGATTAGCTTGTTTTACCTTAATAACCCTATGATAGTGACCACCTTATCTTGCCCTTTAATTTTAAAATTAATGAGGTAATCATTTATTGTAGTCTTTTCCACTGCTCTGCCCAGTTACTTTAGTGCTGAATGGTACTTTGCATTTTTGCTGGTTCATTAGTCCCATATCATGCTCTTCCTCAACTTCCATATTCAACTACAAGATAATTAAATGTTGTCTTTTAGCATCTTATAACCTGGACACATAAATTCTCTTTTCTCAGTGGTTCAAATTAATGGATAAATGACAACTTACTGGAAATTGTAATGAGACATTACTATTTATACAATGTTAATGCACATTAAATCCTAATAATCAATAATATATAGCCATTACTCCATATAACTGAGTGATATGGGGTATTAAGTGAATATTAAACTTTTAAATTATCATTCATGTCATATATATATATAGAGAGAGAAAGAGATGGCATATATATGTATAAGATATACATATATATTACATGTAAGATAAATGCTTTAGAAACTAAAACTTTGTTAATTTTCTGTTCTTTTCAAAACCCTGTGGCTACACACACACACATAGTGTGTGAGTATATACGTGTACACACACACAAACGCACGTATATATCTCACGTACTATGTAGGACACATGGCAAGAGGAAACTTACTTATTGATGTTGGAAGAATGGGTCAGTATAAGTGTTGCTGAAGAAATGAAATATGAATTATGATTTGAATTATGAATAGATGTTAACCAAGAAGAAAATATTTAAGCAAGCAAAGTAAAAAAAAGAAGGGTATTTGTGGAGATCTGGAGTAGCGATTATACAATATGATGTTGAAGACATAGGCTAGGGGTATTTTATAAATATAGAAAAACAAAAATAAAGGGAATGTAAAATTTTCATGTATTTATTTAACCATTCATTTAACATCTGAAGGGTGCTTATTATGCTCTGTATTTTGAAGTTAAAAAATAATAAGGCATGGCCCATTATTTCAAAGAAATCATGAGCCTAATGGAAGAAAAGACACAAATACTAAAATGCAATGAGTTAATAATGCAGTGAGGTGTCACATGATACACGGCATTATTCTCCAAACTATCTATTTGTACCCCTAGGGATATACAAAGATTCTTCAGATATGTTATTTCTGTATTTACTCTTTCTTACTAATATTAAACCATACAAAATTGCAAATATTTAAGCACCTTCAATCTAAAAAAATGGCAGTTATTTATGGTTCCGTCCAATACAACTGATTACCTATTATACCTATGGTTGGTATATCATGCAATTCTGCTTTCCAACTTATTTTATTAAATCACTTCTTTCCCCCTTTTCAAAGAAAGGTATATCTCTGACTCATCTAGAATCCTATCATGGCACTTGCCCCAGGTGGGGAAAAAAAAATGAGATAATCAAAAGTTTAATTAGAAGTCATTTTACACCAAAATTCATGATAAGGCTTAAATTTTTTTTTGATATGGGCAAATAATAGTGTTAGAAACAAGATAGTTTAGCCCAAGATAAGATATTCTGCATCCATATATGCCTGTTACTGGTTTGTTGAAACTTTCATCATTACATATCCCTCACCTCTAGTAAAAATGTTTGTCAGTGTATCTGCCTGAAATTAACATCACCATTCCAGGTCTCTTTTGGGTGTACCTTTTTCTAACCTTTCACTTTAAATCTATTTATGTAGAATTTCCTTTTTTTTTTTTTTCCCCCATTCTGCCAATCTCTGTCTTTTGATTAGTCTGTTTAGTGCATTTATTTTAATGTATTTACTGCTAAAGAAGGATGTATAGTTTCTGTTTTTCTGTGTGTCATGTCTTTTTGATCCTCTAATCCTCCCTTACTGACTTTGTGTTAAGTAAATATTTACTTGTACAACACTTTAATTATATTATTATTTAGTTTACTATATTCTTTGAAATGGAGACAACCCCTGGAAATGGAACTTCTCTAGGGAATTTTCAAACAAGTCAGATAGTGACAATTCTCTGGGGATGGTGCTTTTGGACAACTCCAAATCCACCTGTCCCACCCTCCCAAGGGTTATTAGGCTCCTGATTTTCTTAACTTCTGTAGCTTGAGACTGTTGGCTGTCAAGGCTACTATGGACCTGGGGTGGGGGAGGATATGATCACGACAAGGTAAAATAACACAAGATTAGCTGTTCTTACAGAGATTCTGCTGTTTCCTTGAATAATCCTTGGATTCTGTCATGCTTTTTGTTAATTTTCAGATTACAGAAAAAGTTGAATTTGACAGTATGTACAAGTGTTCTCATTGTTTTTATGGAGGGGCAGATTTTCAGAACTGCTTACTCCATAACCTCAGAAGTTGCTTCTCTGAATACTTTATAATTCAATTTAATTTGTGCTTACATTGAAAATGGTAAACATCTCTAACAAATAAACATCTCTACCAATGTAGCTGATTGTACATTAGACTGACTTTTTTGCTCACATCCATGCTATAACCCATCCTGCAAGAGAAAATTCTGCTTTATTCATAAACAAGCTAAGGTTGCCAATAAGCTGCGTTCTGATTTGCACAGAGCATTGAAATTTGCCATAAAATGATAAATATTTTTATATCTAGGGAACTAAAGTTGCATCTCTTCAACCTGTTATATGAAGAAATGGAATTATCTAAGTCTCACATTGTGTTCAGTAATGCAGTGATTGTTATAGGAATGCACGCTAATCAGTAATTTGAATATAAAAGTCTTACATTTTTTATCCTGACAAAAAATATGTCTAATTTAGCCTGTAGGTTTTTCAACAAAAAATGGGCTTTTTAAATTATTTATATAGTCAGTATTTATAATTGATGATCATTAATTCAAAGTATTGATATTGAATTTTGGTATCCTTTGAAGAAACTGAGCACATGAATGATTAATAACTGGGCAAAAAATTCTGCAAAATCAGGTAAGTTCCAATTCTTTTCTTTAATAATTGATTGAAGGAAGATCTAATCAACCTAATTATTTTTCCCTGTCACAATCTTTCAGAGTTCAAAGAATTAAATGACAATGCCACATCACAGCCCTTTATATTCTCTGTTATTTTTGAAAATAAGTTTCCTTAGCCCTTCCAGCTATAAAATGAAAAACAGTAATACAGTTGGTGAGCTTATCTCCTAGAAACAATAAATAATCATGAGTACATAAATTAATTGGAGAAAAAACTCATTGCTTTATGTTTAATAAATATCAAGTTGTAATAATACTAATATTATTTTGATCATTTTAATTAATGGCCATCATAACTCAATATATAATAACATTTTGACACTCAAATCTTTGTTGTAATAAAAATTTTGAAACCAATTAAAAATTAATTTTATATTTATTTTCATTGCAAATGAGTATGATAGGGAACCAATAAAGAACATTAATTATGACATTTATTCTGCATGGAATTATAAATAAAAGCTCAAATATTAAAGCAATGTATAAACAAAGGTAACCTTATTTAGATTTCACAGGGAAAAGGTAAATGCAATATTGTTGTGAGATTTAGATTTCATTGAATATATTTATATATTTTATTGAATATATTGAAAATTAATTTTTTAAACATTGATTTCTCAGATATGCTGGAAAATAGATTCTTTGAATGTATTTCAATTTTATTTTCAATTTTCAATAAGAATTTTTAGATGTTCATCGAAATATATGTCAAATGGTATAAAGTTTACTGAAATACTTGAAATTCTTAGGGTACTGAACATAAAGGATTTGAAGACCAATAATTTAGGATACAAGCAAGTCATAACTAATTTTGCTTAAAAATTAATTTTTAAGAGTGAGCCAAAAAACCCATGTGAAGGATATTTTATAAACCATTAGCAGTTGAAAATCTATAAATATAGTAAAATATTCAAGTAAAAAAGTATATGAGGGCTTCCCTGGTGGCACAGTGGTTAAGAATCTGCCTGCCAATGCAGGGGACACGGGTTCAAGCCCTGGTCTGGGAGGATCCCACATGCCACGGAGCAACTAGGCCCATGTGCCGCAACTGCTGAGACTGTGCTCTAGAGCCCGTGAGCCACAGCTGCTGGGGCTGTGTGCCACAACTACTGAAGCCCGCACACTTAGAGCACGTGCTCCGCAGCAGGAGAGGTCACTGTAATGAGAGGCCTACGCACCACAACTCAGAGTAGCCCCCACTCACTGCAACTAGAGAAAGCCCTTGTGCAGCAACGAAGACCCAACACAGCCAAAAATTAATTAAATTAAAAAAAAAAGTATATGAAAAGAAATATCTCCATCCTACCTAAGATCCTAGTACTGTTAGTGCTTTCTTCAGCATTCTAATAAAAATGTGTGTGTGTGTGTGTGTGTGTGTGTGTGAGTATTCCTGCCTCTAATTCTTTAGTTCCATAATATTTTATTGTAATATTCCAAACTATTTAGATTTTTCTCAGTATTTGACTAAGAAAACTGGATTTATAGTTAACCTTCAAGGATGAGGAGTAGTTTTTCAGGGCTTGGTGGTAAAAGGCACTGAAGATAGAACCATTATGGGCACAACACTTTGTTCCTTGTACCTCCCATGGGACCACAGCACCATGGAAATTTAAAACTCCTGCGAATCTGAAATCTAAAACCCTCATTTTATGAAGAATTGATTCTCAGGAAGATTAAGCTACCCACCTCAGGTCATACAAGTGGACATCAAAATTGAGATTACAATCCAAGATTCTTGTCTAAAGTTGAGAGCTTTGAGAAGCTGTAGCAAAATTCCATTCTTTTTTTTTTTTGCGGTACACGGGCCTCTCACTGCTGTGGCCTCTCCTATTGTGGAGCACAGGCTCCGGACGCGCAGGCTCAGTGGGCATGGCTCACGGGCCCAGCCGCTCCGCAGCATGTGGGATCTTCCCGGACCGGGGCACGAACCCATGTCCCCTGCATCGGCAGGCGGACTCCCAACCACTGCACCACCAGGGAAGCCCCCCATTCCTTTTGTTAAATGTTACATAAACCAACATGGAATTACCAATAAATCTAAAATGTGGATAAATAATATACTTTCACATTTTAACAAAATACTAACAGTTATTCATTGTTTTGCCTCATTAATCTCTTTGCGGCCTTTCAGTTACTCATTTAGTCAGGACTGCTCCAAGACTGAGTCAGTCCTGAAGAGTAAAGTATAACACCAGTATTTAATCCCAGACCCTCTATACTTTGAACTGCATAGATAGTATCTCCTTCAGGAAAAATGAAGCCTACAAGAACTCTTCCACCTGCTTTTCAGAAGACGCACATTTATACATTGAAAAGGGAGGTTGAGGTTAAATCAATTGTATGTTATTGTGATTGTTTAAGTAACAAAAAATTGGTGTGTGAGTCACAGTGTTCACCTGTGGCTAGTCTGTCTCTGGAGTGCCTGGGGGACAGCTAGAAATGCCACAAAACAAACAGTTCCTCTAGATAAACAAGTTCAAGGGAAATAAGTGCAGAGGACTGACTCTAACACAACAGAGGATGAGGACTTCTGCATGCGTGGGTGGAGCAAAGTAGGTAAAGGTCATAGTCATAGGCAATAGGCAATGGACAGTAAGTTATTTAAGATTTCTAATTACAGGGCTGCTTCAGACACAACAGATACATCTAATGAGCATGGGGCAGGACTGATCAAGGATGGAGAAAACCTGCTGTCTACCTGTAACTCTAGTGAGTCTTTACTCATACAATTAAGAACATCATGGGAGGACACAGCATGTGTCTGAGAAAGAGGAAGCCAGAGGAGAGTCAGAGGGATTTAGTAGGTTGTCCTCATTATCATTGTGTCACTCTGGAGAATATATCTTTGAAAAAGTCAACTGACTTTGTACAAGTCTCAGTGCCAAAATTTGTAATCTTTCTTATTTTAAAATATCCTAGCACGATAATTACATTTTATAATGAAAAGAAAATTGTGTACAAGATTTAAGAAAATTTGACTTGAAGTAATATCATTTCTCCACACATAAGACAGATCTCCTTTTCCTATTGGTATAGAAAATTGTCATTGTATCTAAATCAGATGAGAGAATATTTATTCCTAGGTGACATATGTTTTATAAAGCATTTGTATGTTATTTATTGGTAACTTTCATAGAAAGAGGTAATAAACTGCTTTATAACTGTTATGGGTGTTAGCTACATATTTGATTAATATTTTTTGTCTTCCATTTTATAAAATGCAATAGACTCCACCTGTGACCAGGACTAATAGACAAGATTAATTTTATGCTTATAAGAATTTTATGCCTATGAAACCCAAGATTCCCTGATACCTTGAAAAAAAATGTATATAAACATATAAGATCTGATGAAAGAAAAATGAGTAATAAGGGTAGAAGTTTCTATAAATTCAGATACGCATTTGAATATAGTATCATGAGGGAAATGAATGGTAGGTCAAATGATTTTCATTAAAGTGACACATCTATGACCAAGGGGTTAATAAGGGGGGGGGGGTAAATTACAAATTCTTGTACCACTCTCTTTTGACTACAACATCCTCCTCTTTATCAACCATCATCACCATTACTACCACACCCTTTCTCTAGGGGAAGGAAACTTCCCAGGATATATTAGAAAACCACATTACACAATGTGATATTTAGGTCTCTCTCCTCTGCATCATCTATCTTGTCTTCTGTATAAATTCTAGGTCAAGACAGAATTGTTAAAGGCGTTTTTTAACCTTGAATCAAAGGAATCAAAGATGAAGTTGCTGCACATTTTGAGGGCAATTTGCACCTAAAGTATGCATTTCTTTTAGGTTTTTCTAAAAGGAAGAAATTATAGTAAAATTGAAAATTGCAATTTTCCAGCTAAGCTAAATTTCAAATCCATCATTTTTTTTAAAAAATTACATTCTTAAGTTTTAAAAGCAAACATTTTGCAACTCTAATTCTGAGTGGGCAAAATATGCAACAAAAGTTACTTATGAACACTGTCATAAAATTACTTTTTCAAAAGCAATATAGCAAAGACAACTTTTATAAATATTTAACCTTGGCCGTGTAAAAAAATTAATAGAGAAACCTCAGTTAGAGTTGGGGGACCAGATGGGGGAGCTCTTACTCCCTGTAATGACAGCAGAGCCCAACAGGAAAAAGAAAGACTCCTTTCCTGGCAAGGACTCAGCCAATAAAAAGCCATGGACTCTTTGTTTACTACTGCCCTCCCAACTTCCTTTTTCTCTCTCTATAAAATAGTACTCTCCTTTCTTTGTGTGGGGACTTGCACAAGGCTTACCATGTTTGAAGACCCTGGACTGCAATTTCCTGCTGATCCTGAATAAACGCATTTTTTGCTGGAGAAATATCTGGCAGTCTATTTGTTTTAGGTCAACATTTTGGTAACCCAGACAGGGGTCAGAGAAGACGCCCAATGGCTTTGGGACCGGTGAGTAAACAGGTGTGGTACTCACACCCGAGCCCATTGTCACTCACTGCTTTTCTTGCCAACCCTGGAGTTTGAAAGTATATCTTTCTCCTCAATCTGAGCTCATACCCTCTTTGCATTTTAAGCTTTCCAGGCTTTATTTAGAATCTATTTTAAGATTTTTATCTTTTTGGTATGTAAGAACTCTTATGGCATTTTGGTCTGATTTTGAGATCAGACAGTTTCAACCAAAGCTGGCTGAGAAGCCATTCACCCATTTCTTCAATGGAAGGAAACTATTTTTTGGAAACTAGCTGGAAAAGCCTTTGGCCTGGTTCCTCTAGGACCAAGCTGTTTTCTTAGAAGTGGCTGGTATTAGCTAGCAATCAGTTTGAACTGAGCTGTTTAAGCTGTAAGCTGTTTGAAAAATATTCTTTTACTATAGAGAAAAATCTGAGAGTGGGATTTCAGTTACCTATTTTGAGGGCATTTTCCTCCCATCCCCTGACACACACATACAGGGATTCTGGCCGATTTTAAGTTTAACAACTGAGATTCTTCCTCATGTGCCTTTCTAACTAAATGGACTGATGGGACCAAAGGCAATTTAGAATATCAATGGCCATTATGGGAAACTTGAAATCTCAAACAATTTTCTTAAAATCAAATTGGACTGTAATAGCTCAAAAATTTCCAGAACTGAGTGGAATGCTTATTTCGATTGGTATTTTGAGGCTTCCCAATGTTATCAGGAGTCTAAAATTGCCTCTCTGCCAAATGGGATTTTAAGATTAATTAAGGCAGACAAACAATTAAAGAAAGACAAAATGGCTCCTGAAGCCTCAGGCTCTTCCTTGGCTTCTTTGTTTCAAGCTCCATCTCCAGTGCCATTTTGTTTCTCCCCCTCAGTTCTTCATGGCCAGATGCTGCCTCTGGCACCATTTCCCTCTTTTCTTTTTACACTGCCTATGCCTCCTTTATGACCTCAATTCCCTCAATTCTTTCACCAAACTTCCCCTATTTTCTGAAACTCTCCCTTTCCCCTTTTCCTCTGAACTTATCAAAACATGTCCCTTTAAAATTAAGCCTTCTGAGGATCTGGAAACCCTTAATTTCCTATATTCCTTGGACTAAAGCTGAACTGTGAGCCATGTGCAAAGATGTTCCCTAAGTAATTGAAGATCCTCACAGACTTGCTGAGGAATTTAATATAGTCATTCAACTGTATCAACCCATTTTCTCTGGCTTTATCAGCTAGCTCTTATACTTGTTGGTGAAGGCCAGGCCCAGTATTGAATGAAAACGGCTCACTGGGAAAATCCTGGAATGTCTCTAGAACCAACCAGGAGATCAACCTGATGATTTATTATTATATGATCAGGCTTGAGCAATTGTTGGGCGACTTCATCAAGGAATTCTTTGGGCTTTTCCAAAGGCTGTTAATGGGAACAAAATTCAGTCTTGCACACAAAAATCTGATGAATCTGTTCATGACTATTATAATTGACTTCAAATTATTTCTAAAGAAAATACAGATCTTCCTTCAGATGTTGATTCGACTGGGGTAGCTTTTAACTCTGTTTATTAATGGGCTGAACTGAGACTTTTCCTGTCTAGTAAAAAGAAGCAGGATGGAATGGGAAGCTATGTCCACTCCAGTTTTAGTTAATCTGGCAAATCACATGTCTCCCACTCTAGTTAAACCAGCTAAAGGGAAGATCACCAAAATTCTTAATCTTCAACTCTAGCAAATGAAGGCTCCTAAATGAAAGCAAAACCCTCCTAGTTTTTCCTATTATTGCAAAAAAGAGACAGGACATTGGAAGAGACTGTGACACATTTAAGTGCTTCAGGCACCTAACCAGGTGTGAAATAGAATTCATATTTTATGGCAAGACAAGAAAAATTTAAACATAAAAATTCTTCTCTGCTCTTTGGCCTCCTCTCTTCCCCCACGGCATTGTGTGTCTGCATTATGCATATACCGAACCTCTCCCATCAGCAGGAACACCTGCTTAACCATAAAGGGCAACATTCTCCCAGCAACAAGACAACTTCTTAAAAGATAACATTCCTTCTTGATCTTGTAAAGGGTCCCATGACCCACCACAATAGCCCTTAGATCTGGATTATGTAAACTGTCATTTGATGTACAGCCCTGTCTCAAAAAACTTATACAAACTGTGTCTTGACTTCTGACAGGCAGAACAGTTTTCAGAGCTGTCTGAGATGCTCTTTCTGGGTTATAATCCTCAAATTTGGCTCAAACAAAATTTTCTAACTCTTTCTTAAATTGACTGATTAATTTTCATCAACACAGGCTTTCCAACATCCTCCCAATTCTCAGTGACAGGGTTCTGAGGAGCTACAGGGCCTCTTCCCAATTCTCCCTCTAAGTCGGCTTGGAGAAACATTTCTCCAGATTGGGGATGAATCTCTCCCAGTACTAACTGACACTAACATGACACTCTTGGTACTCAATCACTCTACTATAAAACAGCTCCCCAGCTCAAAGTAATCCAGCAGTTCAAATAGTGGGGATCTCTAACGAGCCTTAAAGAGGTTCCTGTCTTTGAATCTATTCCCTTTTATTTAGGCCCTTTGAGAAATGCACACCCTTTTCTCCATAGTTCCTCCGCCCCATCCATTTACTAGGCCAAGACTTCTTAGAGAAGTATCATGCTGGAATTGTTTTTTTACGAAAATAAGGAAATATTTATAGAATTTGACAGTAGTCATCAAAGTAACCAACTAGGTAAATTCAATGACCCTTTAACATCTTTGTCATCTCTGATGATAATAGAGCTGACTCTGGAAACGCTGATCCTTTGTCCCTATTGAATCAGCTACCATCCTCCTTAGGGGTGAAATCTACAACTGATATTGGCAAAATTCACAGTGAACCTTCCATCAAGATTCAAATAAATCTCTCAAAGGCTTTCCCTAGAATTAATCAATACACTATAAGTAACAAAGCCCTTCAAGGCAATAGAGCCCATAGATTACAAGTCTCAAAGCCTTATTATCTCTTATATTAGCCCTTGTAACACTCTCATTTACCAATGAGACAACATAAGGGCCAAGGGTGGAGGTTTGTCCCTGGCCTCTGAGCAATAAGCAACATTGCTATTCCTCACACCCTACATTCCTAGCCCTCTTACGTTACTAACATCCATTCCCACTGGAAGTAAATTCTTTACTGTAATTGATGTATACATTGCATTCTTTAGTATTCCAATTGATGAAGCTAGCCAATAACCCTTTGGTCTTCATTTGGGAAGAAATAATTCACCTTGACAGTAATACCTCAGAGTTTTACTGAGAGTCCTTGTTATTTCTCACAAATCCTGGAGGCTGATCTGGGTGATATAAATTGCACCCAGGGATATATCCACACTCCTGCTTTTGTGGTAATATGTGGATAATTTGCTTCTTTGCTCTCCTTCTCAAGCCTCTTCACAGGATGTCAGCATCCATTTGCTGAAGCTTTTAGCCTTAAAGGGGCATAAACTGGCCAAAGAAAAATTGTAGTTTGCCCAAACCCAGGTTTGATATTTAGGGCATCTGATATCAGAACAAGGTCTACACCCAGATCCAGGCAGGCTCCATGGTGTCCTAAGTTTCCCCAAACACCAAAATAAGTACCGACCTTGAGGTTTTCTTGGGCTAGTTGCCAAAATTGGATTCCAAATTTCTTTCTTTCAGCCAAATCTCTTTATTTTTTGCTAAACAGTAACAACCAAACCCAATTTTATCAGAAAAACCAGACAACATAGCTTTTAAAGTCTTAGAGTTTGATGAGCTCATCTGCTTTTGGGTATCCCAAATATCAGGTTACCTTTTTCCATTTTGTACCAGCATCCCTTGAAGAAATAGCAGGCTGGGTACCAGGCCACTGCAATAAAGTGAATACCACAAAGTAAGTCACACAAATTTGTTGGTTTCCCAGTACTATAGAAATTATATTTACACTATACTTAGTCTATTAAGTGTGCGATAGCATTATCTCTAAAAAAACAATGCACATACCTTAATTTAAAAATACTTTATTGCTAAAAAGTGCCCAAACAATTACAATAGTAACATCAAAGATCACTGATTATAGATCACCATAACAAATGTAATAATAATAAAAATTTTAAATATTGAGAGAATGACCAAAATGTTACACAGAGACAAATAGTGAGCAAATGCTATTGGAAAAATGGCACCAATAGACTTGCTTGACACAGGGTTGCCACAAAGCTTCAATTTGAAAAAAAAAAAAACATAGTATCTGTGAAGTGTAATAGAGCAAAGTGGAATAAAATGAGGTATGCTTTTATATGAAAAGGAAGGGAATGCCCTTGGAATACTCACCCTAAAACATGAGGACCACCATTGACCCATAAGGTAATTACAGCTGGCAGCTGGACTCTGTGATGTGTGTATAACCCCTTTGCCTTAGAGCCATTACAGTCACTGCCATTTTGGTTAAGACCACCGAAAAAATCATTGTGGGATCACCTTTAACCATTGTTGTACATCATGCAGTAGAAGCTCTCCCCAATTCTCATCACACTCAATGCTTCTCAGTCAGCCACCTCACCTCCTATAAAGTCCTTTTAACTACTCCTCACGTAACTGTTTTATTTTGTAATAACCTTAACCTTGCTGCTTTTTCCCCTCCATCACCGATGAATTTCCTCATGACTGCTGAACACAGATGGACCACCTCCTGACTCCTCGTGATGATCTTCAGGAGATTATTTGGGTAATGCTGACTTCTCATGGTTCACTGATGGTTTCTTATTTAAAAGTTGATATTATAAATATTGTGCTGAGCATTCCATTGCAACTCCTTTGGATGTTGTTTAGGTAGCATCTTTACCTGTGGATACTTCATCCCAATAGGCTGAATTTTACACTCTTGCACAAGCTTGTACTTTATCCAAAGACCAAACTGCCAATATTTATAGTGATAATATATGTGCTTTTGGAGTAGCTCATGATTTTGGAATATCAGGGACACAAATGGCTTCCTTACTTCCAGTGGAATTAAAATTTAAAATGGTCCCTGTGATCAGAAATTATTAGATACAGTACTTTTACCTGACACTTGAGCTGTTCTTAAAATTCTGGGACGCTCTAAACTTGTCTCTGGAAGCTAAGGGAAACCACCTTGCTCATATTTCCATGAGGAATGCTGTCACTAAAGAGACCAACAGAGGCCAAACCTCTGTCATTGTCTAAAGGGATGTTTCCTAAAATGATCATTTAAAAAAAACTGACTAGAGAAATCCAACAGTTGACCTCAGAAGAGGAAAAACATGATTGGAAATTCAGCAATTGTTGGTTTGATAAAAAGAGAAAGGTCTGGTTTGGACCAAATAACCCCAGTTCTACGAGAGACTCTAAAATTTCCTCTCCTCACTACTGTACATGTATTAAACTATTGGTCAACTGACCAAATGAATCAGTATTGGTGGGGGACCATTAATAAGGTCACAGAAATTGCCTACCTACTCATCCCACTTGCTTGAAATACAACCCAGAAAAGCCTGTTTGAACTGTTCTCAGACATTTTAAACTGCCTAATGGACAATTCAAGGTCTGTCAAATGGATTTTGTACAAATTCCTATGTGTCATGGATATCAATATATTTTAGTGATCGTCTGTATGTTTTCATACTGGTCTGAAACCTTCCCTTTCAAACAGGTTACTGCTTCTTCTGTGGCTAAAGTCTTTTTTTTTTTTTTGGAAAAGATTATTTCTACATGGGGAACTCCTCTCAAACTTCATAGTGATTGAGGACCCATTTTACTGGCCGGGTAGTTAGACAAGTCTGTATCATTTGGCCGGTTTTACAACACTTTCACTGCACTAACCGCCCTAAGATGCAAATGGAAAAATTTGTAGAGGCCCTCCAAATACCTTGTCCAAAAGCATTGCCATTGTTCCTTCTAAATCTCAGATCCACCCTTTTTGGAACTCATAAAATCTCACTCTTTGAGGTAGTCACAGGATACCCAATGCACTTGACTCCTACTTTTTTTGACCCACAACTGATAGATATTTCAATCTCAATACTGCAAAGGCCTAATTTCTTCTATGAAAAATACTCATGTTTTGGTAGAGCAATCTTCTCACAGTGTACTCTTGGAAGACAAATACCTCATGTATCACACCTTGCTGGAGATCTTGTTTATTGGAAAAGACTCTTCCAGAAGAACTCTCTTCAACCTCACTGGAGAAGCCCCTGTCAGATACTGCTAACAAACCCTAGTGCTGCCAATCTCCAAGAAACAGACTCTTGGATTAATGTGACACATCTAAAGAAAGTGCCAGACCCTGACTGAACATGAATATCATCAGGTACCTAAAAGTAAAAAAAACTTCCCAGAATTGAAGCAGATGACATCTGATGAGACAGCTTTCCCGAGGTATCCAACAGGTCTATTGGAAGTTTGTCATCAAAATTTTGATGATGACATAACCTTTCAAATGATCTCCAATGTCTATGATCTTGATAACGTAAGAACTTTAGCTCCTGAGAGTTATGCCTCCTATCCTTCCATGTTACTTGAATGTGACCTCAATAGGCTTCCAGTCTGGGCACTTTCCCTTTAACATGAGACACTACACCTAGGAAATGTCCTTACTGGCTTTGAGGGACAAAGAGCCACTAACACTAGAAAACCTGACTCTTTATCAGTGATGCTTTCAGAGAAAGTTCTTGATCAAAAGGGGGAAATATAAAATAAAAATAAAGAGAAATTTCAATTAAATAGAGTTAGGAGACCAGAAGGGGGGGCTCTCACACCCTGTGATGATAGCAGAGCCCAACAGGAAAAAGAAAGATTCCTTTCCTCCAAGGACTCAGCCAATGAAAAGCCATGGACTCTTGGTTTACTATAGCCCTCCCAATTTCCTTTTCCTTTCTACTAAAGCATCCTCTGGCTTCCCTGGTGGCACAGTGGTTAAGAATCCACCTGCCAGTACAGGGGACACAGGTTCGAGCCCTGGCCCGGGAAGATCCCACATGCCACAGAGCAAATAAGCCCGTTTGCCACAACTACTGAGCCTGTACCCTAGAGCCCGTGAGCCACAACTACTGAAGCCCACGCGCCTAGAGCCCGTGCTCCTCAACAATGAGAAGCCACCGCAATGAGAAGCCTGGCACTACAATGAAGAGCAGCCCTTGCTCACCGCAACTAGAGAAAGCCCGCACACAGCAATGAAGACCCAATGCAGCCAAAAATAAATAATAAAATAAAATAAATAAATATATTTTAAAAAAAAGCATCCTCCTTCCCTTGTCATGTAGGGACTTGCATGTGGCTCACCATGGTTGCAAACCTCGAATAGCAATTCTCTGCTGGTCCCAAATAAACCCATTTTCACTGGAGAAGTATCAGGCAGTCTATTTGTTTTAGGTCAAGAGCCACATAATAGGAAAACGTTTTATAGTAAAGTAGTTTATCCATACCAATTTTCTGATGATTAATCAGATGCACTTGATTGCAAATTTTTTCTTACATTTTCTTTAAATTTTTGTCAAAGTTGGACAATAGATTTAGTAGCAAATGACCGAAATAATGACAGGAAAGATTGCTTCAAAGGTAAAACCAGCCCCTGGAGGAAAAATGCTTTTCAGACAGCATAAAGATTCCTTCTCCAACCTGTGGCTCTGGCTTTTGCTTCAAAATGCCATGACATTGTCCCTTATGTGTTATGTATTCACTACCATGTGTGTGTCCTGCAAAGACGAGAGACTCCCTTATGGTGTGTGTAATTCCTCCAGCCATCTGCTTTTTCAGTATTGATTCTGATGTGTCTCCATATCAGAAACAAATGCACTGGTTAAAAATCTTCCCTCCAATGAACCAAATTAGAAATGAACATTTTGAGGAACTGTTCCACAGAGGATATGTTTTTGCATGAAGAAAATGCCATCCAGAGTTGAATGTCAGGGATGGTGTGGCAATGAGAGAAAGTGCCAAACTCATTTTCCAAGGTAACTATTCTTCAAAAGTAGGCTAAAGGAAATGACACCTTTAGCCTATAAAATGTAAGGCTAAACAAAATTATGTTTTCTATTGTAACAGGCTACTATTAAATGGCTTAATTAAAGAAACATGTATGAAGATGCTTTTTAAGCAGACTTTCTATTTGTTTATAAAAAATTGATTATATGGATGAGCTTTGAAATCTGACTGATTGAAATTTGTGTTCTGACCCAACCACCTACTAGCTTTATGGCTTGATCAATGAATAACTTTTTACTGAAGTTACTTTTGAAACTTTTCATATAAAAAATTGGGGGTGGGGTGTGTACTAACATAGAATTTTTGTTTAAAAAAACTCTGCATCTTAGCTCTCTGTCTTGCCTTATTTTTAGATGTTCTTGCAAGAACATGATGTAAGAGGTGAGGGAAACATAAAGAGGAATTGTTCTTCCTGAAATGGGATGTAAGAAATTAATAGCAGGTGCCCTGGCATATGAACAAACAACCCCTGGAGGCCCAGTATGAAGCAGTTTTTTTACAAAAAGACTAACTTGCCTGTTACTGAATTCCTCCAAGGGAGTTAACACATTTTCACTCCACAGGTATTCTCTTGTTCATGTTGCTGTTATTTTCTTATCTATTTTTAATTTATTTTTCTATGATAAAGTTCAGAGGATTGAGCATCCCTTTGCTCAGCAGTAGCTCCTGTAGTGAAGTGAAAAGCTTTCTGCAGCCCTAAATATCACATGCTCTCTTACCAGGACGTTGTTTATTACCAGACGAAAGTTTGTAGATTATCTTCCTAGCACAACCCAGAGGACCACTACTTATCCTTATCCCATCCCATTCTTATTCTGTGATCATACAAAGTGCATCCTTTTACACAGAAATCTTGAAGGGTATATTAACATCTGCCAAGCTTTTTGCTAGTAGTCAGCTTCATAACTCTATTTGTATCTTAAAAGCATATTTACCAGATGTTATTTATAAACATAGCCATCGTTAAACTTCATGAGAAATGATTACGTGGGATAAATAACATGTTGAAATACATTATTACCATTCCTGTGGAAGGCTTGGGATCCATTTGAGGTTTCTCAGTGGAGAAATTTAATTATATTTCCTCCAGTGCTTTTTTAAAAACTTTATTTATTTTTGGCTGTGTTGGGTCTTCATGCTGCCCGTGGGCTTTCTCTAGTTGCGGCGAGCGGAGGCTACTCTTTGTTGTGCCACGCGGGCTTCTCACTGCGGTGGCTTCTCTTGTTGCGGAGCACGGGCTCTAGGCGCGTGGGCTTTGGTAGTTGTGGCATGCGGGCTTCAGTAGTTGTGGCTTGCAGGCTCTAGAGCACAGGCTCAGTAGTTGTGGCACACGGGCTTAGTTGCTCCGCAGCCTGTGGGATCTTCGGGGACCAGAGCTCGAAACTGTGTCCCCTGCATTGGCAGGCGGATTCTTAGCCACTGCGCCACCAGGGAAGTCCCTCCTCCAGTGCTTTAACTGCTGCTGCTAGTAGTGTTGCCAGCATTCCGGAGGAAAAATAGACATAATGCTGCAAATATTATCATTAATGTTTTAATATCGGTAAAGGTTATGATGTATCTTTACATGCCATTAATTGAAATGTTGCTAATATCTTGGCTCAGAGAGTCTCTCTAGAGATAAATAAGAGCAAAATGTGATACAATAGTTTTCATAATTTAAGGTTTTACTGCAAGTATAATAGCCAATCCCAAGAGATGCAATATTAGAATTCTGACAAGAGCTCAAATCTTATTATTAATCTTATTTGTCTAATCAAGCCCAATTAGTTATTCAACTCTTTGCTTTTAGGAACTCAGGTGCTTTCATAAAAATTTTAAAGAGAGAGTTTGGTTTACCTATCCTATTTCGTAGACTGGAATTCTTTTATTTTAGATACCAGTTTTTCTTCATTTTCAATATTTTCTCAGTATGAACAAATTATATAAGAATCAGTACAAAATTTTCAGGAATTAAAGAGAATTAAATTGGGGTACTGTTTTTAACACATTATTTTGATAAAACATGACCAGTGACTCATTCTAAATTAAATGTCCACAAGGCAGTATGGACTTCAGAATGGAGAGTTTAATAAGAGAGAATTAATAATGTTGTCACTGTCTTTAGATGGCTGGTTTTACAATTTACCTCCATGTTTGACATTTTTACCTGTACTACAAAATATGTTAAATACGATTCTGTTATTCTTTTATTATTCTATGGAAAATGTGGTTCTAAAGCAATTCTTGCCTGTGAACTTTTTTCCAGTCTATAACAATATTAATACAAAAATTGTAATTAAATATTTGTACATTATTATAGAAATTTCAGAGAGTAATTTTGTGTCTGTTGAATCTAAAAGATCTGGACTTGTATTTGCTGTTTTTTTGGTTATTATTTCTCTAATAATTAATTTTGTTGTGTTTTACAAAGGTATTGCTCCATGATAGATTACTGATGGTGGAAATAAACTTGGTCTTTTACCACAAACAGCTTAAGAAACACTGTTCTAGAAGATCCTTGAAATTTGAGCCAACATAGACTCAATTTCAATTTCCTTCTCTCTGCTTGCTCTTATAAGAAAATGTCTTAATATCCAGGTTCCTCAGAAGGGTAACAGAGTCACATGTTCTCTTTCAAGTAGATTACAACCAAAAGGAGATCAAGAAGATTAGGGACTCCAGGAGGACAGAAGAGCAGTTTCCAGATTCCAAGTCCCTGGATCACCCTCAGGCAACAACACAAAGTGAATTTCCTTAATGGTGACACTTGCCTTTAGAGATCCCTGCCCAGACTGCAGAGCTTATGTTTAAAATGAAATGAAAAAATGACATATGGAGCATGACACCAAGGCAGCTGCAGAAGCAAAGACAGACCTCTCAAAGTTCAGGCTTTCTTGTTTTTTTGTTTCCTTATGTGTTGATGCTAATACAATATTCCTTGTATTTCTCTGGACTTTTATTACATAGACATTCCTTTAGTCAATTGACTTGGCAAAACCAAAGGAAAGTATTCTGTAAGTTGGCTTTGGTGGAGCAGAGTCGTTCCACCATTTACTGAGAAAAACTTTAAGGAGTCAGATATAACTCAGAATTCATGGTTTGGGACTGAGTTACTCTAGCCATCTTAAGAAACTGCAAAATATTATTGGTCAGCAGATAAAGAAATGACAAGAGTAAGGTGGCAGGTATGTACAAGGAGTGGCAATCAGAGAGACTATATCTGGAAAACCCTTACAGAATAAAATTATTAAATAGCTTCTTATTTAGTTTGTCAGCTTCCAGTCTCTTTTCCCCTTCAATCTATTTACCAAAACAGTGCTGCTAGAGTTTCACTTTTAAGAACCTAATCTGATCACAAGATTCTTTCTCTTAAGACTATAGCTTTCAGAATTAAAGCTTAAGTCTTTGACATGAGATAGAAGTCCCTTAACTAGGTTCCTGCCAATCTCCCCCACCATCTCCTTTACCCCCTCCACACACCCTTCATCATCTCTCCTTCCCCTTCTCACTATATACACATCTTTGCTTAGAACTTTATTAAACTACTTTCAGCTCCAAAATAATCCATGCCTTCTTAAGGACTGGGTCTTAGTAGCTCACCAATGCTTATTTTTTTTTGCTCAAGTGCATGTCCACTGTGGGTAGGCTGTGGTCCTGCGTCACATCCTCTGTATTCTGGGATCTAGGATTAAGAAACGACTTTTTTCTAGCATATTTTGGGTCCCACAACAGGCAAAAAAAAAAAAAGAGTAGAATTACACTGTGTCTTATAAAACTTCGCCTGTCACTTTCTTCCATATTTTATTGCAAAAATAAGTCACATAGCCAAGGTTATTGGGATAAGAAGGGGTATCAAGAAAGGGCCAGTATCGGGCTTCCCTGGTGGCGCAGTGGTTGAGAGTCTGCCTGCCAATGCAGGGGACACGGGTTCGTGCCCCGGTCCAAGAAGATCCCACATGCCACGGAGCGGCTGGGCCCATGAGCCATGGCCGCTGAGCCTGCGCGTCCAGAACCCGTGCTCTGCAACGGGAGAGGCCACAACAGTGAGAGGCCTGCGTACTGCAAAAAAGAAAAAAAAAAAGAAAGGGCCAGTATCATTTACAAACAGCTATTTGTAAACAATATTGCAATCTGTCATATCATCCTTCAAGATTTAATGTTCTGCCATAACACCGTATGCTTGCCTCTGTCATACCCTCTGACTCTGTAATGGAAACATGTGTCTGTTTCTTTCCTACTAGCTTAGAGATGATTACAAATCTGACCGTGTATTTTGATAATTGGCATATAATTGGCACTCAAAATATCTGTGAATGAAAAGAGAGAAGGGAAGTAAGGGACGAGGGAAGATAGGTTAAGAGTAGAAATAGCTGTAATATACTTGTAGCTTTTAATCCATTTAAGGGAAAAGTCAAGTTTGTACAAGTCAATAGCTTATTTATTGATTATTGGGGGGATCAGAACACTGAAATATCTGAAAATACATATTTGATTTAAACAGTAGATTTATGATGTTTTTATCATGTAGTTTATAAAAGGCTCAACTACCTTTTGGGACCAATGGAGTCTTTCTCTTCTTTCTCTCTCAATCTCTCCCTCTCTCCCTCTCTCCTGCTCTCTCTCCATCGGTAGTATAATATATTTAAAAGTATTGCCTTTGGAGTCAAATGGTCCTGACTTGACTTGACTTTACTCTCTCCCCCTCTCCCTCCCCCTCCCCCTCTCCCTCTCCCTCTCCCTCTCTCCCTCTCTCCCCCTCTCCCTCTCCCTCTCTCCCCCTCTCCCTCTCCCTCTCTCTCTCTCTCCCTCTCCCTCTCCATATATATATATATATATATACCTGAGAATGCCTCCATTGGCTATTTAAATCTTTCCAACTCTCACACTTTATCAGCAATCTCCTGCCTCTCCATTTAACTTAGAGGTGGTTATTGGTTTTATCATTAAATTGATCACTTATAGTACTCAAAACAGCCTTTCCAATACTTCTCCACTATATGTAACTGTTACCCTCTTTAAGGCAATTAGCAAATAATTCTGCATCCACTTACTGAAATTCTGTGGCTATTTGACTAAATTTCCTCTTTTTTTTCCTTTTTTCTCTCCTCTGCAGCAGAAATTGCTTATTATGACCAAGTTTCCTCTTTCATACCCTCTATTTCAAAAATACATCTCTGCTTTGGAAAGCTTACACCTCCATCAGGTCAACTGAAGAAAAAATCTCTTTCTCTACAACTTCCCATCACCAATTATTGTTGCTGTTTTCTGTCTTTAATTTTATGCTTTCTACTCTGATCTACAAATACACACACACACACTTCACGTAAGTAACAAACAAATAGACAAAGCTCTCTCAAACTTTGCATCCAACAAAACTAAACTTCTATCTCACATATTATGAAAGCAAAATGTATGTGAATCTCCTCCATATTCAAAATGTCCACTTATATTTGTGCTTATCTCACTAACTAGTTAATTTTTTTTTCTGCTTCTCTAAGATACCAACCAAATTAACAAGCTTAGTAATAATTAAATGGTTTTTATTTCACTTTTTAACTTCCTTAAATTCCAAAGTATGAGGCTAATTTCTTCTTATCCTTCACACGTAAAACTTCATACAATGGAAGTAATTAACAGATTTTTTTTTTTAATTTTGGAGAATCTTTAAAGAACTGGAAAACTGACTTGGTGTCTCATTTTTGTTTCAGTACTGAACTTATGTTGACAGTATTTATTCTTCAATAAGAATATCTAATAGTAATACTCTTACCTCAATATTTGCCCAAACTGTATTCCTGTACTTCTGTGCTACTTCATGCAATAATAAAATTTGATAATAATTAAATAAACATAAGCATGCTGCATATGTAGAAAGGTGGAGGAAGAGATAAATTGATTGATAGAGATTGATAGATGGATACAATTGGAAGGATAAATGAATGAATAAATGGATAGATTTACAATAAATGGTGGGCATTTGTTAATGCATTCCTGTATCCCATTTCTTCTTTTTACAAAAGTACTTAGATTTTCCTTTGGAGAAACAAGTCACACACTCTGTTTCAGACAGCTATTGAGTTTCGATTCTATTCCAAGCTCCAAGGGAAGGCCCTGACTGGCTTAAGCCAATCATAGTAATCCTATTGTTGCTGTTGTTCTTGACGTTTGTCACTGTGATTAGTCCAGGGTTGGCAATGATTTAAAACTAAGACAAGCTAACAGATGGTGTTCCTTTAGTCCCAGTGATTGGTTCAAGGGATATAAGTTAGTCAACTGGAAGGAAGCCAAAACTTTTCTTAAATAATTGCAAACTTGATACAATGCCCTTCTCTTAGATAAAAAAATAAATGCATGTAGTCCAAATGGAGAGCCATCTGGCCAACGTGAGGAAAAATAGGCTAAGGATGAAACCAACATAGTGAGGAAGACAGAGCTGAAAGAATCACAAACAAATGGATATGCAGCCTTAAAGATACCATCAACCTGTGGATCAGACAAAGTATTTATTCTCTAGCTCTAGACTTTTCAGCTAGTGAGCCAATAAATTCCCTTTATTACTTAAATGAGTTAGTTGAATTTTATGATATTTTCTCTGATGGATATCCTAAATATTGTAAGTAATATGGATAGATGATAGATAAAGAAGTAAATAGATATATACATAGATGATAGATAAATAGATAGAGCATGAATATCATGACACAGGATAAAGAAATAGATGTATTTGCCCTTAGAATAAACTGGGATAGCTCACTGGAATGAATATTTATCTCTGTGATCTATGAAAAATCTATCTGATTTACTGGTTGCTAGAATACTTTAGTTTTCTAAATGCTCAAAGCAATCAAACTTTTATATATGACCATCTCGATTATCAGAACAGTTCATGTAGGTGACAGTTGGTGATCAACCTTCCAGTGCAATATTCGAAAGAACACAATATCATATGTTAGCTGATCCAGTTGAGTTGCATATAAATTGTTACATTTATTCTGAAATTTTAGTTTTTATAAACCAAAAATTTTTTTTTGTTTTTGATTTTATAACCTCTAAAGGACAGCAAAAGGAAATGTTTAGTTTTTAGAGGATAAACTAACAGTAGTCTCAGTACAGTGTGAAGCTAGCAAACTATCACTTGAATTAGAGCATTTAATGCCTAAAGAAAAAAATTAAATACCTAAAATTTGCCAACCAAAATTTAAATAAGATTTTTTGTTCTTTTTTTCTCCCAATGTAATAATGGCATTGTTTACGGTATAGCAAAATAATTTATATGGATTCAGAAGAATAGGGTTGAATTCTTGCTTTGCCATTCCTTGCTCTGCCATCTAACCATTGGTAATCTTAAGCAAGCTATTACACCTCTGTAAATTCCATAGATATTATTGTTAACTAGTATTGAACAGTGATTGTATATACACCTGTGGGTATGTGTGAATATGTATTATGCATATTAACTTATGTTAACCAACACTGAGTCCTGATATAAAGATATATATGTGTGCAGACATATTTATTAAATAAGCATTATATATTATGTAAAATAAGTTAATAAACCTTGCATTGTTTAGATAAATTTGATTTGATATAATAACTATCTTGCCAAAGTTTTGAGTTCTGTACATCTGGAGACCTGTGGCTTTATTTCTGGAAGTGACATTCCTAAAGTGAGCCAGCCACCTTGTAAATAAGTTCACTGATGAAAAGCAAAACTTTATGATAGTGAAAAAAAAAATCAAGGGACTTTGAGTGAAATATTTAGTTTAGCCCCTGCTCAATTCACAAATGACTTGTGTTGTGCTAGTCAAACTGTGTAACCTTATGGACCTTCATTTATCTTACCTATAAAATAGGGATAATAAACCTAACTCAGAATAAATTATATTACATATGTTTTAGAAGTACATTGAATTTCAAAGACAGCACGTAAAAGATTACTACCAGGAACTAAGTACATCTGTGATGGAAGAGCATCCTAATTAGTGGAAAAGTAATTGGGGAATTCTATCTAGTAGTGGTACATATTAGTTTAAATTTAGATAGTCTATTTTTTTGTAAGTGTTCATACTATGTTTCTGTTGCATCTACTATTTTCTCATAGTAAGAGGATATACTGTAATCCAAATAGAACTTTTGAGAACCTCCAAAATAAGGGAAAATAAAGCTTTTAGTGCCTAAGAATAAATCTTTAAGAAACCACGTGCATGTAAACTTTTTCATCTAAAAAAATAAACAGTATTATGTAACTTCATTTGAGAAGCTACAATGTATGTTTTTTAAAGAACCTCCAGTAATCTGTTGCAATGTCAGTGTACCCCAACATCAATATTTTCTCTCAGTATATGACTGAGGAACTTTTTTCTAGAATTCAGTAAGCGATACAAGGTAAAAGATGGGAAATATGTGTGTCACACTGAATCAAGAATACAGGAACCTATAACAATAATATTCCCTCCCCCAATAAGATTCATTAAAAAAAAAAAAAGATGGGGTAGGTAGGATGAAAATCAATGTTATGGACTCTATAATTCTAAGTTTTTTCTTAACTCCCAAATTCAGACCTATTTAACCCAGTTCTCAAATAGACATCTTCATGATATTTCAAAGTTACTGAAAATGAAACTTCAGTAACTAAATTCACCATGATCCTCCCCAGAACTGCCATTCCCTTGATCTCTGGCTCAGTAAATGCGTCAAGTGCACAGGAAGACTGAACATTAGTTTCTTTTTCCCCCTATTACTTCAACCTAATCAAACACCAAATTGTATTAATTCTGCCACCTAAATATTTCCCAGATCTGCTGTTCACTACTCTTACTGCCACTGCCACATCCCTAAATCAGGTCTCCTTTATTCGTTACCTATTTTCCTTCAATAGTCTTCATCTCTCTGGCCCTATTCACATTAAAATGGTCTTCCTAAAATGTAAATCTTATCCCATCATTCACTCGCCCATCATTAGCTCCTATTGTTTTCAAGAAAAGTGCAAACTCTTTCTTCACATGTTTTATACGGAGCTTCATGGTCATGTCCAGCTTCTCTCTCCAGTCTTTCTCTGCTAACTCTCTCCAACCATAGGTGGACTAAATTACTTCAGTGTACTTCCTCTCTTGCAATACTGCCATGCTGCTCTTTGTATCACTCACCTGACCATCCTTCAACCATGCATCATTAAGGTCACCCAGCCTGTTCAAATCATACATGCTGCTCCCTGGTAGCTCAAAATTTAGCTCAAGAATTTTTCCTGCATAAACAACCTACCCTGTTGGGTTGCCACTTGATAGCCTACAATCCCAAAGAGCCCATGAGCTTCCTGAATGTAGGAAACATGCTGACCTGTTCACATTACATTCTCATCACCTAGAGCAGTGCCTAGAGCATTCACAGCAGATTTTCAAGAGACATTTGGTGAAATGATGAAAATTCATAGTTTTAATAAATTTAATTTGATTATCTAAACCTTCCAGGAGGAAGTGTTGTATGTTAGCTGGATACTATCACATATTTTTCTCTTCACTTGAGTTGAACTGAAACACACATGGAATGAAATCCTTATAGTTCAGAGGAAAGGTTGTGATTGAGTCTTGGCAAGGCTGATTCCTGGATATAACCTGGCTTTTAACACCTACATTTTTGGTTCCCAAAACAGAGTTGTATCTTGCAGCAGAACTTAAAGAGAGGCAGGAACTGAGTTGAGCACAGTCCCTGAATTCTACACCACAGCAGAAGCAGAAATTCTGTTTGAGAAGTATATGTGAAAGAAATATTGCCTGTGAATTCCTCTGAGCTTCCAATACTGAACCATAGTGCTATTTTATTTAATATTTCTGACTAAGCAGACTATTTATTTATGAAGAAATGTTAGAAAAAGTCATTAAAACTTTGTTTGCAGCCCACCTATATGGGATAACCCAAGAGCACTAACTGTTCAGAAAAAACTAGTGGGAAAAGAATTGAAGTTACTAATTAGCATAAATTATTAGACTACTGTCATCTAAAGTAGCATTTATTACCAAAATTTTTTATTTATTATTTTTTAAAAGTTGAATAAATATATTCCCATGAAAGATGCATAAGCAGCCTAAATAATTATATTCTGCTCATATTTATAAAAATCAAAAGTTTTTTCTGCTTTCCCTAAAATTGAAAGCATATTAATTATTTCTTTCACTTTATTTTTAATATCTTTAGTAAAGATTAGTTGAAGAATAAGAGATACTGTAAGAAAAGCTTTTAGGAAGTAAGGTATACAAGAAAAGATTGGTAACTAGCATGGACATACTCTCTGTTAAAGTTTGCACTCAAAAATTTTTAAAAAATCTTCAGAATTGGTAATGCACACCAAAGAAATCATGAAGTCTAAAGAAAGTAAAAATCAGAAATATTAATTAGAGCTAATTTAAGTCTATGAGAGAAAATTAGTTTGGCCTGGATAACTGAGAAGAAAAATGGCTCAAGCTGATTTTTTATTTTAGTGATTCAGTTCTCTAAACTTTGAAACTCAATTCTGAAAAGGTGGCCTGGCAATTGTTCTGTGTACCAGATACAATACTACCGAGGGACTATCTTCTTCCTTCAAGCCCCTCAATAAATCAGATAGATGCCTACAACATACACAAGAAAAAATCATTTACCCTCTTTTTCCATTTCTTCTTCTTTTTTCCAAGTGGTATAGTCCATATAGTAACACATGTCACAAAAAAAAAGAAGGCTAGTATTTTAGTCTTTTTTTTTTTATTCTTTTGTTACAGGCTATGGAAGACTAACTCTGCTAAAAATAATATCTATTCAATGACAGGATCGTTACACACTGGCAACAGAAAGTAACTCTGTGGCCAGCCGGTGCAAAGAGAGTCTTAAAATACATACATCCTCCAAATGGTGCGTATTTTGAGTAACTGCAATTTATTGCTTCAGGCAAAGTACTTAAAGACTTAAAACCAGACTAACTGGCAAAATGTGGGGAACAATTAAATTTGTATTAAGTTAAATCTACTTTCTTTTAATTTCAGTTGATCATAAGGCATACAAACATGAAGAAGTTAAAAAATAGCGGAAGGGTTTATGACAGAAAAAAAAGAAAAAATTTCTTCACTGTTTCAAATTTACTAGTAGTTAAGACAGCTGTATGAATAATGAAACATGCACAGGTCAGTTTTCCCTACCACCATAGATTGAGGGAATTTTTGACCTGAGTTTATTAAAAAAAAAATCATAAATTCACACATAAAAAGTTGGATTTTTTTAATTTAAGGAAAATGTCACTGTAAGTTCCTGTTTATAACTCTATTTGTTAATTACAGAGAAGTTAAATAATATGGTATTTTTAAAGAAGAAAATTAAAGTTGCCCAGGATCTAACAAACCCAGCAATTACTATCTTTAAAGTTTGGATTTTGTTCTATTCTATACAAATTTACTGAAAATTACATTCCATTTTGATTCTATATGAATGAATTCAAATTAAAAGTGGGATAATGATATATGTACTATTTTGTTAACTCTTTAAACTGCAAACACAAATTTAGCATTGTATGTTAAGAACAATTAAGTCTCAAATTATGAATTTAAGATTTGTATAATATTCCATATTATGATTACTTACTATTGAAATGTTTGTTTTTAACATTTTACTATTCTAAAAAATACTGTGGTTTGAACATGCTTATTCAGAAATCTATGATTATTGCTTTTGAATGTATTCCTAAAATATATAAAATTGAAACTATATATATATATATATCTAAAACTATATAGATACTTAAAACTACATATATACCCAAAACTCAATTATCTAAAACTACGTATATATACAATGTTATATATGCATAACATTATATATGTAACAAGATATAACATATTATATACAGTTATCCCTCAATAAGGTGGCAGATTTGCTCCAGGAGTCCTTGCATAAAAATCTGCAGATGTCCAATTCTCTTATATAAACTGGCATACATGGCATGTCCAATGAATACAGTCTGCCCTCTATATATGCAGGTTTTGCACCCAAGGAGTCAATCAACTGTGCATGGAAATTTCCATCCGCAGTTAGATAAACTTCTGAATGTGAAATTCAAGAATTAGGAGGGCCAACTGTATATTTACTGAAGAAAAACAGTGTATACATGGACTCACACAGTTCAATCCTGTGTTGTTCAAGAGCCAACTGTATAAATATAGACACACATATCTGTAAATTATAAGGCACAACTCATTTTACTGAGCTTCACTTTATTGTGCTTCACAGATATTGCATTTTTACAGATTGAAAGTCTGTGGCAACTTGCTTCCAGCAAGTCTATCAGCACCATTTTCCCAAGAGCATTTGCTCACTTCATGTCTCTGTGGCACATTCTGGTAATCCTTGTAATATATCAAACTTTTTCATTATTATTATATTTCTTACAGTGATCTGTGATCAATGATCTTTAATGTTATTACAGTAATCGCTTTGGGCCACTACAGAATGTGCCCATATAAGGCAGTGAACTTAACTGATGATAAACGTTGTGTGTGTTTTGACAGCTCTACTGACCTGCTATTCTCTCTCCCTCTCCTCAGGTCTCCCTATTCCCTGAGACACAAAAATATAGAAATCAGTTCAATTATAACCCTGAAATGATCCCTAAGTGTTCAAATGAAGAGTCACACGTGTCTCTCACTTTAAGTCAAAATCTATAAATAATAAAGCTTAGTGAAGAATGAGTATCAAAAGGCAAGAAAGACTGAAAGTTGGGCCTTTTTCACCAGTTAGCCAAGTTGTGAATGAAAAGGAAAACTTAGAAGCGCTACTCCAGGGAACACATGAATAAGAAAGTAAAATAGCTTTATTACTAATATGGGGTAGGTGTTAGTGGTGTGGATAGATCATACCAGCCACAACATTCCTTCAGTAGCTACAGCTGCCATAGATAGTGAATCCTCTGATGAATCAGAGCAAAACAAATGAAAACCTTCTGGAAATAAGTCACCATTCTAGATGCTATTAAGAACTTTTGCGATTCATGGGAAGAGGTCAAAACATCAATGTTAACAGGAGTTTGGAAGAAGTTGATCTGAACCCTCACAGATGACTTTGAAAGGTTCAAAACTTCAGTGGAGGAAGTAACTGCAGATGTGGTGGAAACAGCAAGAGAACTAGAATTAGAAGTGGAGCCCGAAGATGGAACTAAATTGCTGCAATCTCATAATAAAATTTTAACAGAAGAGGAATTGCTTCTTATGGATGAGCTAAGAAAGTGGTTTCTTAAGATGGAATCTATACCTCATAACAATGCCGTGAAGATTGTTGAAATTACAACAAAAGATTTGGAACATGACATCAACTTAGTTGATAAAGCACAGGTTTGAGAGGACTGACTCCAGTTTTGAAAGAAGTTCTACTGTGGGTAAATTGCTATCAAACAGCACTGTGTGCTACAGAGAAATAGATCATGAAAGGAAGAGTGAATCATTGCAGCAGACTTCATTGTTATCTTATTTTAAGAAATTGCTACAGCCACCCCAACCTTCAGCACTACCACCCTAATCGGTCAGCAGCCATCAACATCAAGGCAAGACACTAGATCCCATATGCCGCAGAGCAACTAAGTCCGTGCACCACAACTACTGAGCCTGCGCTCTAGAGCCCGGGAGCCATAACTACTGAGCCCGCGAGCCACAACTACTGAACCTGCGAGCCACAACTACTGAGCCTGCGCTCTAGAGCCCATGCTCCGCAACAGGAGAAGCCACTGCAATGAGAAGCCCGTGCACCGCAATGAAGAGTAGCCCCCGCTTGCCACAACTAGAGAAAGCCCGTGTGCAGCAATGAAGACCCAACACAGCCAAAGATAAATAAATAAATAATAAATTTTTAAAGAATGCTGTGAATTCGGAACACAATGATAAAAAAAATTATATATATAAAAAAAGGACTATTCAATAGTATTGTGAAAGGGGTCAAGACTAATTGCAGTAAGTGAGAGAGATTGAACTCAACTCTGTTGAAACAAAAGGTGGGAGGTTTTTTAAGGACTGGGTGAGCTGGTAGAAAAATCCTATAGGACAGTAAAGGGAAAGTTGGTCAGTGTGATTAGGCCATCTGTTTGCTAGTTGGCGCTTATCAAAGATAGGCTCCTAACCTCCCCATGGAGACTGGGAGGTAAGGATATCTTTCTCGAAGATTACATTTCAAAGGGATGGTTTCCAGGTCCTTAAGAAAGACATTCTTAGATTGCAACACTGGCAAGAGGCTGTGAGAAGATGTCTAAAATGTATTCAAGCTGAGAACATAAAGGCCATGTTGGAATATAAACAAACAAACAAGTAAACAAACAAATCAAGATTGCATTGATACAATTTATATTTTCATATATTATGCCACCATCATCACTAGTGTACATACTTTCTCCTATCCCTAACCCTTCTAACTTTGTGGATTTTGGTATAATTTATAATTTGGGAACTAATGTTTATATGATACATCTTCTCATGCAATACTTATTTTAATACATTGCTTGGTCTGTCATCACATTTACATTATAAAACTGCAGTCTTTCTAGCTTCAGATACACGATTTAAAATTTAAAGATTTCTGTGTAACTGGAACTAATGGGTAGATTTGTATAAACTCTTCAATATAACTTTTAATAAAAATACAGACAAATATTTCCATGTAAAGCAGAAATGTAAAGCCCTCTTATGGAACTAAGTAACAAACACATGTTTTTATTAGATTGTGAGACAAATAACAGCCCTTAGATTTCATCACTGTAGTGCAATACAAATATACAAATCAGTTTTCATGGGAGAAAGACTGACAACAGATACAAAATTAATAGAAAAGCATTTACATAATAGTAGTATGACCAAACAGTAGATATTCATTTAAAGGGGTGACATCCAGAAATTACAGTTCTTTACACTATAATTATAGTTCTCATCAAGGAAAATGAAATTGCCAAGTACTTTGTGTAAATTCTTACAAATTCATGCTTCTGGGTTTATATCTCTGCCACTGGGGTGTTAAGTGACCCTACACAAGCTAATTAATCTTTCCTCTTTGCCTTGGCCTTTTCATCCATTACATGTGCCTGTAGGGAGATTTGTCAGACTAGCACATAAAATAGTTCCGTCTAAGCATCAAATTTCAAGCCAGAGGAAGAATACAAAATAACAATTATGCCCAACAGCTCTGCTTTCAGGAACACTTTTATTTCTAACACCTGCACTTCACATCAAATTGCAACATTCAGTTGCCTCTGGGACTATCTGGGGAATGAAAGTGTTAATGCCAACTCTCCAGCATTTTGGGATCATAATGTGGACAAAATTGTAATTATTGTTGCAATGTCACTTGAAATAGGCATCCTCCAACAAACTGTCATTAGTTGGGGGTGGGCGGTAGTGTCACCGGATAATATGAGGAATATCACACAGAGGGGGGGAAACCCATAAATAAGGAAGAGCAATTCCCAAAATTGATGGGTATTATTGTGTTTCAAAAAGAAAGGGGGCAAGATATGGTAATGTGTAGGAAAAATAAATACTGGCATGCATAGAAATGGATTGTTATTTTTTCTCAATACTCTCATTTTAGTCTATGTGATGTGACTGCCAGATGTCCAATTATCTTATTGAGACAACCACATAGACAAGGACATGTTGCAGATCCGTGATGATCAGTAGCATATCCACTAACCTTATATGTCCACTTTGCACTTAAAATGTGGTTAATCTGAATTGAGAAGTGGTGTAGATATGAAATACACACCAAATTTGAAGACTTTAAAAGATCTGTCTTTGTCCCTTAGGCTGTTATAACAGAATACCACAGACTGGGTTGCTTATAAACAAGTTAAATTTGTTTTCCACAATTCTGGAGGCAGGATTAGGCATGGATAGATTCAGTGTCTGATGAGAGCCTACTTCCTGGTTCACAGACAGGTTGTCTTCTTGCTGTGTGCCCACATAGGAGGAGGGGTGGGGGATCTCTTTGGGGTCTCTTTTATAAAGGCACTAATCCCATTCACAAGGGCTCCACCCTCATGACCTAATCATTTCCCAAAGATCCCACCTTCAAATACCATCATATAGGTCTCAACATATGAATTTTGAGGGGACACAAACATTCAATCTGTAGGAAGATCTCACTCATAATTTTTTTATATTGACTACCTACTGAAATGCTGTTTTAGACATGGGTTAAAATATTAAAATTAAATGTCTCATTTTACTTTTTAATGTGGTTATTACAAAATTTAAAATATGTTGCCTTCATTGTATTTCTGCTGTATAGTGGTATTATAGAGTAGAGGTGCCTGTGCGTACTGCCTAAATGCTGAAAATAAGAAGCTATGAAAGTGAAAACTTTGCCAACCCCTCAGCACATCAACAGCAGGCAAAAAGTGGAGGCAAGACTGTCCTTTCTTCCCCTCAGCTATCATTGATGAAAATTGTCCATAGATTGAAATATCATGACCAGGAAAAGATCAGCTCTAATATTCCTCCTACTAGCTTAAATTTCTTTTTTTTAAAAAATTGAGATTATAATTGACATATAACATTGTGCAAGTTTAAGGTGTACAGCATGTTGATTTGATACATTTATGTATTGCAATTGCAATATGATTGCCACCTAGCATTAGCTAACACCTCTATCACATCACATAGTTGTCATTTTTTGTGTGATGAGAACATTTTTTTAAAAATATTTATTTATTTATTAGGCTTCGCCAGGTCTTAGTTGCAGCACGCCGGATCTTTGTTGCCACATGCAGGATCTTTTACTTGTGACACGTGGGCTCTTAGTTGCAGCATGCGGGATCTAGTTCCCTGACCAGCAATCGAACCCAGGCCCCCTGCACTGGGAGCGAGGAGTCTTAACCACTGGACCACCAAGGAAGTCCCCAGTCTTGTAGCAACTTTGGAATATATAATACAGTGTGGTTGACTATAACCACTACGCTGTGCATTAGATGTCTAGAACTTACTCATCTTCTAACTGCAAGTTTGAAGCCTTTGACCAACATCTTTCAATTCCCCCACCCCTCAGCCCCGGTATCCACCATTCTATCCTGTTTCCATGAGTTAGGCTTTTTTAGAGTCCACATATAGGTAATATCATACAGTATTTACCTTTCTCTGTCTGACATATCTCACTTAGCATAACGCCCTCAAGGTCCACCTATGTAGTCACAAATGACAGGATTTCCTTCTTTCTCATGGCTGAATTATATATATATATATATATATATATATGTATATACATATATATATACACTTTTCATAAAACTTGGCTAGAAAATTCAGTCTTCATCTTTTCCTCTCATTCACCTTTTCTCTAATATTTTTCTTTTGAAACTGCTAAATGTTTCTCAATACTTTTCCACGGCCAACCAGATAATTTCCAGCATTGTTGATCTTTTTTAACCTGGTCCCAGCTGACTTTCCAAATATTCATATATTATATCATTTTTCTACAGTTTTCAGCTATTCACTTTAATGCATGCTATTTTGTATTTTTCTATAAATCAGTTCACATTGCATTTTTCCCCCTAGGAATCTCTCATACTGCTCTCTGACTAGTCAGTTGAATGGTAGAAAAAAAAATGTTCATATCCCAACCCATACAACCTGTAAATGTAATTTTATTTGGAAAGAAAGGGTCTTTGCAGATGTAATTAATTTAAGAATCTTGAGATGAGATCATCCTGGGTGGACCCTATGGCCAATGACAATGACCTTATAAGAGACAGAAGAGGAGAAGCTAGAGATTAGGGGAGAAGGCCATGTGAAGACAGGCAGAGATTGGATTTATGCAGCCACAAGCCAAAGAAAATCTGGAAAGACCAGAAGTTGGAAGCAAAAAAATATTCTTCCTTAGAGCCTTCAGAAGAAGTGTGGTCCAACCAATACCTTGACGTTGGACTTCTGTCCTCCAGAACCATAAAAGAAAAAATTTCTGGTTTTTAAACAACAAATGTTGTGGGAGTTTGTTATAGCAGCCATAGAAAACTAATACACTGACCAAATTACCAGATTCTATTCATATTGCCAATAAAGTATTCTCATCCTCAAAAAGTAATCCTATACCCTTCCATAGTATTTTTTACGTATTTCTTGTCATATCTATTATTTTCTACTATATATAGTACATATTCACTAATCTTCCATATTTTACTTCCTAGAATGTTTGTGCATTGAGGAAAGTGATACTTTATACATATCTTTGTTCCCACAGTACCTACCACAGTGCCTCATATATGATGTAAAAATGCTAATAAATATTTTGCAAACAAATATTTTGTAGACAAAATTTTAAAATCTGTTTTGAAAAATTATCTGATTCTTCTAAGTCCTTAGTGTTTCAACAGGAAGTGCAGTGGTTTTTATTTTAATATAAAGAATACCTCTGCAACGCAACACTGAAATATATATTATATATATTTCACCTCTCTCTCTCTCTCTGTGTATGATATATATATATATATATATATATATATATATATATATATATATCCTCAAGATACAGTGCATGGAAAAATTTATTTGATTATTTGTTCTTTTTTAATGGAATACTTCAGTGGGAATCTTTTTTTCTTAATCTTGGTTCTGTATAACAATGATCTCAAAGCTAGCAAGGGCGTGGAATTAAAACATATCTTGAAATATAATCATAATTTTTAAGCACATTCTATCTGAAATATGAGCTGTTGAAACAACCTTTGTGTTAAGAAAGTAAACTGTGTAATTTAGGTGAGGTAACTTTTTGTAAGACTATTTAAAGGAAAGGTGTAGGTTGTATTTTCTTTTAATAATATTATATACTGCTATCCTTTTGCAAAGCTGCATAAGTAGAACTTCTCTTATGAAATATGTTTTTGGAGAGAATAATTGCTAAGAGAAGACTGGTGACAACATAATTATATAATGTATCAGACAACGTCTTAGTAAATGTTTATATAATAGCTGACTGCTGCAATAAGAATACACAAAATGAAAACAGAACTCTCACCTCACTTTAAAAAATAAATGTCAACGTATTTGAGTGGAAG
Source organism: Delphinapterus leucas (assembly GCF_059928025.1). Lineage (NCBI taxonomy): Eukaryota > Metazoa > Chordata > Mammalia > Artiodactyla > Monodontidae > Delphinapterus > Delphinapterus leucas. The sequence goes on from NC_143145.1 coordinate 23,413,021, forward strand.
TTCAGTAATTTCAGGTTATATAACTTAACATAGTATCTGTACAAAGTGGAAGCTACCATTTTCATTAATATAGATCTTCCCCCCCCAAAAAAAGTGTGTCTTGATCTTATCCTCATAGTAAATATATTATCTCACTGAAGTTCCTACACAATCCCTCCACCTCAGGGAATTAAATGTTATTCAAGAAATACTGGTACTAGAGTTAAAAAATAAATAAATGAAAGAAATTAAATTGTCAAACATTTACCTTTATTCAATTAACATACTGTATTGAGTATCTGGTGGCATACAGTAGGGTCCTTCATAAACGCTTATCAAATAAATCAATCTTGCATGCGATAGTTTCTTTTTTTACAATTAATTTTAATTTTAGAAGACAAAGCTCAATGTTTCTTTTTTTTTGAAATTGTAAGACATTTTTATAAAATAAATTTGCCAGCACATTACTCTTGTAATAATTACCTAGTATTTGAGTAACTACATGTTTTTTGGTATACTTCAATAGCACAAATATATTATTGTTAATTATCTGCATTAATGGTCCACCTTCTTTCCTTATGTCACAAAGGAAGGTTTGCTTTTATGTTTTCTGGTTTTCTCTCCTTCCACTTGAAGAGGATTATCACCCCGTTATTGAGTCCCAACTCACCTGTATACATAGTTGTTCCCTACTTATAACGCAATTTCTATGTCTTTACATAGGTTGAAGTCTATTCTATATTCTTAAACCTCCCTTAACTTAACATCCTATTCTGGGAATTCCCTGGTGGCGCAGTGGTTGAGAATCTGCCTGCCAATGCAGGGGACACGGGTTTGAGCCTGGTCCAGGAAGATCCCACATGCCACGGAGCAACGAAGCCCGTGAGCCACAACTACTGAGCCTGTGCTCTAGAGCCTGTGAACTACAACTACTGAGCCTGCATGCCACAACTACTGGAGCCCACGCACCTAGAGCCCGTGCTCTGCAACAAGAGAAGACACTGCAATGAGAAGCCCGCACACCACGACGAAGAATAACCCCGTCACCACAACTAGAGAAAGCCCGCATGCAGCAACGAAGACCCAACACAGCCAAAAATAAATAAATAAATTGATTAACAAAAACAAAAAAACATTCTATTCTGGTTACCACTCTTTGTTACAGTCCATTCCACTTTAACTCATTTCTATTTTTCCCATGGTCTTTACAGATAAGAGCCTCAAGGGTATGGAACAGTTTGATAGTAATTCCTCTTCTTGAAGATTCACATGCAATGTCAGTTGTGTAAATTAGCACCCCACTGCTACATGTGTCTGAGGCCTGTGATTTCAGTTTCTCACTGGTGAATTATTTATTTTCAAGTCATTGTCTTGAAATGTTTTCAAGCTCCCTCTCTCTCACTAGGGTTTGTGGATAGAATTTTACTTGCTCTCTTTTAATGAAGGCACAACCTCTCAAGACTCTTTGTTTTCTTCAGGGAGATTAGCTCCAGCTCCTTATACTACATAGCCTACTCCCTCAAATCTCCTGGAATGACTCAAAACCTCAAAGCTCCATGCTCCAACCTGGGCTGGTTGTTCTGCATTCTGTTTCAAATTTGCTATTTTTGGATTTTTATTCTTATCCCCTTGAGACACCTATTCACTTATCTCTTGTGGATCCTCTATCGCCTGGCTCTTGTTTTTTTTGGGGGGGGGTTACTCTTATTTTAGTGCTGCACATTCTTCACTAACTCCCTTAGAAAGGAATAAAAGGTGAATAAAAAGTGAATTTTTGAGACCTTGGACACCTAGCAATATCCTTATACAATATGAATATTTTATGGAATAGTTGTCTTGGGATAAAATGTTGGATTGGATAGTTCCCTATAAATGTTTAAGGCTTTTCTCAATTTCTACTTTAGATGTGGTTATAGAAGATTCTTATACCATTCTTATTTGTGAACTTTTATTATTGTCTCCCTTCCCTTCCCTTCTTGTAAGCTTTAAGATCCTTTATTCATAATATTTGGAACACTTTGTGTCTTGGTATGAAGGGTTTTTAAGTGTTGGGCTGGTTAATGGTGAGTTGATCCTTTCAGTTTAGAAAATGATGATTTTTGGTTATGGTAACTTTTTTGTATTATTTATTTCATTAAATATTTTAAGGAACTACTTTCTTGCAGAGTGTTTTGGATAGTTTGAACTACATGAGAGAATAAAACAGGGGAAATCAGTTCCTTCATGTAGTTTATATTCTTACGAAGGTAGACAGATTTTTTTTTTTTTTAAGTACATTTCAAAGAATGGTAGAAGGTGATCAATGGCAAAGGAAAAAAATAGAACAGGGTAAAGGAGATTGAGAGATCTTGGGTAGCAGAAGCAGATTGCAATTTTCAATAGGGTAGTTAAGATGGGTTGTCCTGGGAAAGAGAAATTTGACTAAAAGATATGAAAGAGGTGAGTGAGAAAGTTATTTGATTATCTGGGTGAAAAGATTTCCAGGAAGAGGAAACAGTCACCATAAGACCCCATGTGGGACCATGTTACATTGTTCAATGGGATAACTGTGATATAAGCAATACTTAAGAGGGAAATTTTAAAAAAAGAGGGAAATTAAAGGGAAGTGATCAAGTGGGCAGATAGTATGCACACTAATAATAACTGTGCAAGGAAAATAGGCATAATCTGAAATGTTCCAGGGGAAATCAGGAAATATGTTCACTTTAATTGTATGTAATTTTAATAAATTTCATGTTACTTTGAATGAACTGGGGTCACAGTCTTTCTTTAAGAAGATGAGTGACAGGATCTGATTTAATTTTGAAACGGATGATCACTGTTGCTGTGTTGAGCCCATATGGAAGAATATTAAAGGTGACAACAAGGAGACAAGTTAGCGATCCACCGCAGTACTTTAGGTGAGAAAAGACTGTGGCTCTTACCAGGGTGATGGCAGTGGAGGTGCTGAAAAGTAATTGACTTCTAAATATATTTTAAAGCTGTAAGTGCAGTTTATCCTGCTAGATAGGTGAAGGCAATGAGTAGGCAGTTAACTGGGATTCTGGTTTTTCCATGTGAGTATGAGGAAACACAGAAGGAGCAAGAGAGCTAAGGATGCATTCAAGGAAATTATCATAGTTAACTACTGAACTGGCTAAAGAGGGAAGAAAGACACTAAGGGGGCATACAACATTGAAAGGTGAAAGTATAATGGGGTAAGATCCTGAAGGATTTTATAGATTATCAGAGTTGGACTGACAACTAGAGGAAGTAAGCCAGATGATAAACAAACAAGCAAACATATGAAAATTGGATTAAAAAAATTGCTGAGTTGCCATTATTGGTAATGACAAGGTTTAGGACAGTGTGACACTGGCGGTGAATGGGTGAGACTGAATCACGAGAAAGAAGTTAAGGAACTGAGAGGCTAGGATTTTAGCAGAATCATCTCACCTGTACTGAAATAACTAATAATTAAGACAAAAGTAGGGTTGGAGAAAATTACAAAAAGGCAGGTGCTAACTTAGTTTGGAAGTAAGAGGAAATGGCTTGAAAGTCACTGAATGAGTTGTTTTTTGTTGTTGTTGCTGTTTTTAGTGACATAATTTGATCACATGAGATTCAATGCTGGGGACTTTTCTGGAGAAGGAAATACAAATGACTAGAATCAACAATGAGCCCAGCTGCCTTGAGGGCATTTATCAAACTTGGTGAATTTAAGTATCACTTTTCATGGCCTTGTGGAGCTTGGGGAACCAAAGGTAACGGAAGAACCAATTCATGGAAGGAAGGCTAAAGGGTAAACTTGTATAAGGGTAGACTCAATAATATTGCTCTGAAAAATAAAATGAGCTAGTAATATACTTATACATCTTTCACCATCCCCATACATTTCCCCTTCACTGTCACTCAGCACAAGGGCAAAATAAATTCCCCCCTGTGAATTTGTAAAGTTATCAAGAAGATCTGAAGACAAAACTCATAATACTTGTATAGCTTAATTATTTTTTATTTTGTTTTGTTTAAGGTGGCGGCCCCTTTTTTATGTTGTTTTTTCAACACATGTTATAGGTTCTGTCATCAAATGTGAATGGTGACCTGCATACAATCATGGTACATCAGTTTTTAGAGTCATTAGAAGTTAGAAATTATCTATTATTCTACTGATAAGAAGATCAAGGTGTAGAAATGCAAAATAGTTATGGAATTTTGAACTGCTGGTAACCGTACTGTGAATATTATTCGTTTAAGCTACATATTCTTACTTCCTGTAGAAAGCAGAATTTTTTTTTTGTTTGGTCATGCTGTATGGCTTGTGGGATCTTAGTTCCCCGACCAGGGCCTGAACCCATGCCTCAGCAGTGAAAGCACAGAATCCTAACCACTGGACCGCCATGGAATTCCCAAAAGCAGAATTTCGAATTCAAAGTTTATCAATTCAATTTCTAACACAATTATTTACTAGCTTTGTGACCTTATATAAGTTAATTAACATCTCTGAGCACTGGTTTCTTCCTGTGAATACTACTAGCTAGTATGCAATTCTGTATTAGGAGAAAATACATAATATATGTGAAAGCTTTATTAGAAGCTAATAAATATTTTTAGCATTATATTATTACCAGCAACCAAAATTAAAGCAAAATATTTCAATTTATAAACATTCATAAAGCGAGTTTCCTTAAAACACTGAATCACTATGCGAGTTGGGAAATGAATTTCAGCATTTTCCTTTTAATTTCATTCAGAGAAGGCTATCTTTGAAACATATAGCTATGAACTCCAGAAAGTACTTTTCCAAAGTCAGCATAGACACAAATTAGAACACATGATATAATTAAAAAGGAAAGCACAATGCTGTTACATCAGAAGCGGAGTATGAACAAGAAAAGAAGTATGGATGTCATTTCCTAATGGGAAGCAGGAGGAAACAGCTTTAAAAAATTCAGAAAAAAATGAAGACATTGAAAGCGCACTCAGCTTGCAACATCATCAGAGCAGTTTAAAAATTTTTTATGTTACTATTATGAACCAGCAGAGGAGTCACCAAGAAGTGCTTGCAGGATTTAATGACAATATTTTCCACAGTGCACGTTTGAAAAACATACATTTCCCAATTTCTAGAATTTAAACTTATCTGTGCAACAATTAATAGGAAGAGAACTAACCAGAGTACCTTTCATGATACTTAGATTTTTTACCACTACCTTTGTAAGTGGGAGGACTGGTAGTAAGTACTCCAGTAAACAGTATTTATATAATTTTATGTGCAGTTGTGGATAAATATGTAAATGTACTAGTTAGCTTTTGCTGGATAATAAAGTATTTCAAAATGGAGTGGCTTTAAACAACTATCTGTTATATCACAAGTTTCTGTTGCTCAGGAATTCAGCCACATCTTGGCTGGGTTCTCTGGTTCAGGGTTCCTTAAAAGACTGCAATCAAGGTAATGGCCAGAGCTGTGATCTCAATTCAAGGCTCAACAGAGTTGGAAGACTTGGAAGCAGGGAAGGATCAGCTTTCCAGCTCAGTCATTGTCATTGGCAGGATGCATTTCCTCAGGGGTAGTTGAATCGAGGGACTCAGTTTCTCATTGGCTGTTTGCTAGAGGCCACCCTCAGTTCCTTGACACATGGCCTCTCTACAGGGCAGTTCACAATAAGGAAGCTGGCTTCAGTCAAGGAAGCGAGAGAGCAGAGAAGATGCGCAAGGAAGAAGCCAGTCTTTTCATTGCCTGATCTGCGAGATTTTCACCATAGTCTACTCATTAGAAGTAAGTCCCTAGGTCCAGCCCACACTCAGGAGCATGGATTATGTATAACCCTAGAATACTAGAAGGTGAGGGTCACGGAGAGCTTTCCTAGAAGCTGACTGCCACAACAGACCATACATAGATACATACATATACCTAAATACACATACACAAGAATATACAAATAGAAATATATGTTCATGTTAAATACTTAGTAACCTATACGTTTTATTTATTTATTTATTTTTGGCTGTGTTGGGCCTTCATTGCTTCGTGTGGGCTTTCTCTAGTTGCTGCGAGCAGGGGCTACTCTGTTTTTTTTTTTGCGGTACGCGGGCCTCTCACTGCTGTGGCCTCTCCAGCTGTGGAGCACAGGCTCCGGACGCGCAGGCTCAGCGGCCATGGCTCACGGGCCCAGCCGCTCTGCGGCATGTGGGATCTTCCCGGACTGGGGCACGAACCCGTGTCCCCTGCATTGGCAGGCGGACTCTCAACCACTGCGCCACCAGGGAAGCCCGGGGGCTACTCTTCATTGCGGTGCACAAGCTTCTCATTGCAGTAACTTCTCTTGTTGCTGAACATGGGCTCTAGGAGCGCAGGCTTCAGTAGTTGTGGCTCACAGGCTCTAGAGTACAGGCTCCGTAGCTGTGGTGCACGCGTTTAGTGGCTCCATGGTACATTTTAAAATTTAGGTTTATTTCTTCTAAATTAATCTGTTTGGTTGCATTTAAAATGTTCAAATTTAGATATTGTCAAATACTGCTAGAGTGTTCTTGAAAATTTATATTTCCTAATTTCACTTTTAATCAGGGATATAATGCCTAAAATTTGTAGAGAAAATGAAGAGTAATGCTTATTTCCAGAATAGTGGCTAGACAAAGTGTAACCTAATTTTGCTTGGCTAGAGATTGTATCTTTGATACATTTATTTCAACTATTTATGTTTTTCTGAAAAGATTATTCCATTTTTTCAAATACTTTAACAAAGCATTTTTAAAACATTAATTTCTTTACATATTCTCCAAGCATTATTTCCAAGTTATGCGGCTCTAGTAATGTGCTTAGTGACAACTAATTAATTTCTAAACAAGTATGTGTAGAACTCCTTTCTTCATATGAATATGAAAATAAGGAAAAAGAGTAATAAGTTAAGGTTAAATTATTATCAAAGGGAATAGAGGAAAAAATTAACAAACTGAATATATTGGCTATCTTACAACAAAAAGAAGTCTAAGATAAACATTACTATGATTAATATATTTCAAAGAAATCATATAGTCATATTTTAGCATTAAAAATAGCTTACTGCCATTGAATGTTGAATAATCATCTCATATTCCTCTGAGGGAATTCTAATAGCAAAGGTATCTTATATTTCTTCTACTAAGGGAATTCATGTTTTCTGGCTCATGGCTAATGCTATCCATAATAAGAGCAAGTTTCAAATGAATGTCAAGTTTGCTACATTTACAGAGGCACTTTGGAAGACCAAGCTAGAGAGGCTAATATCAGTTCATTTTGAGCAATTCTCTTTTGGGCTCTGATAAGTCAACTATTAAATAAAGTAATTATTCAAAAGCTGAGGTGAAATTCAAAATGCCACATTTAATGAGCAGTATTGCACTGTCAGTCATCAATGAGAATAAAGTTAACTCCATATAGCCAAGAGACTGTTTCAATGACAGCCTAGGATAACAGAGCAGTCTACAGCAGTTATAGGTGCTCTACAAATTACTTTCAATCAATGACTGCATGAACATGTTACTTTTCACAGTGTTATTCTATGGAATTGTATTGTGGTAGAGAAAAACGTTTGAAAAAATAAAATTTAACTTAGAGATAAAAGTTGATAAACATGATAAATATACATAGCCATATTTTTATAATAGATACAGCACATACTAAAAGTAATTTAAAAATATCACTTAGGATATGGAACTTGAGAAACACAATATACAGTTTAGTCTGTATTGTGACTAAACAATGATAGTTTAGTCACTCTCATTGTTTCAAGGAGAGTGCTTTTTTATTTACTGTTACTTATTTACTAAAATTTTTAGAGATGTAAGTCATCATCACAACTAAATCTAGAGACTTAACAGCACAATCATTTTAGCCCCTGATTTACTGTTTTCAATCAGATTGCCGCATGTGGCAAAGACATGGGGGAAGAAGTATTTTATACAAAAGTGTACAGAATAATACAAAAAATATAATAATTCTGAAAGGCACATCATGAAATTTCTGGGAAAAAACACTCTCCAGGCAAAAGGAAAGTTGAGAGCAAAGCCTTTGAGTATGGAGTGTGTTTGGTAGACTCAAAGATCAGCAAGGAGCTTAGCATGACTGAACTGGGAGAGAAGACGAGATAGAACAAGAAGGAGGAGAAGTAAAGAGGCTCAGACCAAGCACGGTCTCAGAAGCCATTGGAAGATACGGGCTTATATCATAATTGCTCAACCTTACTTCTATCAGCGAAATTAAAGTTAAAACCAAAACAAATATTATTTCATGCCACTAGAGTAGAAAAAATGGTTCACAATTATAAACGTTGGTGAGGAGGTGAACGAAGACCAATTGCTGCTGGTAAAATTCTAAATTCTAGAGCAATCTTGGAAAGAAATTCATTTACCCGTGACCCAGTAATTGCATTTCTAAATTTATAGAGAAACACTTTTATATGTGCTCCAGGAGAAATACACAGGAGGATGTTCACGATGGTATTATTTACTGTATCAAAAATTGGAAACAACCCAAAGGACTTGCAAGTCACACAATAAAATGCTGTACAGCAGAGAAAATAAATGAACTAAAGCTGTGGGAAAGACAAATTTTGAATCTATAATATTAAATAACGTTGCAGGAGACTATATTCAGAATAATATCATTTAAAAATGTTTACAACAGGATGAACATTTACCTTGTTTATGGAAATATAAATATGGAATAAAGGATAAGAAATGACAATCACCAATCTCTTGATAATAATAACCTATTGGGAGATGTCAGGGGGATGAAATGGGGGAGGAGCAAATAAAAATATGTAGTTATCGTTACTGTTCTAGTTCCAAAAGTGAGTATTTAGTTCATCAGTATTGCAAAAGTTTGTTATATATATCAAATATTGTTAAGTAGATAACTTAAATATAAGTAATAACACAAGCATAATAAAATTTATGTAATGTCAAATGGTTCAATTATATCATATTACTGTAGATTCAGATTTAACATTTTACTAAACCATGCTATTAGTTTCCTGTGGCTTTTGTAACATATTACTACAACCTCAATGGCTTAAAACAACATAAATTTATTCTCACAATTGTGCAAGCTGGAAATCCTAAATCTGGCAGGGCCTCACTCTCACTGGAGGTCTAGGGGAGAATCTATTCTTGGCTTCTTCCAGTTTCTGGTGGCTGCAGAAGCTGGGCTTTCCTTGGCATGTGGCTGCATCATTCCAATCTCTGCCTTTGTCTGCATATTGCTTTCTCCTCTATGTGTTTTCTCCTCTTCTTTCTATCTCCAGTCCCCCGTCTTTTTATTATAAGGACATTTGTGATTGGATTTAAAGCTCACCTTAATAATCCAGGATTATGTCCTCATTTCAAAATCCTTAATTTAATCACATCTGCAAAGACCCTTTTTCCAAATAAGAGTAACAATCACAAGCTCCAGGGATTTGATTTGCATGTCTTTTGTGGGGACATTTTTCATCTTACCACACATAATTATGATATTCAGTGATTATTACCCACTATTAAATCAGTTTAACAAATTGAGACTAAGGCTTTTATAGTTCATTAAAAATACATTCCTTAAATGTACTGTATAGGTTAGGCAAATTTTATAAATTTTATAACTGTGTAAAGATCCACTAGATGGTATATCTACCTACTACTCTGAAATCCTGCACATCCATTTCATAAATCATACAGCTTAAAAGTATCTCAGTTACTGGAGGTCAGTTACTGTCTTTCCTTGCCTTTGGGCACAGCCACATTAAACTAGCAGGGAAGAGGTATCTATTCCGTTCTTAAAGGTTTCTAGCAAAAAGGATTATATAACCTCTCCCAGCAACACATTTTGACATTTCAAGCACTGAATATTTAAAATCTAACTTTTACGTTCCAGAGACATGGGAAATAGTAAAACCTTTACAACTTGCACATTTACTGAAACGTTCTAGCAGTTGATGCAGTGGACAGCAAATATGAGGCAAATAAGAAAAACTAGAACGATGAACAGATTTCATTTCTATATTATCACTGATACTATGAAACTCAGATACAGTTTGGCACAGGGATAAATTATGATCTTGATTTTTTTAGTCTTTTGAGAAAAAATGAGTTTTCCTTTAAAAAAAAAAAACAACTTTAGCTTGAGGTGACTGAAAAATATATGAAGAAAATCTTTCAGGTTCATCTTACTCCTGCAAATTTTTCTCTCTAATGCAGAGTAGAGGGAATGATGCTGGGGTAAAGCAAGGACCAAAAGCAAATACGGAAATGAAAATTAAGCACAAAACAATCTGGTTGTTCTAACTCTTAAACTACACAGAAAGTTTGATAATTTCACTGGATAAGATATAAATTGAGGATAGATATCTTATGTTAAAAACCTCTGATATTTTATGGAAGGGAAGAGATTTAATCCAGATGGAATTAGCAAAGCAACCTTGCTCACGAAGTATTTTATCTCCTTTACATTCTCAGGTACATTTTTACTGACATCATTTCCAAGGATACATGGTTTAAACAACATTCCACATTTTACCAAGGCAAGGATAGCATGTGATTCATTGTCTTTGGAAATCAGTGATTTTGTAAGTAACCGCTTTGCTATGTTATTTCAGAGACTGTGCAGGGTGTGGTATGGCTATTCCACCCTCAGAATAAAAAGCAGAAAAGGAATATTCTAGGTGGATCTGGGCCACCACCTAAGTGTGGTAAAAGTGGAAAAACAGCTTTTCTACATTTCTGTACCCTTGAGATTCCAACACTTAATATAAATATGGTAATACAATCTACTTATCTGTAAAGCCAGGACATAAAACTCTCTTAAAAGTTTTTCTGGGAACTTTCTTTTGACTAAGAATTGAGTTGAATCCCAAATGGTTCTCGATTATTAGGGTAAATTATCTAGCATTTCTTGTATATTTCCTGCTTACAATCACTGTATTTAATGCAACGTAATTCAACTCTCTTGACTCTTTAAAAATGATCATGGTTTGGCAATGTGCCTAATCTTTGGTGAAACTGCTTAATCACTGTAAAGAATGGTGTACAGGTAGCATGCATAATTATCCCTCAGGAATCATTAGCATATGATAAATTTAAGATTTAGTCAAATGTATGTACTGTATAGAGTCTGAGATAAGACACTACTGCTTGGAAAAATGATGTCAAACCAAGGAACTGCAGCAATCTAGAAGCTGCTAGAAAAAAACTGACCTGCAGAAAATGAATCAGGAATGGAGGGAGCATCTTAAAATGTGGGCATTCTGGTAAAGGTCACACTGCATTTTGATCTCCTTGAATCTATTTCAAGATGCAGAAAAATATCTCAAGAGGGTTGAATAGTATGTGATTTTTACTAAGCAGTTTCTTTCCTAATACAGAATTGTTAGGTGAGTATAACTGTTTCATTCTTCAACCTTGAATTTATAAGAACTGACAATTTGTTCTTTGCGAGAAGTTTTGTCTTTTCTACTTGTCTCTTTGAGGGTTTCATGAGCTGAAGTATACCAGAGAAGGGAAATTTTCTTCAATCAGGTAATGGTGAATAATGTCTTATAGATTAGTCTGGATGTGGAGGGATAGGAAAGGAGAGGAGGGTAACAAACTGTGAACAATGGAATAGCTTTTTTCATGATAATGATCTTAGGAAAAATGTACATTTCTACCTTAATGTTAGGTATAGATGAAAATGTTTTGAATTGCAAAAATAAAAGACATGCAGTCAATTCTTCAGTTGCAAAGTTTTTGCTTTAAAAGTTATTCTGTAAATTGTTAGTTTAGCATAACAGAGTATTTTAAATCATGGCAAATTTCCCAACAAAATAGGAAAACTTAAAATTTTAAGTGGGGAAAAAAATGTTATTACTTATAAAGTCTCTGAATACAGAAAACAATCCAGGACAAATCTCTATCCATTGTTCACTTTTTAATATCTTTTTAAATCCTTTACCTTGAGAACCCAAAGGATTGGCCAGCCTGTTTCCCTTTTACTTTCCTTATTATGTTTGACCAGGGATGTTTTCTGATATAGGGTGAGTAGATAGAACTGGAATAGTAAACACAGGCAATGCGACTTAGACATTTACATGGAGGGAGCAGCATTTGGGGAAATGACAACAAGCGACCATGAGGGTTTTCTAGTCCATCATCACTTTCCTTCAAACACCACCACTCTGCACTCGACATTACAATTTTGGGTCATTTTTTAATGTTGTTTTGCAAGCACTGGTATCTTAGCAGAAAAAAGGGGAAAATTAAAGAAAACCCTAAATGGTGTTTATGGGGAATAAGCAAAATGTGTGTAGATCCTTGATTAACTGCTCACTCTGCTTGGGAAGTCATTTCTCAGAGCCACTGATGTGCAAGGACTATTTGGTTGGAGCCAAACTACACAAATACACTGCAAGCAGTTCATGGTCTTGAATGCCAACTCATTGGTCCAAAATAAATTGCTTTGTATACAAAATGTTAGTGGAAAGAATGATAATAAATCATGTAAACATATGATTTTTCAAATTTTAATATAGATTGTGATTTCTTTTCAAAATGAATGGAAACTTTGTTTTGAGTCATTTTGATAGACTATCAGAGAAAATTATACTATAATGACATTTAAATGCAGGTAATATTGAATAAAATATTCGTTACCACTAGGAGAATAGATGTTGTTCACATGTCAGGATCATGTAATGAGGATCCAGGAATGATTGATACAAAGAATGAGCTACTTAACAAATTGAGGGAAAACTGATACTATAGGAAGAATGTTTATCACTTAGGGCAGCCTCACAAAATGATGAAAGTGACTTCACAAATGGTAAAAGTATAAGAAGGAAATATTTAAGGGGTCAAACTAATTATTTTATATGCAGTCTTGGTTCCATGACTCAAATATATAAATTACTGAACATACACTGATGTCATTTGAGTAATGCAAATGTCTCAGTACAGGTTCTAGAATTGTTATGTTTTGCAATCATGGCAATTCACATGTTGAAATTATTTTCACTTCAGTGTGTTATTTTATTAAGGGTTGTCTTAAGAAATAAAATTCATCAAAGAAGGGAGGTGAAATGACAGATATGTCAGTCAGCTTGATCCCTTACCTAAGTTAGAGGTTAGGATTTGGCTAATTGCCTTTTCCTACAACCTATGAAATAGAGAGTATAAATACAGAACTTTTATAAAGTTCATTAATTGAACACTTAAGATTTCATTTTAGTGCTCCTTCTACTTGGTCATTTTCTGGAGAACTGAGGTTCTAGGGATGAATCAAGGACTGCAGCGTTGTGTTAGTAGGTTCTAACTAACCTGGGGGGGGCAATGGAATTAGATTTATTCAGATAGAAAATATTTTAAATACGCATGCAATGCTTACAAAAAATATACGAAATGAAACATTAGGCTAACCACCTAGACTTTAGGAAGAAACTGCTTCTGCGATGGATCTTTGCTTACCTCTTTTGATCACCAAAAATAAGGTATGGTCAAGAAAACCCAGGGGAAAGAGAGCCTACTTTTAATTTAAGCTTTAAGCCAGAAGAATGAAAGGATCTTATGTAGCTGATATGTGGAGTAAATTAGCTCAGTAGGTCTAGGGGTTTCTGCAATGGAGATGGGGCTGAAGACTTACAAATATATGAAGTGTTTTTTTTTTTTTTCCCAGCATCACCTCTTTGCATTTTTCTTCTTAAGGAACAGGGGCAGTAGATGCCTGAACAAGGTCTTTTAATATTCTCAAAACTAAAGGATACACAGAAAAAGAAAGGACTTTTTTTACATGACATATTATGGGAATATCTCCAATAATAAGGTTGAAATAATGCTAAGCCATGAACTTCTTGACAGTTATTCTACTTAGGTACTGCATTGTTCTAAATGCTAAGGCAAAGTTCACCTAACAGAGGAAAAGAATAACCAGTTCAAAATTTAAAAGTGAATAGCAAGCAAAAATAGCAAAAAATATTCATCTTCTTCAGGGAAAACAGTCAATTTGAAGGTAAGCAGACAGTATCATTGAGGTGAGAAGGTTGCAAATTCTTTTGAAAATATCTAAGAATACTTTCTGTTCACATTTCTCAAAAAAGTACTTAAAGTTTTGTTTTCTAGATTTAAAATTTAATGGCTTACCCTGAAGAAAATGTCTTGACACTTCTGGAGATCTGAGAGACAGATATGATCAATGAGAAAAATTTGATGATTTTACCAGAGACACTTTGGAATCTTCTATTCATGTCTAACAACATTTTGCCAAAGTTTTTCCTTTAAAAAGTAAGCAAACTAGGCAAACAGAACAGTAATTCAGTGAATTCTAAGTCAGTTATAAAATTATATAGAATGGAATGCTAAAACAAGACCATTCAAATGAAAAAAAAAATCACACAGAACTTCCTTAGCAAGAGCCAGATTGGCCATGGAAGTTGGAATAGAGAAATGATAGCTCCTTGGACCAAACTATTGTCATGCAGATGAAATATGCAAACAACAGAAGAGAAAATTAATGGACAAAACTGGAGAAAATATTTAACATTATTACTACAAAGCCTAATAAAGACTTCCATGATTAAAGTAATAACCATTCATTCTGTAGTGGCATGTTGCAGGTGATACTTTATTGTATGAAAATTGATAAAATTTTAGCAATGCAAATATTTATATATAAAATAAACTTAAACATTTATTTTTTAAGTAAAAAATGTCTTTAGAAAGTAATATTCCCTAAACTAGCTTGTACTTCAGATCTATCATTTTTTAAAAAGTAACTATTCTGAGGTTCCACTACAGGTCTGATGACTCAAAATTTCCTTGGGTGAAAATCTGATTTTAAGTCTGTGATTTAAAACCAAACAACCAGCAAACAAATAATAACAAAAACTCTCCAGGGACCAATGTTCTTAAGCTCATTTCTTCTGTAGTTCTTTATTTCTCCATGTCTTCTAGGTTTTATATCTGTATATAGTTAGATTGCCATAGTTTCTTGAAATATCTTGCTGTGCCTCTGATAAATTTTCTTTCACAATGCTAGAAACTTAATATTATATCCTCTCAGACACTGTACCTACTGCTATCCAAGTGAAAATAAAACAAGAAAACAAAAACCTAAAACTAACTACAGATAATTTGTTGTTACACTTTTTCAAGGTATCTTTCTTTCGTGAAAAATAAAGGGTCAAGAGTGAAGTTGCCATAGAATGTGCTTTAGAAATATTTCAAGTCCTTCAGGAAGGTACTGTTTAATTAATCAATTATTTTTTTTTATTCTACAAGATCTACGGAACTCCTGAACTATGGCAGGTGCCAGGGTATGCGTTGGGTATAAGCCACATAATACTCCCTTCTCCCATGGAGTTTTCATTGCAGCTCAGTGGGTGGGTGGGTGTATTTTTGTATGGAGATGAGTTCAGGCTTCTTTACAAATCTTAAGAATGCCACTGGTGTTGTTTTTTTGGTTTTTATTTTCCTAAACCTGAGGCTGACTGAAGAAGCAGTATGTAGCCAGCAGTATCTGTAACATAAATTAGTCATAAGGTCTGTGATTTGACAGATAGCAAAAGCAGATCACATCAGTGTTTGCTAGTTTGTGTCACAGTTGGCAGTATTCTGACTCCAGAGCAAGCAAAAACTCTCACAACTTCAGACCAGTGTTCCCTATCTAGCAGATGTTTTCTGGCAGTTATAATGTGATGTAACTTCCAGTGTATACACATATGCACTTGAATATATACATACTATAGTGTGTGTGTGTGTGTGTAAAAATCTCTTCTGTCCGATTTGCTGCTTCTTTTCCATACTTAAGTGGGCTTTTTGTTTTGTTTTGTTTTTCACTTTCCTCATGATAATTTCAGTGGACAAAAATGCTGCTGCATCGGATTGACATGTCTGTCTATAGGGGTGATGCTAGGCCACTGGAGAAATATAATTAAGGAGGCAACATGATCGGGTGTGCGTTTTGGGAATCACTTTGGCAGCAATATGAAGGATGGAGTAGAGGCGTATGGGATAAAAGTCAGGGAAACATTTAGTCTCTATTTGATTGTCCAAGTGAGAAATAACACAAATCTGTGGAGCTGGAGAGAATGTTTCTCAAGATATTTTTATGAGACAGACCTAACAGTTGTTAGGGAATAAAATTATGGAGTGGGTGGAGTTATGCAAGGAGGGCTTTTACTATAAAGGAGGGTTTTAACAGCTTTCCTCTTGAGTAAACAGGCATATGAAGAAGTCACTCACTCGAGAACAGTACGGGTGGAAGAAGGGAGAGTTGGTCTTTAGGAGAGAGTGGCAAAGACGATTTCGAGCTTGTGAAATTTGTGATTTTTATATGGCAGTAATTGATTAAATGAATGAATGTTCAGTAAGCACTTGATTAAAGGAGTCTCAGTCTCAAAAAGGGAAGTTCGTCGGAAATATAGATTTGGGGGTTACCAGAGTACAAACAGAAATTAAAATCACAGGTGTGGCTGAAGTCAACAAGGAAAAATATAGTATATGCTAAAAATAACCCAAGGACAGGAATCTGGAGGACAAGAATATGAATAAAGAGGAACTTTTGTGTTGGCTGAAGTTTATGAAAAAATGTGTGGTTGAAAAAGGTTTGAATTGCTGAAAAAAAGTTGAGACAGTACTTGAAAGTAGCTGAAAAAGTAAGAGGTATTTTAATAGCCTTTTCAGAAAACTGTGAATATTTCTTACTTCATATCATACCAACTGTTATAGTAGAACCTTAAGTCATATCAAGAAAATGTTATATTAAAATGCATTGGTCTTTCTTTCACTGTCATTGTATTATTTACATGATTACATGTAAATTGATTACTCAATTACATGATTTTTTATATGAAATGATCATCACTGATCATTTGGAAAACAATGGTTCACAGTCATGCATATCTTCCAATGTAGTCACATTTTAATATAGACTGTGGAAAATTACTTTTTTGATATCACTACCAATTTGATCGGAAAATTCTTTAAGTGTTGGCAAGCTGTCAGAGTGGCAGATACAAGTTTTTCAAAACTCATTTAAAATATCAAATTTTACAATTAGCAATAATTCTGTTTAAGTCAGTTGCTTTCCTTGAAGTGACAGGCTTACTTTGTTCTTTTGTGAGAAAATATCTGCCAGATACCCAAATCTGAATAACCATTGTTTGCCAGCCATTCTTTTAAGTAAGAATGCTTCCCATTGCAAAAGCAGCAGCTGGTTCTGCTAGCAACGCAACGGCACATGTGCTTTTCCTCCAGACAACTCTCATATATATATATATATATTTTTTTTTTTTTTTTTTTTTTTTTGCGGTACGCGGGCCTCTCACTGCTGTGGCCTCTCCCGTTGCGGAGCACAGGCTCTGGACGCGCAGGCTCAGTGGCCATGGCTCACGGGCCCAGCCGCTCCGCAGCATGTGGGATCTTCCCGGACCGGGGCACGAACCCGTGTCCCCTGCATCGGCAGGCGGACTCTCAACCACTGCGCCACCAGGGAAGCCCAACTCTCATATTTTTGTACCTGAAGACAACGCTCATATTTCCACACCTGGCAGAAGCACTTTATATGTACTTTCCATTTCATTATAAAGAATTTTAAAAAGACATATATGTAGGAATTCAGATTTGGTATACTGTATAAGTTTTACTGCTTCATCAGGACATTCCTAAGTAAGATTTATTGTTGTTTTCAAGTGCATATGGTAAAGTGAAAAATAAAATGTCTCCTAGTATGATTTGGTAACACAGTCACAATTCATGCCCTTTTCCTTCACCAATTCCTTTTCCAACATCACTACATCCAGTACAAAAAAGCAATGACATCCTAGTATTGTGATAAAAATAGTTTTGACTTTATGGAACCCTGAGAACATCTCAGAGACATGCAGGAATCCACTGACCACACTATGGAAACCACTGAAAAATAATCTAGACAAGATGAGAATATTAAACACAGACAGAAGGAACCAAAGAAACATGTGAACATCTTTTGCTCTTTATATACAGAATAAAGTAAAGAGATTATATCTAGGTGAAAACTTATCTTAAGGCGGAGTAATAGAAAACATGACTTTACTAGGTGCCTTTCAGGACTAAGATTGTTATGTAAACGTAAAGATAAAAGCTAATAGCTTTTTACAAATGAAAGTAAAACAGGCAGTGATGATATATTCTGTGTGTTCTTTATTCTATCATCTTGATTTTATGACATGTAGTAATGCTAAATGTTTCCAGGCTTCTCTGACTTTTCTATTCTTTTGCATGTGCTGAGCATTCCTTCATCTAGAGCTGGTATTATATACGATTCATTACTGTCAACGTTACATGGAAAAGCTATTTGGACATCTTAGGCAGCTGCCTCATCGTCTCTCATATATTATCGTCTCCTGAGTTCTTTAAAAAAAAAATGTCAATTGTTGGTCCATTCTCAACCCAATTCCTTATATTGGGCTGATTACTCAGCTCCATTAAAATGTGTTCAGAGAGCTCACAATGGCCAATAACATTAAGCAAATGCTAGATAGAAAAAGACCCTTGTGTGTGTGTATGTGCTTATTCTGCATATAAACACACGTGCTTGTGTACTGAGACCAGAACAAAAGGATTTCTGCCCACATTATTTGTGTTTTAAGGTCAAGTATATCTACAGTGTTCAGGTTACTTGCAGAGGTAAAAAAGAGAATGTTTCGGGCTTCCCTGGTGGCGCAGCGGTCGAGAGTCCGCCTGCCGATGCAGGGGACACGGGTTCGTGCCCCAGTCCGGGAGGATCCCATATGCCACAGAGCAGCTGGGCCCATGAGCCATGGCCACTGAGCCTGCGCGTCCGGAGCCTGTGCTCCGCAACAGGAGAGGCCACAACAGTGAGAGGCCCACGTACCGCTAAAAAAAAAAAAAAAAAAAAAAAAGAAACCAAAAAAGAACAGAGAATGTTTCGTGATTTTTTTACAATCTCTTTTACAGTTAACACATATAGTTATTGGACACTTTGAGCAGCTATCTATATTAGCCATGGTTTTCCAGAAAAACATAACCAATGGTAGATATACAAATACACACACACACACACACACACAGAGGGAGAGAGAGATTTTAAAGAGTTGGCTTGCACAGTTGTGGGAGTTAGCAAGTCCAAAATTTGTAGGACAGGCCAGCAGACTGGAAACTCAGTCAGCCTTTGATGCTGCAGTATTGAAACAAAATTTCTTCTCTGGGAAAAGTGTTTTGCTCTTAAGGTCTTCAGCTGATTGGATGAGGCCCACCTTCACAATCAAGGGTAATCTCCTTTACTTAAAGTCGACTGATGGGGCAATAGAAGTTAACCACATCTGCAAAACACTTTCACAGCAATACCTACATTAGTGGGTTTTTTTGTAATTTATTTTAACCTGCTGCTTTTCTTTTTCTTTATTTTTTTGGCTGCATCGGGTCTTAGTTGTGAAACACGGGGTCTTCATCGAGGTGAGCGGGCCTCTCCCTAGTGGTGGTGCATGGGCTTCTCTCTAGTTGTGGTGTGTGAGTTTTCTCTCTCTAGTTGTGGTGCGTGGGCTCCAGGGCTTGTGGGCTCTCTTGTTGAGGCGTGCGAGCTCAGTAGTTGTGGCGCACAGGTTTAGTTGCCCTGCAGCACGTGGGATCCTAGTTCCCCGACCAGGAATCGAACCGGCGTCCCCTGCATTGGAAGGCATATTCTTTACCACTGGACCACTGGGGAAGTCCCTACATTAGAGTTTAATTAAACAACTGGGTACTATTTTGTAGTCAAGTTGCTACATGAGACTAATGATCACACCATCAATGGGATCTGTGCTGGACAGGAGCATCTCCAGCAATATTTCTTGGTTGTTATATATACATTCCAATTTCACTTTTTAATCTAGGACAAGGGCTAAAACTAGACTTTGAAATAACTGCACACCAAGGGGAATGCAGTAGGGCACACTTTGGGTCATGGATTGTTTGGCTTTATTTTGAGAAAGAGGATTTGAGCTTGCAAAACTCTCTCTCACATGAGGCTATGGAGACTATTCTGAAGATTAAATCCTAAACTTCTGTCCTCACAGTACCTTGTCCTGGTCAGATACAGTTATAATAAATCCCTCAGGGTATCGGAATAATTTTGTCAAACGAATGTTTTATTTTAATAAATAGAGCTAGGGCAGCCCAGTGAGAGAGATTCCTTGATGGAGAGAGTGAGAAGCCAAGAAAAATAGAACAGCAAGGAACTTTATGTTGTCTGCTAATAATGATCCATTTATCCTTTTTCTCCCTTGCAGGAGTTCTCTGCTTAGTTTCCTTTTATTCTTAATCCCAGAAAGTGTCCCATTTCCGGCTGACATACTTTTCTTCCTCTGGGAAACAAAGTACCTCTTAAAGAATCTGCCTGGAAATCTCATGCTTGTTTTCCTTGCTAGCCTTGGCTTTGAACTGTGTTCTTGGCCTTCTCCACTGACACTCAAACCTCAGGAAGATTACAACTGCTCAATTTGGAGCCACAAAGCATTTACGGTTTTGTTTTTATTATTAGAAAGTGAGAGATTTATGATTTGTAATATTAAAACATTATTTTTTTGGTTACCAAGTAACAGAAAAAAACATTAATGACCTAAAACAAATTTCACGTTAAGTTGGACAAACCACTCAGAAGTCACGAATCAGCACTTTGAATACAATATATTATAGGGAAGAGTGTCTAGATAAAGCAATGTAAATGGTATTATTTATTCTCATTGTATAAATTATTAACTCATGTATACTAAATTATATTTTAAAGATACTGAATTTTAATATAATAATTGCTAATTTATGTTCTAAAAATAGCAATTGTGGCTCAAGACTTTAAGGTACCATAATTGAAATCAGTAGCAGTCCAGCCAGACAGTTTATGCAAACTAAAAAGTGAGAGCATCGTAGTCACTCAAAATTTGCAAGAACTTGGGGTTCTGAAGTTTTAGGTTGACAAGTGTCAAGATTTCATCCTTTCAAAATGACCAAAAAACAAGGTTTTCTCAACTCATACAGATAACTGTAAGTGTTCTCTTACTTGGTATGACAACAGTCTTAACTGAAGAATTAAATTGGCATCACAGATGTATTTAGAGTCTCATTGGTAAAATGCACAAAAATCAGCAGTGGCACGTGATATGAATGCAGACAACACACCTCCACACAAGACCTGCCGAATCAGATTTTTGGTTCAAACACTGTTATTCTTACCCATCATGACATGTTGAGAAACAATGGGCCTAAATTTTATACAAATAATTATCTCCTCAAGTTCATAAATATAATTTAATCTATGCCATCAAATTATGGTTATTGCTTGTTTTGCTGTAAACTAAATGTTAATAGTTTTTGTCACATTATCTAAAATATTTTATTACATTATACTCCATATTAAAACAGCCTAAATACTATTCAAATCAATTTATATATAAAAATTATTTTATAATTTAAATAAGCATTAATATTATTAAAAATAAATTAATATAAATTATAGATGATTATTTAAAGCAATATTAAGGAAAATAAAACTAAAGTGGCAGCTTGTGACAACTTTTTCACTAATTCTTGATTAAATTTCACACACCTTTCACTATTATTCATAACCTTATTATACTGCACACAAGTTAGGATATCTACTGCTTTAGAATTTACTTATTTATATTGAAGTATTGCAAAAACTTCTTTATAATTTTTTCACACTTACAAGTTTTGAAGGTCATTAGTTGTATACTCAGTGTTATTAAATTCAGGAACAGAGTTAGCTGTTTTAAAATTTAAAAATTACTTTTTGTCTATATTTGCTAACAGATTTAAAACAACTAAGTTTTTGGGGGTTTCCCTGGTGGCGCAGTGGTTGAGAGTCTGCCTGCCAATGCAGGGGACACGGGTTCGTGCCCCGGTCCAGGAAGACCCCACATGCCGCGGAGCGGCTGGGCCCGTGAGCCATGGCCGCTGAGCCTGCACGTCCAGAGCCTGTGCTCCGCAACGGGAGAGGCCACAACAGTGAGAGGCCCGCGTACAACAACAACAACAAAAAACAAAAACAAAAACAAAAAAAACTAAGAGTTTTTACCTTATAGGGATTTTTTTTCCCAAGGATTATTATATAAAGCATCTACTTAATTGTTATATTATAGTTATAAGATCAAAGCAGCAATGCTCTAGAAACTTAAAGAAATTCCATTAAGTAAACCAGTAAGGAGCTTTCTGAGAGAGCTTCTAAATTCAGTTCATTTTTCTGTCTTAGTCTGGGTTCCTCAGAAGCAGAACTGGGACAAGGATTTATGCACACGTGATTTACTAAAGTACTCTCGGGGCAAATCCATGTGTGACCAGAGAAGGCAGGAGAAGGAAGGAGGGAGATCCCAGCAAGGACAAGATGTCAGGTGAAGTCGTAGCCTCTGACTAATCTCACAGGCAGCTCTGGAGTTCATGGCATGAGAGCCTGGCTTTTTTTTTTTTTTCCGTAACCAGTAAGTCATTAGCTGAGCACCTGGCATCTTTCTTTTAGCAAAATACATTAAAAATTCATTCATGTTGTTGTATGAATAAATAGTTATTCCTTTCATTCCCGACTACTATTCCATTCTATGGATGTACTACAGTCTGTTTATTCATTCTCCTATTTAAGAATACCTTGGTTGTTTCTAGTTTTTGACAATTATGAATAAAGCAGCTATGGCAGTATGCATACAGGCTTTTATGTGAACATAAAATTTAAATTCATTTGCTTAAACACAAGGAATAAGATGACTAGGTAATAACTGTTTAATTTTATAATAAATTTCCTTTCCATTTCAAAAACAGCTTTACCATTTTTGCATTTCCATTGGTGAATAAGAATTTCATCCGCACCCTCATCAGTATGACATTTTGTCATTTTAAAATTTTTTTAATGATTTTAATGGTTGTATAATGTTATGTCTTTGCGGTCTTAATTAGGATTTACTTAATGACATTTACCTAATTTTGGACATCTTTTCATACGCTTACTTACCATATTTACCATTTCTCTATATTTTTTCATAAAGGGTCTTTAGGATTTTGGCATTTTGTTTTTAAAATGCATTGCATTGCTTTTATGCTTTTGAGTTTTAGGTGTTATTTTTATATTCTGGATAAAATTCTTTTATACAATAAATGAGTTGCACATATTTTCTCTCAGTCTATGTATTGTCTTTTCATTTTCTTAACAGTATCCTTTGAAGAACAAATGTTTTAGTTCAATAGGATTTAACAAGCCTTACCTGGATTGTGTTTCCAAGTTTGGCTTTGTGTCTTCTGTTTGCACTGCTCCCAGGAGTGAATCTGTACTCCAATATTATTTTTACTCAACACTTGTTAGATTGGTAGTGGGTTAGGAGGGTTCACCTGATATCCTGATTAAACTTCAGTCTGAGGTAGGCATTGTGAACCTGTATTGAGAGTATGGTCTTCACAGGTGTTCTTGTCCATCCTTCCATAATTATGCCGGGCCTTACTCTGGTGTTGAGCTTTTTTTTCTCTTGTTCTCCTCACCAAGCTGTTTCCATCAATGCTCTCGGTCTCTGTACAGTTTTATCACCTTTCTTCCTATAGACTAAGAACTTCCTTCCAGGACATGGTCTTGGGGGACTTCTGCAGTAGCTTAAGTTTCCTTTTCCCCGGTACAAACTTTCTCAAAATTCACCTCAATTTTCTCTGTGAGTACTTGATTGGGTTCTCTGAGAAAAGGGCGGTAAAAAAGTATGTATCCCAGTCCCCCATGTGTGTCCCCAGGGTTTTCACACTCTCATGCTAGCCCCCACCCAGGCTTTAGCAATTTGATATTACTAGTTGAATATTATAGTAACTGAGCAGGACCCTATGGGGCCTACCCTGAACTGACTCCCTGCCCATCCACATCCTCTACCTGCCTTTGGTCTGTGGAAACCCTGTAGCCTCCTAGGCCTTCCCTGAGTTCCAAAGAGTAAATTTAATCAGAGAGGCGGGACAATGCAGAAGGAAAGGAAAACAGTCAAGCAAGACAAAATAATAATAGTTTAGCCATTAAACAAAGTCAAGGACCTTTAGTTCCTCCTCCAGGGCTATAGATACTATTCTGAGCCGTGTACTTTGAGCTGTCTTGTGGATACTGAAACCCCACCAGGTGGGAGAAGTTAACTATGCCACCTACAAGCATGTAGACCCCAGACCGGTTGGAACCAGAAGGTTGATGATGTTGACTCCCAATTACCTCACCACCAACCCATCAGAAGAATGTCCACGAGCTGATCTCACACACCCCACGACTACCCTCCCTCACCCTGTCTTTAAAAACCTTTCCCTGCAAGCCTTTGGGGAGCTCGGATCTTTTACACACCAGCTGTCCAGGACTCCTTGCTTGGCGCCCTGCAATAAACGCTGCCCTTTCCTTCACCGCAAACCCTGTAAGTAGATTGGCTGTACTGCGCGCAGGCAAACAGACCCAAGTTTGGTTCGGTAATGTTACTACTGACTTACATAGCACTGGTCTCAAGTCTGACCCAAGTTAGCAAATGCTGCAATCCTAGCTCTGCAATTTCTTCTAGTCACCTCTATCAAGATTTTGGATGAGTTCTTTGCCCTATCACTGTAGTTCTCAGGTGGTTTTAAGAAAAATGATTAATTTGAAGTTTTTCCAGCTATTTTCCCCCAATTTTAGTGGTAGTAATGCTGTTTTCAGCTATCTATATCTCCAATATTAAATAAAATATTGCTATATTGGTTATAAAATTCCAATTATAATTATTATTGCTATTGCAGTAAATTCATAGATTTGGAGAAAATATTATTCTAAAATTATGTAATTTTTTTTTACAATATATTTTATCTTTTGAATTAGAGTTCAGTTGGAGAATAGAACCAGTAGGACAGATATGTATTAAAATACTTATTGCAAGGAATTAACTTCTATGAAAACGGGGACTGGCAAGGCAAGTCTAAAATCCAACAGATAGGTCATCAGGAATGGGAGATTAAGACTCTTAGGCATGAGGTGAAACTTCTATAGCCAAGTAGAGTTTCTTCTTCATCAAGAAAGACTCAATATAAAATTAAGGACTTTAAAGTGATTAAATTAGTCTCATCTATTTGTCTAGATAATCTCCCTTACTTAAAATCAAATGATTCTGAACTTTAATCACATCTACAAAATACCTTCACAGCAACACCTGAAGTAGTGTTTGACGAGCTGGAAACCATAGCCTAGCTAAGTCGGCCATCACCTCATTTTTTATTTTCAGTTTTCTTTATACTGTACATTAAGTTAATGGAAATTTCTTTATATTTGATTGATATATGTTCTATTGCATTTGTTACCAAATAATAAATATTTAATTTTAAGATTAGTCTTTACATTTTTTGTCTGACTACTGTATGTATAAACAGGAAATTTATTTTTCTAATTATTTTGTAAATGTTTTGTGAGATGTTACGCTTTTTCACTTTTTAAGCAGTGACCATTATATCCCATACGTGCCTCAAATGAGCTTTAAAAATACAGAACTGAATAAAGTTTATCCAAAGATCTCTGTTCATAACTTGCTTATTTTATGTCATTATTGTCAATTAATGATCTAATTCTTAACTTAGCCAGACTGCACAGCTCTTAAAGTGACAAATGTTTTGTTTCTTTTTTCCCTTTAGACAATTTAGAAGTTTATTAATATTTTAGACAGATTTTCAATCATATGGGAGAGTTAGAATCAGCACATATATCAGTCACAAGATAATTTCATTTACTCTGGCAATTCAGAGACTACTCAGTCAACATAGCAGGCACAAAATTTATACATATTCCATCAGGACAAGGTAAGTACCATTATGTTTTTATCTGAATGCTATGGCATATGGTTGTAGTTTCGAGAAAATGGCTATTGTAATAAATAATTCATAATAGTGAATTTGTTATGTTTAGTTCAACAAAAGTAGAGTGGTATAAAAGTGTGACACAAAGTTTATGAAATGTTCCATTTTAATATTTATTACAGTATAAATTTTACTTTTTATTTTCTGTAAACATTAATGACAGCTGGGTAATTAGAATGGGTACTTATTTCAGAGTGTAAGCTGAACAAAATTGCAAAGAACATGAATTTTAACTCAGAATCTCACTATTTATTTTCTATTATTCTCTCCTTCATTTTATCCCATAATTGTATACCAGGTTCTCAATGGATGCATGCTAATCTCAGTTCTTGTACTTCTTATCCTCTTCCCTTCTTGATCACATTCCTTAAGCTCTTTCTGCCACTCAAAATTAGCCTTTGTCAATTCCCTTATGGCCTCGATGTGTGTTAGGCAAGTTAGTCTGATAAGTTAATTTGTAGTTAAGGTGTCAGTTGCTCATATGATCTCTGCTGAACTTATGAGTCTTCAAAGGAACAATTAATATGCATTCTTGGTAACTGTTCTTCCCCTGAGAAAGTCCTCTCACTCTGCAGAAAGAATCTGCTTTTTTAGTCTTCTCATTTTTTAAATTTAACTACTATATATGATTGAATTTGTTTATTAGTGTAACATTATCAACCTAGGTGATACTCCTTAAGAGGCTGGATAGTAAATGATAAATCAAATAATTTAAGTTTAATATCATATCAATGACAACTTTGGAAAAGTGTGAAAACACAATATATAAGTAAAATTATTTTGTTGCTCTGATAATGTAGATAACAACAAAGCTTGATAGAACCACTGAATATATGTATTATTTTTAGTTTTCATCAAATATACATGAGGATTATTTCTCCTAATGAACGTTAATAAAGGCGTTGAGCGAGGCATGAGGGAGTCAGTACTAAGAAGGATAAACTTATGGCCGTTCTTGCTTATATAGACCTAAATGTATAAGAGAGAGATTCATCACTTGTATCTCCCCTAAGCATACTTCCTAGATGCATAATTAATGAATACCTGAATAATACTTTGTGATTTTAATTGCATTTCAAGTGCTTGTTATTCTACAGACTGGTGGTGATTGTATGTTTTTCAATTTTCAAGTTTTTTGGATTAATATGTACAAAATTGGAATGGTGTGGCTTATAAAATTTAGTTATTTTTTGCTGAAATTGTTATAGTTCAACAACTGTATATTTTAATTCTTAGACAACTTCCAAAGGAATTTAACATAACACAGAGTATTAAAATTGTTTATAATTGTGAATAAATACAAAATCTAGTATCTCCACCTTTTTTTTTTCTCTCCTTACTACTCCTCACCAAATCCATGTGGTTCATTAAAGACATTGGTTTTGCTCCTTTAAGTAACTGAGTTCTGTGTGACACAATGTCTAAGAATGATTACTAAGTGCTACACACACACACACACACACACACACACAAATTCCATGGTCAAGTAAGATCATAAAATATGTTACACAGGCAGAAATGCTCTTTTTATTTTTTTGAATTTTGTTTATTTATTTTTATACAGCAGGTTCTTATTAGTTAATATTTTATACATATTAGTGTATATATGTCAATCCCAATCTCCCAATTCATACCACCACCACCACCCCACCGCCACTTTCCCCCCTTGGTGTCCATACGTTTGTTCTCTACATCTGTGTCTCTAGTTCTGCCCTGCAAACCGGTTCATCTGTACCATTTTTCTAGGTTCCAATAAATGTGTTAATATACGATATTTGTTTTTCTCTTTCTGACTTACTTCACTCTGTATGACAGTCTCTAGGTCCATCCACATCTCTGTAAATGGCACAATTTAATTCCTTTTTATGGCTGAGTAATATTCCATTGTATATATGTACCACATCTTCTTTATCCATTCCTCTGTTGATGGACATTTAGGTTGCTTCCATGTCCTGGCTATTTTAGATAGTGCTGCAATGAACACTGGGGTGCATGTATCTTTTTGAATTATGGTTTTCTCCAGGTATTGTTTTGCACTTTAATATAGACATTTAATATTCCCTAATTTTGTTCACTATGGAAGTATGTCATTGTAAACATTTTTTTGCATATGACTATAGTCGTTTTTTCACTTACTTTTTCCAGTAGACATATTTATATTTCTTCTCAGAATAGTGTTTTAATTAAATCTGGGTTTCAAGTTACAACTAATTGGAATGAATTTCTAAATTGTATTGGTTGCCAACACCAGAGTTTCTGTTCCTATTCCTTTTCTTTCCATTAAACACTCATTAAAATATAATCATCTTTCCTGGCATAAAATGAAAAAAAAAAGATTGATTTTATCTGTGCATTACTGTATATTCTCTGGCTCCTATAAAGTGTTGTATTATAGTCACATGTCATGTATTACTTAGGGGCAATACTATACTGAATGTGAGCCTAGCCTTCCAAAATAATAACAATGTCTAGATACCTACATTTCTTCTACATTCTCAATAGGTACTGAGAAAATATTCAGCTGTGATAGTCAACAGATTTGAGACATAAGACTCATTCTTTAGAAAGTGAATATGTATAGATAACAGTGATTTTTTTCCTCAAAGTTGACAAATGTGATACAATATTCCCTAGTTTACTTCTCATAGATCTATCAGCCATTCTTTCAATTGCTTCTCTTAAGCAATTATTTGAATGAAACAGACTCTTATGAACAACTATATAGTCAGGAGAAAGACTTTAATCAACTCTGTCCACATGTTAATATTTTATTCACCAAGATTTCTTTTTAAAAATGCACAACTGTAGTTTTCAGTTTACCCATTTCTCTGATCTTAACAATTGGGAGTTACTGACTTTTCGAAGGCTACTTTTAGAGAGAAGGACATTATGGGCTTTTAGGAAGTAATGATATTTTTAAAAATTTACTCTGCCAGGTTTTTTAACTAGACTACTCTTCTGTTTTGAGATCTAATACCTTCCATCTACACTAGTTCTACTAACTAGGCATCTCTCTTGTTCCCTGTCTAATATCCACACCCATGTAGGTATAAGCCCTGTCTTCTAGGTAACAATTCTCCCTCATTTGGAACTAAAATGAAACCTCTTATCTGTTTTCAGGGCTGTGGGTCTTTTACTTGAGGACTGAATCACCTACTGTTAGTACTTAATTATTCCCCTACATTTCCCACTGTTATCTGCTCTTGTGGTGATGTTTCATGTTGGGCAGCAGATAGCGGGGTGATATATCATGATGGTTAAAAGCTTTTAGTCTGGAACAGGACTCAGTCAGTTTAAATACAGACTCTATAGACTAAACATTGGATAATTTGAGGAGTTACTCTTTTTTTAATCTTAGTTTCCTTATCTGTACACCAGCATCTTTACAGTGGTAATCAAAATAGTATCTGCCCAATGGAATTATGAAGATTATTATTTTTCAGCACAGATGAAGTGCTTTGGATGGCAACTAGCACATAGTTAATCAATATTAATAATAACAATTCTTTCAAATAGACTCCAAGATGCTGCCTATATAGTTAGAAAATCCTTAGTCACTCATTATTTTATTCCATTGAAATGCAATTTTGTCAACCTTGTTGTCCTCACAGCACTTAAAGCTCTGGTTGCTCCATCGAAGTTGGCATGCTCTAAGATTTTCCTTAAATTTCAAACTGCATTTATTGTTTCATGGACAGAACATTTGTGACAATTTTAAAAGTACATGTTCTACTTGTGTGTGTGTGTGTATGTTTCTATGGAGAAGATCCATAGTTTTGATTAGAGTTTCATGAATCAAAAACTTTTAGGACCATTGATCTGGAGACACTGTGAATGCACTAAATAGGTTTCATTCCTGATTCCTGCCCACCTCACATTCCTGAGTCAGTTGCATCTCATTTATTTTACCTGCAGCACAACCATATCTGTACTGAGATATGTTAGCACATGCATACATATTAATGAAAATCAAATATATTATCAGAAAATGTTAAATGATATTTATATCAACAAAAATTTCAGAAAATTAAATAATCAATTACATGCCTGTCATAGCATATTCAATAATGTTATACTCTTCCACATGGCTCTCTTCTTTTTTGATGTTATCAAGAACAAGCAGAAGAACTGATTTTATTACCTGCACCTGATTAAGTATATCACCATAATAGCTGAGAATAAGCTTATGTTTTCACCTATTTTGTGTTGGTTGACTGTAACTATACATTTTGTTTTTGATGAAATATGATTTACTTTATATCCCTTAATTAAAAAATTTAAAAATTATATTCCTATATAATATAGGAATTTTATAATTATATTAAAAATTATATTATATTATATAAATGAAAGAAAAGCATACTAATTAGAGGAAATTTCTATGGATGAGTAAGTATTTTCTCATGGTAGAAATCTTTCCAGAGATGATTCTATTTAGGTGAATTTGCTAAATGGAAATGGTAACTAATGTTACCCACATGTTTGAAAAGAGTACTTCTTCCAACATAAACATGAACACTAAGTGCAGAATATAACCTTGCTGCATAGGTCCTTCTGAGATCTTCAAACTATGAAATGGTCCCAAATAAATTTGTCATAAAATATGACAATAGTTAGGGAAATTTAAATATATTGTCATTTTTTAAGGAAATAAGACTAAGTTAAATATAAGTGATATAGAGGCATTACTCCATACAGAAGAGAGTGTAGGAGCAGATGACCACAGTGAGCCAGGTTTACATGAAACCTCTAGGGCCCATCATTCCTATTTCCCTTGCTTTACATGTAACAAACCTTGAACCTGAACCTTGCCTAATATTAGGCAAGGTTCAGATAAAACCCATTTCTGATCAGTAGTCAGTTGACTTAAGAAGCTAAGCAGAAACTTGTTGCACTGTTAGGCAGATAAACCTGACATAGTCACAAAGCATTAATTATTGTAGTGGATCAATGATGCTGAGCTAGGTGGGTTTCACTCAGATTTGTTTCTTTGCCCAGTATCCCGTGAACTCATATTTTAATCTTAAGAGAATGATGAGAAAAGGAGAGAAGGAATATAAAATTTTTGCCTGGAGTTAAAATAGTGGTTTCATTGACTGTAGTTATTAGAGAACAAGATACACTGCCTTAGAACCACCCTGAAAGAGCATCTGAAGAACAATGGGGAGAGTAGTTGTGCACTTTGCCTCAGAACACCCTATCATAAGGGCTTCTCAAGATCATAGTAGGCTTAGCAGTGGCTCCTGCCAGGAGATGGTTATACCTGCTAGAAAGCAAGGATAACTGGATAAGGATTGTTCCTAGTAGAAAATCAGGAGAGGTGACAGCTAAAGTCAGAAGACAGAGGCAGTTTACAGAAATATGGTAATAGTGACCTCAAAACTGTATTTCTCAGTGTGTGATGAGAGCGTATAAATGATAGAGCAATAAGGGACCCAGAAGTGGGAAAAAAACAAACTAATATAATTAGAAGTTTTTATAAAGTCATGTGAGAATTCCTTAGAAGAGTCTTCAAAATGAGAACTTTCCAGAGGATTGGCGTCCAGCAAGAGCAACATAGAGATAAAATCCAAAGAGATATGAGTTGTATACATATGCTATAACAGAGCTTCAGACATTCTGCTAGGAAAAATACCATATTGCTTGAAAGAAAGATAGAAACACAGCTCAGGTCTCTTGAGTCTTACAAAAGGGCCCTTTACAATGGTTACATATGTTTGAGACAATCTCCTGAGTTCTAGAAATGATGTTAAAATTCGTAGGAAAGCTACTTTGTCAGGTTGCCCATCAGTTTGTTAAAAAGGTTTGATTTCTAAAGTAAATTTAATAGAAGTCAACAGTGACATACTACAATTACAATAGGGAGCCTGGGGATTTCCCTGGCAGTCCAGTGGTTAGGACTCTGCGCTCTCACTGCCAAGGGCCTAGGATCGATCCCTGTTTGGGGAACTAAAAAAAATCTCACACGGTGCTTGGCCAGTAAATAAATAAATAAATAAGGAAGACTGGCACCTTCCTTCTCAAGCCCTATCTTAACGTGTAAAAATGAAAAAGAAAGAAAATACAAATATTCAAAGTCAAAGCTAAGGATATTATTTATATTGTGATGCTGGGTTCTGTTAAGGAACAACCTGGCAGGTAGAGAGTTGGTTGAGAGTTAGTTTTGAGTCATGTAAGAGAATTTAAAGATTTTTGTATCCAACTGCCAAAGTCCTGGGATTTCTTTAAGTGGAAGCTTACGTTTTGAAGTCAGTCCTTTGGGCTCCTTTTAAATCAATTTTTTAAAAGCAGACGGACTTCAAACTTGAGAGGCCAAATAAAAGCTGGAGGGGAGTCAAGGGGAAAGGATGCCAGAGATGTAGCCTTACAGTTTATGCAAAAGGAACCATTGCAATTCACACATGTACTATCTCAGGTGATCAGAAAGGTCTAACCTAGGAGCTCTAATGTAGTTTTTGGACTTATGTAACGTGCATATATATTTCTTGAATGTTTAGAATGGGAAATCTGTGGCAATAATGGATTTGAAGTTTTTGATATTGGCTATATTGATACTTGCCATAGTCAAGTATTAATAAGTCACTAATAGTGGAGAGTATGTTAAACACTTCAGTGTGTATCCAAAGGCTGATTCTGACTTACCTTCATACCAACTAACATGCAGAGTCATTCGTTAGGTTTTGTCTAGTTTGATTGCTCAGTAGGATAACTGAACACTTTTAAAACTAGCTAAGAAGCCCCTCTGCAACACAATGAAATGAGAATATAAAGGATTAATTTAGTCAACCATTTATGCAACAAAATATGAATAACTTACTCTCATCTGTCAACCATTAGTTGTTAATAGTGACAATTTATTTTTTTTAACTCTGAAGCTTTCTGTCCCATTCTGAATGCCCTTTGCCTCTTGTTATTCTGATGTGAAGTTTTCATTTTATTTTTGATAAATCGAAATATATGTTTTATACCTTGCTCCCTTGAGGAGAAATTATGACAACTCGAGTTTAATCCTATAAAATGATTCTCAAACTGGGTATATTCACAAGGTTTCATTAGACTTTCTGTCTAACTCTATTTTCAAGTTCCTGCCACTGAAATTCTCTGAGATTTCATTGCTTTGTTATTTCATGCCCAGTGTGGTGGGTTAGTCTCTCACTGTGGGAAAGTGGTAACAAGAAGATGGTAACAACTTGCAAGTTGCTTGATGTTTATCTTCCAATAAATAACTACTAATAATACTATTGACTGAAATTTACTTCTCAGAATTCATCTATTTCTTCAACACCAGTTTGTCTCTCCATACTCACTTCCTATATCGATTATTAGGGTAACACTTCTTCCAACTCCCCACTTTAAAATCCTTGTCATATCCTTTGCCTTAACCTCTACCTCCAAGAAATCACAATACCTCATCAATCTCACCTTCAGAGTGCTATTTAATTCCCTTTCCTCTCTCCATCCTTTTATTTTTTTAATTTCAGTATTTCATCATTTCAAACTTGGCTATTTCAGTGAAAAGAAAAATTTATTAACTATTATCCAAGAGTCTAGACTTTCTGCTCTCCTGGCCATTAATTACATTGTTAACATATGACCTTACTAAAATTTAGATCTGATCATGCTATCTCCCATCCAAACCCCACTCTACCCCACCTACCCGCCCCCCCTACACAAAACAACCCCCCAAACAGGAATGCTATTGTATTGCCTGTGAGACAAATCCAAGTTTCTTGAAAAGGCATTTAAAGATCTCAATAGATTCTGATTATCTTTTCCATCCTGAACCTCACACTTAACTAATACAGTTAAACTTCACTTGATTTATGACCCTTCCCTGAACACACTATGCCATTTTGTGTGTGTGAAATATGTCTTAATATCCATGAACTGATTTTAGAAACAAGAGAAGAAAAATGTCTTGGGTTAGAACAAAGAGTCTTCATGTGATACACTTCTGAAGTGGATTGCACAAAGGGTGTGATTTTATGAATAAAAACAACAACGTAAGAACAGGAGTTTGATATATAAACCATGATGTATTTGAAAACAGAATAAATATGAAGTACACAAAGACATTTCATGAGAAGATAGTGAAATCTCTTCCTAATTTCAGTAAGTTGCAACTATCTACAAATTAAATTTTAGTACCACTTAAAAAGACTGAATATTTTGCAATCAAAGCTATTCCTTGGATTTCAATAAACATTCTGGTTGTCCTTGGCGTCTTTTACTTTGTGAATGAAGAACTTTGTTCTCGCTGGTCTGGGAATAGTTTTGACAGGTGATGTTTTCTTTTGGCTGGGAAACAGATTAAGGGCCTCTCTTCCTGGCAGATCCTTCTTTCTATTGGATGTAACTATTGTACTTACTTAAAAGAATACTTCTATTTATTCTGTCTGTTTAAGTTCATCTTGTAGATGTCCATAAATTCGAAAATTAAAAGAAATTTTAAAATGGAGTTTTTAAATGTGCACCTGCAAGTGAGTTATCTTAAACATACCCGAGAGAACAAGAACAAAAAATAATAATGATATTTTAACAGTAAAACCACACACAGGAGTAATTTATAACTATAAAAGCTCTATTTTATCAAAGAAATATGTATGTAAATTTATTTTTAGTCATCAGCTTTCCTGGGCTTTCACTATGAAATGCTTTCATGCTCAAGAAACAAACTCATGTGGTTTACCATAACTGTTTGCTGATTTTCCTTGAGTGCAAGGAATATCTTTCAACTAGAGCTGTTTGAAATAATTATGAGAAAAAGTGAAGCATAGTTTTTCTAACTGTAAAGTGTTTTACATTTGTCTGTTGAGAAGATCAGTTTTTCTGCTCCTGGAAAATAAGTTTTTAAACACTATAAACTCTTTTATTGTAGTGGGTATTTCCTGTTGTCCTGCTGGCACCCTCTACTTTGGAGATTGTCGTACTTTGTAATGCTGACAAGCTGCAAAAGTTTGCCAAAGAAAAGTGCAGTAGACCAAAATGGAACATCTTTGCACAAGGATTTTCTGGGATTTTCTTAGACTCTAACTGAAAAGACAGGTAACCTCATGTGTAATATATGAAAAGTAAAATGCAACCCTCCCCTACAAGACTTTGAAAACAGGATGATAAAATCTTTTAAAACATAATTCAAGTGCTATAGGGAAGGTTTGGAAGCTGCCTTTTCTGGCTTTATTTCCCATCTGTGTATTGGTTTGGAGGCATCAATGTTTATTTTGTCTCTGCACCAAAAATGATTTAACAAATATGCATACAATCAATCACTACTAATTGGAAGAAAATTCAAAAGCACAATTTCAGTGTGTTCATTCCATTTTCCACAGGAATGATAACAATAGTATCAAAAGAAAGTTTTGAGTCTTTGACTTCAGTGGGAAAGTACAGGAAAAAGCTTTGTTCCTTTTTTTCCTCTACAAATGACATAATGAAAAATTATTGGTAAGACAGTAGTTTCTTCTGGTCTTTAAAAGAACACAATTCATGGACAGACTTTCAGTCTGAGAGATAAGGCTTTTATATTTTTATTTACGTGACAAAAATTTGTGTTTATTCTTAAAATTTCCTTTCCTTTATTTCTCTCCATTATAAGATCTCTAACCAAGTGACTTGATATTCTTGTTCAGAAGACTTGTTAAACTAGTAAAAAAGGATATTTATTAAGGTTGACAAAAAAATTAATCAATAGTCAACGTAAGAAAGAAATGGAAAGTTTTATTCGAGCCAACCTGAGGATTATAACCCAGGAGATTGTCTTTCAGATATCTCTGGAGACTGTTCCAAAGAGGTGAGAAGGCCAGTATATATGAGATTTTGGCGAAGGGGTACATGCAATCAAGTACACATCTTGGAAGAAAGTTACTGCTATTCATGAGGAACAGATATCTAAATTAACGGTTTTAGCGCTTTTCTAAGTATGGGGAGATGCACGAAACTGCATATGAAAAT
Organism: Delphinapterus leucas; assembly: GCF_059928025.1. Classification (NCBI taxonomy): domain Eukaryota; kingdom Metazoa; phylum Chordata; class Mammalia; order Artiodactyla; family Monodontidae; genus Delphinapterus; species Delphinapterus leucas. Next base: position 23,448,772 of record NC_143145.1, read on the forward strand.
TCATAAAATTTTCTCCTGAAAACATCTAACTATCTGAGGGCCAGTTCTGCCAGTTTTGCAAAAGCACAAAATGCCTCATCCTGATATTTTCCCCGAATTTCAAATTTCTTTCAGTGTATATTGTAGGTCAGTAATTGCAGTGGCTAATGACTTGATTCTTGTAGAACTGGATGGTGGGCAATATTCCTTATTTTACAATCCTCACACCCTTCTTTTGGTCTTAATTTCAACCAAGGTTTGGGGGGCACTTCATGACTAGTTTGTCTCATGCTGCTAGGAATTCTCATCCCCATGTCAGGCGAGGATTTCATTGATAGGCCGCTCAGTGTGCTATTACTGGACTGGGCCCTGTTAACAATAGCCTCCAGACCGCCTGTCTTACTAGGCTGATATGGTCCAAGAAATGGTACCCTCTTGTTGCTTCTTCCCTTATCTATAGTTACACTATTACAATCACTGATCTTATGGAACTATATATTTGGTCAATTGTTCCAAGTCGCCTAGTCATTTTTATTGGAGGCTCAATCACATGTTTTGTAACGCAAGAAACAATCTTGTAGAATAGGCAGAACACAAGTAACACAGCTGGTAACATTAAAAAGGTCATAAGTAAGTAATGTTATATTCTAAGGGGTTACATGGCTGGTGCCAGAAGAAGAAAAACTGATCTTCATGACTGAGCAGGTATTTCTGCCATTGAGGAGGTCTGGCTAATGTATAATGCAGATGCACAATACACACTAGAGAGGTGGGAGGTGGCCCAAATGAGCAGAGAAAAATTTTATGTTTAAATTTTTCTTGTCTTGCCTTAAAATGTGATTTTTTCACCAATTATTAGGCATGTTTGATATTGTAATGCTTTGTATAACTTTCATAATCAAATGAAGTGTTCTTCCTTTACAATATTGGATTTATGCTAATGATTACTCACTTATCCTCATAAGTTTTTCTTTCTTTTTTTGGTCGTTTATTATTCCCTCCCTTAAGTAGAGAAAAATTAGCAGAAAAGTGTCACACTTTGGGGTGAAAAAAAAAGACTTCATCCCTATATGAAAAAAACCATGTCTTGCTTCCTGAATTTATGCATTTTGAATAGGAAACAGTTAGGGCAGGAACTCTGTCTTCTCTAATAGCTCGAATAAAGCCAAGTACCTGTCATCACTTCACAAATAAATAAATGATAATAATGGTAAAAAAATGAAATATTGAAACCAAACTTTTTTACTTATTCACTCTTCATTTACCTAATATGTGGTATAATTTTAGTTAGGCTATTTATGACTAAAACAGCAAAACCTTCATATGGGAGAAATTGCTTTTTTGTTTTGCTTGTCCATTGCCCCCATTTATCATGCCTTCAATCTAGTGCCAAAAGGGGCTTTCACAATTCTGGCTATAAATGGCTGACTGAGAATATCAAACCCTGCTCCACCCAATACATCATTAAAGAAGTACTACATTTTGCAGTATCTTATTACGTTTTTAGTTTATGGGGAATTAAGGCAGTTATAAACATGAGTCGTAAATGTTGGCAAGCAAATAGGAGAGTGAGTAAAGGCAAAGGAGAAGGAGGAATAAGGAGGTAGACATACTCCTATGTTCTGGCATAACTACAGTGTGCATGGGAAAGCTAGTAAGTTTTCTAGCTCAAGAAACTGATATTCCTTTAAGGGCATAAATTAATCACATTAACTATCTTTGTTGAGTATAGGGCCAAATTAATTAACTCCATCTTTTGCTGAGCACTTGCAGCTTCTGAATGAATTGCATTTTAGTGCCTGTGTTTCATATGATGATTCAGGTTGATTTCTCCTCTTCAAAATTTTAGGGGAATTAATCACAGAGCTCCAATTCAATTGCAATCATAATAACCTTTGCTACTGAGAGTGCTGTCAATCTGATTGAGTTACACAGCCTGAGTTAAGGATCTGACCAGTTTGGTGTGAGGAAATTCTAAAACATGATCAGCTTATTTAATGACTTTAGGGAATACTGCATTTTTTGTACTACTCTGCACACAAATAGCCACTCCATGACCAACCTCCAAACCAAGTTGGTTTTGAATACATCCACATAATTTTAATTCATAAGCTTAGTCTCTACAGTGACTTTTCTGTAATATATTTTTAAAAATTTCCCCCTGCCACCATCATTTTATCCCTTCTCAAAAAGGGAAGAGTAATTGTTATGTGCAGCTGCACTTTCTAATTAATACTGTTAATTAATACATTATACAGTATACATTAATAACAGTATACATTAATACTGTTATTAATGTATTTTTCTAATGTGCAGACTGGGGCCCCAGTGCCCATATTTGTGCTAAGTGACCCTGCCTCTCTTCAATATTTGCTTGACTTAAACGTGGTTACCTCTTAAAAAATTAGCATATTAGTCTCACAACTTTCAGGCATTAAATATCAGAATGTCAGTCACTCTAATAGCAAAGGCAAGAGATTTAAAGTGTACAGACTGTCACATTTCCAGTCATGAAGAAGAAGTTGATCTGAGAATAATGAGGCAGAAAGACGAGATGAAAGATGGAGAGCACAGAGTTTTAGAAGTTCCAGTTAGCCATGACACCCAACCAGCGAAGCAGTTGTGTGAAATTCCCTAGTCCTACCAGTATATTTCCCTCGTTCTTGAACTACTATTGTTTGCAATTCATCTTGACTAATGCAAGTTATCTGACTTTAGGTGATAAATGTATATCTTCCAGTTACCTGGAAGATATACATTACGCTTTTTTCCTCAAAGTCTGTTCTTCTCTTATTCCTTCTTAAATAGAGTCCCCTTTCAAAAGAAGATCCTACCTTGCTAGAATTTAGGTACCTAGATATTTCATATTCCCTGTATGTGGAGAAGTATGCATAATCAATATTTTGCTTATGCACAATCAATATTTCACCTCATGGCAATTCACCTTAGCTTCTGGTTAGGAGAAATGCCTTATTACTTGAAAATGAGGCCTGCCAGCAAGCACTCTACTACTTCATAAATACCTCAAAGAGATTTCTTAATATCATAAATATAAAATAATGCAATAATATGTTTATACATAAAACACTGAGATATGTTTTTTAAGAAAAAGTAATAGATTCTTAGTCTGATACCCTGACTTTGTATGTCAGCTCTGTACCCACCATGCTTATGCTTTGAGAAAGTCACTTAGTAACTCTGATACTGAATAAATTCCACCTTTGTGTACATATGTTTACATATACATTATTTAAACATATACATATTCTATATGAGGAAGAATTTTATATATATGTGTGTGTGTGTGTGTGTGTGTATACATATATATATAATTCCATTGGTAGCTTGGTAGCTTGTAAAAGAATTGTTTGTAAGGAGGGCACCACTTTTATTGAGGAGCTGTTATAATATTATTTCAGATTCAAGTACAAGTGTTTGAGAATGAGTCATCTTGCATGGAGGCCTCAGACAGGATGCTGTTCTGCTAGATATAAAGGAGAAAATAAATGCTTTGGTGCTGGAAATGAAGAAGAAGGGCACTGAGGAGGAAAAATTTTATGGATGATAACAACTGTGATAGCCAGGAATGAGAGAAATGTGAAGAAGTAAATTGTTGATAGGTAGTATTGGAGACAAAGGGTAAATTTAATAACCTGAGAAATACCACAGAATAATGAGTATGATTAGCTTTATCATGTACAAAAAGGATGAAACAGATATGGCACCAAGTTATCTAGTCCCCAACTCTATCACTTCTGGCCTAGTTAGAGTTAAACAAAATCCAAGTCAGGATGTTTTTTCTTTGTCATAAATGAGTTATAACTAGGTGTTGTTATTAATGGCTCAACTCTGCAGTTCTCAGAGCTATATTCCTTGTGTTGTACAATATATATACATGGATATATTGTACAAGGATAATAATTTGTACCTCTTAATCCCCTACCTGTATGTTGCCCCTCCTCCCTTCCCTCTCCCCACTGGTAACCACTAATTTGTTCTCTATATCTGTGACTCTGTTTCTTTTTTGTTATATTCACTAGTGTGTTGTATTTTTTAGATTCTACATATAAGTGATATCATACAGTATTTGTGTTTTTGTGATCTGTACTAATGAAAGAAATCGAAGATGACACAAACAGATGGAAAGATATACGATGTTCTTGGATTGGAAGAGTTGATTTTCTGTTAAAATGACCATACTACCCAAGGAAATCTACAGAGTCAATACAATCCCTATCAAAATGCCAAGTAGCATTTTTCACAGAACTAGAACAAGTAATTTTAGAATGTGTATGGAAACAGAAAAGACAGCAAATAGCCAAAACAATCTTGAGAAAGAAGAAGAGAGCTGGAGGAATCATGCTCCCTGACTTCAGACTATATTACAAAGCTATAGTAATCAAAACAGTATGGTACTGGTACAAAAACAGACACATTGATCAATGGAACATAATAGAGAGCTCAGAAATAAACCCACACACTTACGGTCAATTAATCTATGACAAAGGAGGCAAGAATATACAAAGGAGAAAAGACAGTCTACTCAATAAATGGTGCTGGGAAAAATGGACAGCTACATATAAAAAAAGTGAAATTAGAACATCCTCTAATACCATATACAAAAATAAACTCAAAATGGATTAAAGATCTAAATGTAAGACTGGAAACCATAAAACTCTTAGAGAAAAGCATAGGCAGAACACTCTTTTACATAAATCATAGCAATATTTTTTGAATCTGCCTCCTAAAGCAAAGGAAATAAAAGCAAAAACAAACAAATGGGACCCAGACCCAATTAAACTTAACAGCTTTTGCACAGCAAAGGAAACCTTCTACAAAACAAAAAAGACAACCTACAGAATGGGAGAAAATATCTGCAATATTTAAAAAACAGGTAGAAGAACTGAACATTTTTCCAAAGAGGACATGCAGATGTCCAACAGGCTCATGAAAAGGTGCTCAACATTGATAATCATCAGGGTAATGCAAACCAAAACCACGAAGAGATATCATTCAGAGATATCTTTTGATATCATCGAAGAGAACACAAATAACAAATGTTGGCAAGTTGTGGAGAAAAGAAAACCCTCATATATTGTTGGTGAGAATGTAAACTGGTGCATCCACTGTGGAAAACAGTATGAAAGTTTCTCCAAAAACTAAAAATAAAACTACCATATGACCCAGCAATTCCACTCCTAGGTCTCATAATTTCTTTATGGGTAGACTCAGAGTCATAAGCTTGGGCCTCAAAATATCAATTGACATGATGTTTCACCAGAACTAGGGCCTTATTCTTCACTGGCTGACTCATCACCAGTAGATATACAACATCTATTAGCTCAACTCTTTTATCATTGTTGAGGAAGCACTTGGAAATTTAAAAAAAAAAAAACAAACTAGGTCACATTTCAAATTTTAATATATTAATATTTCCTTTGATTTATTATGGGATAATTATAAAAATTTGTTTCAAGAGAAGCATCAACCCTTTACCCATTTTATACCAACCCCATATTTTCAAACTCTCAGACCTACCAGAAGTGTTTCATGCATATGTGTTCCCTCAATTTAACTTTTTAGGGGGTCATTATATTCTGAACTATAGAAATCTTCCAGGTTTTGTTAGAGATAAAAATGTGCACAACCCCTCCTCAATTGCTGATTGTACTAGTACTTCTTACATAAAGGTAATATAACAAAACTAGTTCACATCTGGATATGACACAGGTAAATCATGGTATTTTTTAATACTATAGGCTACAAAAATATTCAAATCGATGTTTAATTTCTACTTCATTGTCTATGCATTGTGGTTAAGGGTATGGGCCCTAGATCCAGTCTACCATGCCACAAAATCTGGATTTTGTCTTAGATACTTAAATTCTATGGGTCTTAGATTTCTCATCTGTAAAAATAAGATTAATAATAGTACCTATTACTGGAGGATTAACGAAGTTATACTCATAAAGCATTAAAACAGTGCCTGATATACAGTAACCACTCTATTAACACTGGCAATTATTTTTACCACTACTATGCCAAATATATTACTACAATCCTCCCTCAGTATCCTAGGGTGATTACTTCCACGACCTGCCACAAAATACCAAAGTTCACAGACTCAAGTCCCATAGTGGCCCTCTGTATCTGTGGGTTCTGCATCCCTGGATTCAACCAGTGGTGGTTGGCTGGATCTGCCCATGCAGAAGCCACAAATACAAAGGGTTGACTATATATCATTTTTTTAAAAAATCCACATATAAGTGGACTCACACAGTTCAAACCCATGTAGTTCAAGGTCAACTGTATTTAGATATGTATTATTTTACTGAAGGAAAAAGTAGTATCTTTGTATTATGTTTCTGAGTGTGTAGATAAAGCATATTTAGTGTAAACGAGACTCATTTTAATTATACTGACTTTGAATAGTACTGTAATTAAAAAAAATTTTATTTTAAAAATATTCAACCCATGGTTTTTAGAAAAGAACTCGAGTTCTGATGGGTAATGCAATTCAGCCATGAACTATCCCATAAGTCCAGTTATAGAAACTATGGTGATAATAAATAAAACAATGATGTTTAACAGATAATGTAGATATCTATTATTCCATCATGGACAACTAGAAAATTTTGAAGTATAGTTGACTTGCGATGTTATATAACTGAATCACTTTGCTGTACATCAGAAACTAACATGACATTGTAAATATATGAAAAAGAATATATATATATTCTTTTTCATATTCTTTTCATTATAGGTTATTACAAGATACTGACTATAGTTCCCTGTGCTGTATAGTAGGACCTCATTATTTATCTATTTTATACAGTCTCCCAGTCATTCTCCCTCATATACCCAGTTGTCATCGCAAATCTTTTTTTCCAACTCAAACATTTTCTTTTCACCAAACTGACTCACAAAATTGAGTTCCGTGTCGCTGTCCCCTATGCTCTTAGGATTTAAGGCACAGATCCATATTTGGTTCCTCCCTCACTGATAAAATCAACCATGACTCCTCTCATTGCTTTTCCATCTTTCCCTTCCTTTTTATTACAACACTATTCTTCCCTCAGACCAAGAGCTCATCACACCATAGACTTTAGTAACCCTTTTTGGATTCAGCCTCTCTCCTACTGAGTGAAAAAACATAAACGGCTTACACATTAATCCTCCTACATGGTGTTCATTGTGTCTCACCACTAAGCAAACATTTGTAGTTGCTTCCTGCTACCAAAAAATAATTTTTCAGTCTCCTTTCAAGGCCGTCAACGTCTGTCATGGACTTGCTTTGATTTCATTCTCTCATAGATTCACTTAGTCATGTGCATATTCACTCATTTATTCATTTGTTTATTTACAAACTATATAGACCTTATCTCCTGTAACAAAAGGCCATTTGTACCAAGCTTCTATCTTACCTAGACTGCATATCAACTATCTTGAAAGATCCCTTACATATCTGTTAGTCAGCTCAAGCTGCCATAACAAAATACCACAGACTAGGTGGCTCAAACAACAGAAGCTTATTTTCTCACAGTTTTTGAGTCTGGAAGCCTAAAATGAAGGTACCAGAAGGACTGGTTCCTGATGAAGCCTCTCTTCCTGGCTTGCAGACAGACATCTTCACACTGGCCTTTGCTTTCAGAGAAGTGAGAGAGCCCTAGTGTCTCTTCCCCTCTTCACAAGGATATCAGCTCTATCGGATTAGGGCCCAACCTTGTGCCTTCATTTAACCTAAATTATCTCCTATCTCCAACTACAGTCACATTGGAGGTTAGAATTTCAACATACAAATGTTCGGGAGGTGGGGAGCCACAATTCAGTCCATAGTAACTTCCTGTCTTTAATCATTTATGCCACGATTTATTTCCAGTTTGCTACACCTTCATTGTCCCTGTCTATCCAAATTCTTTGTATCCATTATGGAGTCGCTCTTTCTTTAAAGGAATCTTTTTCAGTTCAATTTCTTTACAGTGCATTGCCCTGCCTCTACATAGTTTGGGAATTTATAGTTTGTACCACATATTTGACACTATAATAACTTGTAGTTATTCAGGTACATATGAAATGGAAAAGTCTCTTTCAGGCTATAACTATACATATTACAAGCATTATGTATATGTATATTTTTATTATGTACATATACATAATAAAAATATAGTATAACATAAGCATAGTAAAACTATTAAATATATTTTAATAAGAGTAGAATTTCAGTTTTGCATACAGAAATACCTTAGTATATTGACTATGTTGATTAATTTTTAAGCCTTGACTCAGAATTTTATGGAGTCATTTTAATATTGCACTCATTAATAGATGCAGAAATTTAATTATCCACAAAGATGAACACTATTAATTTTTGTTTTAAATGTAAAATCTATTTAAAAATGGAGTTTTGGAAAATTAGCAGGCATTATAAAAACCATTAACACACATGTTTAATAGAGTACACAAGCCAGTGTACTATGGTATAATTCTAAACATAGAAAATTATTGCAACATATGAACAAGACGGACAGTTCTAAGATAAATATTGTTTAAAGTGTCTTTGGGACTTCCCTGGCGGTCCAGTGGTAAAGACTCCACGCTTCAACTGCAGGGGGCACAGGTTTGATCCCTTGTCGGGAACTAAGATCCCACATGCTGTGTGGCAGTGGCAATAAATAAATAAATAAAGAGTGTCTTTAACACCTGCATTTTCTTCTTATATCTTCCCACCTTATAGGATCTCCTACTACTATCCAGTACTCCTATTTCTCTTGTTAGGAGGGAAATCACTGAGCCAAATTTACTTCACACCGAAAGGTTAGTTACAATGTCTTCTTGTTCCCAGGACTATTTGTTTTCCAAAAAAAAGAAAAAGACTTTATGGGTGGTGCAGTATTTTTCACAAAGGCTAAAATGCACTGGTAGCATTTTGGGTATTAGCCATGCATAAAGCGAGAAATATTTTGCAGTAGGACCCATCATCTTGTTTCTTCTTAAACTGTACTTCAGAAGCAACCATCCATTCTACCTTTTAAAAGACACTTAACAACAACAACAACAAAAATATGCCAGACATTTCTCACAAAAAAATATGCTGGTTTTTCCTTCTCTGCTTTCTTTTTAATGTTCGAAAGTAATTTCTCATTGTTCTCTCCTGTTTTTATACATCTTGCAAGGGAGGTATTGACTCCCCTTGTTTTGGACTATCTTTTAAAAGACGTTTATATAGCAAACAGCTTAGGACGACAGAGATTGTTTCTTATCCGGCGCAAAAGCCAAGTGGGCTTACATCCTTAGAAGACACAGTCTTCCTCTAGTGCAAAATGGCACCATACTTCTGGCCATTAAAAAAACTTCAGATTCCCTGAGCTCAGATTTTCTTTCCTGTAATTTCAACCACTGCATGTTCATGGGTCATCGCGTCCTCCAGGAAATAGGGCTCAGGGAACCAGGACAAAAATGCTGATAATCTGGCTATTGCTGTTGCTGTGACTAATAAACTATTCTTCTCTTACCCAGTCAGAATCTCATATATTCTATCAGCACATACTAAACTGTGACCTGCTAACTTGTTAGCTTGTTAAGTAGGCAAAACCTCAGACTCTTCAAAAATTTTGACACATAAATCCTCCCATGTACTGATGAAGATTATGCTTTTCTCTTTCTCCCTAAAGACTCATTCTTTACATAATAAATAACCTACATTTCAGGTTCCAAATGTGCTTACTCTTTGTATTACTCTGCTAGGGCTACCATAACAAAATATCACAAACTGGGTGGATTCAACAACGTAAATGTTTTCACAATTCCGGAGCCCGAGAGTCCAAGACCAAGTCTTTGGCAGGCATGGTTGCTCCTGAGGCTTCTCTCCTTGGCTTGCAGATGGCCACCTACTCGCTGTGTTCCCACATGGCCTTTTCTCTGTGCAAGTACATCCTTGGTGTCTCTCCCTTTTCTTATAAGGACACCAGTCATAATGGGTTAGGGTCCACCTCTATGACCTTATTCAACCTTAATTACTCTTTTAAATGCCTTAACTTCAAATGCAGTCATATTGGGGGTTAGGATTTTAACATGAATTTTTGGAGGACACAATTCAGTCCATAACACTGTTCCCATATGTTCTAACACAATTTGCCCTAAGTCTCTCATTTCTTGCAACTAGAGACACTAACTGCCTTTTTGTCCCATACTATAATATCTTTTAACTGATATTTGTGAAGCAACTTGCTTAAGGAAGGTTGGTTTATAGTCCAGTATTACAAAAACAGTGTTTCTACTTGGACAAATCTAGGGCAGACACGTTTAGAGCCATTATAAAAGATTTGGGTTTCTTAAGCTTTGGTCCCTCCCCTGTTATGTAACACACTTCAGTCCCTGGTACCTTGTCCTTGTTACATCACCCTATGAGAATGGAGGTTCTGGAAACTAGCACAAGAAAATGCTAAGTAATAATGTAAAATGTAAGTAATAATCTGCCCTTTGTCTGAGACTCAGGAGTCTCAAAACTTCTGCCAGCATTCATGAAACTGTGGCAGGCTAACTTGTTAGCTTGTAATAGGGTAAAACCCTAGACTCTTCACAGTTTTTGACACCATCTTCTTTTCCTTTCACTTCTTAGAATATTTGATTTCCATTCCATGGGAGAGTAAGGAAAGAAAATTTCTTTCAATTCTCTGACAAATTCTTTATACTTCTACTTTAAATATAAAGCCTTCTAAGCAAAGATTTGTCTGGATTTCCCAGGCAGATTTAGGCATCCTTTAGGCTAAAAGATACTGACACTTTGTTAATCTCTTCACATAGATAACTCCTTTTTATTCTTCAAATCTCAGTTCAAGAGCCACCTTCTCAAGAAGTACTCCCTAAACATATTATTGGAATTTGGCATCCCTCATTACTTACCCATCGTCACATATAGTACCTTCAAACCATTCAGTACAATCAGTATTGAGCCAGTTTATTCATCTTTACTTATTATTTGTGTCTCCCACTAGATGCAGCCCAGAGATCTAATTAGTCTTATCCACAGTATCATCAACAGCAGTAATTCTCAATAGGATATGATTTTATCGCCCAGGAGACATTTGGCAATGTCTGGAGGCAATTTTGGTTATCAAAACTGGGAAGGGGGGCTTCCCTGGTGGCACAGTGGTTGAGAATCTGCTTGCTAATGCAGGGGACACGGGTTCGAGCCCTGGTCTGGGAAGATCCCACATGCTGCGGAGCAACTAGGCCCGTGAGCCACAACTACTGAGCCTGCGTGTCTGGAGCCTGTGCTTCGCAACAAGAGAGGCCGCGATAGTGAGAGGCCCGCGCACCGCGATGAAGAGTGGCCCCCATTTGCCCTAGAGAAAGCCCTCGCACAGAAACGAAGACCCAACACAGCAAAAATAAATAAATAAATTACTAAAACTCCTACCCCCAACATCTTCTTTAAAAAACAAAAAAACAGGGGCTTCCCTGGTGGCACAGTGGTTGAGAGTCCGCCTGCCGATGCAGGGGACACGGGTTCGTGCCCTGGTCCGGGAGGATCCCACGTGCCGCGGGGCGGCTGGGCCCGTGAGCCATGGCCGCTGAGCCTGCGCGTCCGGAGCCTGTGCTCCGCAGCGGGAGAGGCCACAGCAGTGAGAGGCCCGCATACCGCAAAAAAAAAAAAAAAAAACTGGGAAGGGCGTACTACTAGTACCTAGTTGACAGAGGCCAGGGATGCTACTAAACATCCTAAAATGCACAAAACATGCCTCCAAAATAAATAACTACTCACTGTACAATGTCAGTAGTGTCAAGGTAAAGAATCCCCGATCTACTACAGCCAACAGAATGTATGAAAATCAAAGCTGACTGAAGATATACTGATTAATTTGAAAGAGTATCTTTGTTATACTACTTAGTAAATTATAATTTGATTTCATTATTCTGGCTTTCACTGTTAGCTGCTTAAGGAACAGCAATGTCCCCTAAACCTGAATACTCTTAAACTCAACACAGAATATGATATATTAAATTTTACTGAATAGAAGAAATCTAAAAATAATTTATTAGGAAGTAAAAAATGTACTAGAGTTATATTCCACACATTCTCAAAACTGCGTTGCTGCATGAATCTCCAGACAAGATTGTTTCCCATATTTTGACTTCCAGCTTAAAAAAGCTACTCAGAACTACATAAAAAGTAGGAAGAAATTAATAAGAGAATTAAGATAAGAGACACAATTATATACTATTTAATATAACCTATAATTATTACTATAATATTAATGCAATATTTGTACATACAACTAACATAATGGTGACATATTTCAAACACTGTTTTTGAAAATAAATTACTCATATTAAAAATATAACAATATTAGTGCATTAGGTATCAATCTGAATCAGTGTTGGAATCATATACTATATGACCTGGAAACTCTGAAGTTATGTCTCAGCAAGTCAAAGCTTTGAATGAATTTGTCTATTAGAAACCAAACATAGACATTATTTGCAGATCTGAGTCATACTATTTTTTTCATCAGAGTTCATATAATTTTGCTTCACATAGTGAGAGTATCCAAAGAAAAGGAAAGAAGAACAGAAAATATACTTAAAGTAATAATTGCCAACACCTTTCAAATTTGATAGAAAGCATTAATGTATACATCCAGGAACACTAACAAACTCCAAGAAGGATAAACACAAAGATATCCTCATTTAGACATATTATAGTAAAACTATGAATGTCAAAGGAAAACAGAAAATCTTGAACGATTATACTAGTCTTCTCTTCCCTATTCCTAGTGATTGTGTGAAAAACTAAGCTCACGTTTACCATATTTGCCAAGTGTTCTTAGTGGAAAAAGCGGGTCATAGTGCTCTCATTGTATCTGAAGGTCCCTACCTTCACCCATTTTCTTGCCTGATATTTTCTTACATTTCTAACCATTAATAAATATATATTTTGAAAGACTATGTGCTTAATCAAGGAGTTTTAATTTTTTTGCCAAAATGATCCACACTGCTATTTAGACTCCTCAGTCATAGGTCAGTCTGGTGATAATCATTATTTTTCTCTAGTGTTTTATAGGACTCTCTTTTCTCCATTTACAGATTTCCTTTCTAGACACATCCTTACCTCTCTTTTATCTGTGCTCCCACATAACACTTACAGTTCAACAGAGAGTTTCATTTTCCCTTTGTCCTCAGGAGCTATGTGGACTAAACCTGACTCTGGCTTACCTAGGTTTTGGAAACTTCCTTCTTATATAACATCTCTCAGGTAGTCCACATACAGTCTGCATAGGCAAAGGATATATTTCATAAATTTGTCAAATATAATTTTTCACTATAATAGATAAATCTGGAATATGCCTATATTTATTCTACCATTTTTTGATATTATTCATCAGTTTGAAAAACTTAGGTTTATATTTTCTCATGCATTTTACTGTTTCTTACACCCATATATATGACACCTGCAGTACAGTTTCTAAACTCAATTAGAATATGCTTACTCAATATATTTAATTCCATATACTTCAGAAGAGAGCTTTATAGTGGAGAGTGAAAAACATGTGTGTCTGACACATATTCTTGCAACATATTTGATTCCTGTTCATACTGAGTAAATTATCTGACTAGATTTTAATCCTAAATATGTCTTGGGATTTTCATTAAAGGTAAATCAATAAAGGGAGGGCTTCCCTGGTGGTGCAGTGGTTGAGAGTCCACCTGCCGATGCAGGGGACATGGGTTCGTGCCCCAGTCCGGGAAGATCCCACATGCCGCGGAGCGGCTAGGCCCGTGAGCCATGGCCGCTGAGTCTGCGCACCCGGAGCCATGCTCCGCAACGGGAGAGGCCACAACAGTGAGAGGCCCGCGTACCGTAAATACATACATACATACATACATACATAAATGGAAAAGAAGGTGTATGAGGAATAAGGTAAAAATCAAACCTTGCTCTTTTCTGGAAATCTTGAAGGACAGTATTGTTATATAATATGGACTCGATATCTGCCTCTTTTCCTACAATGCAGTGTTCAATAAAATCCATTTCTTTATTAATTTAAGTGTCATTACAATAAATAACAAGAGTGCTGTCTATCTTTTTCTACTCAATGAATGCACCTTATATTTGGGGAATATTTTTCTACCTATTCTCTCAGTCACAGAATGATTTAATAAGTGTTAGCCAGCTTACCTTAAAATATTTTCTATTTCTCTATTGGTATGTGACACCTTTTTATGTCTGCCAATATTGAAATTTAAATAGAAATACAAGCATTTTTTTTGTTTCTCATCTGACAGGAGATGAAAACACATTTTAAAATGTTTTTATACTCTTAAAATATTATTTTTGGGGCTTCCCTGGGGGCGCAGTGGTTGGGAGTCTGCCTGCCGATGTGGGGGACATGGGTTCGTGCCCCGGTCCAGGAAGATCCCACATGCCGCGGAGTGACTAGGCCCGTGAGCCATGGCCACTGAGCCTGTGCGTCCGGAGCCTATGCTCCACAACGGGAGAGGCCACAACAGTGAGAGGCCCGTGTACAGCAAAAAATAAATAAATAACAATTTTTCAAAAAGTACTGCTATTTGTAAACATTAATTTTTTCTCCTCAGTGCATAACTGAGATTGGCATTTATTCAAGGTCACTGATGAACTGATATTTTTCTGGAAGGTGTATTAAAACTCAGAAAGGATGGGAGTGTACAAAGGCTATTATTTAATCTATGAAGACAAGGCTAAGCAGTTTGAACCATCAATTCATCACTTTCTTAAACTTACAGTTACACCTATGTCAAGGGTTTCAATGAATGCTGTAGGTGAACGAATACATTTTATTACTGCATACACTCTTAAGCTTCCTGCTGCTTATATATTCACTATGATCTGACAGTGTAGGGCAGGACTTGTTGAGTTAATTCATGGAGAAGAACACCATGCTGCCTCATAAGTAGCTCTATCAGTCATCTCAACAAATCAGAGCCTTTCCTAAGGAAAACTTGCTGTTTTACTATAATTTTTAATGTCTTATAACTACATTTCTATTTTCCTATTGCCTGAGGGTTAACTTAAGTTTCTGTAAACATGCTTATAGCTACATAATCATCATGGCCTTCTTTGAAAGCAGATATCATTAGACAATGTCAGTTAATATACCTCATGTAGAAATTTTGCCACCTTTTACCTGGTGTGATTTGTGAATTGTTTTTAATAAATGATTAATAGTTGAATATTATGTATGAAAGTAAAATATTTTACATTATATTGATGTTTATATTGGCAAATATTATTCTTCTGTTAGACAAAGTTATGGTAGAGTCAAGAATGAAGCTTACTTCACTGGAACCAGCCCAAGTGAAAAAATGAAATATTAATAAAATAAAATGGGTAACCAGAAAACTACTAGAGCTAATCAATGAATTTGGTTAAGTAGCTGGATACAAAATTAATGCAGAGAAATCTCTTGCATTCCTACACACTAATGATGAAAAATCTGACAGAGAAATTAAGGAAACACTCCCATTTACCACTGCAACAAAAAGAATAAAATACCTAGGAATAAACCTACCTAGGGAGACAAAAGACCTGTATGCAGAAAACTATAAGACACTGATGAAAGAAATTAAAGATGATACAAACAGATGGAGAGATATACCATGTTCTTAGACTGGAAGAATCAATATTGTGAAAATGACTATCTACAGATTCAATGCAATTGAATTCAGTGCAATCCCTATCAAATTAACAATGGCATTTTTCACAGAACTATAACAAAAAAATCTTAAAATTTGTATGGAGACACAAAAGATGCTGAATAGCCAAAGCAGTCTTGAGGGAAAAAAAACGGAGCTGGAGGAATCAGACTCCCTGACTTCAGACTATGCTACACACCTACAGTAATCAAGACAATATGGTACTGGAAGAAAAACAGAAACATAGATCAATGGAACAAGATAGCAAGCCCAGAGATAAACCCACGCACCTATGGTCAACTAATCTACGACAAAGGCAGCAAGGATATACAATGGAGAAAAGACAGTCTCTTCAATGAGTGGTGCTGGGAAAACTGGACAGCTACATGTAAAAGAATGAAATTAGAACACTCCCTAACACCATACACAAAAATAAACTCAAAATGGATTAGAGACCTAAATCTAAGACCAGACACTATAAAACTCTTAGAGGAAAACATAGGAAGAACACTCTTTGACATAAATCACAGCAAGATCTTTTTTGATCCACCTCCTAGAGTAATGGAAATAAAAACAAAAATAAACAAATGGGACCTAATGAAACTTCAAAGCTTTTGCACAGCAAAGGAAACCATAAACAACATGAAAAGACAACCCTCAGAATGGGAGTAAATATTTGCAAATAAATCAACAAAGGATTAATCTCCAAAATATATAAACAGCTCATGCAGCTCAATATTAAGAAAACAAACAACCCAATCAGAAAATGGGCAGAAGACTGAAATAGACATTTCTCCAAAGAAGACATACAGATGGCCGAGAAGCACATGAAAAGCTGCTCAACATCGCTATTAAGAGAAATGCAAATGAAAACTACAGTGAGGGGCTTCCCTGGTGGCACAGTGGTTGAGAGTCCGCCTGCCGATGCAGGGGACATGGGTTCGTGCCCCGGTCCGGGAGGATCCCACAGGCCGCGGAGCAGCTGGGCCCGTGAGCCATGGCCACTAAGCCTGTGCGTCCAAAGCCTGTGCTCTGCAATGGGAGAGGCCACAGCAGTGAGAGGCCCACGTACCACAAAAACAAACAAACAAACAAACAAAAAAACCCCAAAAAACTACAATGAGGTATCCCCCTCACACCAGTTAGAATGGGCATCATCAGAAAATCTACAAACAACAAATGCTGGAGAGCGTGTGGAGAAAAGGGAACCCTCTTGCACTGTTGGTGGGAATGTAAATTGATACAGCCACTATGGGGAACAATATGAACGTTCCTTAAAAAACTAAAAATTGAATTACCATATGATCCAGCAATCCCACTACTGCACATATACCCAGAGGAAACGATAATTCAAAAAGACACATGCACCCCAATGTTCACTGCAGCACTATTTATAGTAGCCAGGTCGTGGAAGCAACCTAAATGCCCATCAACAGACAAATGGATAAAGAAGATGTGGTACATATATACAATGGAATATTACTCAGCCATAAAAAGGAACGGAACTGGGTCATTTGTTGAG
Organism: Delphinapterus leucas; assembly: GCF_059928025.1. NCBI lineage: Eukaryota > Metazoa > Chordata > Mammalia > Artiodactyla > Monodontidae > Delphinapterus > Delphinapterus leucas. The sequence continues at coordinate 23,465,948 of NC_143145.1, forward strand.
ACGTGGATGGATCTAGAGACTGTCATACAGAGTGAAGTAAATCAGAAAGAGAAAAACAAATATCGTATATTAATGCATATATGTGGAACCTAGAAAAATGGTACACATGAACCGGTTTGCAGGGCAGAAGTTGAGACACAGATGTAGAGAACAAATGTATAGACACCAAGGGGGGAAAGTGGCAGGGGGGTGGAGATGGTGGTGGGCTGAATTGGGCGATTGGGACTGACATGTATACACTGATGTGTATAAAATGGAAAACTAATAAGAACCTGCTGTATAAAAAAATAAATAAAATTTTAAAAATTTTTAAAAAAAGAATAAAGCAGGGCTGTCCAAGGCATGGGGAGTGTGGGGAAAGGTGATTGGAAAAAGGTGTGGTAACTGACATCCTGAGCACATGTAACTAGGCTACAGGCCTCTGCATGTTCTGAGGGTAGAGGTTTTAGCCCTTTGATGTCAAAAGGTCACCAAGCAGACACTCTGGAATGCCCAGCTGAAAGGTGGGTGGTCCTATCTAGACTTACCCAGCTCAGCTCAAACTATATCAGCTGGAAAACAACTTGGGCAAACACCTTATTAGGCTAAGTGCAGCTTGGAAGTCGGGCAAATCTTAAAACACCTTGATTAGTGACGACAGGTGAAATGGGTTTAACCCACGGTTTCAGTATCATCACTGTTAACAGAAACTTTACAAACATGCCCTTTAAAATTAGGAAGAATGTCTAGTATCTGTACTTTTATTCACCTTCGTACTAAAAATCCTAATCAGTGCCGGCAGAAAATGAAAAGAAGCCTAAGAACTATACAAAGAAACGAGAATGTCATTATTCACAGATGATATTATAAAATCCCAGACTCTACAGACAAATTATTGGAAGTAATAAAAGTGTTTAGGAAGTTGCTGGAGAGAAGACCCAGGTCCCTGCTTCCGGGTCCATCCTCACAACACACTTTACGGGGAAGTCCTCCATAACTGCTGACTCACCGTGAGCCCCCCATCCAGCAGAATTCTTCCACCGAGGTGGAGGCCAACGTCACACCCCTGACCAACCTGCACCTCGGGCCTCGTCCACTTACCTCTCTCTGAGCTTCTACTTCGAAGGCGTGGGGCGTGGGCCGCTTCTTCCGGGAGTTGGCTGTGGAGAAGCGCAAGGGCGCCCAGCTTCTCTCCTGAAGATGCGGAAGCAGTGGGGCGGCCGCGCCCCGCTCCAGGACGGGCAGGAGCCGTCCCCGGAGGAGTGGGGCGCCAGCGTGGGCGCCACGGAGGCCGCCGCGGCCCTGGAGAGAAGCCTGGACCGGACGCTCTTGGACCTGCAGGCCCCGGCTTCTGCGAGCGCAGGCGCCCAGCTCTGCGAGTTCCTGGAGACCCGCTTCCGGCAGGAGGAGCTCATCAAGAAGCTCCTCAAGCAGATGGGCGTGCACCTGACAGACCTGCGCAGTCTGGCCGGGCCCCCAGGCCGAACTGGGCGAGTATCTTTTCGAAAGGCTGTCCTGTCAGCGCGACTACGAGCCTCCAGAGCCCGGCGGCCTCTGGTCTGCCCGAGCCCCTTCCTCCAGCCAGGAAGCAACTTTTTTTTTTTTTTTTTTTTTTGCGGTACGCGGGCCTCTCACTGCTGTGGCGTCTCCCGTTGCGGAGCACAGGCTCCGGACGCACAGGCTCAGCAGCCATGGCTCACAGGCCCAGCCGCTCCGCGGCATGGGCATGTGGGATCTTCCCGGACCGGGGCACGAACCCGTGTCCCCTGCATTGGCAGCGGACCCTCAACCACTGCACCACCAGGGAAGCCCAAGGAGGCAACTTTTTAACCACCCTGAAACCTTCACCCAAGCCGTGGCACCACATGGAAACAAAAAAGGTTCTTTTTGCAGAGGAAAAATAAGCTAGGCTGTAAGAAGAAAACGTAAGTATCTGAATAGCATGAATAATTTGTAGTCTAATTCTCTAGATTGTCTAAAGAAATGGTTCCTAATTTACGTGTATCACCTGGGTACGCTGAGTACAGTGTATCTGATAAACAATGTTTTCTCTGGCAAGAAAACTAAACGCACCTATTCAGAAAATGTTGCGTAGAATTTTAAGGGTTTCAGGACTTCTCCGGAGTCATTCTGGGTACTGGATTCAACTCTGTTGTTCTAAAATGTATCTTTGGTTTTGTTGAGTAGAGCAAGGAGCTGAGTACCTTGACCATATCATATTGTGTTCCCCCCATCAACCCCCAAACTCATGATAAAATTGCTTTTCCTGATTTTCAAGTTGATGTGATGCCATCTGCCTGTATTGAAGAAAGAGCCCTGTGAAATTCATCTTTGTGTCTCCCATTAGGTTGCTACTGAGGACACTGATTATTAATTACATCATACACTGACCTCTTTATGAAGCCTCTCAAGAGAAATTTCTTTCTGGTCTTAATATTAGACATAACAGTGCTTCGCTTGGGTAACTGGTTTGCTTTTGCTTTATGAACACTGTAAATGATATAACTAAGTTTCCTTTTCTGACTGCCTGCTAAAAACTTAGAGCCAAATTTGTGGTCCACCCAGAGTAAACGACTAGGATTATATAAGCATTTTGCATACGCTTCATTCTTGGTCCTTCCATTACTAATTCCTTGGTGTATTTTATGGAGTCTTTTAAGCCACCTTAAACCCTTTCTGGAACAATGTTGTGTATAAACAGATAAATAAACTTTTAAAATGCGGATTTAAAAACATAAATAAATAAAATGGCTAAATTATTTGTTTTTGGAAAACTAACACCCCCAGTTTGGGAAAATTAACTCATTGGACAAATATGTGACCTTTCTGACAATAGTCTATATGGTAAGAATATCTATAATGCCCTTAGTCAGGGACTCAGAGACTTTATCTCATTTTTTAAATGTAGGCAGCATTTGTAAAATATTGGTAACCATTTGCATGAATTTGACATGGCCAGAGGCAGCTTTCTTGCTGTAAAAAGAAAAATGTAGTTTGTTTCAATAATTAAACATTCAAGTAAAGTGGACCAGCACTTCTACTTTCCTTCAAAAGCTTTTCCTTTGCGTTCCCAACTAAGCTGTTTGGTGCAAGAGGCCCCGCTTTCAGCCTATTTCAGCTTCTTGGCATGCCTTCCTCACTAAGCTTAATTATTTATAGCTTTTGATTTAAAGTGAGAGACATGGCTCTTCCTTTCCCTTGCACACTTAGAGGCCATTGTAGGGTTATTAATTGGCCTAATTTTATTATTGTTGCATCTCAAGGAATAGGGAAGACCAAGGAGAGGGAGGGATATGGATGGAAAGTCAGTAGAACAGTCAGAACACACACAACATCTCTCTAGTAAGTTCAGTCTTACAGGTGCAGTTTGTGGTGCCCCCCCAAAATTACAATAGTAACACTGAAGACCACTGATCACAAATCACCATAATAGAGATAATAATGATAATGAAAAAGTTTAAAATATTGTGATAATTACCAAAACGTGACACAGAGACATAAAGTGAGCAAATGCTGTTGGAAAATGTCACTGATAGACTTGCTCGATGTAGGGTTGCCACAGTCCTTCAATTTGTAAAAAATTGCAATATCTGCGAAGTGCAATAAAACAAAGCACAATAAAACGAGGTATGCCTGTACAGAATCATTCTATGTGAACGAAAAACGATCAGAGAAAGAAAATAATATGTTTTATATGGCATTAAAAATGTACTGGAAAAGCTTTTATTTACAAACTATAACCTGATCTAATACAGGTATGTGAACCACCCTGTAGGAAAAGCAATTATTTGCACTAACATTTTAGTAGTACTACTTCACCTTCCCAGAAAACATTTTATACCTTGTCAAGAATGGATTCATTGTCCTTTTACCTCATTAAATAACATTTTTATTACAAATAAAATAAGTAACATTTAGTGTGCATTCACTATAACTCATGGATTAAAGTGATTTACGTAAAATCACACATTTAATAATTGCAAAGCAATCCTCTGAGACAGGTACAAAGTTATTGTGTCCATTTTACAAGTAAGGTAACTGAGTCACAGTGAGATTAAGCAATTTGCCGATGATAGAGCTGAGATTCAAACCCAGGCAGTATGGCTCTAAACTATGCCCTTAACCCAATGCTGCATGATTTTCCAAAATAAAACTACCAACATCACCTTGCAGTGTTTAGAAATAAAAAGCCCATCAAGAAGTGGACTTCTAAGTCAGAAAGAGAAAAACAAATATTGTATATTAACGCATACACGTGGAACCTAGAAAAATGGTACAGATGAACCAGTTTGCAGGGCAGAAATAGAGACACAGATGTAGAGAACAAACGTATAGACACCAAGGGGGGAAAGTGGCGGGAAGGTGGTGGTTGTGGGATGAATTGGGAGATTGGGATTGACATATATACACTAATATGTATAAAATAGATAACTAATAAGAACCTGCTATATAAAAAAATAAATAAAATTCAAAAAAAAAAAAGAAAAGAAAAGAAATGGAATTCTGCTCCAGAAGCCTAACTGAAGAAAAGTTAATGAAGATAGTTACAGAGGTATGGGTAGGGTTAAAGGAACCATAAAAGGGATGTTGAGACAACTGGAAACTAACCAGAAGCAGGAAGCCAACACCACTACTGTGTGGAGTAGCAAAAATAGGGAACTGGGGTAAGGAAGCTGGAGTCAGAGTTGGCGCCTTTATCCTAGAGGGACTCAGCACCTTGCAATACTGTGGCAACAAGACAGGCAGGGAATAGGGATAGAAATACACTGACCTCTCTCTTCTGCTCATCAGTCTCCTGCCAGTGCATCTCACCCTCTGAATACAACTGAAAACCAGAGGTAAAGAGGGCCTGGTTGACTTAGCCCACAGGTTCAGTCCATAACAAGGCTGAGAAGTGCAGAGAAAGGATCTGGAGGTGGAGCCATGGTGATGGCAAATGGAGAATTAGAAACTTGCATGATTTGCATTTCTCTAATAATTAGTGATGTTGAACATCTTTTTATGTGCCTCTTGGCCATCTGTATGTCTTCTTTGGAGAAATGTCTATTTAGGTCTTCTGCCCACTTTTTGATTGGGTTGTTTATTTTGATGATTTTAAGCCACATGAGCTGTTTGTAAATTTTGGAGACTAATCCCTTGTCGGTCACAATCATTGGCAAATATTTTCTCCCATTCTCTGGGTTGTCTTTTCATTTTGTTTATGGTTTCCTTTGTTGTGCAAAAGCTTTTGAGTTTAATTAGGTCCCATTTGTTTATTTTTGTTTTTATTTCCATTACTCTGGGAGATGGATCAAAAAAAGATATTGCTGTGATTTATGTCAGAGTGTGTTCTGCCTATCTTTTCTTCTAAGACTTTTATAGTGTCTGGTTGCACATTTAGATCTTTAATCCATTTTGAGTTTATTTTTGTGTATGGTTTTAAAAAATGTTCTAATTTCATTTTTTTACATGTAGCTGTCCAGTTTTCCCAGCACCACTTATTGAAGAGACTGTCTTTTCTCCATTGTATAGTCTCACCTCCTTCATCATAAATTAATTGACCATAGGTGCATGGATTTATTTCTGGGCTCTCTATCCTGTTCCATTGATCTATATTTCTGTTTTTGTCCCAGTACCGTACTGTTTTGATGACTGTAGCTTTGTAGTATGGTCTGAAGTCAGGGAGCCTGATTCCTCCAGTTCCATTTTTCTTTCTCAGGATTGCTTTGGCTATTCAGGGTCTTTTGTGTTGCCATACAAACTACAATGAGATATCACCTTACACCAGGTCAGAATGGCTATCATCAAAAAATCCACAAACAGTAGATGCTGGAGAGGGTATGGAAAGAATGGAACCCTCCTACACTGTTGGTGGGAATGTAAATTGGTACAGCCACTATGGAAAACAATATGGAGGTTCCTTAAGAAACTAAAAATGGAGCTACCATATGATCCTGCAATCCTACTCCTGGGTATATACACAGAGATCAACATGGTCTGAAAGGATACTGCACCCCATTGTTCATTGCAGCACTGTTTACAATAGCCAAGACATGGAAGCAACCTAAATTTCCATTGAATAATGGATAAAGAAGGTGTGGTACATATATACAATGGAATGTTACTCAGACATTAAAAGAATGAAATAATGCCACTTGCAGCAACATGGATGGACCTAGAGATTGTCATACTGAGTGAAGTAAGTCAGAGAAAGAGAAATATCATATTATATCTAATATATGCATATATTAGATGTGGGATCTAAAAAAATGGTACAAGTGAACTTATTTACAAAACAGAAATAATTTCACAGACTTAGACAATGAACTTATGGTTATCAGGGGGAAGGGTTGTGGGGGAGGAATATTTAGGGAGTTTGGGATCGACATGTACACTCTGCTGTATTTAAAATGGGTAACCAACAAGGACCTACTGCATAGCACAGGGAACTCTGCTCAACATTCTGTAACAGCCAAATTGGGAAAAGAATTCGAAAAAGTGTAGATACATGTATGTGTATAACTGAATCACTTTGTTGTACAACTGAAACTAACACATCATTGTTCATCAACTATACTCCAATATAAAATAAAAAGTTAAAAAAACACACACAAAATAAATCAGTGTATGTTTGCTTCCAGTATTAATAGTGGAGCTCATAAATTAATCATTATCCACAACTATTTATTTATTAGATCTTATTATATTTTAGATGGTTTCAGTAGTTATTTTCTGATTTTTTCTTTTCTTTTTTTTTTGGCTGTGCCATGTGGCATGTGAGATCTTAGTTCCCAAACCAAGGATTGAACCCATGCCCCCTGCAGTGGAAGCACAGAGTCTTAACCAACTGGACCGCCAGGGAAGTCCCTGTAGTTCTTTTCTTATTCTGATTTCTCATAGTGGAACACTATCATAGTAATCATTGTAAAATTAATATATCTCTATTATCGTAAATGGCATGCAAGTCGTGAAAAATTAAAACTAGCTCATTAAAATATGTATTTGAACATAAATAGTCATAGTATCTTAAAAGTAATCAATCATAGAACAATAATCTGAATATTATTTTTCAAGGATCAAAAACTGTGTTAATTCAGAAAGCATACATTGTTGGTTACATTTAGTTTACCATTCATATTATCAAAAATTGATTTTAGCCTTAAAAGTTTCTCTAATAAATTGCCTATTTATGTTAAAACCAAAATGAAAACCCCAAAACTCTTATATGTTTGAGTAATATGGCCACTAGATTTAACTGTGGCAAGAATGTAATGTGTTGTTCTTTGGGTCATGCTGTGGAGATGAGGATAGGTTTAATAGTCAGGAACCATAACAGCTTTTTGAACCCATCATAACTGAAAATGCCTGGAGTATACAATGCTTCTGAAGGAATGATCCACTAATCACTAGTTTATTAATATCCAGGAAATGAGCTCTAGAAAATGAGATAGATCATTGCTATTTTTAAAATATTTTTAAAACACAGTAGGGTTTCCTAAGGACTTCATTTCAGCACTAAAAACATTACCAGGAACTGCACATTGTGAAATATACAAAAATGGGGGAAAAAAGAATACAAAGTGTTTTTTCTTCTAATACTGATATGGTTTCTGTGAAACCATTAGGCAAAACACGATGTATGTATAGCAGGGAGAACAGCTAACATTTTGTTAATAATCAGTGTAATATTATTTGATGTTTTGCCTATTTTTCCTAGACATTTTGATAATTATATGCATTACCTCAAGTATTCTCACAAAAACTCTATGAATTTCTACTATCATTATCCATAGTTTTCAGATAATGGAGACTGAAATTCAGAGCAGTTAATTGACTTACCCAAGATCTCCCATGTCATAAGAATTATAGCAGAGACTAATATCAAATAGTATACTTATCCTAACATTTGCTTTTAGCATAGACTAGAATATAAACTCCCTAAAGGGCATGGATTTTAGTTTGTAGCTAGATCCCTAGTGTTAGGGACATAATAGACATTGAAATGTTAATTGAAGAAATGAATTTGAACCCAAGTCTACCTAACTCTGGGTATCACACTCTCATCATTCATGGTAGATTGCATAGTAATAAAAATGGATTTGAAAAGAGGTAGTTGAAATGTTTAACATATTATAAATGTTTGCTTTGACAACTAACAAATTATTTAGCTTTATAAACATTATATGAGAGAATAGCCTTAAGAAAAGATGATCTGGGCTAAGAACCAAGATGGCAGAGTAGAAGGACATGCTCTCACTTCTGGCGAGAACACAACAATCACTAGCTGCTGGACAGTCATCGACAGGAAGACACTGGAACTCGCCGAAAATGATACCCCACATACAAAGACAAAGGAGAAGCCACAATGAAATGGTAGGAGGGGCACAATCACAGAAAAATCAAATCCTATAACTGCTGGGTGGGTGACTCACAGACTGGAGAACACTTATACCAAAGAAGTCCACCCACTGGAGTGAAGGATCTGAGCCCCATGTCAGGCTTCCGAACCTGGGGATCTGGCAACGGGAGGAGGAATTCCTAGAAAATCAGACTTTGAACGCTAGTGGGATTTGATTGCAGGACTTTGACAGGACTGGGGGAAACAGAAACTCCACTCTTGGAGGGCACACACAAAGTAGTGTGTGCATTGGGACTTAGGGGAAGGAGCAGTGACCCCAGGGGAGACTGAACGAGATCTACCTGCTAGTGTTACAGGGTCTCCTACAGAGGCAGGGGGTGGCTGTGGCTCACCGTGAGGGCAAGGAAACTGGCAGCAGAGGTTTTGGGAAGAGCTCCTTGGTGTGAGCCCTCCCAGAGTCTGCCATTAGCCCCACCAAAGAGCCCAGGGAGGCTCCAGTGTTGGTTTGCCTCAGGCCAAACAACCAACAGGGAGGGAACCCAGCCCCACCCATCAGCAGTCAAGGGGAATAAAGATTACTGAGCTCTGCCCACCAAAGCAACAGCCAGCTCTACCCACCAGCAGTCCCTCCCATCGGGAAACTTGCACAAGCCTCTTAGATAGCCTCATCCACCAGAAGGCAGAAAGCAGAAGCAAGAAGAACTACAATCCTGCAGCCTGTGGAAAAAAAAACCACATTCACAGAAAGATAGACAAAATGAAATGGCAGAGGGCTATGTACCAGATGAAGGAACAAGATAAAACCCCAGAAAAACAACTGAGTGAAGTGGAGATAGGCAACCTTCCAGAAAAAGAATTCAGAATAATGATAGTGAAGATGATCCGTGACCTCGGAAAAACAATGGAGGCAAAGATTGAGAAGATGCAAGAAATTTTTAACAAAGATCTCGAAGAATTAAAGAACAAATAAAAAGAGATAAACAATACAATGACTGAAATGAAAACTACACTAGAAGAAATCAATAGCAGAATCACTGAGGCAGAAGAATGGATAAATGACCTGGAAGACAGAATGATGGAATTCACTGCTGCGGAACAGAATAAAGACAAAAGAATGAAAAGAAATGAAGACAGCCTAAGAGACCTCTGGGACAACATTAAACACAACAACATTCGCATTATAGGGGTCCCAGAAGGAGAAGAGAGAGAGAAAGGACCCGAGAAAATATTTGAAGAGATTATACCCGAAAAATTCCCTAACATGGGAAAGGAAATAGGCACCCAAGTCCAGGAAGCGCAGAGTCCCATACAGGATAAACCCAAAGAGAAACATGCCAAGACACATAGTAATCAAATTGACAAAAATTAAAGACAAAGAAAAATTATTGAAAACAGTAAGGGAAAAAGGACAAATAACATACAAAGGAACTCCCGTAAGGTTAACAGCTGATTTTGCAGCAGAAACTCTATAAGCCAGGAGGGAGTGGCATGATATACTTCAAGTGATGAAAGGAAAGAACCTACAAGCAAGATTACTCTACCCGGCAAGGATCTTATTCAGATTCAATGGAGAAATCAAAAGCTTTACAGAGAAGCAAAAGATAAGAGAACTCAGCACCAGCAAAGCAGCTCTACAACAAATGCTAAAGGAACTTCCCTAAGTGGGAAACACAAGAGAAGAAAAGGACCTAAAAAAACAAACCCAAAGTAATTAAGAAAATGGTCATAGGAACATACATACGTGAATGGATTAAATCCTCCAAACAAAAGACACAGGCTTGATGAATGGATACAAAAACAAGACCCATATATATGCTGTCTACAAGAGACCCACTTCAGACCTAGGGACACAGACTGAAAGTGAGGGGATGGAAAAAGATATTCCATGCAAATGGAAATCAAAAGAAAGCTGGAGTAGCAATACTCATATCAGATCAAATAGACCTTAAAATAAAGAATGTTACAAGAGAGAAGGAGGACATTACATAATGATCAGGGGATCAACCAAAGAAGAAGATATAACAATTATAAATATATATGCACCCAACATAGGAGCACCTCATTACATAAGGCAACTGCTAACAGCTATAAAAGAGAAAATTGACAGTAACACAATAATAGTGGGGGACATTTACACCTCACTTACACCAATGGACTGATGATCCAAAATGAAAATAAATAAGGAAACAGAAGCTTTAAATGACACAATAGACCAGGTAGATTTAACTGATATTTATATGACATTCCGTTAAAAAACAGCAGATTACACTTTCTTCTCAAGTGCACATGGAACATTCTTCAGAATAGATCATATCTTGGGTCACAAATCAAGCATCAGTAAATTTAAGAAAACTCAAATCATATCAAGCATCTTTTCTGACCCAATGCTATGAGATTAGAAATGAATTACAGGGAAAAAAACATAAAAAACACAAACACATGGAGGCTAAACAATACATTACTAACTAACCAAGAGATCACTGAATAAATCAAAGAGGAAATCAAAAAATACCTAGAAAAAAATGACAATGTAAACACAACAATCCAAAACCTATGGGATGCAGCAAAAGCAGTTCTAAGAGGGAAGTTTAGAGCTATACAAGCCTACCTCAAGAAACAAGAAAAATCTCAAACAATCTAATCTTACACCTAAGGGAACTAGAGAAAGAAGAACAAACAAAACCCAAAGTTAGAAGAAGGAAGGAAATCATCAAGATCAGAGCAGAAATAAATGAAATAGAAACAAAGAAAACAATAGTAAAGACCAATAAAACTAAAAGTTGGTTCTTTGAGAAGATAAGCAACATTGATAAACCATTAACCAGACTCATCAAGAAAAAGAGGGAGAGGACTCAAATCAATAAAATTAGAAATGAAAAAGAAGTTACAAGAGAAAACACAGAAATACAAAGCATCCTAAGAGACTACACGTATGCAGTTACATGTAACTCTATGCCAATAAAAAGGACAACCTGGAAGAAATGGACAAATTCTTAGAAAGGTATAACCTTCCAAGACTGAACCAGGAAGAAACAGAAAATATGAACAGACCAATCACAAGCACTGAAATTGAGACTGTGATTAAAAATCTTCCAACAAACAAAAGCCCAGGATGAGATGGCTTCACAGGCGATTTCTATCAAACATTTAGAGAAGAGCTAACACCTATCCTTCTCAAACTCTTCCAAAATATAGCAGAGGGAGGAGCATTCCCAAACTCATTCTACGAGGCCACCATCACCCTGACACCAAAACCAGACAAAGATACTACAAAAAAAGACAATTACAGGCCAATATAACTGATGAATATAGATGCAAAAATCCTCAACCAAACACTAGCAAACAGAATCCAACAGCACATTAAAAGTATCATACACCATGATCAAGTTGGATTTATTCCAGGGATGCAAGGATTCTTCAATATGCGCAAATAAAACAATGTGATACACCATATTAACAAACTGAAGAAGAAAACCCATGTGATTATCTCAATAGATGCTGAAAAAGCTTTTGACAAAATTCAACACCCATTTATGATAAAAACTCTTCAGAAAGTGGGCATAGAGGGAACCTACCTCAACATAATAAAGGCCATATATAAGAAACCCACTGCAAACATCATTCTCAATGGTGAAAAACTGAAAGCATTTCCTCTAAGATCAGGAACAAGACAAGGATGTCCATTCTCACCACTATTATTCAACATAGTTGTGGAAGTCCTGGCCACAGCAATCAGAGAAGAAAAATAAATAAAAGGAATACAAATTGGAAAAGAAGCAGTAAAACTGTCACGGTTTGCAGATGACATGATATTATACACAGAGACTCCTAAAGATACCACCAGAGAACTACTAGAGCTAAACAATGAATTTGGTAAAGTTGCAGGATACAAAATTAATGCACAGAAATCTCTTGCATTCCTATACACTAATGATGAAAAATCTGAAAGAGAAATTAAGGAAACACTCCCATTTACCACTGCAACATTAAGAATAAAATATCTAGGAATAAACCTACCAAGGGAGACAAAAGACCTGTATGCAGAAAACTATAAGACACTGATGAAAGAAATTAAAGATGATACCAACAGATGGAGAGATATACCATGTTCTTGGATTAGAAGAATCAATATTGTGAAAATGACTATATTTCCCAAAGCAATCTACAGATTCAGTGCAATCCCTATCAAATTACCAATAGCATTTTTTACAGAGCTAGAACAAAAAATCTTAAAATTTGTATGGAGACACAAAAGATGCTGAATAGCCAAAGCAGTCTTGAGGGAATAAAATGGAGCTGGATGAATCAAACTCCCTGACTTCAGACTATACTACAAAGCTACAGTAATCAAGACAATATGGTACTGGCACAAAAAGAGAAACATAGATCAATGGAACAAGATAGAAAGCCCAGAGATAAACCCACGTACCTATGGTCAACTAATCTATGACAAAGGAGGCAAGGATATACATTGGAGAAAAGACAGTCTCTTCAATAACTGGTGCTGGGGAAACTGGACAGCTACATGTAAAAGAATGAAATTAGAACACTCCCTAACACCATACACAAAAATAAACTCAAAATAGATTACAGACCTAAATGTAAGACTGGACACTATAAAACTCTTAGAGGAAAACATAGGAAGAGCACTCTTTGACAAAAATCACAGCATTATCTTTTTTGATCCACCTCCTGGAGAAATGGAAATAAAAACAAAAATAAACAAATGGGACCTAATAAAACTTCAAAGCTTTTGCACAGCAAAGGAAACCATAAACAAGACTAAAGACATGCTCAGAATGGGAGAAAATATTTACAAACGAATCAATGGACAAAGGATTAATCTCCAAAATATATAAGCATCTCATGCAGCTCAATATTAAAAAAAAAACCCAATCCAAAAATGGGCAGAAGACCTAAATAGACATTTCTCCAAGGAAGACATACAGATGGCCAAGAAGCGCACGAAAAGCTTCTCAACATCACTAATTATTAGAGAAATGCAAATCAAAACTACAATGAGGTATCACCTCACACCAGTTAGAATGGGCATCATCAGAAAATCTACAAACAACAAATGCTGGAGAGCGTGTGGAGAAAAGGGAACCCTCTTGCACTGTTGGTGGGAATGTAAATTGATACAGCCACTATGGAGAACAGTATGTAGGTTCCTTACAAAACTAAAAATCAAATTACCATATGATCCAGCAATCCCACTACTGGGCGTATACCCAGAGAAAACCATAATTCAAAAAGACACATGCATCCCAATGTTCATTGCAGCACTACTTACAATAGCCAGGTCATGAAAGCAACCTAAATGCCTATCGACAGACAAATGGATAAAGAAGATGTGGTACATATATACAATGGAATATTACTCACCCATAAAAAGGAACGAAATTGGGTCATTTGTTGAGACGTGGATGGATCTAGAGACTGTCATACAGAGTGAAGTAAGTCAGAAAGAGAAAAACAAATATCGTATATTAATGCATATATGTGGAACCTAGAGAAATGGTACAGATGAACCGGTTTGCAGGGCAGAAACAGAGACACAGATGCAGAGAACAAACGTATGGACACCAAGGGGAGAAATCGGTGGGTGGGGGTGGTGGTGTGCTGAATTGGACAATTGGGATTGACGTGTATAAAATTGATGACTAATAAGAACCTCTGTAAAAAAATAAAATAAAATAAAAATTTTTAAAAACCCATTATATTACAGTATAGTTATCTGCAAATTACATTTATTAGAAAAATAGCAAAACATTTTCATATGCATAATATTTTATCTATTCTATTTAAAATATTTTAAAAAGTCATGAATGTAATATTAATATCATGCATATTGGAGAAATAAACAAGAGAGAATCTTAGGAAAGTTTAGAAGGTAAAAGCAATATAACATAAGATTGAAAGCAAAATAACATAAAAAACCAAACTTGGAATACATGAAATGATCTTCATTTCATACTGTTGGCACAATTTCTAATAGGACCCTATAGAGCAAAAGAAAGCAAATTCAGAATTCTAATTTTAATGTGATAACTCACATAACACATCTTTAGAATAATAAATTAAAAATTCGTAGTCTTTTTTCAACATTATTCAACACATTCTACTGAAATTTATCAAAGATTCAGTAAGCTGATAGTGTGATAAATCCTTACGAAAACAGACTATATTCTTTCACGCCAAACCCTCTTCAGAGGCTGTTTTTTATTATATTATTTCTCTATAATGCCCAAAAGATTGAAAGATAAAACTAGATACAAGCAATTAACAGATCATGGGGAACATTGCTTTTAAACCACCTTGCTCTGTTGCTTATAGCAAATATTTCAGTCCTAACCATATGAAACAATGAATTCCTATAATATGAAAATTATTAATATGATATGAATCATATGAAAATGTTTCCTAGATATTCTTTTAAGTATTTTGTTTGCTCTCATATAGCAATAACCTGGGAAAAGAAAACAACAACAACAGCAACAAAAACCTTTCATTTTGTACTTGCAATTGTGCTTCTGATTGCTCTAATCTGCATTTCACTTTAACTTCTAGATGTACAAAGTGATTCACCATTTCTGGAATTCATTTTATTTAAAATGGAATTTTAACCCACATGAAACTTTTTTCTGTAACTTGAAAAATCTTTAAAAAATCTTTAAAAAATTAATGTTAGTCTTATCTTTAATATTGCATCTGATTAAAAACATTACTTTTGTAGAATGTTGATTTGGAAAAGTAAAGCCTGGTTAAGGGAAGATATACTGTTTATGAAAGAAATTGTTCACATAAGAAAAAGATTAAACCCTAACATGTAATGATGAATGATCAAAAGGAACCCTGAAATTTAATTCAATTTTAAGAAAAAAGAAAAAAAGCGTAAGAAGTATGAATTGATTTCCCTTAATCACTCTGATTAAGTATTTTGGGCCTTTAGCATAATCACCCTTAGAAAATCCCTGGAATATTTGAAGAGTTATATACATAGCAAAAATCTAAAAAGAAACACCAGAAACCCAAGGAAAGAAGAAAATCATCAGTGACTAAATGAAAAAAAAAGTCATTAGTCTAATGCTGTGTTTCCAAGGAGCCCAATGATTGCAGTCAATGAAGTTAAGTACAAAAGGTCTTTTTACCTCAGGTCATGCTGAGCAATTGTGTTCTTTACCCTGAGAGTAGCATTGAAACCCAGAGGGTGGAACTCCAAGTGACCTGTGGGATAGATTACCTCTATCTCTTAAGGCTGAACTGGTTCTTGTTTATGTATATTTTATACAGTTTTTGTTTTTGAAGTAGGTAAGAAGATGCCATAGAAGTAACAGAACTTTGTTTTGCTTTTTATTTGTAAATGAGATAAAAGCACGTACTCCATAAGCAAATTAAGTGAATATCTACAGGCATTCTGGATGTCAGTAGGAGTTGGGGGCGGGAGGGGAGAGAGGAAAGCCACAATACCTGTGCTTAGGAGGCTATGGAAAGAAAGAAAAGTAAATTGAAAGTTTAGAATTCTTCTTGTGAACATGGTGATAAAGGATGCTTTGCAAGCACAAGGTTTGCTGGATAATGTGACATGATGCATGAAATGGAAAAGGAGGAAGAGTAAGAGCCAAGAGACGAATAGAAGAGAGCAAGTTCTTGTCATAGGGGGAAAAGTGCTGAGATTTGTTGATTGCTCATTACTGTAAGAGAGTAAATTGTGTATAGTTGGGTTTTTTTGGTTTGTTTTTGTTTTTTTTTTTTTGCTGTATGCAGGCCTCTCACTGCCGTGGCCTCTCCCATTGTGGAGCACAGGCTCCGGATGCGCAGGCTCAGCGGCCATGGCTCACGGGCCCAGCCGCTCCGCGGCATGTGGGATCTCCCCGGACCGGGGCACGAACCCGTGTCCCCTGCATCGGCAGGCGGACTCTCAACCACTGCGCCACCAGGGAAGCCCGTGTATGTTTTATATATTTATAAAAGTTATATACATATTATAAGTATATAAGTTATAAAATATAGGATATATATGTTAAGTTATATATATTATGATACAACTATATTTTATAGAACAAATTATTAAATTCTATATACATGTGTCTGAGTGTGCATGTGTGCTAAACTAGAAAGGAGTCAGAGAATGTTTTTGATGTTTTTATGGCATTCTAAGGATTTTTAACTGGAATGTTATGGAAGTTACCAAAGAGACTGGAAAAAAAAAGTAATAATATGAGATGTATATTTTAAAGAACCTTGTGGTAAATCTCTCAGAATTGATTTGAAAGGACCACAATATGGAATAAGGAGATAAGGAGAATTTTACTGTAATGCAGGTAAGAAGTGATTAAGGAGGAGAACTTCATTTGTTCAAAAAATAGAAATTGGAGTCAGACTTTTCAGATTCCAGGCCCTTTATATGCCAAACCTATGACCTTGGATAACTATGAAAACTTTCTAAACTTCAGTATAGATGTGATAGTAGCATAAATCTCAGAGAATATGCTTAATCTACTTTGAGCATACTAGTTATTATTTTAATAAGACAAAAATATAGCTTTATTGAATATATGTACAATAAACACATATTTTAAGTGTACATTTTTTTAGTTCAGGTTTGATATGTCTATACACCTATGAAACCAACACTACAATCAACATGATGAACATATACGCCACCCCAAGAGTCTCTTCATGCTTCCATGTAATCCATATTATTTAAATCTCTTTAAAGTTCATCAACTTTTTAATTTTTAAAATTTTTATTTTGAAGTAATCATAAATTCACACCAAGTTACAAAAATAGTAAAGATCCCCAGTACTCTTCACCCAGTTTCTCAGAATGGCTACATCTTATTTAATGGTAGCACAATATCAAAACCTAGAAAGTGATTTTGGTACAATGTGTGTGTATATGTCATTTTATCACATGTGTAAAATTATGCAGCCACAACCACAATCGAGATATAGGACTATTCTATCACCACAGAGATCTCTCTTGTGCTGTCCCTTTATCATCACATCAATTTCTTGCCCTTCACCATGCCTCACTCTTGGCAATCACTAATCTGTTTTCATTCCTACAATTTTATCATTTCAAAAATACTATATAATTGAAATCATATAGTATATGATCTCTTGATACTGGCTTTTTTTTTTTACTAGCATATTACTCTTGATATCCATCTAAGTTGCCACATGTATCGATAGTTCATTATGATACTGTTGAGTAGTATTCTATGGTATGGTTGCGCCACAATGCTACAAACAATTATATATAGGGTTTATGTGGACAAAAGTTTTTATTTCTGCAGGAAAATACACTGGACTGCAATTGATGGGGCATAGGTTAAGTGCACACTGGTTTTGATTTTGTTTTCTTGTTTTTAAAGAAACTGGCAAACCTTTTTCCAGACTGGATGTATCATTTTGCATTCTTACCAGTAAATGTGTGTGAGTGATCCAGTTTCTTTGAATCCTCACCAGCATTTTCTATTGTCTTTTTAAAAAAATTTACATGTTCTAAGGTGTGTATAGTAATATTTCATCATGGTTTTTATTTGAATTTCCCGATGGCTAGTGCTGTTGAACATCTTTTAATGTGTTTATTTTCCATCTGTATATTGTCTGGTATCTGTTCCATATATCTAGTCCATTTTCTAATTGGATTCTTTTTATTTTTTAACTGTTGAATTTTGCGAGTTCTTTAAGTATTATAAATAAAAGTCTTTTGTAAGATCTATGGTTTAAAATATCCCTTCTTACTCTTTAATTTGACTCTTCATCTTCTTAACAGGGAATTCTCAGGAGAAAAATATTTAATTTCAATGAGTTCAATTTATCAATTTTTTTCTTCTGAGGATCATACTTGTGGTATGTCAGGTCTAAGAACCCTTCAACAAGCCTTAGATCCTATGTTTTGTATGTTGGTTTTTTTTTTTCTAAAAGTTTGAGTTTTATGTTCTGCATTTAAATCTATGATTCACTTTCAGAAATATTTGTATAAGGTCAGGGTTCACTTTTGTATTATATTTTACACACACATATGTATACATGCATATATACATATTTATACACATATATACATAGCTAAAAACTATGTATTTAATAATGCATACATTAGCTGTATTTAATAAGAGGATTATGGAAAAGCATATCTATTCCATCTTTTCAGAAATAGAAGTCCCCCCAAAATTGACTTTTGAAAACACAATGATAACAATGAATTGTGTGGTTCATAATATATGCAAAATTAAAATACATGTCAACAATACCACAAAGGGCAGAAGAGGACAAATGCATACTCTAAACACAATGAATAAAAATGAACAAAATAAAGAGGTATGACTAATAAGCCAAAAAAAGTACAAGATAGAATTATAAAATATATTCAGTTAATTCATAAGAATACAGAAAAAGTGAATAAAGAACAGATAGGACATTTATAAAGCAAATAGCAAGATGGCAGATTTAAATCAAACATGTCACTCATTAAATTAAATTTAAAAGGTCAACCTACCCAAATCAAAAGTGATCAATTTTTAGAATGAATTTAGAAGCAGGGTACAACTGTATGCTGTCATTAAAAAAAAGACTTTAGAAATAAAGAAATATATGTTTAATATAAATGGATGAAAAAAGATCTACCATGTCAACCCTAATCAAACAGGCTGGAGTTACCATATTAATATCAAGCAAATTATATTACTAGGAATAAAGTCATTTAATAATGTCAGTGATGTCAATTCATTAAGAGTATATAAACATCATAAACATATATGTGTCTACTAACAGAATAGTGACACAAGAAGCATTAGTTTATAGTGCCAAAAGGATAAACAGAAAAATTTACAATTATGGCTATAAATTTTAATACTACTCTTTCAATAATGAAAAGGACAAATAGGCAGGAAATTATTAAGACAGTTAAACTTGAATAAGATTGTTAGACAACTTCATCTAATTGATATTTACAGAACACTCAAACCAACAACAGCAGAATCCACATTCTTTTTAAGTGCACACAGAGCACTCGTCAAGATAGACCATATTTGAGCAATGAAAAAGTCTCAATAAATTTGAGTCAGGTAAAACTAAGAATCTTCCTTTGGCCATAATGGACTTAAATTAGAAATGAATATCAGAAAAATACCTGAATTATCCTCAAGTGTTTTCAAAACTAAATAACAGTTGTCTCAACAATGCATGGGTAAAAGAGGAAATCAAAGGGAAAATGAAAGTATTTTGAACAGAATAAAACAGAAACATGACATATCAAACTTGTGTCCTTCAGCTGAGGCAGAGCTGAAAAAGAAATTTATGGCATTAGAATTCCTAAAGGAGAAAAGAAGAGAGGTTATCACATGATTGATTTAAGCTTCCACCTTAACAAAGTTGAAAAAGAAGCATAACATATATGAAGTAAGCAGAACAAAGGAAATAATAGAGATAAAAATCAGAAATCAAAGTAGAGAACAGAAAAATAATTTTTAAAATTACATGGATAAAAGCAGAGTCTGGACACTTGAGAGGATCAATGAAACTGATAAACCTCTAACCAGAGTGAATAAAAAAACAAACAAATTACCAATATCAGGAATGAGAAAGATGACCACAGATGTAGAAATTAGAAGATTAACAAGAGAGTCAACAACTTTATGTCCATTATTTTGAAAACGCAGATGAAATAGAAAATATTCTCTGACAATTTTCAAACTACCAGTGCTCACTGAAGAAAAAAAAATAACCTGAATAGCCCACTATCTACTAAAGAAACTTAATTTTTTGTTAAATACCTATTCACACAGAATACTCCAGGTTCAGGTGTCTTCACTGGTGAATTCTATGACACACTAAAGAAAGAGATAATACCAATTCTACACAAAACCCTCAGGAAAATTAAAGGAAAGTTGAAGGTAAGGGAACACTTCCTAACTCATTTTATGAGACCAGCATTTCACTGATAAGAAAACCAGAAACCATAGACCCATATTCCTTATTAACAGAGACAAGTATTACTTAAGATTTTAGTGAATTATATCTGACAATATATAAAAAGAATAATACATCATGACCAACTTGATTTATCCCAGTTATATAAGAGTAACTTATAAATCACATTTAAACTCGATCAATATATTTCACTATATTTACAAACAAACAAACAAAAAACCTGTGACCATCTCAAGGTATGCAGAAAAAACCTTTGACAAAATTCAACATCCATACATGATAAAAACTCTCAGTAAAACTAGAAATATATGGAAACTTCCTAAACCCGATAAAGCTGTTTATGATAAACCTAAACTAACATCATTCTTAATAGTAAAAGACTGAATAGTTTTCCCTCCATTTTAGAACAAGGCAAGGAGAATCCTCTCACAATATATTGTAAACATTGTATTGGAGCTGCTGACAGTGCTATAAGGTGAGATAAAGAATTTACAGGCAAACAGATTGAAAAGGAAGTAAAAACTCTATTTTTAGACATCATTGTCACCTATGTAGGAAGTCCTAAGAAAAAGTAAAAAGCTTCTATAACTATAAAGTGAATTTAGCAAGGTCTCTGGATAAAACTTCACTATACAAGAATTAATTGTATATCTAAATATTAGGATCAAAAAAATCACAAGTCACAATAAAATAATGTCAATGACAATAATATCCAATGTGTTGTACTTAGAAATAAATCTGGCAGAAGATACTTGAGATCTCGACTCTGAAAACTATAACATTGATTAGAAAAATAAAGAAGACTTTTGAAAAATGGAAATATATATCTTGGTCATGGATCTTAATTCTCGATATTGTTAAGATGTCAATGGTTTCTAAGTTGTTCTATAAATTAAATTGAATTTCAGTAAAAATCTCAGTAAGCTTTCCTTTGGGTAGAAATTAACAAGCTGTTCTAATATCTACATGAAAATTTGAAGGACCTAGAAAGCCAAATCAACCTAAAAAAAAAGAGATATATTTAGAGGAAGCACAGTACTCATTCCAAGACCTGTTATAAAGATGCAGTAAGATAAAATTGGTAAGACATGAAGTAGCACCCTCTGTATGGAAACAGAAACTGGAAAAGAGAGAACAAAAATTATTTAAGAAAATTATAATGATTCTCACTTAGCAGACTCATTGTATATCAGAGACAAAGGGGAAGAAAGTGTGTTAATAAGCCAGGGATTTGTGGCACAATTTACCAGAAGGAAGATTAAAGGTAGACAAGAGGACTTCTATCTATCTCTCCGAAATATGTGGCATAAATCAAAGAGAAAAAAACAAAACAAAACAAAAAAACCCTGCCACATAAGAGAAGACAATTATTTTTCCAGTTAAGGAAAATAGGAAGTACAGCTATAAGAGAAATGGTGATTTTGTTTTCTTTGAAGATAAATATGTGCAGAACATCTAAGTGGAAAAGGTTACCATGTCATTTAATTCATGTTTTGGCTGTTGAAGGAGAAAAGGTATTTTGTTTTGTTTTGTTTTGTTTAAGTTTATTGACCTATCAGCATTTCAATGATAATTAAAAGTACAGAGTGTGGTTGTAATCATCCAAAAGAAGTGAAAAGGGTGAACTCTGAGGATAGAAAATTATCTTTCTGGTATTTAAGCAGACAATATTAGAAGCCTGCAAAGGAAACCTAGGCATTACCTGTGAATTAAGGACTGTCACTATAGACACTGGAGAAAAGGGTTTCAGAAATTAGAAGTGGTCGGGGCTTCCCTGGTGGCTCAGTGGTTGAGAATCTGCCTGCTAGTGCAGGGGACACGGGTTCAAGCCGGACCGAGGATCCCACATGCCACAGAGCAACTAGGCCCGTGAGCCACAACTACTGAGTCTGTGTGTCTGGAGCCTGTGCTCTGCAACAAGAGGGGCCGCGATAGTGAGAGGCCTGTGCACTGCGATGAAGAGTGGCCCCTGCTTGCCACAACTAGAGAAAGCCCTTGCACAGAAACAAAGACCCAACACAGCAAAAATAAATAAATTAATTAATAAACTCCTACCCCCAACATCAAAAAAAAAAAAAGAAATTAGAAGTGGTCAATAATATCAAATCTTACAAGGAGTTGTAATGACAGAGATCTCAAGTTATCCATTATTGAAAAATGTAAAAGACACTATAGAACTTTCTATGAAGCAACTACCATTTCTACTTTGCAAATGCGTTTTATCTATTATTATTATTATTGTTACTTGCATTTTATCCTTTAAATCTCCCAATTAACTCCAAGTGTCAGGAAACTAAGGCTCAGAACATATATGAAAGTTGCTCAAAGTCAGGCAGCTCTTAGGTGATAGAATACCTAAGCTAGGTAGGTTGACTCCAGAACCTATTTTCTTTCTTTTATTATTATTTTTTCTTTGAAATCTAACTACCATCTGTCGACAAACAAAGATTTTGCATTATTATTGACTATATTCCCCATGCTGGACATTTCATACCCATGACTTGCTGATTTTGCTACTGAACGTTTATACCTCTTAATCTCCCTCACCTATTTCTCTCATCTACTCACTCTCCTTCCCTCTGGCAACCACCTGTTTGTTTTCTGTATCTGTGAGTCTGTTTCTGTTTTGTTATGCTTATTTATTTGTTTTTTAGATTCCCCATACAAGTGAAATCATATGGTATTTGTCTTTCTCTGTCTGACTTATTTCACTTAGCATAATACACTCTAGGTCCACCAAGGTTGTTGCAGATGTAAAGATTTCATTCTTATTTTTGGCTAAGTAATATTCCATTGTGTGTATGTACCACATCTTCTTTATCCATTCATCTGTGGATGGGCTCTTAGGTTGCTTCCATATCTTGGCTATTGTAAATAATGTTGCAATGAACTTAAGGGTACCTATATATATTCAAATTAGTGTTTTCATTTTCTTGGAATAAATAGCCAGGAGTGGAATTGCTGAATTGCTATGGCAGCTGTACTTTTAATTTTTGAGTAACTCCATACAGTGGTTGTACCAATTTACTTTCCCACCAACAGTGGGCGAGGGTTCCCTTTTCTCCACATCCTTGTCAACACTTGTTAATGTGTGGCTCAAACTGCTAACTCTCCAGGGAAGATATCAGAGCCTGTATAATTCCCCTCCTCTTCTGTATTTCCTTTTAGGGGTGTGGGTCCAGACCTAATCAGTTCTCTTCCCTTCCTACCTGACTATGTATCTTTCCTTATAGCCTTGGTTGTAGAAGAGTCGGCCAGCTTCCAGTTTGTTTTCAGTCAGAATTGCTCCACGGGTAGATGTATTTCTGATGTGTTCATTGGGGGTTGTCAGCTCAGCATCCTCCTAGTCTGCCATTTTGATCTCCTCTCTGGGAGTTTGTTTTTTTTAAATTACTGATTCTCTTTTATTACAGGTTATGGGTCTGTTCATATTTTCTGTTTCTTCCTGATTCAATCTTGAGAGATTGTACATTTCTAGGAATTTCTTCATTTCTTGTAGCTTGTTCATTTTATTGGCATATAATTGTTCATAGTAATGGCTTATGATCCTTTGTATTTCTGTGGTGTTGATTGTAACTTCTCCATTTTCATTTTATTTATTTGCCCCCCCTTTTTTTTAATGACTCTGGCTAAAGTTTCATCAATTTTATTTATCTTTTTAAAAAAACAGCTCTTACTTTCATTGATATTTTCTGTGTGTGTATGTGTGTTTGTCTCTATTTTAGGTATTTTTGCTCTGATCTTGTTTGTTCTTCTTTTTCTAGTTACTTTAGGTGTAAGGATATGTTGTTTATTGGAGATTTTTCTAGTTTTCTGAGATAGGCTTGTATCACTATAAACTTCCCTCTTAGAACTGCTTCTGCTGTGCTCCATAGATTTTGAATTGTTGTGTTTCCATTTCCACTTGTCTCCAGATTTTTTTTTTTAATTTACTCTTTGATTTCTTCAATGACTCATTGTTTGGGGTACTCCAGAACCTATTTTCTTAAACCCTTTTTTTTTTTTTGAAGTAATTTGTAAACTAGATGAGATCAGATTCAGTAGATAGATAGTATTGTAGGTAAAACTTGCATTAAGAAGTTAAAAAAGAATGAGACATCTCTCCATTTATTCACTCATTTATTCACTGTATATTTATGTTATGTATTCAATATTTACTGTGTATATTCAATATTTTCTAAAGGCTTGGTATTTTTTTAGGTACTGGAAATACCAAAAAAAAAAATGTTGAGGTCTTTACGTTAGAGAAGATTATAATGTAGTTTTGCAGTGAACTTACACTTTAAAATTTGGTCTAAAAAGAAAATATCATTTAGACAGCAGTTAGAAAAGAACATACCTTTTGTAAGACGATAAAACAACAAACATTATCTCACACTGAGACAAGATCTTTAGAGGAGGAAACATTGAAGATGTAGAGACAAAGATAAGGATGAGGGTGTGATCTATGGACCAAATATCCTGAGGTGATATGTAATCATGGTTACAATTATAAAAGCAGCAGTTTCTGAAAGTTGTTGAAATGATACCCAGGTAACCTATCTACTACAGACTGAATATTTGTGCCCTCCCCCGCAAGTCATATGTTGAAGCCCTAATCCCCAATGTTATGGTTTGGAGGTAGAGACCTTGGGAAGTAATTAGACTCTGATGAGGTTGTGAGGTTTTGGCTCCCATGATGGGATTAATGTTATTGTAAGGAGAGGAAGAGAAACCAGAGCACTGTCTCTCTCTCTCTCTCTCTCTCTCTCTTCCTCCCTCCCTCCCCCCATTTTAGGACATAGCAAGAAGGCAGCTCTCCTCAAGCCAGGAAGAGGTCTCTCACCGGAAACTGAAATATGCCAGCACCTAGACCTTGAACTTCTCATCCTCCAGAACTGTGAGAAATCAGTGTCTATTGTTTAAGCATCCAGTCTATGGTATTCTGTTACAGTAACCTGAGCCGACTAAGACACCTTCCTTCTTTGCTTTTATTTTGAATTAATGAAAAAGAATAGTAAAAATAATTTTACATTTATAAAAGAAATACAAAAATCTGGTTCATTTGGGGAAAATTATCTCAGAAAGAAACATGAGTTTCAATATTTTGAAATATATGACTGCATTTTCCAAGTATGCATGTTTTGTCCAAGGAATTGTAGAATTCCTTATATGAAAATTAAGTTTTATTGCAAACAATAGAAATTCTAAATTTGAAAAACCTTAGAGAATATTTTTCACCCCTCAGGAAAGCTCGTTAGTACATTCAGAACATCCAGGATAACTGGTATTGCTAGAAAGGGAGATTCTCCAACAACTCTTTATACTTTGTTCCTCTGAATCAGAAAATTGTTGATTTTTTTCCAGCCTAAATCCTTCCTTTTACAAATTAAGTCCACCAGGTGCTCTTTTTTGATCTGCTTTAAAGTTATTGAACTTAAGTTTTAAAATTCACCTTTGTTATTATTTAATATATCAATATTAGTTTGGTTTTCATATACTAAAAATAAGGTTAAATGCAGAAACATGGGCATTTGCTTTTAAGAATTACAGAAAATAGTCAAATTAAAAATAAATAAAATTAAGCTTTATTGGTTACCATGAACCTCAGGAGGAATATTTTTAATAAATCAGAACAAAATAGAAAAGGCATTGTTAGTGAATGAAACAATGTATTCATCATTTTCATTTCTCTCTGCATACACTAACAGCGTTACTGGTTATTTTTCAAATAAATTGGATATAGTATTATTATAATTTAGTGTGTCAGCTGCCTGCTCCCCATCTTCCCAAAAATAAAACCACTGGAACTTACCTGTTGTTCAAGCAAAGCTGAGGTTATTAAACCTACTACAGCAAGGAAGAACACCAGCTTGATAGAGTCTCAGTAGTGTATAAAATAAAAGATGGAGATTAGTAGCATATTTTTTGGCTTTGGAGTCTGGCAGTAAGTGGTTTAAGGCATATTATTAAATATGGGGAACTGATTAGAATTGGGTAAAGTTCATGATATAAGACTTGAGTACTGGTGAGGATCTCAAAGTAAATTTTGACAAGTAAAACATTTCTTTGAAAAGCAAGCTTTTTGCCCAAGTTACCAATCTATTGCCATGAAAATAAACTGTTTGCCCAAATAAGTAAACTCTTTGCCCCGAAAGTTGTTTTTATAGAGAGTCCTGAAGTAAATACTTATGTCATTTATTCCAGGCTTATCATCTTGGGCAAGATTTTTTTGTAGCAGATATTTAAGAAATGTTGGCAATTGGTCTCAACCCTCAGTCTTCATAGTTAAGATGGATGGGGTGATCTCAATTCGCAAGTGCTTGTTACAAATATTAAATCAGGTGAAAAGTCCCAGATTTTGAATGTGCGGGGTTTTTCTTGGAAAAACTCAAGAATCCAGGCTCTTCTTTTATTTGCTACTAAGTAGTGAGGTATTTTATGTTGTCACTAAATTGTCTACTATGTTGTCTTAAGGCTTTAGGACTTCAGGATAAAACAAGTGTTTGCAGCTTGTTTATACTGTAGAAGTTTGAATTACGTACAGTTGCCATATTTGAAATGTAAGAACCCAATTGGCTTTTAGGAATACATTTTAAATAGAAAGCTGAATTTTACAAGGAAGCATCATGGTTTCTGAATCATGTCTGCTCAGTGAATATCTAGACTATACTTAGCCAAGCTATTGAAATTTACAACTGTTGATCATCTTTATATGGTTGCTTTAGACAACAGGAAATTCATCTAGTTTTTGCCATGAGATCTTTTTTGTTTTAATACAAATTTCGGGTAGAATTATTGTTCTTCCTTTGAATAGGCGGGACACGTTTCAGATCCTGGGAGATCTATAGGCTTTCAATATTAAGCCCAACTCTCTTCCCTATCCTCAGCATGTGGGCCACCCTTGCTTGTGGACGTGAGATGCTAAAATTCTTTCTGCCATTTGGGCTGGAGTACTATCATTTTTCCCTTCACAAGGTCAGAGAAGGGAAGCATGCAACATTAAAGCTTTCCTGTATTTTACTTATTTATGTGACACTGGGTTCACTGTACAAAGCCCAATAGTTAATAAGATAAAATAAAACCTGCTTTTGGTTGAATTCTTGGAAATCAAAAATTTGCTGTTAAAATAATGCATGCTACCAACTCTCTACTGGAACTCTAGTGTGGTATTTAACCTAGAGGTCTGCCAGAACTGTATTCTAATGGCCTGATTCTGTTCCGTATGAGTGATAAAAAATACACCGACCTTTGATTCTTACAATTTTTTTCCAGAATTTCCAACCACATTCTAACAGCATCTAGCTATTTGTGACTTCTTCTTTTAGGCTCTAGTTAAGATTTTATAATGGATATATATGGAGCTTTATGTCACAGCCCACAGAATATGCGACTTCTTAAATCTTCATTCAGCATATCTGTTCTCTCTAGCTCCCTCTCCCTTCCCTACCAGTAATAATTATCTTCTTCCTTCACTCATGGCTCTTCCTGGGCTCTGTTGAGTAGAGAGATTTAACTCTGCCCCAAGCTTATACCACATTCATGTTGCTCCTCAGTCCCTTCCAATTTCTCTCCCGCACGTGTGGCCAGAGCATCTATCACATCTGGGTGAGGGATGCTGGGGCCAAGAAGCCCAGCTTTGTGATGATGCACAGTCCTGGCAGGTGATGCTGGGCACATGGGCACCCATTAAAAAGCTTGTATGTAACTGCATGTGAACTGCAGTGTTTGAAAAAAATATATCAACAGAGGTTCTGCTTAAGACTAACCATGGTCTATGGACAAAGTTTACTGCCCATTTTTTTGTTACTTGGGCACAATAAATATCCCTTTGAATTCCCTCCCCATCAGAGGGGGAACTGCACAGTGAAAAGAAGGCTAACTTGAGCTTGCCTTATGAGTTTAGCATTTTATTCTTCTGGCTTTAAAAAAGAAGTGATTCAAAAGACAAGCAGCTGTGCAGAAGGACATCACTGTTTTTTTCAAGGAAGGGACTACGCTGTTTTACTCACGGAGGAAAATAAGCAAAGAAAGTCCCATTTACCACAATAATTACAGATCTGCTTTTCTAATACTTCTGAAAGATTTTTTAAAAATTTTTTATTAACACCTTCTGCCTGGAAGGTTAGATACTAGTAATTAAATGGCTCTTGGTGAAGAAGTTGGTATGTAAATATGGATGCAGAAACTAGAGAGGATCAGCTCATTTTCTGAAAAATAAGTTGGAGCTTGTGAAGCTGGATGAAAAGGACTTTTAAAAAAGTCCATGGACAACATAGAGGGTGGCCCGGACTATAGAAAACAAACATACCTAATGCTAGAAACTCCATCACCTCTTTTCTAACATATACAGTAAAGTATACATGGCTTGTAGTCCTTTAGATCCATTGAAACCACTGGGCACACTGAATAAGTGCTCAGCTCTGTGTCCATCTTGGCATGGAGTACAGGGTCATCCATGTGGATAGCAGCATAGTCAACCTATCCATAGGTTATGTTTACTGCTATTCATATATTTTTACCCTCTTAGCCTCAAACCAACCCCTCAGTCTCCTCTGGGAAAATCTCTTATCTAAGGACACAAAACACACTGAGCTAAAAATCACTTCTTAGTCCATTTTCCATCTTGTATACTGTTCAGATGAATGGTTCCACCCAACTAACTAGAAAAAATTTACATGATAAAGTATATAATTAATATCAATATAATCTAAATAATAAAATCCCAGTGATATAAAATTCTCAGAGTTTGTAGGATAGGACAAATTTGATCACTGCAAACATCCTTCCATTAACAAATTCTGTATCCCCTCAGAAATGATAAAATTAACCTCTCCTATCATCACACAGAGGACTTAATATTAAAAAATAAAACCACGATCTGCATTTCCTGACTTTCTTTTTCTTCTCTATTCCAGACAAAGGTGGCTTATTCAGGAGCGTTGTTTTCAGAATAGGTTTCTTCATCATCAGAGGTAGTCTGCAGTATTTTTCCTAGAACCATAATTTAAGCACTTTTTAACGGGGGTACCTCTAGCTCATGTGTCCTTTATATAAAAATTTTCAGAAAACAAAGAGCACACAAAATAATATAAACAACTATTTTCACCAAATTCAGAAATCAGAACCAAGTTCTCAAACCAAACATAGGAACTGCACAATCATTTCATCAATTGTCTTTTATAGCTGTATTTCACTAACAAAAGAGATGCTCTCAAAATTAAATGCATTAATTATATTCTAGACCAAATTGCTGTTAAAAAGACTGGAGTAAACATCCATATGGAGAAATGGAGAAAAGAGAATAAAATTTATAAGATATATGACAAAGAGAAAGAGAGAGAAAAGAGCAAAAATGAAATGTCCCAGCCTGAGTCTACTCTATGTATCTTTAAGCTCATTAGGGAGAAATTCCCTGTCAAGAGGATAATTATCTCTCTGAAATTGCCATACCTTGGGCAACAAAACACCCACACACAATTTAAGTCTTCTCCTTAAAGGCAAATATGAAACAATCTTCCCCTGTAAT
The DNA here is from genome assembly GCF_059928025.1 of Delphinapterus leucas. Lineage (NCBI taxonomy): Eukaryota > Metazoa > Chordata > Mammalia > Artiodactyla > Monodontidae > Delphinapterus > Delphinapterus leucas. Next base: position 23,495,713 of record NC_143145.1, read on the forward strand.
ATTTTTTTTAATTATAAACTAGCAACTAGTGGATAAACAATAAGTTCAGGAGGTCTAATGCACAGCCTTGTGATTACAGTCAACAATACTTTATTACAATCATATCTTGTTTTTACTGTGCTTTGCAAATATTGTGATTTTTACAAAGTCAATGTCTGTGGCAACCCTTACTAGAGCAAGTCTATTGACACCATTTTTCCAACAGCATTTTCTCACTTTGTGTCTCTGTGTCACATTTTGGTAAGTCCCCCAGTATTTCAAACATTTTCATTATTATTATATTTGTTATGATGATTTGTGATCAGTGAGCTTTGATGTTACTCCTGTAATTGTTTGGGGGCACCACAAACGACGCCCATTTTAGACAGTGAACTTAATAAATGTTGTTTGTTTTCTGACTGCTCTGCCAACCTGAAGTTCCCCTCTCTTTCTTTCTCTCCTCAGGCCTCCCTATTCCCTGAAACAAAACAATATTGAAATTAGGCCAGTTAAAAACCTTATAATAGCCTCTAAGTGTTCAAGTGAAAGGAAAAGTACCATGCCTCTCACTTTAAATCGGAATCTAGAAATGACTAAGCTTAGTGAGGAAGGCATATTGAAAGCTGAGATAGGCTGAAAACTAGGCTTCTTCCGCCAGTTAGCCAAGTTGAGAATGCAAAGGAAAGGTTCTTGAAGAAAATTCATAGTGGAACTTTAGTCAACACACAAATGATAAGAAAGTTAAACAGCCTTATTGCTGTTATGGAGAAAGTTTTCATGGATAGAAGAGCAAACCAACCATAGCGCTGCCTTAAGCCAAAAGCCTTACTCTTAGAGGTTACTTAGTGCAACACACTAATTCCCTTCAAGTCTGAGAAGGCTGAGAGAGGTGAAGAAGCTGCAGAAGAAAAGTTTGAAGCTAGCAGAGGTTGGTTCATGAGGTTTAAGGAAAGAATCCATCTCCGTAACATAAAAGTGCAAGGTGAAGCAGCAAGTACTGATGTATAAACTGTAGCAAGTTATCCAGAAGATCTAGCTGAGATGATTAATGAAGGTGGCTTCACTAAACAACACATTTTCAGTGTATATGAAGCAGCTTTATGCTGGTAAAAGACGCCATCTAGAACTTTCATAGTTAGAATGCCTGGTTTCAAAGCTTCAAAGGACAGGCTGACTCTTGTTAGGGGTGAATGCAGCTGGTGACTTTAAGTTGAAGGAAATGCTCATTTACCATTCCCCAAATCCTAGGCCCCTTAAGAATTATGCTCAATCTACTCTGCCTTTGCTCTATAAGTGGAAAAACAAAGCCTGGAGGACAGCACATCTGTTTACAGCATGGTTTCCTGAATATTTTAAACCTGTCGTTGAGAACTACCAATAAGAAAAAAAGATTCCTTTCAAAATATTACTGCTCACAGACAATGCACCTGCTCACCCAAAATCTCTGACGGAGACATACAAGGAGTTGAATGTTGTTGTAATGCTTGCTAACATAACATCCATTCTGCAGCCATTCTGCAGATCAAAGAGTCATTTTGACTTTCAAGCCTTATTATTTAAGAAATACATTTTGTAAGGCTATAGCTATCGTGGACTGTGAATTCTCTGTTGGATCTGGGCAAAGTAAATGAAAACCTTCTGGAAAGGATTCACCATTCTCAATGCCATTAAGAACCTCTGTGATGCATTGGAAGAGGTCAGAATATAAACATAAACAGAAATTTGGAAGAAGTTTATCTGAACCTTATAGATGACTTTGTGAGGGTCAAGACTTGAGTGGAGGAATAAAAAAAAAAAAAAACAAAGACTTGAGTGGAGGAAGCCACTGCAGATGTGGTGGAAATAGCAAGAACACTAGAATTAGAAGTGGAGTCTAAATGAGACTGAATTGCTGCAATTTCATGATAAAAATTTCATGGATGAAGAGTTGCTTCTTGTGGATGAGCAGAGAAAGTTGTTTCTTGAAATAAAATCTACTCCTGGTAATGATGCTGTGAAGATTGTTGAAATGACAATACAGGATTTAGAATGTGTCATCAACTTAGTTGGTAAAGCAGTGTCAGGGTCAGAGAGGACTGACTCCAATTTTGAAAAGAAGTTCTAGTGTGGGTAAATTGCTATCAAACAGCATTGCATGCCACAGAGGAATCATTCTTGAAAGGAAGAGTCAATCGATGTGGCAAAATTCATTGTTGTCTTGTTTTAAGAAATTGCCACACTTCCCTTTTGGAAATTGGACTGTCATCTTCCATTTCTCCACTTTAGCTTATGTTTGTCTTTAGAGCTGAGGTGTGTCTCCTGGAGAGAGCATATAGTTGGGTCTTGATTTTTAATCCATCCAGCTACTCTGTGTCTTTTGATTGGTGAATCCAGTCCATTTATTTTTAGGGTGATTATTGAGAGATGAGAACTTAGTACTGCCATTTTACCTTTTGTTTTCTTGTTGCTTTATATCCATTGTTTCTTTTTCCTTGTGTTTCTGTCTCACTTGGTTCAGTGATTTTCTGTGATATTTTTTTCAGTTTCTTCTGTTTTTGTTTCATGTTTCTGCTCTATGTTTATGTTTTGATATTACTCTGAGGATTGTATAAAAAGTCCCATAGATAAAATATCTCTTTTTCTGCTGATAGCATCTTAACTTACTTATGTGAGTTCTATCCTTTTTCTTTCCCCTTTTTATTCTTTTATTGTCTCAAATTATTTCTTTTTATGTTTTGAGTTTGTTACCAAACTGAAATAGCTATTGTTATTTTTCTGCTTTCTTTTATTTTCTCCCTTTAATCGTTATGCTTTAATAAAATGTTTAAAAACCTATTCTGATAAATAATTGAAATTTTCTGATTATGTCTGCTTATTATCTTGCTTAAAGTTTTGTGTATTTTTGCTGATTTGTCTCTGGTAGAAGAATACCTCTCAAAGCAGTTCCAGTTTTGATGAACTCCCTCAGCTTTTGTTTGGGAAATTCTTTACTTCTCCTGCATATCTGAATGACAACTTTGCTGGAAAGAGTATTCCTGGATGACAGTTTTTATCTTTCAGTATTTTGAGAATGCCATTCTACTCCCTCCTGGCCCATAGGGTTTCTTCTGAGAAATCTGTTGATAGATTATTTGGGATTCCTTTGTAGGTTATCATCCTTTTTTTCCCTGGAGGCCCTTAAAATTCTTTCCTTGTCATTGACTCTTGGCAGTTTTAATATTATGTATCTTGGAGAAAGTTTTTTGTGTTGAGGTAATTAGGTGGTCTCTTAGCTTCATGGACTTATATATCCAGTTTCTTCCCCAGGTTTGGGAATTTCTCGACTATAATTCTTTAAATAATCTCTCTGTTCCCTTCTCCCTCTCTTCTTTTTCTGCGATACCCATTACCCTAATGATGTCCTTCTTGAGTCAAAAAGTTCTCATGGAATTTCCTCATTTTTAAAATATCTTTTGTCTCTCTTCTACTTGTTTCATTTCTAGCTTTCTATCTTTGAGCTTGCTAATTCTCTCTTCCTCATGGTCTGCTCTATTTCTGATGCTTTCTTATGCATTCTTCATCTTGTTTCCTGAGTTCTTCAGCTCCAGAATTTCAGTTGGGTTCTTTTAAAGAGTTCCAATCTCTTTGGTAAAGTATTCCTTCTATTCATTAATTTTATTCCTGAGTTCATTAACTTGCCTTTCTGAGTTTTTTTGTATCTCACTGAGTTTTTTCATGACAGCTATTTTGAGTCCTTTATCTGTTAGGCCACAATATTCCATCACTTTAAGTTTGGTTTCTGGAGAACTGTCATTTTCTTTTTATGGTATAGTGCTGCTGTGGATCTTCATGATGCTTGCAAATCAATCAATGTGATACACCATATTAACAAATTGAAGGAGAAAAACCATATGATCATCTCAATAGATGCAGAAAAAGCTTTTGACAAAATTCAACACCCATTTATGATAAAAACTCTCCAGAAAGTAGGCATAGAGGGAACTTACCTCAACATAATAAAGGCCATATATGAAAAACCCACAGCCAACATCGTTTTCAATGGGGAAAAACTGAAACCATTTCCACTAAGATCAGGAACAAGACAAGGTTGCCCACTCTCACCACTATTATTCAACATAGTTTTGGAAGTTTTAGCCACAGCAATCAGAGAAAAAAAATAAAAGGAATCCAAATCAGAAAAGAAGAAATAAAACTGTCACTGTTTGCAGATGACTTGATCAATTATTCCTCTGCTGGCACATTTGAAGTTAAATGACAGGTTAATAGTTAGAGTCCTTTCTTTTGTTCTCTGGTAGGTGGCACTCTAACACAAGTTTTTCGTTTCTTTTACTTGAGCTGCCTCTGGTTCTATTTGAGAGTTGGCACTTTCCGGCCTCCCTGCCTCTGTAAGAGGTATAGTTCTGTGTCTTCCTTGTCACTTCTTGTGCCTCCAGGGTCATTGTTGCCTTGCTTCTGCCAGAGCTCCTGTTGTCACTGGGATTGTGGGATCTTCCCTTGTGTCCAGGATCCCCTGAGTCATAGACTCAGGGAGGGGCACGAGGGGTGTGTGTGGAACCGGGGTCGGTCGTGCAGGTGCCTCTACAATGTTATAAGGTTCACGTGCTTCTACCACTGCGGATGGAGGACCTGGCGCTGGGGTGGTGGGTGCTTCAGCAGATGGTGCATGGCGTCCCAGGCCCCACTGCCACTGCTGCCCAGTTACCTGTAGCCACGAGGACCACTGTGGTCAGGGGCTGGAGTTGTGTGCACTGCTGCTGGAGTCTCTGAAGCTGCGGGCTTAGCTGCTGCTGTCAGCAGGCCAGGATTACTGGTACTGACTCTACTGTTCCCTAGGTTCCACCTCTCACCTCCCGCTGTACAGAGGTGTGGAATTCTCCAGCATACTCTTGTGTCGGGCAGAGGCATCTTTGTTGAGCTGTGGATGCTTTACTGGTTGTAGAATGAAGGGGAGAGAGAAAGGTAGCTTTTCACTCTGCCATGTTGCTGACATCACCCCAAACCTAATTTTCATATGCACTGGGAAAACAAAACATTCGTGTGACTAGCTTTTTTGCTCTATTAGCTTCATTTCAGTGGTCTGGAACCAAACCCCCGCAATACTTCTCAGATATGCTTGTATATATGTTTCAAAATTGCTAAGAGACTAGATCTTAACTGTTGTCACCAGAAAATAAATAATAATTATGTGACGTGATAGACGTGTTAGCTAAAGCCATAATGGTAATCATGTGCAATATATAAATGTATCAAATCAACACATTGTTCACTTTAAACTTACACAATGATATATGTCAGTAAAGTCAAAAACTCAGAAATAGTAGAAGTAAAACCACTGGATTACCAAACAGTAATAGTAAGAATTTATTGTACACATAAAAACAGTTTGCAAACTGGGAGCTCTTAAACTGACAGTGGAATGATGCTTAGAGGTGTATTGTTTATAAGACAGCTTATATGAGAACACAGAGGCTGTTTATAATTTAAAGTGATTGCTTAAACATTAGAGCTCTCCCTAGTGATAGAGGATTGGTTAAAAGTGGTTATTTCATGTCAATTTTGGGGAACAGTTTATGTTTTGTTTGTGATTTTCGGAGGTATATACAAGAAGCAGCCCAAGTTGAATTTCATTTGTTCTGCAGTAAAATCGAAATTAAGTTTCACTTGTATGGCTTGATTGGTTTTATCTGCTCAGGGACTTTTCAAGACCAGTCACCATTTTATATTTGATTTTAACAGTTATATCTCAACTTTAAAAAAAAAGATGGGATCTCCAAGCCTTAGACTTTTCTGGAGGCCCCTTTCTTTTTTGTTATCTACTCAGTATATTTATTATGTAAATTTATTTTGGGTAAGTCACTTGCTCTGGGCATCCCAATTGCAGGGTTGAATTCTAGACATGCTTAGAAGCTCAGTCTATATTTTCTCTAACAGTGGCAGATATATTTAAGACAAGATATATATAGTATACACATACGGTATATGCATATGTATAGTATAGTACTTGCATATATGTCATAGTATATATATAAAATAGCATTTACTCTATGATTGTCATACCTAATTTTCTCTTCATATATTTTTAGCCCTAAAAGGATCCCCAAACCTTCTTCATCTGACTTGTCTTTCTTGCCATCACGTCTTCTCTCTCCATCTACTCCTCAGAAATCCTTCCCTAAGCCCTGACACCCAGACAGATTTTCCCATCCCATCATATAGTTACCAAGGTGAAGAGCCTTTTGATAGTTCTGAATCTCAGCTGTTGCTTTTTGTGCTTTTGAAGCTACTGTTCCGGGCCCCCCCAAAAAATGGATATATCCACTACTTAGTAATCCCTCCTGAATACTTTTCCTTTGCTAGATTTGGAATTTCTCTTAAGATTTGAGCAAACTTTACCATAGTGACAAGAAAACTAAAAAGCTTTTTTATTAGCTCCTTTTACACAACAGCTATTCCTGTCAGTACTTGTTCTGCTGTTCCATGTCACTGTCCTGTGATTTGCACGTCACTCTCATACTCTGTGTTTATCTCTCTAGAAGTTGTCTGTAACTTTAATGATGAGATGACCTGATTTTTTAACAGCTTGTTAGGTGGGTTCTTGTTCTTCTCCACCATGTGTATGAATTGCCTTTTTATTAGATTCGACTGTCTTCCTTGAATTTTTCTCAGTTTTGTCCTAACCAAGAACATCACATAATCAAAAAATATATATTTTACAATTTCTGATATACTCTTTCCAAAGCCAAATCAATAATACATTCAGATAACTGAAAACATTTTCCCACTGATGCGGTTTTTCCTCTGCCTTTGACCAAACATAACCCTAGAGTTTTAGAGTTAACAGTGTAGATTGGTTCAATTTTTAATTAGTCTGTGGTGTTGTGATAATGCCACTGGTGTGTTCTTTATTATAGCCCGAGAAATTAAAAAATCCTCATAATACTAAGGTTCCCTATTTCTTTTATCTTTTTCTTTTGCTTCTTTATTTTAAACACTATTATTTTTCAGGTGCTAAATAACGTTCATGAACTAAGTAGGATTCAATTCATGACATCAAACTAGCACACTTTTTTACTTACAGAAATATATTTACAGATTTTGTGTAAGAAGCACTTATTATTAGTGATTTTGAGCTGAGACCAACATTGAAAATGTAGAACAAAGTAATTAGGTCCTTGTATTAATGGTTGGTATGTAGGGAGTAAAATGGCTAAAAGAAGATAACTCTACTTCTTTATATTAACTTTATTTTCTTAACAAAAATTACAAAGTAGTTTAGACATCCAAAAGTTCATAAAGAATAGTATAATGAACATGTGTGTAATCACAACCTAGTAAAAGAAAAATAGGGGCTTCCCTGGTGATGCAGTGGTTAAGAATCCGCCTGCCAATGCAGGGGACACAGGTTCAAGCCCTGGTCCGGGAAGATCCCACATGCCGCGGAGCAACTAAGCCCGTGCGCCACAAGTACTGATCCTGTGCTCTAGAGCCCATGCTCCACGACAAGAGAAGCCACCGCAATGAGAAGCCCTCACACCGCAATGAAGAGTAGCCCCCGCTCGCCACAACTAGAGAAAGCCTGCATGCAGCAATGAAGACCCAATGCAGCCAAAAATAAATAAATAAGAAAAATAAATGAAAAATGCAATAGAAGATATATGTTTCTCTCGTCAATGCAAATTACTGTTTCTGTGCACATAAACTAACTTGCATGCATCTGTTATTCTGAATTTGATGTTTCCTATGATATTTAAAAACTTTTATGTATATTGTATATATACATATATATGACATGCATATATGTGATACATGCACATATATTATATATGTATACATGCATATATGTATGCATACTTGCAGTCTTTTCTTTGCATGATAGTGTGGGACCATAATAATGACTCTACAGACTGAAACTGAGACAAGGGAACTTAGAAATCAATGGAAAGTTACAATTTTCCAAGATCTTCAAAACATTGTCAAAATATTAAAATCTTTCTTACTGCCAGTGACAAATGTATACAGAAATGAAAAATAGCTAGTAAAACTAATACTTATTTAGTACCCTGTAATAAAATATCAGAAACATTGGTAATTAAAGTGCTTTATTTCTTTGCAAAAACGAGTTTGGAACAGCATTTGCCTTCTTCTCATCATATGGCTTATGATACAGGTTGAGCATCTTTACTGTCTTTGAAATTGTCATACTTCTAAGTTTCAGTCAGCTTCCAACATTTATCCTTTGTGCTTTCAGTGTGTGAAACATCTATAACAATTTTTTAACACAAATATTCTTGCTGATGTCACTTCCTCTATGGCCTCTTCATTCACAACCATTTTCCTTGTTTATTTTAATAAGTTTATGTTCACTAAATTCCTCTAGATGCATTTCTAGAATCTCTCAAAAGGAAACAATGTCAACATTCCCATGGACAGCTATTTCTCCTATAACTCTATTTACAATTATTTGGATTTTACTTCCAAAATTTGCCACAGATAAAAGATAAAAGTGCGGCAAAGAAATGAAATGTGATAATTGTGTCTCTTAAAAAGATGTGGATCCAAGGTTCGACCATTTGAAATTTTATTGATGCGCCATCTGTGAATAATACCTTAAATTTTTTTTTTTTTTTTGGTGAAAGTTTGAAGGCTGTCTTTTCCTGACATCTCTTCCAGAAGAGCAGAATTTACTTCTTGGGTTTTACAGCATAAAAGTGTTCGTTAGGAGGATATTGAGGAAAAGCTGTTTTTTCATAGTTTGTACCTTGGGTGATAAGACTGGGTTTATTAGATAAGCCCTTTGCAATATTTGTCACATCTATTCACAACAGGCAGTATCTAAGAAGGAAGTGAAATTAGTAGTTATATGGTTTTGACTGTAACTATTTCAACAAAGAGAGAGTTGATGAACACCAGCGGGGGTCAATCCTATCCTTAGAACCAGTAGCATAACCTAAGTAATGGAAGTTCAAGTGTCTTAAGAGAACTTCACTAATTTTAGTTTTAGTGGTCTGTTTGTTTTTTGCACCTTTCCCAAAGGTTAGAGGTGATATGATAGTGAAGTTTCTGAGTAAGCTGCAAAGTTTTCAAAGCTATTTAATGAGAGTATCAACAAAATGTGCATCCTCATCACTGGGTGGCTTGAAATTCTCAAGACTGGGAACACCAAATCAAATATTTCTCTTCCTGTTTAACCTTCAGAGCTGTAACTCTCTGGCAAGGCAGAGCTTTAGACAATTCTGTGAATAAGCAAGCAGTGAGTGGTTCATTTTTAAAATCCATTATGGAGATGGGAGTAGAGTATTAAGTTTGTTTGGAGATGATCAGGAATCCTGAAGCTTGGGATCTTGTCCATATCCAATATTGTTACTTTTAGCAGGACTATATTGGTGACAAGTAAACCATGCACCAGAAACTCAACAATTTTAAAAATTCTCCTCTCAAATATTAAGTACATATCAATTTTTCCTTGCTGTAATGGATAATTTCATACAACTTTATTTTTATAAATTTCCATTTGATGTCATCTTCTCGTGATTTGCAATCAGATTTTTCCACAAATTTTTTTCTGTTTCTGGAGCCAATCACTGTCATTCCATAATCATTTCTTTGCACATTTCCAAAGATTTAGTCTTTGAGTGCTATTATATATTCAAGGATCTTAGTAAAATCTATTTGTATGGCATAATTATCATTTAGGGTACTTTAGCCTCTTTGTCATCTCTTTTTGTATCGTTTGTACCATTATCGTCAAATCCTCAGAAAACATTAAGAATTCTTTAATCTCTTTAACTTTTTAAACTGGAGTGCCTGTTGAGGTCAAGAACACTGAACCTTTTTAAGTCTTCCAAAATCATGGACATGTTATCATTACACGTATTAACTCATTTATCTCTTGCTAATTGGCAGGCTCTGGTAAGTGCAATGAGTATTATCTTCCAAGTTGATTTTGCTTCTAGCAAAGGGTATTACTCTACCAAGGAAGTTAAGATCTGTAAAGGTGGTTGCAGCCTGTTAATTCTCTATTTTTGTCTTAAAATATAAACCATCAGCAAACAATAATAAATGTGGGATTTCCACAAGGAAATCAGACTTTAAAAGTCTGATTGTGTTATGGACAATTCTAGAACAGAAGCTAGGCAGTAATGATTTTCTCCCTCTTCTAGTAATGAAAGGACAACAGCAGATTTTTAAGTATTTTTTTTAACGTTATGTGAAAATGTGTTTGGGTAAACGTAATAGAGTTTGATAAGTGGTAGGCCTACTTGCCTAGTAAACTTTTTGTGTATTCAAAGTGCAGCCAAGTTTGCACAGTTTAAGAGGTCGTTGAACTAAAAGTTCATATTAGGTCTCCACTAGTTAAAATGCAGCTGTTATTGCCTTGATAGAAAGTGGGGAAAATTGCCTTCGGTGAAGAGAATGACTAATTAACCCATAATCTCTGATCATGCCTTTGGAATTTAATCAAAATATCAGTTGTCCGTATTTCTCATGTATAAATAGGTAACAAAGTTTATGATAATAAGTGTGAGTGGTTACTGGACGGTGATTGCTGTCCACAGTGACTGCTCACATTTTGGTTCCAAGGAAGTGATTTGCTTACCAGGGGCTTAAGTCATATAGCAGTGTGATAATTTCAGAAATTTTGGATATCCTTTCATGGCGGTAGACAGGGAGATAGAGGAATACTTTTAATTTTTTCTTAGTAACTGATATGAGAAATTTTTGAACGGCTTATAGGCTGTCAAAAGTGAGGGATTTATGTCATTGGGATAAATAAAGTCTTAGGCACTTTGTTATGGAAAATTAACTTTGGCTTTTTTTTTTTTCAAACTGGGCCAAATCAGCAAGTAGATGGAATTTGTTTTAGAGCTGATCTCTTTTTATAACAATGCAAAAAGTAATTGGATTCAATGTATTGGAAAGGAGAAGCATTATAAGGAGTTTTGAGGCTCCTAAGTCCTATTTAAGGGCTTGTGACAATTAGGAGGGTGCCTCAGTAAAATTCTGAGGTAAATTGTTGCTCTTGTCCAGGCATGTTGTTGATTTTCCTGGGAAAGGTACCTGGATATTGACAACCTCCATCTACAGGGACATTAAGGAAAGCTGAACTTTTATAGTCACAAATTAGTGATTATTAAAGATATCGCTCCAAGGGTACAGAAGATAAAATAGTACTTGCGTTTAGAAGTATAGAAGGAAGGGAATTATTATTTTTGTGTGTGGTCCTGAAGTTATGAATAAATCTACATTCTTGTCCATTTGTTTTCTTGACTGGGAGGATTCATTTGTTACAAGGACCAGGACAAGGTATGATTAGTGTTTTTTCTATTAGGCTCTTAAGTACTAGGTTTAGTTTTACTTCTAGTTTCAGAGGACAATGCATAGATTGAGTCTAGTTTTGAATGGGTTAATCAGGGCCTTGCTGAGAGCTTTGATAACAATCCCACAAATTCTACACATATAAGTATACATTATTAATACTCTAGTACCTCCTGGAGATCTTCAATTTAGGTTAGATTTGGACCCAAGGATACTGGTAAATCAATGTCCAAATTATCTATGACTGGATTATGAATAAATGGGCAATAACAGCTGCAGTTTAACAAGTAGAGACCTAACACAAACTTGGTTTTTAACTTTGATGATCTCTTCAACCATGCAGAATTTGTTGCATGTTGAATATACAAAACGTTTACTAGGCAATTAAAAAAAAAAGAAATTCAGTTACTTTATCCCAAACACCTTTGTATATAACATTATAAAACTTAAAAAAAACTGCTGTTATCTTTTCATTATTAGAAGAGGGAAAAACTCATTCCTGCCTATCCTCTGTTCTAGAATTGCTCATGATACAATCAGACTTTAAAGACCTTTGTGGAAATTCTACATTTATTATGGTTTGTGGATGGTTTATATGTTAAGACAAAAATAGAGAATTAACAGGAAGATGCCTTCAGGAAACTACATAATCTGGTATTTTATTTGCATAGTGATTTATGTTTAACAACTAGCTTACATTAAAAAAAGTTCTGATTTCTATAATGCAATACTACTCAATTTCATTTTAGCAACATGATGTCACTGGATTCAGACTGGGGGAGAAGTGAGCACAGTCAGCTCCCATAAGACAGTGCAAGTTAATTCTAGCATACCCTCTCTGCTAAGTTGGTGGATATCACAAAGGAGGAACAATCCTTTTTTAAAAATTAAGCGTGAGAGTTATAGGATGAAACCTAGGGATTGCCAAGATTATAGTTATATAGATTATTGCCAAGTTATCTGCTATGTTATCCCATGTAGCAGACAACTTACCACTTCCATGTAGCAAGTTATCTGCTACATGGGAATTTTGGGGAAAATTATGAGATGGTTCAAGGGCTTAAAGTAAACATTGTAAAATAAGTTTTAGTTAAAATTTTTCAAAATTATTCTTTAATATTTTGTGGTTGTATGGTCAGGCCATTCAAGATGGCTGTTCTCTTGCTCTCCATACACCGCTAGCTAGACCAGTGCCTGCTTCACCTATACCCTGCTCACATGACTGCCCCAGGCCCCAGCTAGGGATTGTTCTTATCAAAGGGGCTGTGAGGGGCGTGCACTTCTGCTGGTTTCCCTGGTAAGTAGTGAGCCAACCTTACGTAATTCCCCCTATAACTGTCAATCTCCCCCCACCTACCAGTAAAGACTGACGCCATGTCCTGCCCGCATACCGCTGCACAAGGTGGGGTGTCTCTCCAGGACCTTGCTTCAGACGGGTAGCTCATCTATCCATTAAACCATCCATGTCTCTGTTGCTGACTCCAGGCTCTTTCTTTGGTCTTGAAGCTGGGCAAGCACAGGATTGTAGGCCCGCGTGGTACAGCCCAACGGTGGTATTTCTTCTTGTGAGTGTAAGAGTTAAATGGAAAGATTAAGTACTTGATTCTTTTTTCACTGGAGACTTTCATTGTTCACCGCCCCCCGCTTTTTTTTAACCTTTATTTTCTTGGCTAATGCAGTGTGTTATTTTTTCAATTTCTTTTCCCCTTACAACATCTACAGGTGTCTTTATTAAAAGGGTTTCTCCATTGACAGCTTTCACCTGGATGGGAGCATATACTTCTTTAACCTGTAAAGCCGTTCGTTTATTCTGGGTCTTATTCTACTTCTGTTTTAAGACTTATTTCAGCATTTTTCGCAAAGTGTTATGTATCCAGCAATGGGCTCCTCCCATTGTAGTCTTTGCTGATATATCAAATCCTCTCATGGTCTGGTTAAGGCAATTCACACAAAGTAAGAAGAGAGTGTCACATCAGAGTCAGGAACTCTGAATCATGTGTAAAGGTGTTGAAAATTTCTCTCCGAAGTCTACAATGGATTTATCTTTTCTTTTCTTATGGAACTGGATTATGGCCTGGTCTAATTTCAAGTAAAGACTTCAATAAGATTTTGTCAAAACATCATAGCTTTTCTAAACAATTCTGATATCCTATAGAATTTTCAGTTTGAGACTATAGGTCACCCTTGGTGTCTTCCCTACCTGCCTTTTCCATCTTTTTTGTTTTTTAAACTTTAATCCAACGTTCCTAATATATGTGAACTAATTGATATACGTTTCACAGCCATGTATTATATATGTTTAAGACTATTTTAAATTATTCTGTTTACTTTTGTCTTTCCTATCTAGGCATTGAAAATAATTAACAGTGGCTCTCAGTTTAGAATTAGATTTAAAATCAAGTGTCTTGATTAAAAAAAATTTTTAATTAAAAACAATTAAAATTAAAGAAACTTTAAAATTCTGCTACCCTTTCACATTAGGGAGTGACAAGGACTCAACATAGAGACATGTGGCTAGCAGTTACTGTATTGGACTGTGCAAATATAGAATATTTTCATCACACAGAAAGTTTTATGGAACAACCCTACTAGATCTGTTAGTATTATCAATGCTTGGTTTTGCTTATTTGGATACATATTTAATTTGATACAGTGAATGTTGGTAGGACAAAAAGATCACTAATTGTTAGTGACAGAGCTGAATTTATGAAATGTTCCAGGTAAAGGACTCCTGCATTAGGATGGAGTTTCCTTGAACAGCGCTCAAGCAGTAAGAGCAGATATGATTATTTCTAACAGAAGCAGGGAAAGATGTTCCTTGGCTGCTATACAGAATTATGGCTGCTTCAATCATTTCACTATTTTATTCTTTTCCAGTTCAAAGCTGGCTTATTCTGGTCTTCTAGTCCCTTCTAGTATGTTTTCAAAGAGCAAAGTTTCCTTAATCTTAAGGTTTTAAAGAGTAAGTTTTCTCAGTAATGTTGTTTTGTATTATAAAATATCCTGTTTCATTTCAAAGAATAAGGTTTCTAAGTATTATGTTCTTGAGGCACATTTGCAGAAACAGTCTTACTTTAGCCCATGCTTGAATAAAAGTTTTTCTAGGATAAAGAAATTGAGGTTGGCAGTCATTTCCCCTCAACTTTGATGATATTATATCTTGGTATTCTGGCATATACTCTTACATTGTGAAAGCCTACTGACAGTCTAATTATAATTGCTTCATAAGTAAGCTGTCTTTTCACCCCAGCTGCTTTCATTTAGTTGTCTTTGGTGTTATCCTGTTTTAGAATCATGTGTCTATGCCTGGATATATTTTTGTGTATTTTGTTTGAGATTCATTGTGCTTATCAGATTTGAATATAAGTATATCTCTTTCAATAATTCTAGAGAATTCTTAGTCATTATATCTTCAAATATTTCTGCTTATTCTTTTTCCCCAGAACTCTAGTGGAATGAATATTAGTTGTAGTCTCTCCTCCAGATTCCTTTACCTCTACTTAATAATTTTGCATCTTGCTGTTTTTATTCTCTAGGCTTCAGAGAACTAATTTATTCAGATCTCTCTTACAATTATTAATTCTCCTTAAGCCCTATCTATAGTACTTCTTAACCATCTAATGCATTTCTAATTTCAGTATTATACTCTTATTTCTAGGAGCTCATTCATTTATGTATCTTTTTATGTTGAGGATTTTTTATGAGTAGCATCTTATTTCCTTTTAACTTTTTTGAGTACTTCCTTCTTAAATGTGTTAAACATGCTTTCATTATAGTCTACATCTGATAATTATATTATTTGGAAGTCTTCCAGAATTTTCTTGTTTTTTGTTGTTTGTTTTGTTACCAGTTGTTTGCTATTGTGTTTTATAATTCATGGATGTGAGTTTATGTTTATGTGCTTAATGATATATCTAGTTTAAGAAACAAATCCAGTGAGAATTTGTATTTGTTTTGACCTTATATCCAATGATGTTCCCAAACTGGGATCACTTTATACAAGTTTATTAGAGCTTTTCTGAGCTACCCTGGTGGTAGATATCTAAATCTGAAACCCTTGAGAAAGTGTTAGTCTTTGAGTGGATTTTTTTTTTTTTTTTAAACACAGAACCTATTCTCAGACTTTGCTTGTCTCTTTCTGTCACCAGCAATTTTTTTTTAGTTGTTTTTTTTTCTTACAGTAAAAATATTGAGTGCATTAGTTATCTGTAGCATTCTCAGTTACAACTTTACATCTTGTTTGGACTCATGACCTGAATCCTTTCTCAGGGAAATTAAAATGCAAACCTCTTTGATAATGTGCCAGTCAAATGACAACAAATCAGATAAAGCTTCAGTTGTGCCTTATTGCTTTTAACTCCATCTGTTAATGACTGAATTTCCCTTTGAAATCCATATATTAAAGCCCTAACACTCAAAGTGACTATATTTAGAGATAGAGCCTTTAAGGAAATAATTGGGATTAAATGACATCATAAGGGTGGGGTCCTTATCCAGTTGGACTGTTGTCCTTATTATGAAAAGAGGAAGAGACACTAGGGTTGTGTGCACAAAAAGAAAAGACCATGTGAGTACACAGGAGAAAATGGCCATCTGTAAGCCAAGGAGAGAGGTTTCAGGAAAAAACCAAACCTGCTGGCACCTAGATTTTGGACTTCCACCCTCCAGAAATGTGAGAAAATAGATCTTTGCAGTTTAAGCCACCCAGTCTTTTGTTACTGCAGCACCAGCAAATTAATACACCATCTGTCTTTTTTTTTTGAGGAGGAGGAGGTGGACACTAATCCTGTGGGAGTGTAAATATGTATTTGAAATATTGAGAAAAAATATCAAAAACTTGGAAATAGTCAAAAGGGTTTACTGAATGCTTGATGAGCGTGGTGCTGAGGATATCTGATTTTATAGGGACATGGAGTTTATTTGACTTTTTATTTACTATTGATTGGGATATTTTACAACTTTCTAAGGGTAGAGGTTAACTTGTGGAAGACTTATTACAGTGCAAATCACTCTTGTCTGAGACCAATTGTAAACCATTTACAATCAGTGTAAATGATTGTTGTCCTGTTAAAAAGATAAATCTCAAAGGTTACCCTTTATTGCCTCTCAAAAACATTTACGGTTTTGTATCTTATTTGGCCATCTTAATCTGCCATTTATAAAAAAGTTTCTATTGAAACTTTGCTCACAAATGCCTTTGAACCAACTTGGCCAATTTTCTGGTTCCCTGTTCATAAATTATTTAATAACTCCTTGTCATGCAGTAATTTCACATGTTTTAGAGTATCCTGTTTTTAAATTTTTGAACATTATACTTTAAATGTTTTGGGGCTTTTCCACCAAGATGCTTATGATGACTAACTAGCCAATGGCAATTAGGATGCTGCCCAAGAAGAACAAGAACACCTCATGTGCTGTTAATCGCAGTAATTCTTGGCTCCTGAGTGATTCCTGAGAGAGATTGATAGTTTCTGATTTTATGGCTTTGTTTTCTTGTGGTTTTTTGTTAAGTTTTATTCTGGTTTCGGTTTGTTTTTGACCTTTTCTCTATTAACGGCCACAAGGATTAGAAATTGAGTTTTGTGATCTATTTGGTGATCTCTGTTAATAGAAAGGGGGTTCTGTTCTCTGTTGAGTGAGAGAAGAAAGGAAGTAGGGTTTTAAAAAAATGCTTTTTCTTTGTTGTGCTTACCAGATATATTGTTTGTTTTTCTATTTGTTAGCTCTAATTAATTAAGAAAATAGGTCAAGACCATTGAAAAGAACAGACCTTTGGAACTGGACCATCTTATCATCAAACTGGTGGTTTTTTTCTTTCCCCTGATTATTCCCTGAAAACTCTGCTATGCACTACAAGCTAGAAATTAGATTTTCTGGAAAAAAATAGTGAAAGAATTAGTAATAATTGATGCTTCAGGGCTTCCCTGGTGGCGCAAGTGGTTGAGAGTCCGCCTGCTGATGCAGGGGACACAGGTTCGTGCCCCAGTCCGGGAAGATCCCACATGCCGCAGAGCGGCTAGGCCCGTGAGCCATGGCTGCTGAGCCTGTGCATCCGGAGCCTGTGCTCCACAACGGGAGAGGCCACACAGTGAGAAGCCTGCACACCACAAAAAAAATTTAAAAAATAAAAATAATTGATGCTTCAATTAATGGTTTTGGATACATGCACGTGTGCAAACTTCTCTTAGAAAATTATCAGATTTGATGGGAGGGGGTAGTTTTTTATTTTTTGGAATGATTTGTTAATGTTTTTAACTTTATCAAAGTTTGCAGCTTATACCTCAATAGAACAGGGATATTTAAAATCACATAACTGCAGACAAACTGGAGCAATATTGTTTTAAAAATTTGTCTTTTTTCCCTCATTATTAGGTGGTTAATGTATTAGGAATAAACAATGAAATCCTGTGTAGGCTTTTTCTATGAAGTTCAATATTCTCTGTAAAGGTTTTAGATTCTCAGAATAAATGCCCTTTACAGATGCAAAACCAAAACCAAAACGTTTCTTCGGTACTAAGAAACTGAATCATGATTTCTGCGTTTCTTTTTTGTCCAGACATATACAACTTCATAAGCTGACTGCTGACCCAAGACCCAACAAAACAAGAATTATTTATACAGCACTATATAAACTGATTAGAAAACTATATTTGTAATTAATTGTTTTACAAAAATGTGATTATTTTTAATAGTCCATTTTCTGATGAGTAAGTGAGGAAGTGATTTAGCTTTCTTCTTTATTTGTTACCCACAAAGTAGTAGACCTAGCTTTTACAAACTGAAATAAGACGTATAAAAATGTTATATGACTCTCAGTGACCACTCAAAATGCAAAAATAAATATTTTTACTGAGCCTTCACATTCATAGCAATATAATTATTCAGTTTTGGTTCAATTAGACTATGTCCTCCTTTTTAATAGGATATAATTGGACAATAAATTGTGTAACCAAAGCCATGAGTGTCATATTTGGGAATGCCACGTACATAATCGTAATCAGGTATGATAAGTCCACCATTAAGGATCAAGTGCTGGGGCTTCCCTGGTGGTGCAGTGGTTGAGAGTCTGCCTGTCGATGCAGGGGACATGGGTTCGTGCCCCGGTCCGGGAAGATCCCAGATGCCGCGGAGCGGCTGGGCCCATGAGCCATGGCCGCTGAGCCTGCGCGTCCGGAGCCTGTGCTCCGCAACGGGAGAGGCCACAGCAGTGAGAGGCCCGTGTACCGCAAAAAAAACAAAAAACAAAAAAAACCTCCAGACAGATACTAATTTTCTGCTCTAATAGTGGATTAATACAAATAGTTCTACATTTGCTGACCAATATAAGGAGATTTATACATGTTAATTAACCCTTCCTGTGCCTATATAAATGAATCAGGCCAACATATAATAAGACCATGCCTTTTATTTTACTTTTTATTATGGTGAATAATAATTTTTGAGAATTATTTATGATTACAAGGGTGAACACGGTTAAGAAAAATATGGAAAACTTTGAAATTGGCAAAATGGGCTGGTGGAGTGTTTTTCATTATAGTGCTGGGCATTGTCTAGCAGGAATTGACACTCCAGGGGTATATATATCTGTTTGGCGTTCTATTCATTATTGATTAAAATATTTTACAACTCTGTAAGCGTAGAGGTTAACTTATAGAAAATCAAAAGCAATAAAAAGAATTCTTTACAGATAGCAATAAAAATCATTTCTGTTCAGTAAAATAGATACCCTCAAAGCTATAATTTATTACCGTAGAGTACTTTAATTAATTTTATATGTAATGCTAGTAATGCTGTTCTAATGTTAAAAAAAAATCTTTCCTGTTAGAATATATAAATCTTTCTTCCTCAAATGTTCTTTGAACCACTAGCATTTTACTGTGTCTGTTAGTTAATAAATTGTTGATGCATGTTCATTTTATATATTTATGACAGTTCTACTTTTGACTTTGGAAAATAATATTTTAAGAGAAAGAATTTTGTCTTATCCTGTTCAGCATTTTTGGATTTTTTTTAAACTGTGTGGTTTTTTCATGTGGTCTAACCTTTCATATTTCCAGGAATAGAAGTTTCCCTTCTATCTTTGGACTCTATTAACTTTCCTGTGCAGTGCATTGATGGGGTTGAAAGAGGTATGCATTTTCAAACCTCTGATAAATTTTGGAGTCCCTTCAGAACTGCTTTTCTTAGAGACTGAGGAGAGGGATTCTGAGGCCAGTAAGACACTAAGAAAATTTATTTGATTTTCTGAGGTTCTTGACTCAGTATGAAGGGCAAGAAATTTCCTGGGGACTAAGAGAAAAAACAAACAACAACAACAAATCCTACAGATCTCTGACCAAGCTTAGAGGAAACTTTCGAAACTTTCTTCCTCCAAATATGTACCTATATAGCCTCATGGATTCCAGAAACTGTGTTGACCATATTATTCCTTCCCAAAATGTGTTCTGTTACCACAGGGATGGAGGCCGCTGTTTCTGAACACTGTACTTCCAAGTTCAGAGTTCTGCTGCAATTGTCTTTCCTACAGGCTTTAACTCTGGTAGTTTGCAAGCCCAAATACACATGAGAATACAGTGCTCTTAAAGAACAAAAACAAAAAAGGCATCTAGGCTTCACATCAGACCTATTAAGTCAAAATCTTTGGGATGTGGCCTCTGAGATTCTTCTTAAAAAAGAAGTTTCACAAGATTATTCTGGTTCTTGAAATGTGGTAAGTTACTGATCTATTCCAATGTTTCCCAAACTGTCACTATACAAATAACCTGCAATGCTTTATAAAATATACAAATTTTTATGTCTCAAACCCCATATGTGTGTATGTGGTGGGGGGTGGTTAATATTGCATTTCCCTCATGATTAGTGATGCCGATTACCTTTTCATGGACATGTTGGCCATTTATATATCTTCTTTGGGAAAATGTCTGTTCAGGTCCTTTCCCCATTTTTCATTTGGGTTATTTGTAAAACTTCTCGTAGAAGACATAGGTGGTAATTTCTTTGACATTGGTCTTGGCGATAATTTTTGGGAAGGATTTGATATCAAAAGCAAAGATAACAAAAGCAAAAATAAACAAGTGGAACTATATTAAACCAAAAAGCTGCATAGCAAAGGAAGCCATCAAGAAAACAAAAAGGCAACCTATGGAATGGCAGAAAATGTTTGCAAAACATATATGTGGGAAGGAGTTAATATTCAAAATATACGAAGAACACATACAACCCAATAGTAAATAAATGAAATATAACCCAATTAAAAATGGGCAAAGGAACTGAATCACTAATCATAAGGGAAATACAAATCAAAACCACAATGCAATATCACCTCCTCACACCTGTTAGGATGATTATTATCCAAAAGACAAGAAATATCAAGTGCTGGTGAGGATGTGGAAAGAGGAACCATTATGCACTTTTGGTAGGAATGTAAATTGGCACATTTACTATGGAAGAAATTAAAAATAGAACTATACCATATAATCCAGCAATCTTACATCTGAATATATAACCAATGAAATATATATACATATATACGTATAGTGAAATATTTTTCAGCCTTAAAAGAGAAGGAAATCCCACTATTTGCAACAACATGGAAGAAACTGGAAAACATTATGCTAAATGAAATAAGCCTGACAGAGATAGACAAATACTGTATGATATTACTTATATATGGAATCTAAAAAAATTTTTTTTAAAGTTGAACTGTTAGAAACAGAGTAGAATGGTGGTTGTAGATGTTGGGGGTAAGAGAAATAGAGACAGGTTGATAAAAGGGTACAAACTTTCAGTTATAAGATGAATAAGGTCTGAGGATCTAACGAACAGCATGATGGCTATAGTTGATGTACAGTATTATATAACTGAAATTTGCCAAGAGAGTAGCTCTTATGTGCTCACCAAAAAAAAAAAGAATAAATATGTGAGGTGATGGATGGATGGTTATTTAACCCTATGTGGAAATCCTTTCACAATGTTTATCAAATCATCACATTGTACAATTTAAATATAATACAATTTAATGGTCACTTATAGCTCAATAAACCAAAAACATTCTTACACACTCTGGATGTGCTAGAGATTTTTCATTTTGCAGCAATCCCAAACAACACTTTTTGTCATTTTATTTTTACATCTTTTTGAGGTATAATTGACAGACAACCAACCACGCATATTTAACACCATTCTTTCAAATCTTTGCTTGGTATATGAAAAATGATATCTCATTGATTTCAGTCACGTTTCTTTAAGTACAAGTGAGACTGAGCTTTAAATAAAAGTCAATGTACTTTATAATAATTAAAAGAAAAATTTTTAATAATAATTAAACTAAATCAAATATAAAGTTGTTTTCTATGTATAGCAGGCAATATTGTAAATATAAGCACTGAAATACATGCATGCATAGTGAGAACTGGAGTCAGGTAGCCTCTAGGAAGAAAAGGAAAAGCCACACTCTATTCCTTTATATGACTCATGACCTGTTTCCTCAACCCTTCTAGTTTTCTCTCGCATTCTCTCGAATGACTTTGTGTTCGTGCCCTGAGACTGATCCCTGAGACTACCTAATATTGCAATTACAATATTACAAGCCACCAACATTACTAATGTCTAGTGTGTATTAGCACAGATTCCAGAGAGAGACCATTTCTGGTTTCTGAATGGTCTTAGGTCAGGTGTACAAGTTAGTAATCTCTGGCCAGGGAGATAGAATCATATACTATATGTCATCAGATATATGACAACTGTTAAATTTTTAAGCTTCAGCACTATTTCAGGTACCTCTAAGAAAGAAAAAAAAATACTATTTACTTATAAGATGCCAATGACTGTATGGTGAATCCCAATTTCAGAAATAATAAATGTAATAAATTATGCCTTAGAATCCAAGAATAATGATGGTACACATTTCACTCTTTTAACAAAAGCCATGAGGAGAAGCAATTTCTAGAGAAGGAAAAAATGTGTGTCCATGTTTCTCAATTTTATCTATTTGGACTCATCTTTTACTAGTCCTTCTCTTATAATCTAGTTGCTTTTATAAGACTTTAAAATTTTTTCTTCAATTAAAAGAAACTAATCAGAAATGCAATCAGCTCTTCCATATTTGTATATTACCTAATACTTATTTGTTTACCTGTTATTACAATGGTGACCTTGCAGTACGGTAGAGAATGGATGATATTTTCATTAAATGATGCTGGTTAAACTAGATGTCTATATAGGAAAACATCCACCTTTACATGATTTCCCAAATAATAGAAAATGTAATTTTGGATATATTACAGAGCTAATTGTAAAGGTAAGTGTTTTAGAAGAAAACAGGGGTCTTGTTTATGATTTTGACATAGGAAAGATTTCTTAAACAGAACAAAAACCACATTAACCATAATGAAAATATCTTTAAAGAGTCCTCATTAAAATTAAGAACATGTCTTTATCCAAAATACCACTAAGAGAATAAATGGTTACCTTTGACCATATCTTAGAAATACCTCTGTATTCTTTTATAACATTAAATGTTTTGAGTAGTCATAATGGAGATACTAAATGATGATGGATGACAGATAATACAATCCACTTGTTTCTATGCTCCCATAACCCATATTCCATTTACATTAAAAATACATAAATATTTAATTTATTTTTGGCCCATTTTCCTCATCATAAGGAAGTTGCAGACACCTCCTGTATAGGTCAGTTCTGTTTCACAGTTGTTCATTGAACACCTACCATATTCACTGTTCTGTTATACATAAGACCTTTGCAGTAGTGGAGTAAACACTCTAATAAGGAAGGCAGACAAATGTGATAGGATAGAATAGGGTTTCAATACATTAGGAAAAGTGGATGTTTTCTACCAGACCTATTATATGGATTAGATGCAGTAGAAGTGAATATTGAGATCTGATAAATTGAGGTTTGGGCATAAATTTAGGAATGCCTCTGTATTTATTCAAAGTGAGTAAAGCATTATATATTGATAAAAATGATACATTAATTAAAGCACAAGGAAAGCAAAACACATGTATCAGGATTATATGTGAGACCCAAGGCTGCATAAGGAAAAATTCAGAAGAATCAAGAGAACTTTGATTTTTGTATTTCATTTATGGTATGTGAACAAGGGACATATTTTAATAAATCGTTTCCTGGTCAATTCGAAAATTAAAGCTGAATTAAATTTTTAAATGTAGTTTTCTTGATTGAATAGAAGTACAATGAAAATATTATTAAACCCATTTTTAGGAAACACATGGCATGTCATTTGATAGAAATCTCAAGGAAAGCTAACAAAAAAATCTATATCAAAATCACTCTACAATCAAAAACATTGGCACATAAAAAATGGATAAGGTTAACTTACCCATTAAACATTTAAAATTTTAAACATTTAAAATTTAAAACAACCATATTAAATCTATAGATGCAGTGTATCCTTATTGTCACTAGAGGGAAATCTGGGAAGGATTTAGGAGAAAGAATGTTGATTATTATGGCTGTAGATTGAGTAAAGGATCCTGTGTGAATAATTTTCTTAACAGCATGCTTACTTCAGGGGAAAAATGAAGCATAGAATGTCTGAGGAAAAAGCCATATTGTCAAACTATATTGAAATAATTATTTCTCAGCAAGGAACAAGATCTGTCAGATGCCCATGTTTAGACTCAAGTATTCTATTGCCATATGTTTCAATAAAATGCATGATATTTTATCAAATAGGAGAAAAATAGCAGCTAAAGTAAGTGTTTTAAGGCAGACATCACGATTAATAATGATTTATTTTAAAAACCCCAACAAACAACCCACCACCACCACCAGCAACAAATAGAACTCTTGGTTGAGTGTAAACTTTCAACTCAAGAGCCAGGGCACAGTGTGGCTCAGGTGACTAAATAGTGATTGTTTTCCTCCCATGATGATCAGAACAAATATATCAAGAAATTGTTATAATAATTATAAACATTATTAATTTGAATGGCAAACATCAGTTTAGCAGAAAGAGCATGCAAAAATGATTGTGGCAAGTTTAGATTTCCCTCCAGTTATTTCTTTATTCTTTACCCAATGCTAAACGCTAATGATCTCATCCAGGTAAAGTGTTCCTGCCTAGCTCTATTCCCTTATGCAAGTTTTAAAGTATTTGCTACTCATTTGATTTAAAAGTTTGGCAGCATTCATTCCTTTATGTTCTTGTTTCTCCCTTTCACATTATAGCAAACTACCAAGGAATGTATCAAACTACTATGTATTTTAGGGTAAATAAATAAATAAGTGATATAATGCCAAACATAAAGATTTCACATCTAATTGGAGAATATCTTACATATTTAAAAATAATTATATAAATTTAGAAATGTGTGATATTCCTGTGAGCTCATTATCTTTCTTTTCTAAGGTGATCCTTCAGTGTTCCCTACTTCAATGAAGTGCCATACAATTTATTCACTTATGCAATTTACAAATCTGGAAATTAACCAAAACTATTTTGGTTAGTCCTTCACTCCCATGAATAGCCTATCACTAAGTCTACCTCTCTAATACCCATCAAATTCATTTCTGCTCTTTAAGTCTACACTATACACCTGATGCAAACCTTTCTCATATCTCACCTGGGTTAATCTAGTAGCTCTTGACAGGGCTACTCACACTTTTGCTGAATTATAATCTCTTTTCTTTGATGGAGCCAGAGTGAATCTTTCAAATTTCAGATCTACCAATATTTGTGTTTCCTCTCAGTTTATAATCCTGCAGGAGTTTTTCATTCTTCTGAAATGAAACTAAAACTCCTTATCAGGGACTCTAAGGCTCTATAAACTGGATTTCCCCTAACCTCATTTTGTATCATGCTCATCTGTTTTTCTTGTCCTGTAGTTACACTGGCCTTTGAGTCTCTCACATTCACTGTTAACTCTGTTCTAATGTTCTTTCTTCCCTTTTCTTTTGTTAATACTTATTATTCATTAATTTCTCAAATCCATCTTTAATTTTTCCAGAAAATATTCTCTGATCTCCTTGGCAAAGGCAAACCACTCTTTTATAGTTCTTATATGTTTCATACTTATTCTTCATACATTTAAAAGAGTAACATTTAGGTTTTGTTTGTATCCTTGCTTGACTGTGTCACATGAGATGTTTTGCCCATTCTATCCACACCAAGTTAATAACTGTTGGGTAAATAAATTATCACTTAAGAAACAGAGTTTAAACATCAGTTGCAGGTTCCAGACTCAATGGAGAAAGATATGTAGCCAAAAAGCTGAAGAGGAAGTTAAGTGGGAATGAGCTCATTGGTGAGATGAAAGCATATGTCAATCACAATGATAACTTACGTTGAAGTAGTAATTAATTGGAACATCTTAGTTAAAACATTAACATTTTCTCCCACTCGTGCTATATATTGATGGTGAATTGGCTAGGATTCTGTTTCACATTGTTTTCTCTTTTAGACCCAAGCTGACAGAGCAGCTACTGTCTGGGATGTTTCTTGTTGCTGTGGAAAGCAAAATGAGACAGTGTAGCAAATCAATCACTGTTCATAAAGTTTCTACTCATAAGTGACATGCAATATTTTTTTCATACTTCACTGACCAAAGCAAGTCACATGGTCAATGGGGAAGGGCAGTGAAATTTTAACGTGAACCAAGAAGTGGAAGACACCAGGGAAATATTTGCGAAACACAGAGAATACTTCCATAAAAGATAAAACTTGCCTGAGATAAAATAATTTCAGAATTCAAGCCTTAGGGAAAGACAAATTCTGGTCCACCTAGTGGCTCTATGAATACAATTCTTGAAGTGGAATAAATGTGAACTAACAATTAGGAAAATACTTTAATAAACTGTATAATACAGATTTTACCCATTGATATATTGCTGTTATGTATATTAATAAGACAAAACATGGGCATTATAAGTATGCATTTATTAACAAATACTTATTGAGAACCTATTTACTTTCTGGTGAGAGTGATAAGCAACATAAATAATGTGATATAGATAGTGATGTTATGGAGAAAATAAAGGAGAGGAAGCAGGACTGAAACTGGAGAGAGCAGGGTAGAGTCAGTTTGTAGTGCTGAAGGGTAGACAAGGCAGTCCCCATTGGAAAGGTGGCCTGTGAGCAAAGAGTAAGGAAATGAGTTAACTGTGTAGATATTTGGGGAAAAGTGTTCCAGACAAGCAAAGGAGCCAGTGCAAATATCCTGCAGTGCGAGCATGCCTTGAATGACAAAGGAAAGCAAAGAACCAAGTGTGACTAAAACAGAGGGAAAGAGGTGATATGAGAGAGAGGAAGGGGTCATATTGGTAGAACTTTGTGGACCATTGTAAGGATTTTGGCGCTTACCATAGTGATAATTCCCTGAAAGGTTTTGAGCATATCAGTGAGATGATCTGACATATCTTAAAGGGATCACTTTGTTTCATTGAGAAGCTGGAAAATCAGAGGTGATTCCAATAGTCCAGACAAGACGATGGTGCCTCAGCATAAGGTGCTAATGGGGAGGGTGCTGAGAAGTAGAGTGATTGTAGATATACTGAATGTGGAGCCAAGGAGATTTCCTTATGGATTGGATATTGATTGAGGAAGGAAAATGGGAATCAAAAATGATTCCAAGATTTAGGTGTGAGAAATAAGAAGGAAAGAGCTGCCTGCCATCAACTGAAATTGGAAACCTAAGCATACAAAAGAGGTTTGGAATAGAAGATGAGGAATTTAGTTTAAAATATATTGAGTTTGAACAGGCAGTCTGAGTAAATTTACCTGAGATTTAGTTTAGTTTATTTTTTCTTCTAGGACTGTAATCCTCATCATTAGAATCATAAGTAAACCCTTAATCACCATGAAATAGCTAGTGTAGATTTCTTCTCACTTGACTCCACCGTCAACAGTTTCTCACTCCATTACTGAGAAAAGGTTACACATTTAATTTTTCTCTTAAAGCTATTGCTGATATCACTGTTTCACAACATTTTTCATTGGTCACCATCTACCATTTACCTATATGCCATAAAATTTTCTCTAATTCAGAATATTGCAAACAACTCATTGTCTTTCTTCAAATCTATTTCTTTTGCATTTTTTAATCTCAATGATAGTCCCATTTTACTACTCATCCACTTAGAATAATGAAATGCATTTCTAACCCCTTCTTTCACACATCTTTATGTTCATCTCCTATATTTAACTCCTATAAATATATCTTCCAAAGAATTGTAGATTTCACTCCATCTTACCACCTCTACAATCCCTCTCCTTGTTCAGATTTTTATTACCTTTTACTCAGACTCTTGCAAAAACTTACTACATTATCTGTCATATTCTAGCCTCCATCTTACTGGTAGAATTTTTTTAACTCAAATTATGTCACTATATACCATAATTTTCTTACCTGTAAACATTTTATGGGCCTATCCCGTTGTCTACAGAATAAAAACAACTTCAAATTTGTGAATAAAAATTTATATAGATATATAAATATACCTATGATTTATGTGTATATATATAAATAAAAAAACTTAACCTAGTTTGTACAAACGTATCTCTACTACCCATTCTCTTAGGATCACCTTACATTTTAACTACATGGATTTCCTCAAATATAAAATTTATTTTTGAGTCTTCATGCTTTGGCAGACACTCTTCTTTTTTCCTGGAAAGCCCATTGAATCTGTTCTATTCAAGGACAAATTCCTAGTTAAAATTATATTTTAAAAGAGAACTGATCACTCACATCTGTGTCTTTTAAGAATGTATAGTGTTTTACTAATAATTAGTTTTTAATACACCTGATCATCTTGAGGGCTATATCCACTTCTTATTCACCATTGAATACCCACTACCTAATACCATGTTTGACACATAGTAGGACGTCTGAATATATGTATTCATATTGAATATAAGGTGAAGTATATTGAATATATGAGTTGATAAATGAATGTGAATGTTAAACAAATATGTTATATTTCATAAGGGATATATGTCTTTAGCAGGGGACAATGAATTCATAGTGCCTTAACCAAAAGGACTGACTGTCTCTTAGTGATAATTCAGGTTGTCTGGCTGGGTTTGCAGAGGAGTATCTTACGTTCGCTTTTATGCTTCTTTACCTCATCAATAAAACCACATCATTTTAGCTTCTCATAAATAAATGCCTATAGTTCTGTCAATTAGTAGCTATCATGGCAACACATTATTATAGAACAGGGATAACATCACTATGCATTATTCATAGCTGTTCATTAGAATTATCAGAGGAACTTTAAAAGAAATACTGATCCAAAGTATCACCCCTTCCCCCCCAATTCTGATTCAATCTGCCTGGAATTGATCCTAAGCCCTATAATTTTTTAAAAGTTTTTTTGTATTTCCAATGTGTTGGTAATGTTGAAACCCAGTTACCTAAGTTTTCTCAAACTTGTGCACATTAGACAATAGATGTTTTGACGTTTTGCTGTTATCCCATTATTACCATGAATGCCACGAGACATTTGGCATTTGTCACATCGTATCCTGCAATTTTGTTTAAGTATTGTTTCCATGAGCATGAACTAGGCTGGATCAAAAAAACCCCAAAAAACAAAAAAACATGGTATATCTCTCCATCTGTTTGTATCATCTTTAATTTCTTTCATCAGTGTCTTATAGTTTTCTGCATACAGGTCTTTTGTCTCCTTAGGTAGGTTTTCCTTAATTTCTCTTTCAGATTTTTCATCATTAGTGTACAGGAATGCAAGAGATTTCTGTGCATTAATTTTGTATCCTGCTACTTTACCAAATTCATTGATTAGCTCTAGTAGTTTTCTGATAGCATCTTTAGGCTTCTCTATGTATAGTATCATGTCATCTGCAAAGAGTGACAGCTTTACTTCTTTTCCGATTTGGATTCCTTTTATTTCTTTGTCTTCTCTGATTGCTGTGGCTAAAACTTCCAAAACTATGTTGAATAATAGTGGTGAGAGTGGGCAACCTTGTCTTGTTCCTTATCTTAGAGGAAATGGTTTCAGTTTTTCACCATTAAGAACGGTGTTGGCTGTGGGTTTGTCATATATAGCCTTTATTATGTTGAGGTAAGTTCCCTCTATGCCTACTTTCTGGAGAGTTTTTATCATAAATGGGTGTTGAATGTTGTCAAAAGCTTTTTCTGCATCTATTGAGATGATCATGTGGTTTTGATCCTTCAGTTTGTTAATATGGTGTATCACATTGATTGATTTGCGTATATTGAAGAATCCTTGCATTCCTGGAATAAACCCCACTTGATCATGGTGTATGATCCTTTTAATGTGTTGTTGGATTCTGTTTGCTAGTATTTTGTGGAGGATTTTTGCATCTATGTTCATCAGTGATATTGGCCTGTAGTTTTCTTTCTTTGTGACATCTTTGACTGGTTTTGGTATCAAGATGATGGTGGCCTCGTAGAATGAGTTTGGGAGGGTTCCTCCTGCTATATTTTGGAAGCGTTTGAGAAGGATAGGTGTTAGCTCTTCTCTAAATGTTTGATAGAATTCGCCTCTGAAGCCATTTGGTCCTGGGCTTTTGTTTGTTGGAAGCTTTATAATCACAGTCTCAATTTCAGTACTTGTGATTGGTCTGTTTATATTTTCTGTTTCTTTCTGGTTTAGTCTCAGAAGGTTGTGCTTTTCTAAGAATGTGTCTGTTTCTCCCAGGTTGTCCATTTTATTGGCATATAGTTGCTTGTAGTAATCTCTTATGATCCTCTGTATTTCTGCAGTGTCAGTTATTACTTCTCCCTTTTCATTTCTAATTCTATTGATTTGAGTCTTCTCCCTTTTTTCTTGATGAGTCTGGCTAATGGTTTATCAATTTTGTTTATCTTCTCAAAGAACCAGCTTTTAGTTTTATTGATCTTTGCTATTGTTTCCTTCATTTCTTTTTCATTTATATCTGATTTGATAATCAACATTGTGTAAATGACTATACTACTCAAAGCAATCTACAGATTCAATGCAATCCCTATCAAACTACCAATGGCATTTTTCACAAAACTAGATTCGTATGGAAACACAAAAGACCCCAAATAGCCAAAGCAATCTTGAGAAAGAATAACAGAGCTGGAGGAATCAGGCTCCTGGACTTCAGACTATACTGCAAAGCTACAGTAATCAAGACAGTATGTTACTGGCACAAAAACAGAAATATAGATCAATGGAACAGGATAGAAAGCCCAGAGACAAACCCACGCACATATGGTCATCTTATTTTTGATAAAGGAGGCAAGAATATACAATGGAGAAAAGACAGCCTCTTCAGTAAGTGGTGCTGGGAAAACTGGACAGCTACATGTAAAAGAATGAAATTAGCAACACTTCCTAATACCATACACAAAAATAAACTTAAAATGAATTAAAGACCTAAATGTAAGGCCAGACACTATAAAACTGTTAGAGGAAAACATAGACAGAACACTCTATGACATAAATCACAGCAAGATCCTTTTTGACCCACCTCCTAGAGAAATGGAAATAAAACCAAAAATAAACAAGCACAACCTAATGAAACTTAAAAGCTTTTGCACAGCAAACAAAACCATAAACAAGACGAAAAGACAACCCTTGGCATGGGAGAAAATATTTGCAAATGAAGCAACTGACAAAGGATTAATCTCCAAAATTTGCAAGCAGCTCATGCAGCTAAATATCCAGAAAACAAAAAACCCAATCCATAAATGGGCAGAAGACCTAAATAGACATTTCTCCAAGGAAGACATACAGATGGCCAACAAACACATGAAAGAATGCTCAACATCACTAATCATTAGAGAAATGTAAATCAAAACTACAATGAGGTATCACTTCACACCAGTCAGAATGGCCATCATCAAAAAATCTGCAAACAATAAATGCTGGAGAGGGTGTGGAGAAAAGGGAACCCTCTTGCACTGTTGGTGGGAATGTAAATTGATACAGCCACTATGGAGAACAGTATGGAGGTTCCTTAAAAAACTAAAATTAGAACTACCATACGACCCAGCAATCCCATGACTTGGCATATACCCTGAAAAGAACATAATTCAAAAAGAGTCACGTACCACAATGTTCATTACAGCTCTATTTACAATATCCAGGACATGGAAGCAACCTAAGTATCCATTGACAGATGAATGGATAAAGAAGATGTGGCACATATATACAGTGGAATATTACTCAGCCATAAAAAAACTGAAATTGAGACATTTGTAGTGAGGTGGATGGACCTAGAGTCTGTCATACAGAGTGAAGTAAGTCAGAAAGAGAAAAACAAATACTGTATGCTAACACGTGTATATGGAACCTAAAAATTTAAAAAAATTGTTTTAAATGGTTATGAAGAACTTAGGGGCAAGACAGGAATAAAGACGCAGTTGTAGAGAATGGACTTGAGGATATGGTGAGGGGGAAGGGTAAGATGAAGTGAGAGAGTGGCATGGACATATATACACCACCAAATGTAAAGTAGATAGCTAGTGGGAAGCAGCCACATAGCAGAGGGAGATCAGCTCGGTGCTTTGTGACCACCTAGAGGGGTGGGATAGGGAGGGTGGGCGGGAGATGCAAGAGGGAAGAGATATGGGGATATATGTATATGTTTAGCTGATTCACTTTGTTATAAAGAAGAAACTAACACACCGTTGTAATGCAGTTGTACTCCAATAAAGATGTTTAAAAAATTTAAAAAGATCCAGATTCAAAGAATTTGAGAAAAATAGCTAGACGTTGACATATATTATTTTCAATTTGACTTACTACCAAACTAATTAGAATTACTGCTAAAAGAATAACTACACAGTTAAGTATACAGGTGAATAAGTGGTTCTTCTCTGTCACCCCACCTCCTTATACGAGTGAATCTGAAGTTTATGCTCCTATGCAGCCTCTATCAGAAAAACTGTGCGCTTCACATCAGCTGCCTTTAACATAACCACTGGAATGAATAGGAGCTACTTTATGGTTAAGGAAAAGCAATTTTTATAGTGTGTACAAGACTTCAGGAATCCAACCTGTGGCCTACCACAGTGTGCCACTATTAAAGAAATGTAGATGTTGGATAAAATGATTAAGGAATCAATTCTACTCCAACATAGAATGTGTGATGTCTCATTTTGTGTAAAACTTGAACTTGTTGAGATTAATGGTGTGCTTTAAGCCTGACTTCTACTCTGTCTTGCAAAACACCCAAATATTCCTGAATCCACTATTCTCTTTGTTGATTATTTATATGTTTTGATTATAAATATAGTCACAAAACACTTAAGGGACAACTTCTACATTATGTCTTGAAAAGAGCTGTAGTTAAGTACTTGTTATCGCTGATGTGGGTTAAATGAGATACAACTTTAATGTTATGAGCCTGGTTGTTGTATTTGTTTCTTCCAGAATTGTGTAATCCCTTTTTGATCCTATCAATTGTACATAGTTATGACCTTACACTACTGAACACAAGTGGCCCGTAAACTGGTATTAGAACAAGTGTGTGAAACTCTTTTGGAAATAATTTAATTAACAGAGTAAAAACAGAACAAATCTTTGAATTGAGCCTAAGTCAGCAGAGTTGATTTGGATCAGAAAAATCTAAAATTAAAATTAGAGAAACAGGGACTTCCCTGGTGGACCAGTGGTTAGGATTCCTTGCTTCCACTGCAGGGGACACATGTTCTATCCCTAGTCCGGGAACTAAGATCCCACAAACTGCTATGTGGCCAAAAAATAAATAAATAAAAATTTTTAAAGATTAAAAAAAAAACCCTACTTTCTTCTTCTTTTTTTGAAGAGCATTAAAAAACTATTGGAATACTGGCAGTTACAATCCATCTACCTTAGCAGTAGTAACTAGAGTAACTCCCTTTTTCCTTATTTTATATTATGGACAGATTAAATGCCTAGCCATATTTTTTACCACTACTGTGCATATATTATTGAGGTGAAGGGAGGTTATATTATCCCACCTAAACTTAAAAAAATCATTTCCTGATTGTTTTCCTGAACTGCTAAATTCTTTATAAGCAGATTTCACATTACTAATTCAATGTAACTTATCACCTCAAAATAAAGGAATGTTTATCATTACCAATTAAATAAGCATATGGTAGACCTCATTAATCCAATTCAGTTCTTTAATTAGGCAATTTTTGTCTAGGATATTTTAAAAGATATAAATTGTGTCTAAATATAACCAAATATTGAGACTGTTTATCCCTTCTCATTATCAAGAAAAAAATTAGCTTCACAGAGCAATTTCCATCCTTACGTTTGTGAAAAATTAATCACAGGACCAAAATTACTAATCACTAGACCAAAATCAAGGTTTTGTCACAGCTGAGTTACTCACTGAAGGCTCTAGGAAAGGTTTTGCTCCTAAGCTCATCTAGTTGGCAGAATTTATTTCCATGCAATGTAGGACGGAGGTCTCTGTTTCTTTGCCGGCTGTTGGTGGGGCCCATTTTTCCTCCTAGAGGTTACCTGCATTCCTTCTTATGCTTTCCATATGGTCCCCTCCATCTTCAGGTTTGCAACAAAGATTCCCTGTCACAGTTTGAATCTCTGACTTCTTTTCTACTCTTTTTCACTTCATCCTCTGATTATCTCTTCTGCTTTTAAGGGCTTATGTAATTACACTGGGCCCACCCAGATAATCAAAGATAATCTATCTTGAGGTCTATATATATATATATATACCTGCATATACCTGCACATATCTTTAGCTATGTAAATTAACCTACTCCTGGGCATGGTATTTTATCTTTTTTACAATCCGGAGGATTAAGGCATGTAATCTACCTACTTTAGATACCTTTGAGTTTGTATAAATTGAAAGGCAATCATTCAGCTTTCTACAATTAGTAACCTACTGTGAATGCATTAAAATGTGTAGCTTCTTGTCTAGAAAAATCTGGGGCTGGTTATTCGCACGTACATATATACACACACTCATACGTAAAATGCAAGGAGGTTTGAAGAACATGTGGCATTCACGTCCTTGCTATTGAAGTGGGATTTGATGAAATGAACCAAGGAAGTTTGAAAGGAATGTTTTATAAAAAAATTCCTTAATTTGTAGGTAGGTTGAATGTTTTGTTAATATTTTACATAGATTATATAAATGAAAGGATTTCTAAATCTCAGTTTTCCATTCAAAGTTTTTCAGTAGTCCTCACTCCAGACACATTATGTATTTTATTTGTGAAAATCTTTCTTTTTTGCTATTATGAACTTATAATAAGGAGTTAAAATCTTTGGTCTTTTATGAAAGGAAAATTAGTTTTCAATTAAAAAAAGTAAATAAAGACCCTTTAATTCTTTTGACAAATGACATTAGCTTCATTTTTAGTTTCTGGTGATTGAAGGAAATTCAAAGTGACAAATCTTAGTCTCAATTTCGACATTTTGATAAATGTACATTTATTAATTATAACAGTAAATAGTACTAGTACACATATAGATACTTTATAGATATCAATTATTAGAGTTTTATGGTTTCACAAACTCCTTAAAATATTTTTTTCATATTGCCCCTTACCTTTTTTCTTATAATCTGAAATGTAAGCCAAAATCTTCCCCCTCAAAGACTTTCATGATGAGGAATATGAAGATAAGATTTTGACTATTAAGTTTCCTAAGTTGGCAATGGACAGCTTTTCAGAGAAACTAAGATAGCGGGGAATGACTTCCGTATGATCCAATATGCTTGAGAACTGCCGTCTTGATGTTGCTTACCCAAACCTACAATTAATCCCAAGAGCAAGAGCTAAAGCTTATTTGATTTAGTCTGTTAAACTGGCCTATTCTGACGATCTGCCACGCTGGAACACACTCAGTAACTGAGACCCTTAAGACAGTCAGAACAGCAGATTTCTACTATTGCCTAGACATGTAGGTATACAGGGTTATTCATTCATAGTATTTTTTTAAATGTCATCTAGAAGATACAGGATGAGTTTCAGAAATTGAGTGTTTCACCATTTACTGTAACTTTTAATTGAAATGTCATATTGCATTTAAAGATATTAATCAAAATGAAATTCACAAAGCAATTCTTCAGTCAGAGGAATAGATATTATTTTAAAATCACATATAACATGCACATAGTTTGATGAAATTTACTGTATCTGGAAGTTAGTCAATGGCTCTGTAAATAAAATAAATGGCTAAAGTGTTAGACTGCAAGTTCTTTAAAAAAGCAACTTTTCTACAAAAAAGAACTATTTTATAAGTCCATGAAAACTTTAGACAGTAAAATATTTTGGAGCTAATAATGAGATAGAGGAATAACTTTCCTCAAGGCTTAAGCTTTCTCTATTTTTTAAGTTCATCATTACTCTGCATGTCATCATTCATAAGTAGTTTTGAGATCTTTACCCAAAAATTATCTGTGGGACAATTTCAAATTGCCATCCTTTTGCTTTGTATAGTCTATTAAAGAGCAATGTAGATAAGCAGTAAAAAGAAAAAAGATCTTAACATGAAACCCACTTGTTCACAACATGTATCTGATTTAAAGGAAGTTCACATCACAGAAGGAAGAAAGTTTGAAGTTAAAACCCCTATAAAACTGATAAAATACAAAAATAGAAATGAAGCTGAATCAGACATAAGCCACAAATAACAAGTCAGTATAAAATAAAACTTTGGCCTTAGAAATATCTTTCAAAAGAAATATACATTATATATACATATGTATAATGTACATATGTGTATATATATATACACACATACATACATGCACATATATATGTCAGATTGATTTATGTAGCCCATGCTTTTACCTCAATGGGACTGTATTTAAATTTATTTTACATTTATATATTCATTAAAGTAGGCTAAGCTGAATTAAGATATACACCCTAAAATTCAGTGGTTTATGGAAGAAAAATTTTCCTACTCAGGATGCCTGATCGGGGGGGCAGCTCTCCTGAACCTATCTTGAGGAAGGTCATGTTGGAGAATTTCATAGGCCAGAGTGGAAGTGACCATACATATCCTTACTAATATTCCATTGAAGAGAACTTTGTCATGTGGCCATACATAACTGGCAAGAAGATAACAGTTCACTAGTTATATGTCCAAAGAATAGGAGAATGCAATATTTAAATAGAATTATACAGCTTAGAGAAAACAAAATAAAATCAAAACTATTTTGTGGTCATGTGAGCCACATAAGTAAGTTATCCATTAGTTCATTGAGATGCTCATTTATTCATTCAGCTGATAGAGAGACAGTGTTGAGTGATACAAACAAGGTCTTTCCTTTCATGGAGCTTTGTTGTAACTTAATCAGCAAAAAATCTAAAGACCTACTCCCACCTGTGGCATCATCAAGTTGGTTGAGTTGACAGTACCTAAGTTAAGACCCTGGGGGTTTCTTAGATGCCTCCACTGACTTTTTCAATAAGAGACAGAATGAAATGCTATGAAATCGATGCAGTCAATGTTAGATCTTTTCCAGGTTTGCTTATTAGCAACCTAGTAAAACCCTTGGGAATATTTAAATTACAACTAATACAAACAGAAGAAAATATGTTACAGGGGGATTTGTTTCTGTTATCAAATCATTACTGAACAAATTAAAACAGAAAGCCAGCAAAGCACTATTAAGAAAGCATCTAAATATGGCCTTTGATTAATATCTTCAAACCAGCTCAACAAATATGATAATCAAATATCATGAGAGTGGGGTTCAGAGTAAAATTGTTTGGATTATCTGCTTTATTCAATATTCACATTAAAATGACTGATTAACAAAGGAAAAACTCAAATGACTTTTCTTGATTCCCGAACAGTATTTTGGGCAGAGGTAAAAATTACACAGTAGAAGTGCTCCATTATTTCAAATTATTACTCGCTTTATTTAACATTTCAGGAAAATGGTCATATGGCAACAATGAAGTGATACATATTCTGATGACAGAATTTTTAAGAAGGGGTCATCATTCAAACTACAGCTGTTTTGGAACTCAATCCAAAAGTAAAGCGTTACATTTGAAATATATATATGTATATATATATATATTTCTAATATTTTAAAAATTATTTATTGATATCATGTTAAAATTATAAACCTGATAAAATTTTGAGATATTGAGATACTGTCATCTGATGAAATTATAAAAAGGTTGATTAAAATTTTCATATTCATCATTTTATTAGGTCAAATGTGAGTGTTCAAAGTCTGCATAGAAAACAGGATGTTTAAACGTTTCGTAAAATACATTAGGAGCAGCTTAGGTTAGGTTCCCTCAGAAGCTAACTTTGGAACAAGAATTCAAATGAAAGTAATTTTGGGAGGAAGTGATCCCAGAAACACTGGGAAGGGAGTTGGAAGAGTGAGACAGAGAAGTGAAGGTAGGTCGTGCAATCAAGCAAGTCATCTTTGCAAACATCCAAGAAACAGTGTAAATGATGTTGCTGAATTTCTCCAGCCATGGGGATAGAAAGCTAGCGTACTGGTTCACCAAGTCCAGTTCATCCTGGGTTAAAGGTGACCTTGGGGAGCTTTAACTTGCTCAGGCCACATGCTGCAACAAGCTTTATAGGTGTTTCCAGTACAATGTCTTTAATTTGCAGAGTGCTGAGTGTGGAGAGATCAAGACCAGGACCCTCATAACATCTGCAACAGGGGATAAACTAAGATTTTCAAAACTAAGACACAAGGAAACATAGTGACTACCTCTGGATTACAGTCAGATAAAGTAACTTTTCTTAAGTAAAACCCTGCTATTTTTCTCCACTTCTATTGGCCTTGCATGAAACACAAGTTCCTTTTTTTAAATTGTAGACAATTTAGTCTCAATATTATTTTTCCGCAGTATTTATTTTAGAGTTTTGAAAGTAGTAGAAACTGAGATGCAACCCTGAAAGCTTTTGAAACCAAAAATCTCCTCCAAACCTGGAAAAAACAACTAGCAGATCTAAGCAAAGAAGCCAGAGCTCCTGAAATCCAGCTTTATGCTTTTACCAAGAACGTCGTTTTTAATTTAAAATCAAACTTTATTAATCATAAAAATATTTGCTTTGAGTTTGCTTCAAAGTTTCAAAGGTGGAAACTATTTTATCTGGAGAAGTTTGCCTCCCCTATCGTCATCTCTTTTCTGTTATAGTTTAGACATTTTGATTTTTATTAGAGCATACTGCAAAGATGTAAAACATCTTTATTTGTGAACTTTAAAAAGGTCTGAGATTAATCTGTAGCTCCCTTTGTGAGGGACTCATAAACAGACATTTTCTTTTCTTGCTTATGTTTGACTGACTAAGGCATTTTTAATTGAAGATAAATATACCTATAATGGATTACATCAGTGATGTTTATAATTAAAAAAACAAAAAAGTTGAATTTATTTAAGTAGCTCTTTAGTGATATTAATATCCAAAGAAATTAATTATCTTTGGAATAGAGGGCAAAATTCTCAGTTGATCTACAAAATTTTCTTGCTAAATTTATGCTGATTTAAGCATCCTTTATTTTTTAAAGCACAATGGAAATATGCATATATAGTATAATATTAATTTTTAAAGCAAAATAGGAAATATAACAAATAATTTATATTTAGTTATATTTTATATACCTACACACAAACATATATACTCACACATAATGCAAGATTGGAAAGAAATACACCAAAATATTAGTAGCCTTAACATTGAAAACGGTGCAGTCATAGGTACTTCATATTTTATTTTATATACCTTTGTATTACTCAAAATAAACAAAATAGCTTGTGATATTACTTAAATAATTATAAACATAAAGGATTATATCACAAATTAATTAAGTGTACTTTAATGATATATTCATTGTAGGCTTATACATTGCAAGTGAAAATAGATGCAACTTTTTGGAAGATAGTTTGGCAGAATATATGTTTTATTTATTTAGCTTTTGTTTTCCATACGTGTATACTCAACAATTCTACTAATAAAAACGCCTTTTAAAAAATAATGATAATTATAAAAATAATCAGGGAAGTGCTCAAAGAATAGACAGTCTTTCACCACCACCCCCACACCGCCCAGACTTGTAATACTAAGAGCAAAGTAGAGAGAGACAAATGTAGACAGAGAGAAGCATTTGTGCATTCCAGTATAAATGGAATATGGGTCCAGCTTTCTGGCAGTAACTATTAAATGACAGGATCTCAGAAAGGCACATCTAGGTAGAAGGATCTATATAAAAATTCAGAGAATTTTGTATTTCAAGCGTTGAAACCAATCATATTAGAATATAAAATATATTGATTACATCAGTAAAAATATAGTAAAAGGGTGAGTTGGAAGGGTAAGCTTCAAGCACTTTTTGATAGCTTGACATGTGCAAAATTCTAGAACTGGATCAGTAACATGGTAAACTGTAGAGATTATCAAATGAAGGATTTAAATTAAACCCTGTTTTGTTCTCTCTCTTTTTTAAAAAAAATTTTTTGCAGATTTGTTTAGTTTTTGTATTTGTGTGTTCTGTTTTATGGTCTCTGTCAATTCAGATAAAATTTGAGTGAGTGAAGTAAAAAAAAGTTAGCACTGCTTTTGCTACCTAGGAAACTCAGTTTAAGATCCAATGTTGATAATCTACTACACACTACATATTTGTAACTTACAGTTTAAAAAAATCTGAAAGGTAAGGATTATTATTACCATTTTACAGCTGAAGAAAATGAAAACCAGGAAGTAATCTTGCCCAGTCATAAAGCTAGCAATATAAAACTGTATTAGTACTTACATTATATTATATATATATATATATACACACACTTAAATTCAAGTTTGATCTGGTATTGGGGTGGATGCTTTACTTAAACACTGTTTTTTTTTTTGCCAGAAATGGAATATTATATGTTTATTTAGCAGTGGATGTCAGCAGCTGGTGTAATTAGTGTAATCACATGAGTTATTTTCATTTGTTTTTGTTGTTGTTTCTTCTACATCCATTCCCCTATTATCCAAAATGGTAAATTAACTTCTTTGGCTTTAGTAATCTAGAGGGAGAGGGGGAAGCATGTAACATATTACAATACTAAAAGTTTAGCTATAAATAGGCAATTTATCATTGAATTTTATTAATGTCATAAAAATCTACTAATTTCTTGATCTGTTCAACATTAAGATAATTAATGGCAAGCGGCAAATTGGCTGAAAAATCTTCTGGTGTATATTTGTAACAAAATTTATATCCAAAATAGATAAAAATCTCCTACAAGTCAATAATAAAATAACAAAGTAATGTTTTTAATGAAAAAAAATCCATGATGGACTAAATAAGACTGAATTTAACCTTAAGCCAGAAATAACTAGAGTATTTGACTAAATACATGAAAGATCTGTTTTCAGACATTGGATTAAAGGTAGCACAGGCTATGAACTCTGAAAAAAGTGAGAACAAAATGAACCCTATAATCATGTTGGCTTTTGCCTGGAAGGAATGTCTGGACTCCAGGTGCAGGAGAGGGAACCTAATAGACACCAGTGAACCCCCTGATGTGAACACTCAGACTGAATTTCCACAGGCTGAGATGGCTGTAAGTTGTAAGAGTAGAGTTCATCCACATGAAGAAGATGCTAATTTTTTGAATAATGTTTTGTATAATTTTAGGCAACGCATTTAAATAAAGAAACTATTTTACCAAGAAAATGTTTCAAGCAAATGTTTTGCATGAGTCAATTCAGTGGATCAAAGCTGACAATCTAGAATGTCAGAATAGGTAATTCAGATCAATTCTCTCATTGGAGACAATTAAAAATGCACAATAATATTTAAGAAACACTTCTTAAAACATTTGAAAGCTAAAAACAAAGATAAGACTCACTAGGTCTCACTAGGTTTTATCTCACTAGACTAGATAAAACTAAAATGCATAAATATAAGTTTGGCCTTGGAAGTTCACTTGTCCTGGGACTTTGCCAATTCTGAATAAGGACCAGGGATTATAAGCACTAGGAGAAGAGAGAAAAAGAGAGAAAAAAATTGGATTCCAGGGTACACTGAGAGTGAAGGCTATGAGGATTTGCCCTCAGAGTAAAACAATCAGGAAGTCAACCAACCCCCATGTGAACTGCTGTCCAGCATCAAAACAACTCAGAGCCCTCCCACCACAGAATCTCATACCATGAAAACTGGATTTAAATGATGATAGAGTGTAAGCTGTCATGCATCTGGCAGAAGCAAACATTTTGAGAAAAATAACATTATTCTTGGTTTGAATATACTTTTATAAATAGCTTTTAAATCCAAAGTCCATCACATAATTAAAGATAATCAGTCCCATAAGAAGATAAGACAATAAGAGTTGAAAACACATAGAAATAACAAACAACAGAAACAGATGTATAGAACCACAGACAGTGGAATTATCAGAGACAGATGGTGAAAACTATGCTTAACATATTCAAAGAGATAAAATCAAGCTTGAAAATTTTGGCTGAGAACTGAAAAGAATGAGTGATGATGAGAAAATCAGTTAAATAGAAATGAAATTCTAGATCTAGGAAATATGGGAATCATATTATTATTTCAAAATATGTGTTAACAGCAAACCAGACACCACTAAAGACAGAATTAGTAGATTAACTGTCAAAATATTCATAAAAAAGCATGGAGAAACAAAAGAATTAAAATAGGTAGCAAATGGTAAAAGATATAGAGAATATTGTGAGAAAGTACGTGGCAGATTGTATTATTTTTTACAGTTCTTCTACAGGTTTCATTTTGATTAGATTATTATTCTGTTGTTGTAAATTTGGTTAAGTAACTGGCTTTGTACAATAGAAGGTGATCAGAATGAACATTTCTCATTTCTGGAAGAAGTTTTAAGAGATTGGACATGGCTGTACAATTTTTCCCTCTGACATAATAAAAGCATTCTGCAGTGACAGGGGCTGCTCCACTAGTCTGGGTACCAGAATGAAAAAGAGATTATACATGGAGCAGTGCCTTAGCTAAAGGCTGACATTAACAAGTAAAAAAAAAGAAAATAAACAACTGAGATTTGGGGAGATTTGTAACTACTCTATAGCCTAACAAAAGCTTACATAAACAAGGCCTGTAAGGTTGAATTCAAGAAGCTAAAAGACAAGAAAAATAATACAGCAAAAACAATATTTTTAAGATACAAAGACTCAGAACTTTCTAAAATTGATGAAAGGTGTCAATATTTTTATTCTAACAAAATCAAATAAGCATAAATTAAAAGAACACTCCTGAGCACATTATAGTAAATCTGATTAAAAAAAAAAAGACAAAGAGCAAATCTACAAAATAACCACAATGGGGACCAAAATGTTTACTCTAAGGGAAGAAAAAATGAACTGAGACTGACAGCTAACTTGTCAACAGAAAATTGGAAGGTAGATAAAAATTAAACGATGTCATAGAAATGTTGAAAAAACATCTCCCAATGTAGAAGTCATATATATTAAAATTATCATTCAGGAATAAAGTCAAAACTTAGCTAATTCACCACTAGCAGACCCCTACAAGAGGAAATTCTAAAACATTGTCCTTCATGCATAGGAAACTAATGTCAGATGGAAGGTGAGAGATAGAGGAAGAGATGAAGAACAAAAACAATTGAAATGCTTTGTGTATTTAAAATTAATGAGGACTTTCCTGGTGGTCCAATGGGTAAGACTCCTTGCTCCCAATGCAGGGGACCCAGGTTCGATCCCTGGTCAGGGAACTAGATCCCACACGCATGCTGTAACTGAGAGTCCACATGCTGTAACTAAAGATTCGCATGCCACAACGAAGATCCTGCATGCCGCAACTAAGACCAGGCACAGTCAAAATAAATAAATAATAATAAATAAATATTTTTAAAATTAATAAATATGGAAAATAATTAACAAATAAATAATTATAAAATAAAAACATTAAAAAATAAAATTAGTGATTGATTTGTTTATGGAGAAAATATTTTCTGATCTCAAAGCTTCTTGAAAAGTGAAAAACCAACAGGGGTGTGTGCAGAGGGGAAAATAAATGTAACAGCTGAAATATTCTAAATACTACAACCAACCTATGATTCTCTGAGGACAAATATATAAATGTTCTAAGAAGCTATGGAAATTAAAATAT
Source organism: Delphinapterus leucas (assembly GCF_059928025.1). Lineage (NCBI taxonomy): Eukaryota > Metazoa > Chordata > Mammalia > Artiodactyla > Monodontidae > Delphinapterus > Delphinapterus leucas. Next base: position 23,539,043 of record NC_143145.1, read on the forward strand.
AATTTTTATTTGAGATACCTGTAGGTTCATAAACAGTTGCAAAAATTAATACAGAGGGATTTTATATTTCCTTCATCCAATTTTCCCCAATGGCATCATCTTGTCTATCTGTAGTGCAATATCAAAGCTAGTTAATTTACATTGATACATTCCATTGATCTTGTGCAGATTTCTCCTCTTTTCATACACTCATTTATGTGTTTGTTTAGATCTATGTGCTTTTATTGCATGTGTAGATTTGTGTCACCACCACCACCACAATCAGGACACAGGACACTTTTGTCACAAGGATTCCTTGTGCTACCCTTTTATAGATATACCCTTCTCCCGCCTCCTGCCCCCATGCCTGACAACTACTAATCTGTTCTTCATGCATGTAATTTTGTCATTTGGAAATGTTATATAAATGAAATCATATGGAATACAATCTTTTGAAATTGGCTTTTTTCATTCAGTATAATTCCCTTGAGATTTATTCAAGTTGTTGCTTGTATCAAGATTTCATTTCTTTTATTGCTGAGTAGTATTCCAGAGCATGGATATACCAGAGTTAGTTTGAATATTTACAAATTGAAAAACTTTTTTCTGGCTTGAGGGAATAATTAATATAGTTGCTATGAATATTTATGCACAGGTTTTTGTGTGAACATAAGTTTTTATTTCTCTGGGTTAAATACTCAAGAATTTGCAAGGTGATATAAGTGTATGTTTAGTTTTTGTAAGAAATTGAAATACTCTTTTCTGGAGTGGTTGAATCATTAATATTCCCACCAGCAATATGTGAGTGATTCAGTTACTTCATATCCTTGCCTTTGGTGTTCAAAACAAAACTTTAAGAAGAACCATCATAACAACAAACCTGAGGCAATGTTCAAGGGACATTGTGAATATTAGTAAAATACTGAGTTGAAAAAGCAATAGACTTTCATAGAAAAAAGTCACCAATATTTTACATTTGATCTTTAGTTCATTGTATTCTGCTCCCTACACCTTCCCTATATATCACAACATTCCTTAAGGAAGTCCCAATTGCCAAAATACCGGGCTTATTTTTTTTACCTAAACATTATTTTGTAAGAGGAGTTTTAGATTCACAGCAAAAGTGAGCAGAAAGTATAGAGAGTTCCCATATACTCCCTGTTCCTACATAGGTACAACCTCCCTTACTACCTACATTCTTCACCACAGTGGTACATTTGTTACAATTGATACACCTGTGTTAGGATACATTATCATCACCTAAAGTCTATAAATTACATTATGGTTCATTCTTAGTGTACAGTCTATGGGTTTGGACAAATATATGGCATGTGTTCATCATTACAGCATCATACACAGTAATTTCACTGTCCTCAAGCAGGCATTCCTCTCTGTCTTCCAAACCCTGGCAACCACTAATCTTTTTGCTGTGTCCATAGTTTGCTTTCTCCTGAATGTATATAGTTGCAATCATACAGTATGTAGCCTTTTCAGATTGGCTTCTTTCACTTAGTAATATACATTTAAGGTTCCTCCTTGTCCTTTCATGGCTCCATAGCTCATTTCTTTTTAGTGCTGAATAATATTCTATCAGCAGAACAGAATACCAGTTTATCAACTGTACCACATTTTATCCACTTACCTACCAAAGGGCATCTTCCAAGTTTTGGCAATTATGAATAAAGCTGCTATAAACATTTGTGTTCAGGTTTTTATGTGGACATAAGTTTTTAATTCCTCTGGGTAAATCCCAAGAAGCACAATTGTTGGATCATATGGTAAAAACATGTTTTATTTTGTAGGAAACCGTCGAACTGTATTTCAATGTGGCTGTGACATTTTGCATTCCCGTCAGCCACGAATAAGAGCTCCTGTTGTTCCATATCTTTGCACGTACTTGGTTTTGTCAGTGTTCTGGATTTTGGTCATTTTAATAGGTGTGTAGTACAACCTCATTGTTTTAATTTGCAATTCCCTATTGACATAGGGGTTTAACATCTTTTCATATGTTTACTTGCCATTTGTATCTCTTCTTTGACAAGGTGTCTGTTCAGGTCTTATGCCCACTTGTTAATGAGGTTGTTTGTTTTCTTAAAATTGAGTTTTAAGAGTTCTTTGTATATTTGGTCAATACTCCTTTATCAGATGCATCTTTTGCAAATGTTTTCTCCCCAAATAGCTTATTTTTATTCCTTATTTTATCATACTTTCCTGGTGAATTTTCTGAAGTCTTAAACTCTATCCTATTGAAAATCTCAAATCCAGTTGATTACCAAGAAACTATACTTTTTTTTTTCTATCTCCCATACCATTCTTTTTCAGTATTAATTTAGCTCCTTTATTCCTGCCTATTTTCCAAATTTGGTAATTATTTGTTCTATGAACATTTGTAGATATATGGATCCCAAATTTGTGTGAGGCATCATGATAGGAGCTAGACATGTCAAAATGAAAATGCAGAATATTGGCATGTAGCTTCCCAAAAAATCCATCCTCTTTTCTTTTAAGAAGATACATTCTGCTAAGTTGATCTCATTTACACTTTTGATTTTAAATATTGCATAGGTGCTAATGACTCCTACCATCTGAATCTCTACTCCCTTACTGGACTTCTTCACTGGTATTTCTAATTGATTGAATTATTGTCCACATTATATTTCATGTTTGTAAACCTTAGTGTTATTTCATTCCTCTGACCTTTCTGGAAACATGACATTGAATAAGTGAATTTCTTAATTACATTTTGAATCTGTCCTTTTTCTCTATCTCACAATTCATTTTCTTTATCTATTATCTCCTGAGTTTTGAAGAATAGCCTCCTGTCTGATTTCTTGCCCCTTTAGTTGAGACCAAAACTTATATAACAATTTTATATAAATCTTTAATTGTTTGCTGTTTAAAACATAATTTTAAACCTTTTTTGAGATATATGTATGTGTGTGTATATATGGTAATGGATAAATACATACAATCTAAATATATATCTCTCTAATTTCTTTGTGTTTAAATTTAAGAGGGGAAATGAATAGTTATAGGTTCTGAACCTGCTAAATTACAATTGCACAATAGCTTGCAGATATATTAAAACGTTTACAAGTCATCATATTCTGTTTGAGATGATTTTATGAGTGAGACATGAACAGCCTGCTTTGAACACTCTTTACCTTTCCTTATTAATGGCTTTCTATTTTATTCTTCAGCAAGAATGTATTTCACTTTTGACACCTATAATATATTGATATATTAGCAGTGACTCCCGACTTTTGCTGTGAAAAACATAAATCACCAAAGGAAGCATGCATAAACAAAGGGCTGCAGGCCATAACATTGTCGCTCTCCTCCTCTGCCTCAATTAAGAGAGAATGTTCATCTTTTCCCCTATGCTTTGTGAATGTTGACAAATAACTCACACTGCAGAATTGCCTTCTTGATTATAATGTCCATATGTTTTTCAAAATTACGTTTATTTGAATTATTTATGCTAATATTGATTGCATATAAGTGATTTTCTATGAAAAATATTTTTCATATCTTTGCATTTCTCTTCCTTACACTTTTTTCCACTTCTCTTTCATAATGTTCAGAGAATGTTGAGAGAAGAAAAAGAAGAGGCTTTTTTCATGTTAAGGCAGTATATCTGAATGGTAATAAATACCACCTTGAGAATTTCCAGGTGGTCTTTATTTAGAAATTTTCAAGGCAATCTGACTTTGTGAAAAAGTATTCACGTAGATAACTGAAAATAGAAAACCGTGGATATTAAATAAACAAGTAAATAAAGAAAAATAGTGCCTGAATAATGAGATGCTACTGAATTTGCACTCAAAGACCTGCATTCAAATTCAACCTGTACTACCAACCACAAAAGTCCATATGGGAAAATCATTTCATGTAAATTATTTGACCCAGATCATCTCTTTTTGCGAAATGTGGGGCATGACTTGACTGAAATCTGGTTATCTTTCAATTAGATAATCTGTAATTCTTAAGTTATTATACTGACAGCTTTTAAAATATTCTTAGTATATAATAGGCATTGCATATATACTGTATCGTTCCAAACTTGAAATGACTCTATAGGCAAGACATTATTTTATTTAAATTTAAAGCAAAGAAATTGAGGTTGAGGGAATAAGTAATGTGCCCCAAATCACAATGTCAGGAAATATCACCTGAGTCCAAGAGTCCCTCTTCTTTACCCTAGGTAATAAAAATGGTTTTATATTTTAAAATGTCATGGATTGTAGCAGTTAGGAACCTTCTTCCTCTGCGTTTCTTTGCAATTAATAAAATCTCAACTAAAATTAGCTATAGCACTAAGGAGACTTTATTGGCTCATACAGCTGAACAGGGGCAAGTTTGGTTTTACATATGGCTTGATGCAGGATTTAATCTATTTACATCCCCCCAAACTACTTTCTCTGCATATATTTCTTACAACTCTCTTTTTCACAATTAATTCTTCTTTTACAACTCATAGCCTCATCCTCTGAAACTTTAATCCACAGGAAAGAGTAAATTTCCTAAGGATATTCCTGACATTCATTAGATCACAAGCTAACCTTGAACCAAACAATGTAGACTGAAAAATGGAATGATTGGCTGCCTTAGGCTGGATTATTTGTTCTACATCTGTGCCAGGCCTAATACTGGGTTACAATACGTCCTCATATGAAAGCTGAGATAGTTATACAGAATTGATTATAGAAAGCAAACAAAATTCCCTTTAAGTGGACTTTTTTATTCTTGTCCCTGAATTCTGTTCCCCTTTCCTTCTTAACAGAACTCACATTTTCCAGAGGAGAAATTTTATTATTTTTATCACGGTAGAAGTTTAAAACTTCTACCATGCACTAAATCATGCATTAATATCTGTGTATATGTTTTATTTTGCATTCCTTCGGGAGGGGGGAAATATTGAACTAATAACATTTTATGTCCTCTTTGGTAGCTAGGATAAAGCCTCACACACATCAAGAGTTTATTAAATGAGTTCTCAATGAAGACGTAAATAACTGAGAGAGATTTTTAAAATGAGTTATTTTCTATTATAGACTCCATCAAATGTACATTTTATACAGTCTTAAAATTATCTTGAAATTACCCATTGCCGATACCTAGGTTACTGATTCTATCTTGAAAGCAGATGATTCCAGATTTCACTTAAAGTGAATAATTTTGGAGAGGTGTCGGCTCTTTACTAATTCATGATACCAAAATAATTTTCTACTTTCTGAGTAATAAGAAACTTCACTAACCCAGAAAGTGATTTTTCTCCACTCTGCTAGAACAGCTCAAAATCCTGCAGAAAGATTTACTTTAAGACATTCTTGCATATATGAATATAAATCTGAAATGAAACTGCTTTAAATGTTTCTCTATGCTAATATACAATTTTGCAGCTTTGGAGAGGTTTTAAGGAGTCACATACTTAAATGCTTTAAAAGAAAATTAAAATCTCCCTGAAATATCACATAAAACCATAAAGAGTATAATTTTCTTTAAGAAATTATTCTAACTTATTTTCTTACTAGATGTGAGAGGTGACTTATCTTTAAAAATCAAACACCTCGGGCTTCCCTGGTGGCGCAGTGGTTGAGAGTCCGCCTGCCGATGCGGGGGACACGGGTTCGTGCCCCGGTCCGGGAAGATCCCACATGCCGCGGAGCGGCTGAGCCCGTGAGCCATGGCGGCTGAGCCTGCGCGTCCGGAGCCTGTGCTCCGCAGCGGGAGAGGCCACAACAGTGAGAGGCCGCGTACCGGAAAAAAAAAAAATCAAACACCTCATCCTCTATTATGTCTCCCTCTACCGTTGGAGCTGGTGTGGTGAGACTTCAAAAAAAAAAAAAAAAAAAGCATTGTTAGATACAGCAACCTAGATCTGTATGTTGAAACCCTAGTGTTCTTTAGGGAAACAAATGCCTTGAGATAGTTGGATTCTTGTTAGGGAGATGTCCTTGTCTCTGGTCCTTTAAGAACCTGCGGAAGAATCTTCTCAGAGAAATCTTACATCCTAGCACGACACTACAATGTGATCCAAACCCAATATGCAAGGCAATTGTAGCCCACAGTGCCATTTGTTAATTCTCCCCAGTTATCTCTAAATCTCAGGATCTGTGAATCTCTCAGCTTCTGAAATCCTATAGGAAATTTCTGTATGTCAAAATTTGCTCAGTACCTACATCTTTTTTTTTTAATTAATTAATTTATGTTTTAAAAATTTTTGGCTGTGTTGGGTCTTCAATGCTGTGCGCGGGCTTTCTCTAGTTGCGGTGAGCGGGGGCTACTCTTTGTTGCAATGCACAGGCTTCGGACCGGGTGGCTTCCCTTGTTGTGGAGCACGGGCTCTAGGTGCACAGGCTTCAGTAGTTGTGGCATGTGGGCTCAGTAGCTGTGGCGCACAGGCTTAGTTGCTCCGCAGCATGTGGGATATTCCCGGACCAGGGCTCGAACCTGTGTCCCTTGCATTGGCAGGTGGATTCTTAACCACTGTGCCACCAGCGAAGCCCAGTACCTACATCTTAATATCTGGGAACTCCTTCTCTCTGCCAGTTTCCCAGCAACTGGAAGAATGTCCATAGTGTGCCCCCCGAAGAGCAGGAAAATGGTAGCATCCTTACCTAAACATCCCTCTTGCCATAGCAATTTCCCAGAGAGGAAACCCCACAAATTGACACACTGAGTCCCAATCCAAAACCATTGACGTCTACTCCCTCTTTTTCCTTGTTCCCTTGCCAGCATCTTGTTCTTTCTTTCAGATTCTGCCTTAGACCTAATTATATTAAACTGCCACAGGTACCTTTTTTTTTTTTAAACAAGAAGGGAATTTTTTGCCCTTAAGTTGTTTTCTTAGCTGCTTTGTCTTGAAACAGCCATTCAAATCTACTTCATGTCTTGAAAAGACTACTTTTATGCATTATTTTTCTTTCATGTATTTCCAGCCTTTTTTCTGAACATGTAGATACTTACACATTTTACTCAAAAATTAAGTGGGGGGATTTGGGATTAGGTTTCAATGAGACCTTCTGCCTGATTACATGAAAACTTACATGCATAGACAAGGTTATACCTTTTTGAGATATTAATGTATGTTTTGTGTTCACTGCTATAGAAGAGTAAGAGATAATGAAATCTTTTCTGTGTGTTGTGTTGTGTTGTGTGGTTTTGTTCATAGCTTTTATCCCTTTCTTAAGCAGGAATGAAATATATCATTGTGCTTAGCCACTGTCACTTTAGGGGCATTTGCAGAGAGTTCATAATTGAAAACAAGAAAGCCCCACTGGGCTTCCCTGGTGGTGCAGTGGTTAAGAATCCTCCTGCCAATGCAGGGGACATGGGTTCGAGCCCTGGTCCAGGAAGATCCCGCATGCCCTGGAGCAACTAAGCCCATGAGCCACAACTACTGAGCCCACGTGCCACAACTCCTGAAGCCTGAGCACCTAGATCCCGTGCTCCGCAACAGGAGAAGCCACCGCAATGTGAAGCTCGCGCACCACAATGAAGAGTAGCCCCCACTGGCTGCAGCTAGAGAAAGCCCATGTGCAGCAACGAAGACCCAATGCAGTCAAAAATAAATAAATAAAATAAATAAATTTATAATTTAAAAAAACTACAGAATTTTTAAAAAAGAAAGCCCCCCATAACGAGTTTTATCAAAATAATAAAAGACTATTTGATACCTCTTAGAATCTTCCAGAAGCCTAACAACCAAGTTGGAAGTTATACAGGTAGTAGAATGGTCCAGTCTAGAGTACATGACACTTGTACCATCATCACTGGATCAAGAGGCACAGATACCACAGTTAATACAGTCAAGTCTTTCTATTGGACACTCTTTCTAAAACCTCTGACATTTTTAGAATGGGCAGCTGGATTTGACATTAATTTGCCAGAGGAGATTCAATTAGAAGCCTACTTCTTTGACTTGTATCTCTTTATTACAATTTAGATTGATGGAGTTCACATCAAGTGCCTACAAGAAAGGCAGGGGAAGTACTTTTCTGATTTCAAACAAAGGAAGACACAGTAAAAAGATCTAGACATTTCTCACACTGGCACAGGGTGTTTCAAGATTCCAGACACCCAAAAACTATGAAAAATTATGCAATGGTCCACCATTTTGACTGCATAATGTCAATATACACCTTTATTCCGTACTCAAATATCCAAGCCACAAAAACAGTAATAGCAACAGTGGTGCCTCTGCCTATGCCATATAAAAATCTCTTCTGCAACTAAAAATATCTTTATTCTGTCCCCAAATGAGAACCACAGTTTCATGAAATCTCTTATTGAGCTCAAAATCTACAGTCTCTGTATACCACCACTTCTTTCTAGAATTATCTCTTAATTCTGCCTTAATATTCTGTAATATATGGGCTAAATTGCAAAAGTAGTTAGTATATACAAATATATGTATAGCACAGCAGAGAAGAAAATGAGTAAATACTACATTCCTCGTTTTTGCAGTTGATTTTCCGACTTATACTTAGTACTTGTGTTCTCCACTATCTTCCTTGTTCCCTTTATACTTTGTTCCATCTTAGTTACCATTTATGTATGTATGTATGTATGTATGTATGTACGTTTGTACTTATACATGTGAATTGACCATAACTTTCTTGAGGGATCCCAGTCTTTATAGATCTTACCAATGTGGTATTTTAGTCCCATTGATTCCTTACCAACTTCTAGCTCTATTTTGCAGCATCCACGCTATTTCCTCGTGAATTTCAGGATTTACACCTACCAATATTCTAGCTCCTCTCCTTTTTTTTCTTTTGCTGTTCTTCCACTGGCCCGATAAGCATAAAATAATGAGACGTGATCTCACTTTCTAATATAATGGTAACAGTCTTTGTTCCCTTGCTGGAAACATTCCTCCTTTTAGTACTGAGACCTTGAACCCAGCAGAACCCAAAACTATGAGGACAGAAAGAACAGTGTTTGCTAGGAATTCGTTAGGTGTAATGATGAGAGAAGCCACTCTCATTTCAATCCCAGATATGCTGAAAAGAGTTATTTGCCTGAGCATGAAGAATTAGCATCATAGTCACTGACCTGAGCATCCTATAGCAAACACAGGACAAAACTAAAGAGATAAAAACTGTGTGATAAACTACTTTAGTCAGCTAGATGCGGTACTGTAAAATAACGTATTTTACCCTAAACCAAGCTGAATTTATAACTTTGTTGTTTAAATAATCTTGGATTAATCAGTTTGGTCTTAAGCAAAATTAAAGTTTTGATTATGCTTTGATCTCCATTATAATTGTTGTGCTTTTTATGTCATTTAATATAAAATAATAAGAACTCTTTTTTTCTGTGAAATTATTTTTATTTCTGGGGTTTTTATTCAAATTCATTGTAAGCTTTCAAATGTAGATGAATTGGTGAAGCATACCTTAGATAATTGTAGGATTCATGAAACATGAGTATGTAACATGTAACAACTACTAACATGTAACAACTAGTAATAATTCAGAAATTATACTTATTGTTAATCTCTTTACTTGTATCTGAACTTACAGTGAACTCCCTGAGTTCTCAGTCCTAGAGCTATGTTTGCTTTTCACATATGCTGTAAAAATCTCAGTGTAATTTCTGGTTTTTGAGCAGCCTACTTTGTCATCTCCTCTTTTTGATGTTTAATGAATGTGCTTCTGACAGTTTCAAAATTTAAAACATTAGGAAGATTTTTGTTTAGTTTTTTTCTGTCGCTTTCTATACTTGTACATCTATTATCACATATTTGCATTATTTTAAAATTTTCTTTATATGCTTAGCAGAATGTTGAAGCTGAGCCTAACAATAATTAGATTGGAAGAGGAACAATTATCCTTTTTCTCCACATGTGCATGCACATGATTTTTAATTGCATTTGCGAAACGTGTTGCTTGGTATCATTTGGGGCTGACAGAGGGAAAGAAAGATTTATGCAGAGGAACTTTGAACTCAGATGAAAGAGGAGATAGAAAAATGTGTTTCTTCTTTCCACGCATATGGAAATAATAATAAATATACATAAATAATAATATGCATAAATATACATAAAATACATAAATAAAATATATAAATATATAATATATATTTATATATATATTATATATAAATATATACATAAATAAATATACATAAATAATAAATATACATCCTGAAGCAAAGGGTCCATATTTACTGAAGAAAGTTATATATACTGTGTTGTACCAAGGTCAAGATGACAAGATTCAACACTGACTTAGAAAAGTATAGTAACCTCATTTCTCTATAGAACACAATGTTATCTCATGCTAGATGTGTAAACTAGAAGGAAAGCAAAGACTGTCACCATGGCAGAAGGGCAGTGTCTACAGAGGTACCTACCACAGAGACTGAGGCATAAAGTGTGCAGGATGTGTTCACATAAGGAAGTTGGACCAGATAAGTGTGTGTGACACTCTGAGCAGCTAAAGCCAAGATGATTTGGAGACAAGCTGAGGATGCCCTTAGGTCACCATGGAAGGACTAACCTGGCAGAAGAATTTGGGTATTAAGGTGAAAAGAAAATTATTTGTGCTCACAGGCTTATATGGTCTCAAGGCACTAGGCCTTTTTCTTCACTGGTTGGTGAAATAAAATGACTCTTAAATATTGGGAATACAGGGATTTGAACTTTTCTCTTCCCCTGATTACACAGCCTATATGTTTAGCCAAATATTTTTATAGATAGGAGAAGTTTATGTGGAAATTTTCCTCTTTGCTGTTTCTGTTGTATTAGCATGCTTCAAATTTTGTGTGATGAATATATATCATCATTAAAATCAGAACAAAATTTGTGTAAAACTTATGCAATCCTTTTGATCCAATATTCTATGAGCTTTTTGACGTATAGGATCAAGAGAAGCAAAGATTTGGGATCAAATGAACTATTCATTTGAAAGCCTTTGTTAAAAAGTTCTGATTTAAATAGAGGAAGCAGAAGTTATATGTTAAATTTTGTGTTATATACTTGCTTTTCAGAGTTCTTACTTCAGTGACCACATGCGTTATCTGTAGTATTTCCATAGGGAAACGTTCTACAGTCATTTATGAATCATCAAAAAATATTCTCACTCAAGAAACATAAGTCTTTTAGGAAGAAAGTCCTTTTGTACACTCTCCATGTCTCAGCTCAAAGCTGCCCTCCTCTGGGAAGCTTTCTTTGAATTCCTCTGTCTGGTTATAATGCCCTTCTTATGTGTTCTAGAGTTTTTACCAAACTGTATCATCCACCTCTCATTATATTCAGGTTGTTTCTTTGTTGTTGTTGTTGTCTTGCTTCCCCAGAATATTACAAATGTGGGCTGGGTCTTATATACGGTGGTGTCCACAATACCTAGATCTGTGTCCAAAATAAATGACAAACAATCCATAAGTATTTAATCTCTAAGGAGGGAGTGAATGTTTTCTGAGTTCTCTAATTCGATTATATATTAAGGAGTTTCTGCATCTAACTTCTTATAAAAACAATTATGCTTGAAGAATATCTTAGTTTTTATCTTTGAATTTTACACATATTTTTGGAAACAAAGTTGAGCTGCCCTTCATTCCTTAGAATAAGAAAAAATCTCATGGAAAGTAAAAAATGAGAATTGGGTCATATAGAGACTATTTGTTATTTATTTTGTATATTATAAAAATGTCTAGAAATATTACTCTAATACTGTGTCTCAGTAGTAGCTCCTGGAATAAATATCACTGTGGGGTCAATCGGATTGCATGTGTAATGGAGAAACGTCTCAATTCTTTCCTTTGCTTTCATAAACATGGCTGGGAAGTTTGCTGAGTTTGTCAATCTGACATAAATAAACAAGATTTGAAATACTTTACAAACTATGCATAGCAATGACGTTTCCTGATCAAACTGAGTTTTAAATTAACTTTTGTGAAAGTCTTAATTATTATATTTAAAATAACAGATGGAAAATCCAAATTTTCTCATGCCCATGCTAAACATTTCTCATATTATGATACTTTCAGATTTTATAAACGGTTTATATCTGCCTGCATTTAAAAACAGAATTAACTTAAATTGCATCCAATAAAAGTTAATTCACTTAGCCTTTTGTAAAGAAGTCAAATCATTGTTTAATAAATCCATAATTCTCTCATCCTGTGACTCCAGTTTCCACTATAATATTTTCAGGAGCTGATTCCCTCTATTGCTATCTATTTCCTTGATTTTATTAAAATCTATTATTCCTGGAAAAATCTCTGCTAATCAACCTTATATTTTCTGATCATCTAGTTAAGCTTGTAACCTGTGTGCAAGGTATTACTCTTCTCATGTTATTCCTTTATGAATGTTCAACACAATAATGACAGTGGAGATGCTAGTTCAACAGCAGCAAATATTTATTCAGCACCAATTATATGTCAAACTCTATGCTAAGTTTTGAATGTCAGTTGTGAGACTATGTGAAGTCAGTGTTTTACATCATAAGCTTTGTACAGATCCATTTATAGAAAATAGATTCATAGCAAATATATAGGAGGTTTTTCAAATGTATTGTAGTTAGAGGGTCTTGCTTTTCTGCATTTATAAGAAATTATTTAAGATGTTCATTATGATGTAATATTTTCATGCTTCTCGTATTAAGAGGTTGAGTACTCTCCCCTAGAATCTGCCACTGCTTTAACCAGTGAAGTACAGTAGAAGTGATACCAGATAATTTCTGAGGCTAGGTGAGAAAAGGCCAGCAGCTTATCTGGTTACTTGGCACTAACCATTTTTAAAGAAGTCTTTGGTGTTAGAAGTCTGAATACTCTGAAGTCAATATGCTGTGAGGAATTCCAGGACACAGGACGAGACCATGTGAAAATGCTCTTTTCAACAACCTCAGCTGAAGTTCCAGACAACCTCTAGCATCAACAACCAGATATATGAGTAAAGAGACCTTGGACTACATCAGCCCCTGCTTATAAAGTAATCCTCGTGAATCAAGTATAACAAGCTGAGTCTCAGATATCAGGGAGATGAGACCAGTTAAAGAATTAGTGAACATAAAGTTGTTCTTGCCACCGAGCTTTGGGACCGTTTGTTAATGCAGCATTAGTAACTGGCAAAGATTTAGTTTCAGAGAACGGTCACATGAAGCCGATGGACATGTTCACTATTCTGTTGATGTCAGCCAACTTCCTTTGACAGTCTCCCTTGTTCTTGCACAATGGACTCAAGAACAATGTATCCATAGTGGAAGGGATGAAGTTTATGATCTAAGCAATGTGAGCATTGAACCTAGTACAGATATAGGACCCTGTTCAACTGCATAGGTCATATGCCCTGAAGCCAGCCTTGACTACACAGTATAACAGAGTCAGTATATTGCCTAGTTGAGAGTATGGCCACAGGAGCCACATGCCTAAGTTTGTTTCCATTTTATCACAATTTTCTAGCTGTTTGACCTTAGGCAAATTATTTAATATCTCTCTGCCTCAGTGCTTTTATCTGCACAATACAATGATAATAGTATCTAATTTACAGAGTTATTCTGAAGAATAAATAAACACATGAAAAAACCTATAGAATCATTTCTGACGTAAGTGAGTCCTCAAAAAATTTAACTACTACTATTTTTACATAAAGCAACTATTTTTGAAAGGAATAATTGATGAGCCAACTCCTATAAATAATACCTTATCACAGCATTTCCATAAAATAGCACCTTTTACTTGGCACTAACCATTTTTACCATGTTTTTGAGAACCACTGACATGAGGGAAAATCAGAGCAGGCAACTGGTTGCCAGGTTTATAGTAGTTTGGCGTTTAATTTAGGTGACAACTTTAAGGTCAATCAATCTGCCATTTGCAAATTCTGTATATCCAATGGATAGCCAATGGATATATATCCAATGGAAATCCAATCTGTATTTCCTAAGGCAGTTCTGATTTTATAAATTGATTATTTAAATAAAAATGATTCAGGACAAATTTTATGATATCACTAATTGACATTTTATCTTTAAGAATTGATTATGTGAAATAAATGTGTGCCTTTGTTTGTACTGTTAGGGCATTCATTTGCCCTAATTTTGAATTTATTCTCCTAGGATGGTCAGCTAGCATTTAAACAGAAAGGCCACATTACAGAGATAGTGCTGCAAGAATTTCCACAATCTATATCTTGACTTAACACTAAGAGATTTGCAAATTAGCATAATGGGTGTGAGAAACTGAATCCCATTGGTAAGACTAGTACTTTTCAAACTATGTGTTTTTTATTTTTTTAATAGTTCCTAGAAACTCTACATTCTTACATGGTCAAGGCATAAAAGTTAAGTGAACCCTAACCCTTGTGCTAAAGGAGAGTACCCTGGACTTAGTCCCTAAAATGTTTTGAGCTCAGTTACTGACTCAGGCAATTTTTGATCCCCTGTGCCTTCCTAGTGCTCTAGCCCAATCTTACATACAGAATCTTTTATAATATACGTCAACTGAATATTTCAAAGAGGGTGCTCTTGGAATACCACAAAGAACAAGGGCTGAGACTTCATTCTAAATTACAGAAGCAGATACCAGACAGTTTCTACCTATCTACTTATGAATGTCTGTAATGAAACAGAATAGGGTCTGAAGTTTCTTTCCTTTTGGCCTGATAATGAAGTTAGTGGGAGTGGCAAACACTCACCTACCTCTAGTAATTGACAGCTACTGATACATTAAAAAAGACTTAGTTGTGTATGATTAACTTGGAATAGGTCACTTTGCATTAATTACTAAATATAATTAACAGTTCAACTTTTCTCCTAGGATTTTCATATCAATACACTCATAATTAAGAGAAAAACCTGTCAGAACATGTCCTAAGCTTTAATTAAGAAAATATCATTGTCATGTTTGCATGACTACCTACTAAAGGGAATAAAATTAATAAATTGACTATACGCCAGGTTCTTTAATTATACAATAGTAGACCCTCAATGTGTATTTATCATGCTCAAAAAGTAAAATATACATTCTAATTTTATCATCTTCATTGCTCCCATTAGGTAGTCTAAATATTTACTCATTATGCTTTATTTCCTTCCCCCTAAGTTGTTTAGAATGCTCTGTGGTCTGGCTGGTGAAATAATCAACATGTTTCCATAATATTTTCATATAAATCAAACAGGAAAATAAATTGGCATATCTGAACAAAATGCACATGTATTATTTAGGAAACTATAGAAAAACAGAGAACATCTTTTCACAATTGCACACTTTCACATTTGTGACTTCCCTGTAGCATAAGGATTTAGAAGTTGAGATTCAGTACAGTATCAAACTTCTGTATTCACAAGTTATAATACATATGTTTATTATAATTGCTCTGTAATTTATTTCCTCTGAAATTTATTAATGTTAGCTATAACAGATGGCATGCTAGTCTAATGACTAAGGTGCCCTGTACCAGTATAGCAGCAAGCATTGACTTCCCATCATCCGGCTAGTAAGAGTAAACCCTGCCTTTCCCTGTGTCTGAGTAACTCTCAGATCCCAAACAACAGTTTTGGTTTTCCTTCATATAGAGCAATAAACGTGTGTGCAACATCAATGAATATCTTCACTCCAAGGAGACAAATATAGTAAACTATAAAATGTCAGTTGATGCTGGTATATTAATAGTTTCATTATAAGTAGGGCTGTATATATCTGTTTTATGATCTAGAGAATATGATTTGACCATAATTCGACAAAACAACATTTGACAAAACAAACATAATTTGTTTTTCTCTATATAATACAAAATAGTTTGTCTATTAATAAAAAGCAATTATAATGATGCTTATTAATGGCAATTTGGTGACCACAAACGGACCTGAAAGTGTAGAAAGAAAAACTGGTAATACAATTTAACACAATCAAGCATCTATTATTTTCAACTGTATGTGAGTGCTAACACCTAGTTTCTACCCTAGGAGCTCATAATATTTCTTTCATGGTACAGATTTATGAATGGATCTCTATGCATGGTCTTTCATTTTGAGCTCAGAATATTCTACACTAGTGTTTCTATTTTCTTACAGTCTGTGGCAAGAGACAAGGTTTGGATTTTCTCCCTTTCTTCCTCCCTTCCTTCCTTCCTCCCTTCTTCATTCCCACCTCCTTCCTTCCCCTCTTTTTAATTTCCAATTCACTGCAACTGATACTATTTTAAAACACAGAAGAAGAGAGAAATTATCAGAAAAATAAAGTAAAAAGATAATTTATGAATTCAATTTTTATATTCATTTCAAAGATAATAAAATTGTTTTTAATTAAATATAATAGAAACAGAGTATAGAGAAAAGCAAATAATTTAAGAATAGTACATGTTTTTTTATTGAAATATATGTGTAGGTAATTAATATACAGCTGTGTTGTCCAGTGCAGTGATAGAAATATTCTATATCTGTGCTGTCTAGTACAGCAGCCACTAGCCACATGTAACTATTGAACACTTAAAATATGATCAGTATGACTAAGAAACAATTTTTTAATATTTAAGTTAATTAAATTAATATGGTCAATATGGCTAGAAGCTAACAGAATAGAGAATCACTATTAAACATGTAGCTCTTTTGCCATTTCTCAATTCTGACCAAATATTTCTGAGCAAAATAGTTACTCTACCTTTTGAACCCTTATATACTTTGAAAAATATGGAGCATATATTTTTTTAATTAAAAATTACTTTATGGTTGAAAAATGATCACCAACACCTGAGCCTTTAGCAAGGTGCAATCTTTTTGCAGTAGTAACATTAAAGACCACTGATCACCATAACAAATATCATCCTAATGAAAAAGCTTGAAATATCGTGAGAATTGCCAAAATGTGACACAGAGACACGAAATTAGCAAATGCTGTTGGAAAATGGCGCCAATAGACTTGCTTGATGCAGGGTTGCCACAAATGTTCAATTTGTTAAAAAACGCAGTGTCTGTGAAGTGCCATTAAAGCCAAACACAATAAAACAAAGTGTGCCTGTAATTAAAACCCCTATGTGTTTTCTTGGGTTTTGTGTCTTACACTTGTGTTCATATTTAAAACAAAATGCTTCCCCTATGTTTTTGTCAGACAGATCCCATAAGACCATGTTTGTTTTCCTCAAGTTTGTTTTTCCTTGCTGAGAAGATCTCTTTTTTTTTTAACTTTAAAGATCAGATTTATTTGGAGAAAACAAAAAACCCCACAACCTAAAGGATGGGATTTTACATCTCAAGGTATCTCCCAGGTATTAAGTCTATAGATTACAAATCTGTAGACTTCATTTCATAGAAGATATTTTTGTACAAATTTCACAGGTACTGAGAAGCGGGTCATAAATCCCTGTTTATTTTAATAGGATGGCAGGGTAGAGGAATGGGGGAAAAAACACCTTTTTTGGACACATCTATCTGAAAGGAGCAGACATGAAGAGGGCAAACCCTACGTTTTCATCATCTATAGCAAATGGTTTTAAAAAAGTACCCTCTCAACCTTGGTTATCTCTAAAAGCCACTTCCTCGCTACTAGCCACTCCAAGCCAATTATTTAAAGTTACTTCACTTGGTATGTCTTTTATGTCCCCTGGGTAAATGATTCATTATGCTCACTGCTGCAGCACTCATAAGCCAACACCCCTGCACGGCTGGACAGGGTCTAACCTAGGACTGATGCGAGAAGAGCAAGATGTCTTTTCTCTGCAAGCACCAATCTTGCCGTAAGGACGTGGTCTGTTGAGCTGACAGTACCAAAGTGCACATAAAAGCAGGTAAGTAAAGTTACGGTGTTGCAAGAGAAGCCAGGACTTTGTGAAATTGTTCTCCATTATCATTTATTGTCTCAAGGGATGGTAAAAGAAACAGAACCAAAAAAACCACACATTGGTCTAGGCCACATTATAAATCCAAATATTGGTGTGGGATTTCACTTGGCGAGAAGGAAACTTTTGTTTTTTAAAACTCCCACCAACCCACAATCAAGGTTGTAAGAAAGGCTCCCAATTTAACCACTCTGGCTCACCACCTAAGACTGGTAATTCTTAAGTTTTCTGAGGTGTAAAAGGGGTCAAAGCAGCAAGATCTCTTCACAAGCATGGACACCAAATAGTACTTCTTTCTGGTGAGTTTCTTAAAAATACATCAAGAGAGAATTTTCAAACACGTATTGTGAGTTGACCCCTCGACATTCATGATGTCATTATCAGCATCAAAACTTTATTGTCCTACTCATGGCTGGAAAATTCCTCAACATTGATAAAATTCTACCACAGAATATCATTGCCCAGTTTTGTTGATCACTGAGCATGTTTTATTAATTATAATTTTACATTATCTCTACTGGGTTTTCTTCTCCCTGTAAACAGGTTTTAGTCTTCACTAGCTCTTTAAAAGCTCCATTAGCAAGCCCAGTTACAATGACTGTGCTTTGCCATACCTGGCCTTGTCTCTCCACAATGTTTTCGATAGACTCTGCTACAGTGAGGTGCATCAGAATCACGTGGAGGGCTTGTAGAAACACAGGCTGCTGGATCCACCCACACAGTTTCTGATTAGTAGGTTCGGAGCAGGGCTGAGAATTTACATTTTCTAACAGGTTCCCAGGTGATGCTCATACTGCTGATCTGGGACCTCACTCTGAGATTCAGGGCTCTACCAGCGTGCCTCCTGCCTCATACCGTTTGCCTATTTTCACAGCTAGAGCCACTTAACTCACACGTATTGATTCTGCGCCACGCACGTAGGAAGGAATACAGGCCTTTCATTGGTTCAGTACGACGTAACTTTATCAGATTTTGTTGTGGGTAGCAGAGCTGAGCCTTTGCTGAATTTTCCAGCTCCCGTACTTCATCCCTTCCTGGATTCCTTGCTGGGCGCGCTCTTTCCTCTGGGACTAGGACACTGATTTCCCCTGCTCATTTCCTTCTGGAAGCTGAAGACGAGCAGGTAAATTCACTTCCCAGATCTGGGAATCTACCTGGTTGCCTTCTGTACATTTGTGACCCTGTGCTCACTCTGGCGTTTTTGGTTTGCCTACGCTGATTTCTTTCTGTTGCTTATTGTTAAGACTTGAAGTTTGCCTTTTCTGTGCCAGTAAGTCCAGTGTCCTGGGTCTAGCGTTCCCGGGCCTGACATCAAATACCCCAGGCTACCTTCTTCTCTGCTTTTCAAACATAGATTATTTATTTAGTTGAACAATGTTATTGCTATTTCTGTGACTGCTGCCTATTCTTTCCCTCTTTTTTTTTTTTTTTTTTTTTGCGGTACACGGGCCTCTCACCGCTGCGGCCTCCCCCGCTGCGGAGCACAGGCTCCGGACGCGCAGGCCCAGCAGCCATGGCCCACGGGCCCAGCCGCTCCGCGGCACGCGGGATCCCCCCGGACCAGGGCACGAACCCGCGCCCCCCGCATCTGCAGGCAGACTCCCAACCACTGCGCCACCAGGGAAGCCCTCTTTCCCTCTCTTGATTTCAATATGTGTTTCCATACCCGACAACCCCAGGCTCCAACTCCCTCATGCTCTGAGACTCTGTGCTGGCTTGGTCTCTTTCCTCTATGAATGTTACTTTTCTGGTAAGATCATGCAACTTGTCTGGAAGGGTCTAATGCTACCTATGTGTATAACTCAGGTCTCAGTAAGTCAACTATATTTTTCTCCCTTTTAAACCTATGTCAAGCAGGTCTATGGCCTTGCTATGTGAAGTGTAATCTAAGGATCAGTAGCTTCAGCATGTTAGGGGAGCTCAGTAGAAATGCAGAGCCCAGGCCCCACCTCAGATATACTGAGTTAGAATCCACGTTGTAACGAGCCCCAGGTGATTTTTTTTTTTTTTTTTTTTTGCTGTACGTGGGCCTCTCACCATTGTGGCCTCTCCCGTTGCGGAGCGCAGGCTCTGGACTGAAGAACCCCAGGTGATTTTAATGCACATTATAAAGAACTGGTGTATGGTATAACATCTATAGGATGAACTGTTCCCACCTGAGACTGATTCAACCTTACCAATCACTACGTTTTCCAACTTTCTTATTGCCATTGATGTAATTTTACAAACCTGTGTTTGGTGAGTTTCCCACTGACAGTGTGAACTCTGATCAACAGCCCCATGATTCTGTAGGAACCCAGAGTCTCTATGTGTACATCTCACATTTGTTGTTTCCTGGGATATCTCTTGCACAAGGCCTTTTCAACTATGTCAACATACCAAAGGAATATTTCTTCATGCTTCTGGCCATGATCTGATGTGGGGTTGGATGACAGGCAGCCTGAGGGTTCAGGGTGGATGAGTACCACTCAAGTTCAACAATAAATTTTAGGCGTTTAATGTAATGCTGGCCCACGGTAGGTGACCATCCAAACATCTCTCATCAGCATTTATTATGGAGAAAGTGTTGAGAGTAGATCAGGCTGGGTGAACTAACTCCACCCCAGAGCTTCTGTGGTGGGTGGGGCCGGCAGTACTGGTCTGAACGGTGACCAGTGGATGTGCTTGTTGCCAGAAACCCATCCCTGAAGGAGCAGGACTCCAGCCAGTAACTGAGTCCACAAGTCAGATCTAGCTTTTGCAGGGAAGGGGCTAATAAGTCATCTATAGAGTGTCAGAGCCTCAGTCAAGACTGCCTATATTCAGAATAGGGCTACAGCCCCAAAAGGAAGAAACTGCCACATTAACCTGGAGACCCAGGTGGACAGACCCTTATTCATAAGTTGTGCCATAGAAAGAACATGGGTTCTAGAAGCCAAGCTGGGTTGTGCGACTTTGAGTAACTTTATCCTCCCATGGTCTTCCTGAGCAAATGAAAATGCATGTCCATGGTCTGATAGAGGACTCAGATAGTAGGTGCTTAATTCAGTGGTAGTAACTATTATGTTTATTACAGAGGGAATCATATTCTTATGTGAGCCTATGGACCTCAGGACTGCTCCACGTTCTTTGAATTCTGACCCAGCTGGTTGGAGGGTAGGGTAGCTAGTGTAGTACCTTGTTCAGGATCTGCTTGGAATGTACTGAATGCTTAGTAAATTAACTTAATCTATAGCTATGAATAAATAATCAGAATACATGTGTCACTAGTTACAAGCCATAATAGAATATTAGTGTTATCTAGGGAATTTAAATAGATGGTGAGAAATGATAGAAATTACAAAAAAAGGTTGGTTTTTATTTTCCTGTGTCTTAATCAATTAATATCCACTGTTTTGATTTTATCTCTTTGGAAACCAAAACTTAACTAGAAGAAATCGCACATCAAACTGTTAATTATCTCTACTAAAGGCTAAACAACAAACTGAGTTAACAAATAGGGTTCAGCCTCTCAAAGTTGAATGTGCAAATTAAAAAAAAAGTATGGATATCCCATATTCCCAATATCATTTGTTGAAGGGACTATCATTTCCATTGTGGGTTCTTCTGGCCCTTGTCAAAGATCAGTTGCTCATATATGTGTGGGTTTATTTCTGGCTCTATTCTGTTCTGTTCGGCTATACGTCTGTCTTTATGCCAGTAGCACACTGTGTACATTACTAGAGCTTTGTAACATATTTTGAAATGAGGAAGTAATGCCTCAAGCTTTGTTCCACTTTCCTAAGATTGCTTTGACTATTTTTGTTTTTTTCTTGTTCCACATGAATTTTAGGATTGTTCTACCTCTGTTTAAAAAAAATGCCATTGAAATTTAATGGAAATAGCATTGAATCTGTAGATCACTTTGTGCAGTATGGACATTTTAACAGTATTAAATCTTCTAATCTGTGAGCATGGTATGTGTTTCCATTTATTTGTGTCTTTAATTTCTTTCATCAATGTATTACAATTTTGAATGTACAAACTTTTCTTCCTTAGTTAAGTTTATTCCTAAGAATTTTATTCTTTTTGATGCTATTATAAACGGGCTTTTTAAAAAAATCCCTTTTTTATATAGTTCATTGTTAGAGCATAGTAATGCAACTAACTTTTTTCTATTAACTTTGTATCCTGAAATTTTACTGAATTTGTTTATCGTTTCTCACAAGTTTTTCTGTGGAGTCTTCAGGATTTTCTATATATAGGATCATGTCATCAGCAAACAGTTTTACTTTGCCCTTTTTTATTTGGATGCCTTTTATTTCTCACCTAATTGCTCTGGCTAGAACTTCCAATGCTATTATGAAGGGAAGTGGCAAGATGAGCATCCCTGTTTTGTTCTTGATCATAGAGGAAAAACTTTAGTTTTTCACCATTGAGCATGATGTTAGCTGTGGGTTTATCATATATGACCTTATTATGTTGAGGTGTATTCCTTCTAAAAATTAATTTGTTGATTGTTTTTATCACAAACAATATCAAGTTTTGCCAATTTTTTTCTGCATTTGTTGGGATGATTATGATTTTTATCCTTCATTCTGTTAATACAGTGTATAATGTTTATTGATTTGTATATGTTGAACCATTCTTGCATCTTAGGAATAAATCTCATTCGGTTAATTGGACCTCAATCTTCCACCATACACAAAAATCAACTTGAAGTAGATTAAGGACTTAAACAGAAGGCCTGAAACTGTAAAAAAAAAAAAAAAATAATAATAATAATCCTAGTGGAAAGCATAGGGGAAAGCTTCATGATGTTGTTGGCAATAAAGTTATAAACTTGATATCAAAAGCACAGGCAACAGAAGCTAAAATAGACAAAGAGGACTACATCAAACTACAAAGCTTCTCATAGCAAAGGAAGCAATCAAAGAGTGGAAAGGCAACCTATGTTATAGGAGAAAATATTTGCAAACCATATATCTCATAAAGGGTTAATTTCCAGAAAACATAACTCTTTCAACTCAATAGCAAATAAAACAAAACAAAAATAAGGTGACTTAAAAATTAGCAAAGAACTTGAATATACATTTATTCAAAGAAAATATACAAAAGAACAACAGATATGTGAAAATGTGGTCATCATCCCCAATCATGAGGAAAATAAAATCAAAAGTACATTAAGATATCACCTCACACCTGTTAGCATAGCACACACACACACACACACACACACACAAGACAACAACTGTTGGCATGCCTGTGGAGAAATTGTAACCCTGTTGGTAGGAATGCAAAATGATGTAGTTACTATAGAAAACAACATGGATGTTCTTGGAAAAATTAAAAGTAGAACTGCCATGTATTTCAGCAATCCTTCTCTTGAAATCTATCCAAAATAATTGAAATTATAATCTCAGAAAGATTGGTACTGTCATGTTTACTACACCATTACTCACAATAGCAAAGATATAGAACAACCCAACTGTCTATTGATAGATTAATGGATTAAAAAATGTGGTATATACATACAATAGAATGTTATTCAGCCTCAAAAAAGAAGGAAATCCTACGTTTGCAACAATGTAGATGGGTCTGGAAGACATTAAGCTAAGTGAAATAAGCTACTCACAGAACAGCTACTTCATGATTTCACTCCTATAGACATCTAAAATGGTCAAACTCATAGAAGCAGAGTCTAAAATGGTGATTGCCAGAGAAGGACAGAATGGGAAAATAGGGAGCTGCTGTTCAATGAATATAAAGTTACTGTTATACCAGATGAATAAGTTCTAGATGTTTGCTGTACAACTTAGTTTCTATAGTTAACAACATATTGTATGTGCTTAGAAACTCATTCACAGGGGGAGAAGAGATCAGGATGACAGAGTAGAAGGACTGAGGGCTCAATTCACTTCACAAACACATCAGAACAACAGCTACATATAGAAGAACTCTCACTGCAGTTGACCTGGACAAAATGGCATTTCTACAACCAAGTCTCTAAAGAAAGATCCAAAAGAAGTTTGGTAGAAAGGGAGGAGAAGGTCTGGTCAGGACCTGCATCCCTAGTTGGGGACAGAGAACTGAAGGGGGATATCATAGGCTTGGGGATCCACCCTGGGAAGTGAGAGGTTAGAGCCACATATTAAGTATCCTAGCCCTGCAGTCTGACACTGGAAAGATGAGCCCCATTAACTGGTTTGAAAACCAGTGGGGTTTATCCAAAGACTGTAAGAAACTAGGACTCCTCCCTTGAAGATTACGTATGCAGACTGGCTTACTCTCAGTCACGGTGCTGAGGCAGCAGCTTGAAAAATGCCTGGGGCTCTGGCCAGCTTGTAACGACAACCCCAGCATGTCCCTAGCCTGCATCAGGCTCCAGCTTCAGCTCCTCTTGCTCTGGGATGCTCCACAATAAGGTAGAGGCTGCCATTGCCAATGAGAGTATGCACAATTGGAAGGAATGGAGCTGGCTTGGACCCAGGCCTTGACTCTGACCAGGGCAGAGACAGCCATTAGCAGAGTGCACATCACTGCACACATTCAGGAGGAAGCGAAACTAGCTCCAGGGAGGAGACCTCCATTGTCAGGGCACACGTCCTTGTGCACACTCAAGAAGGAGCGAGGCTGGCTCCAGGGCAGAGACAACCATTGCCAAAGCATGTGTCCCTGTGCACGCTTGGGGTGGAGCACAGCCAGCTCAGTAGTGTGGCACCAACCACTGCAGCCTGAACCTAGCTTCTAACCATGGCACAAACACTGGGAAAAGGTGAAACCAGCACAGAAGGGCAGCCCAAGCCCTCATGCACTGGACACACTTCAAGTCAAATACTGCCATCACACCCCAGAGAAACACAAATCTCTCAGGACTTCTGCTACAGCCCCTTGGCTCCTGTCACTGCTGCTGATAGGGCCATTGTAATAATTGAGAATACGAGAAGCACGAGCTTGCAGCTAGCTCTACACTGTCCCAACCCAGTCCTACCTCCCACCAAGGGGATGACTGCCAGTAACCCCGGAGGAAGACACATCCCATGCTTACTTCAGTTCTGTCTCTCTCACCAAAGCTACTGGTCACGGGTGGCTGCTTACAGATGCTCTCACAGTAGAAAACACATTCAAGAACAGAATAGGTAACTGTTTCACCTAATTTCATGGAGATGAAGAAAGTTAAAATGAGAAGACAGAGAAATATGTTTCAGATGAAAGAACAAGAAAAAAAAAAAGCCCAGAGAAAAATTCCTCAATGAAACAGAGATAATTTACCTGATAAAGTGTTCAAAGCAATAAAAATAAGAATGCTAACTAAACTAGGGAAAAGAATAGATGAACTCAATGAAGATTTTAACAAAGAACTAGAAAATATAAAAAGAAACAGAGCTGAAGAATAGAATAATTGAATAGAAAAATACACTAGTGGGAATTCACAGCAAATAAGGTGACACAGAAGAATGCATAAGCAATCTGAAAGATAGAATAGTGGAAATAGCCCAATCAGAACAGCAAAAAGAAAAAATAAATTTAAAAAAAATGAGAATGGTTTAAGAACCTGCTGGGACAACATCAAGGGTACTAACATTCACATTATATGGGTCCCAAAAGGAGAAGAGAGAAAGGAGTAGAGAATATATTTGATGAAATTATGGTTGAAAACTTCGTGTACCTGAAGAAAGAAACATATTCAGGTATAGGAATCACAGAGAGTCCCCAAAAAGCTTAACTCAAAACCCATACCAAGACATATTGTATTTAAAATGGCAAAAGTTAAAGATACAGAGAAAATTTTAAAGGCAGCAAAAGAAAAACAAGTATTCACATACAGGGGAGCCCCCATAAGGCTATCAGCTGATTTCTCAGAAACTTTGCAGGCTAGCAGGGAGTGGCATGACATATTTGAAGAGATGAAGGAAAAACCTTACAACCTAGGATACAGTTACAGTACTGAGCAAGGCTATCACTCAGAATTGAAGGAGAGATAAGAAGTTTCTCAGATAAGCAAAACTAAGGGTTCATCAATACTAAATCGACCTGACAAGAGGTGTTAAAGGGTCTCCTTTAAGTGAAAAAAATAAAAAGTCTGCAAGAAGTAAGAAATTATAGGAAGGCAAAGATCCCACTGACAGAGGCAAATATATAGTAAAGGTTGTGGAGCAACCACTTAAATAAACTAGTACAAAGGTTAAAAGATGAAAATTGTAAAATCAACTATAACTACAATAAGCAGTAAATGGACAGGCACGAAGATGTAAAATATGACATCAAAAACATAAAACGTGAAGGGGGATTGAAAAATGTAAAAGCAATCATGAGAAAAAAGAACAGAACTGGAGGTATCACAGTCCCTGACTTCAAACTATAATTCAGAGTTACAGTAATCAAACCAATATGGAACTGACACAAAAACAGATATATAAATCAATAAGACAGAATAGAAAGCCCAGAAATAGATGCAAACAAATGGTCAATTAAGCTACAACAAAGGAAGGAAAAATATATAATGGAGAAAAGACAGTGTTTTCAATAGTCATGTTGGGAAAACTGGATGGCTACATGTGAAATAAGGAAATTAGAACATTTTCTCAAAGCATATACAAAAATAAACTCAAAATGGATTAAACACCTAAATGTAAGATTGGAAACCATAAAATTCCTAGAAGAAAACACAGGCAGTACAGTATTTGATGTAAGTTTTGCAATATTTTTTTTGGTGGTGGGGGGTATCTGTTTACTTGGGCAAGGGAAACAAAAGCAAAAAAAAAATTTGGATTTCATTAAATTTAAACAACTTTTGCACAGCGAAGGAAACCACCAACAAAATGAAAAGACATCCAGCTGCAGGGGAGAAGATATTTGTAAATGATATGCCTGATAAGAGGTTAATATCCAAAATGTATAAAGAGCTTATACAACTTAATATTAAAAAAAAAGAACAAAATGGGCAGAAGACCTGAAAAGACATTTTTTCCAAAGAAAACCTACACAACATGCACATAAAAAGATGCTCAACGTAACTAATCATCAGGCAAAAGGAAATCATGAAATGAAATAAAATATCATCTCACAGTTTTCAGAATTGCTACCATCAAAAAGTCAACAACAATAAATGTTGGCAAGGTTGTGGAGTAAAGAGAACCCTAATGCACTGTTGGTGGGAATGTAAAGTCGCAGTTACTATAGGAAACAGTATAAGGTTTCCTCAAAAAATCAAAAATAGAACTACCATACGATCCAGCAATTCCATTCCCAGGCATATGGCCAAAGAAATCAAAACACTAATTTGAAAAGATATATCCATTCCTATGTTTATAGCAGCATTATTTACAATTGTCAAGATATGGAAGCAACTTAAGTGTTCATCAATAGATGAATGGATAAAGAAGATGTATATGTATATACACAATGAAATATTACTCAGCTATAAAAAGAATGAAATTTTGCCATTTGCAACAACATGGATGCTTAACGAAGTAAGTCAGTCAGAGAAAGACAAATACTGTATGTTTTTACTTATATATGGAATCCAAAAAAACCATGAATGATCATAGCAAAACAGAAACAGTGTCATAGATATAGAGAACAAATTAGTGGTTACCAGTGGGAGCAAGGTCAAGGGAGGGGCAAGATATATGAAGGGAATTAAGGGGTTTAAACTACTAGGTATAAAATAAGATACAAGGATGTAATGTACAGACAGAGAATATAGCCAATATTTTATAATAACTTTAAGTTGAGTGTATAACCTATAAAAATATCAAATCACTATGTTGTACATCTGAAATTAATATGACATTTTAAATTAACTATATTTCAAGTCAGAAAATTGTTAAGAGGGTAGGTCTCATGCCAAGTATAGTATTCTTACTACAAATAAGAGCAAGAGGACAAAATTAATTTTCTGGAAGTGCTGGACTATTTTATTACCTTGATTGTGGTGATGCTGTCATGGGTACATCCATATATCAAAGTCATCAAAATGTATACATTAAGTATCTTCAATTTTTTGTATATTAATATATTCAATAAATCTGAAAAGGCTATGAATATGCTTCTTAAATTCTTACATGCCTATATAAATCAGAGAAATTAATCTCAGCCATAACAACTCATGAAGCAACAGAAGCGACAAAGATATTCATCTTTGCACTCTCCATGTAGACCATCAGCCATGTGTAGTATGGCTGATCCCGGATTTTGAGAATTCTATGAACTTCTCTTTCCATTCCCAGTATAAAACTCCTATTCTAAAGAATATGTTCCATCAATTAAATCTTTCCATAACCAATGAGCATCATTCTAGTTGAAAGTCTTTTCCCACAAGTTTAAATGTAGAATTTTTAGGTTTAAAACCAGTTTATTTTCTTTGGACTCCCCAAATTTATTTTTATCCTTGAAAACCTTGTTATGGGGCTGCCTTTATGTTGATATTTAAAGACTAAAGAGTTTTCTCAGAGCAGAAAGCTCTTATAGTGAACTTTATTTTCCAATTGCTAATCTGTTTACTATATACCAGGTAAAGTGGCCAATATAATGCTATATTTTGGAAATAGTAGTTGTAGGTGGTGTCAAAACAAAATATCGCTAAAAAGATGATTTTGTTTGTATCAATAATGATATACATTACCCTTGATCATTTTTTCCTTGATAATATGTACGTACGTTTCTTTAAAGAGTAAAATAGTAAGATCACTTTGGTCTTCAACTTTATCTCAGTAGCACACTCAAGGGAGGTAATACTGAATGAGTTTGCATGATTAAGTGGATATAATGGCCCCAAATCAAAGTGAACAAAAAAGGTTCACTCTGTCTACCTTCACTCCCAAACAAACACCTGACTCACAGAAATTCAGTAAGAGGGGGGTCCACTTTCACTTTCTGGAAGCAAATGGGATCTTGTATAGGTTAGAACCATGTGGGAACATATTTGTGTGTGTGTGTCTGTGACAGAGAACAATGTTACTCATACCCTTGTAAGTTGCCTGTTTCATTTCATTGTAGAGTAATCAGATTAGAGAAAAAAATTCATCTCTACTTAGCATTCAGTCTCTTTGAAACTTATATAGTTTTCCCTTGACCCATAATTTTTCTTGAGTTTTAAAAATTCAGATCACCATAGATTAGTTTTAAAAATTCAGATCACCATAGATTAGTTTTAAAAATTCAGATCACCATAGATTACACAACCTTTCTTTGAGGCCAGGGATGGTCAGAGTAGGAACTGAGCATAAGAGGAGCCTAGCAGTTAGTTCTGACCATCTCATAACCAAAATCTCTTTCAAGAACCTAATAGTGCCCCCTCAAAAGCAAGGGAAAGAATTTATCCCAGCAAGTTGTAACCGATGCTAGTCAACCCATAACCAGATAAAAAAGATAAGGAAAAATTAGGATAGGGTATGTCTTATACCAAACAAATCTAAGTTACATATTGATAGATATATTGTTATATCTTTCCATGTGTGTAATTAGTTCTAATCGTAGAACACGTTATTTCATTTGGTGTTATTTGTAGTTTTTGTAGGAGAATGGCTTTGCTGTGTCACCCTATTGATGTTTCATGTCTCCACATAGACCATCTAGGCAGTGTTTAATCAAAGCTGACGTGAGTCTTAGCAGAGCACCCAGTAATTCTTCCAGAACATGAGAACAGGAGATTAGTGAGAAGCTGCTGCAAGGCCATTTCTCACTCACTTCCCTCTGTTCCCAGACAGCTGTCATGACAGTTTCTTATCACCTCCAGAGTTCTGATGAGGTATGAGACTTTCTGCCTTGCCCACATTATGGCAAAGCTGCAGGCTATAAAACTGCTTAGGTGCAGCACAGAATTAATTCCTCAACAATACAAACCCAACTGTGTGTGTTTCATTGCCATGTTATCTGGCCCCTTTTGGTTTATTTATTTCTTATTTTTGGAAGTGTATAAAACATTTATTTTCATTTTTAAGGTACACTCTTTGTTTTTGTGTCACCCTGTGGTACAAGGGATATAGCAGGGAGTTATCCCCTGAGCCCATCTTGCTTTTCTTGTCAATGCAAGTAGCAAACTGGACCCAACAAGGAAGCAGTGTTTCTTTACTGGTTAACTGCCAACCTTATAGAACAACTTTGTCGTTGCTTACTAATTAGTTAACTTAGTGTTACTATTAATAATAATTATATTTATTAAAAGTAATAAAAGACCCATATATCCAAAATATTTTATAAAATATTAAAATTTATCTTATTAGTCACATTATTTGTTCTTGCTTATAATTACAAAAAAAGGTGTCACTAGTCTCATATATCTGTCAAAACATCTAAGCTAAGTTTCAAAGACTTTAAATATCATGATATTTAAAATCATATAAGATATTACTGTCAGAACTAAATGTTAACCACAGCTAAATGATAACATGGACTCTCTTATTATAGCTTGGTAAGCCTATCTCCTTACCTTCAGCATCTATAACTAATTCAAACTGACTCTCTAGAAGTTTACTTTTATTTTCAGGTCTCATGAAGTGAAAGCATATAACTGAAAAGATGCACAAACATGGTCTTTCTGATATTCCATCAACATAAAAAAGTAGCTGTTTGCAATATAAAATTATGTGCTGGCACTATCACTAATGTAGTACTTAAAAACCTGCAATTAAACATATCATGAAATAAGACAGTATGAGATCTGTCCCATCATGCCCCGAATTACACAGATGGTGATACAGATACCAATAGTTTTTGCAATTCAAAATTCTCATGCTTTTATTTATAAAATCCGAGAAGCCAAATGAAATGCTCCTAATATCAATTCTTCTTCAAAGCAAAGGGAAGAACTTTTATTGTTGGTCTCTTGATCTTCATTATGCTGATAGCTAGGAACAGCCACTATGCCGATCAGGTGCGAAGAGAGAAAACACGCTATGCATTTTAGAAAGAGAGGCTGGGTACAAGGGTGTTTGAAGGCTGAGGGAGTGGAAATAGAAGGATGGTAACTCAAATATTAGAAACAGCAGGAAGTCATTTTCAACTTTAAACGAAAAACAATGAGGTCATGTTTTCCTTGCATATAACTGCACTTATTATATACTGGAGATGGCTGCTACTGTTTAATCCATGCTTGAAATGCTGATGTTTGGGGGCCTACATCCACCACCACGCACCATTTGCTCTCTTGGAAGGAATCACCAAAAACCTCTGGAGACTTAGCAACTTGTTTTTGTCAGAGAGTCTTTAAGTGGTGAAGAGATAAAAAGCAGCATTTGGATCCCATCTCCTGACTACTAATCCCTTCTTGACGCCATCCATTAATCGTCTTAACTGGAAGTCAGTTGGCAACTGAGCCTTAGAATTATAGTTTTTACGGTCTCAGCCCTTGCAATACGGAGCATAACATAGAAGGGCAGGCATGGACTTGAGAAGCAATGGGTAAAAAATTGGCATACCCTATAGTTTTTGAGATTATATGGCCATTATGCACACTGCAAGTACTCTACATGGGGTCCCATTACTCCCCCAGGATGGAAAGACATTGCTCCAATGTAAGCCTTTCTGTCCATTTTGCTATCCTGCTCACAATGATTGGCTCAGAGATGAGCATGCAAATTAAGAAAGTTTGATTTTATGAATCTCGGAACTTTTTGAGGAAGTATTGAAAATCAAGCTTTATCTTTCTGTTTGAACCTAAAAGTATGTGGGATAAGAGTTTCCATAGCTAAGTTTTTCCACGGGCATCCTGATAAAGATGTCAAAATAGAAGGTCCAGCCAAGAGTTTGAGAAAAATCAGTTTGACTTCAGAAAATAATGTTTGAATCTAGATTGTCCAGATATGTGAAAAATAATTTTAAAACGATTGATCTTTTTCTTAGGCTAGTTTTTTTTCCCAGTTTTAACTAAAAGATATCTAGCTATAACAGCTGAGGTAGATATTTTGTGAGACCCTATCACTTGAGGATAATGAACAAAAATGGTGAATTTTGAAAGCCTTCATGTGCAGGAAAAGAGAGGAGCACATTTATACATACCCTGAGGACATTTTCCCTGGTTCACTCAGTGGGATTACAGTCAAATACCTTCTTACAGCAAATTCATTATTTACTGTGCCTTTTCTGGTGAGCCGTATCATGTCTCCACTCCTTTCTTCTACAACCAGGACTAACTACATAGTTTGTAGAGCCCAATGCCAAATGAAAATATGAAGGCCTTTGTTCTAAAAAGCAAGATAAAAAGTGCCATTAATCTTACTAAAATATAAAACTTTTCCTCTCTTCCATGGTCTTTCTTGACTTTTTATGGTGCTTTTTATTTGTTATTTAATATAGTTCTAAGTAAAAAAACACAATTTTTAAAAATACGATTTTTAATTAATGAATTTTATCTTTCATCTTTATGTTGTATAATGCCAGTTTTAAATGCAAGTATAAGAGCATTTAACTCATATGGAGAATCACCCAAATTATACAATTTGTATTTCTTGGTGTGTACCTGACTATGTATTCTATGCCTACCAATAGGGTAGAAATGCTAATGGGAACAAACAACTGTTGTTAACTTACTTCCTGATAATGCACACTTTATACCAACATTCTCTTCTTTTAGCTTGTTGATGAGTAAGGAATGACTGAAAGGAAAATGGACTGTGGGTTGATCTATCTTTCCTTTTCATTCTCTGTCTTCATTGTCAGCATAAGTGATTGGCTAACAGGAATAAGAAAGACTGTGATAGGGTTTCTTGGTCTTCTGTGTTTCTTAAAATTTCAATACTTTGTTTCTGCCTCCAAGAAAGTTCTGTTTCAGATGGAAAGCCTGATGTCTCATGGTGGTCTGAGATAGCACATTGCCTACTTCATGGATTGTTGTGGGATTGCCTTAGCTAATCTCAGGTATTTTCATTACCCAGTGTGTTCAGTGCTGGTTGTAGAATCTATTCTTACTCAATCTGTCAGCCTCACTGTGCAGCTCTTATACTGAAGCTTGGAAATTTCACCTAAGTTGACTTTGTTTTCCTGTTGACTCCATAAAATTTCCAGTAGCTTTTAGAGCTTCTTATCCCAAACAGTGATTGTCCTCTTGTCCCAGACAAGGAAAAGAAAAAGGTGGACTTTTTCTCATAAATTCTCCCCAATATTTATTCATTCATTCACAAATTATTACTGTGCAACTACTGTCTTCCAGGGACTATTTTAGTAGCTACTTGAACCTCGTCTCTACTCTTGTAGAAATTAAATTCTAGTAAAGGGAGGTAAACAATGAACAAGAAACATAATAATTAACTAACATAGTATATTAGGACACAAGAAGTTCTACTTTTACAGGAAAAAAAGAGAAAGAGAGAGAAAGGAAAAAAGAGAGAGAGACAGGAAGGAAGGAAGGATAGAAGGAAGAAAGAAAAAGAGAAAGAAAAAATATAGGAAAAGAAATAGGGATTTAAGATGCCAGAGTATGTGATGAGCATTTTGCAACTTTAAAAAGGGAAATTAGGAGAGGGCTCATTGAGAATGTTAAAGTTAAACCAAGACCTAAAAAAATGAGGGGGTTAAGAATGCTGAAATTTAGAGGAAGCGTGCTCTAAGGGGAGATGGTGCAAAGGACCTAAGGCAGAAGAATTTCTGGTGTTTGAGAACTGGTAATAATGGTAATAACGCTGGCCTAACTAGAGGAGAGTGAGTGAAGAAGGAATATCGGAGAGTTAATGTGCAGTGGAACAGGTCATATAGGGTTTTGTAGCCATTGCAAAGATTTCAGCTTTTACGCTAAATAAAACGGAGGAATGTCGAGTTTTGAGCAGAATGATAATGGGATGTGACTTACTTTTGGAAAGTTTACTCTGCCTTCTGTGTTGAAGACACTCTATGTTGTATAAATGCAGAAGCAGGGAGAAAATTTAAGAGAGAATTATCAGGCTCCAGGTATGAGATGATGATGGCTTCAACCAGAGTGGTAGCGGTGGGGGTGTGAAAGTGGTCAAATTCTGCATCTATTTCTCTATAAACAGTTTATCTCAAGGTCTATCCATGTTGCAAATGTCAAAACTTCATTTTTGAAATGGATGAGTAATATTCCATTATGTATGTGTGTGTGTATGTGTGTGTGTGTATGTGTGTATATATATATCACATGTTCTTTATCCATTCATCCATTGATGAGCATTTAGGTTGTTTCCATATCTTGGCTACAACTGTCACACTTCTGGGTATTTATCTGAAGAATATGAAAGCCCTAATTCAAAAAATAAAGTTTTTATTGGAAGAAACTTGAAAAGGCATTAAAAATTTTTTTGAATGACAAGAAATGGTACACATTTAAATAGGGGAGATTAAATTCAAATATAATGCAGAGCTTTGTGAATTTCAGGTATATGAAGAATACAGAGGTATTGTCTCTAGAAATCATCAGCAAGAGAGCAACCATCTGTTTTGTTGTTTAGATATTCATCTTCCACCTACAAGGGTTTTTGTTGGTCTCCTGAGGTTTTTCAGCTCTGGTTCAGTGATCCATGCTTAGTCAATAATTCATTCCAGGGCTCCTGAACGAATGTGTCTGGGTTTGTACTCTACATGGTTTAAGTCAATGATTTTTAAAAATGTATTTGCATGGAAAGGATTCTGGGGGTCCACAATACTTGATTCAAATTTGATTTAAATATTTTACTTGTTAAAAACTATAATTAAAAACAAGTACACTTAATTGTACTATAGATACCAAATTTTGGGACATGAATTATTAACAATATTTTTTTACTTATGCATTTAGTTCAATGCATTTGTGTGCTTACATTGGAAATAAACATTCCTCTGCCAACACTTTGCATATATTTATGCCTTTCACTTTCATAAATAAGTAATTGACTATGGAGCTGGTATTTCTGTACTGACGTTTTAAAAATTCAGACATGCAAAACTTTCCATGTAAAAGTGTACGACAGTACAACATGATACATATTGTCATAAGCTATATTTCTTCAAAATGACTCCAGACTTTTCAGATCATTTGACTGATTTTTTTTTTTTTATAATTTCATTTATTTATTTATTTTTGGCTGTGTTGGGTCTTCGTTGCTGTGTGCAGGCTTTCTCTAGTTGCAGCGAGCGGGGGCTACTCTTCGTTGCGGTGCGCAGGCTTCTCATTGCAGTGGCTTCTCTTGTTGTGGAGCACAGTCTCTAGGCAC
The DNA here is from genome assembly GCF_059928025.1 of Delphinapterus leucas. Lineage (NCBI taxonomy): Eukaryota > Metazoa > Chordata > Mammalia > Artiodactyla > Monodontidae > Delphinapterus > Delphinapterus leucas. The sequence continues at coordinate 23,573,909 of NC_143145.1, forward strand.
GCAGGCTTCAGTAGTTGTGGCACACGAGCTCAGTAGTTGTGGCGCATGGGCTTAGTTGCTCCGTGGCATGTGAGATCTTCCCAGACCAGGGCTTGAACCCGTGTCCCCTGCATTGGCAGGTGGATTCTTAACCACTGCACCACCAGGGAAGTTCCTTGACTGATTTTTTAACATCTTGAGTGATGATGCCAGATTTAGATACAACATCTCAGTTTATAATGACATAAAAGTAAGCTTTGCAAAATAAGCTTCAGCATAATTGAACATGATATTACACTATATAGGTTTACTGCTTATTGTAAGTTTTGAGTGATACATATTGGTAGATATCTATAAAATGTGTATCTGCTTAAATGATATAAGTATGTTAGATTATTTTTAGTGGTCTAAACTTGAAATATCCTGCTGCTGCTTTTTACCCCAAGCTTTCGATCAATTTAATTGAAGAGCATCATGAAGTTACAATGTGAACTGTTAAAAAAAAAACAGTAAGAATTTGCAACTTCTTATGTATGTGAATCAGGATTTTTTTTCAAAATGATACCACTGAAACAAAATAGAAAATGATATTTAAGTTAATAAAAGATTGGAAATTTCATTAAGAAGCCTGTGTATCAAATGTTTGCTCCTATACAGTTTCATTCTCATTGATTTATTGTGTTTGTTTCCTTTTGCTGTGTAACAAATTGCCACAGACTTTGTGGTTGTATACAATACCTATATATTTGCTTACAGTTCTGTAGGTCAGAAGCACAGTGTGGAATGCCTGGTTTCTCAGCTGAAGGCTGAGTTCCCATGCATAGTCTCTGGGGGAAAATCCACTTCCAAAGTCATTCTTGTTATTTGTAGAACTCATTTCCCTGTAGTTGTAGATCTAATAATCCTGTTTCATTGTGGGGTGCCAGCAGTTTTTGCCTCCTCCATCTTCCAAGCTAGCCATAGATAACCTCTCTTGAGTCAAATCCCATTTTTGCTTTGAATCGCCACATGGTACAGTTGGTACAGTCTCCTCCAGAGATATTCCAGTCTCTTAAAGGATCACCCATTAGGTAAGACCCAGTGAAGATAATCTCCCTAATTTAAAGGCAAATAATTTGGGACATTAATTATATCTACAAAATCCCCTCACACATCACCCAGATTAGTGTTTCATTGAACAACTAGGAAAAGGTGTATATTTTCCAGAGTGTAGAGAATCTTATGGCTGATTTTAGAATTCTGCCTATCACAAAGTGTTTTTTAACTAAGAGAAATTAAATTATAAGTACATTTGTACATTAATTTTTTCTCTTTGTATAATGTTTAATCTAAAGAAGTTTCCCTGGCTTTAAAAAAATATTTGAAGGTAACTGATTTTAGAGCATACCTTTGCATGGAAAAAATAGCTACATCAAAATATTGATCATTTTCTAATAGGTAATAAATTCTAATGTTTAGTAATTAGTATGAAAGTGATGCATTGATTATCTTGAGCTTACAATTTCAACCTCAGCGATATTTTCCTACACTTTCCAGGCTTTCACCCCTCCTAAGTTTCTACCTCATTGAGCACAAGAATCTGCTACTGTGAATTAAGACTTCTGTTTATATTTATTAGAGTAATCACTGTTAAGAATTTTCAGGGCAGCCACATTATCAAAAGAACCATTAATTAATTTTATTAAAGAGCTTATATAGAATTTATTTAGAAATAATTTTAGATGTATAAAAGAATTGCAGTTGTAGTACAGATTTCCTGTGTACCCTTAACACAATCAACTATGGTTGACATCTTATATATCCATGGCTAATAGATCAAAACTGATAAATTAACATTGATATAAAAACATTGATACAATTTCATGACCTAAACTAGATATTTTATTTAGATTTCCCCAATTTCTCCACTACAGGGCTTCCTCTGTTCTATGACCATACCCAAAAGCCCATGTTGCATTTATTAGTCACATCTCCTAATAACCCTTCAATATGTGACAGTTTCTAGATCATGCCTGGTCTTTTATGACCTTGACACTTCTGAAGAGCACTGATCAGATATTTTATAGAATGTCAGTCAGTTTTGTGTTTTCTGGTGTTATCTCATAATCGAACTGGGGTTATGATTGATGTCTGACATTAGTTTGAGAGAATTTCTCAGTCGTTATTGTTTCAAATATTTCTTTTTTCATTTTTCTCTTTCTTCTCTTTTGGTATTTCCATTACATGTATTTTGCACATTTTGTACTTGTACCACAGTTCTTGATATCTGTGCTTTTTTCTGTCTTCTCTGCTTTTTTCTTTTCCGTTTTGGAGGTTTCTATTGTTATATGCTCAAGCTCAAAGATTCATTCCTCAGCTGTGTCCAATCTACTAATAAGCCCATCAAAGACATTCTTCATTTCTATTACAATGTTTTTTAATTACTATCATTACTTTTTGTCTCTTAAAATTTTCATATGTGCACTTACCTTGCCCATATGTTTTTGAAGGCTTTCTACTTCATAGGTAAGCAACCTTGACATATTAATCATAGTTGTTTTAAGCTCCTGGTTTGATAATTCCAACAACCCTGACATATCTGAGTCTGGTTTTGATGCTACTCTCTCTTCAAACTGTGCTTTTTGCCTTTTGATGTGCCTTGTAATTCTTTTCTTTATAGCTTAGCTTGATATACTTGATAAGAGGACTGCTGTAAATAGATATTTAGTAAGTTGGTAGTGTGTGTGGTGGGGGGCCAGGAAGCATTCTGTAGTCCTATTATTAGGTCTCAGGTTTTTAGTAAGCCTGAACCTCTGCATTATAAACTTCACAAGTACTTCTCAGTTGTTTTTTGTTTTTTTTAACCTCCACTTAGGTGGGACAGGATGGCTAGGGTGGGACAGAATTAGGCATTTCCTTTCCTGTAGGTCACTTAGGCTATGATAAAACCCCAGGCTCTGTTTAAATAGTTTCTCCTGAGGACAGATCTTATTAAGAACAGTGTGCTCAGGTGTATTTCATAATGGTTCGTTTTTTCCTGTCCCTCAGCTGGAAGCGTGAGGGGATTTTTCTGTGATGTTCACTGCAAGAATCTTGTAGAATTCCAGGAGGTATAATTCATAAAAGTTGATGGGGGGGCCGTCAATGAGTAGATCCCCTTGGAGTTTTTAATCTCTCATACTTGTCCACATTGAGTCTCCAACATTTCATCAATTCCAGGTCAGATTTCTCTACCCTGGCACTGGTTCCTATGGCTGTTTCTGCTCTGGTAAGCTGTGATGCTCTGTATTCCTTGCAGTTTTCTCTAACTTAGGGGCAGCAGTTTGCCCTGTGACCTCAATTCACTTACTGATCTGTGAAGAGTTGTTGATTTTTCTGTTTGTTCAGCTTTTTATTTATTGTTAAACGGAGTGGCAACTTCCAAGTTTCTTACATGCCAGACTGGAAACTGCAATTTAATTTTTCATTTCATCCCTTTTTATGGTTGGATAATATTCCACTGTATGAATATATCACACTAAGTATTAATCTGTTAATGAACATTTGGATTGTTTCCACATTTTGGCTATTATATGTAATGGTGTTAGGAAAATTTGTGTACATTTTGTATGTGTGGCCTATGTTTTCATTTCTCTAAGAGTAGACATGCTTAGTAATATGGTAACTCTATGTTTATGTTTTTGAGGAACTTCCTATTTCCAAAGTGGCTGCGCCATTTTACATTGCCACTAGCAGGGCATAAATGCTCCAATTTATTCACGTTATTGCCAACACTTGTTATTTTCCCTTAAAAATTTTTTTTTGATGATAGGCATCACAGAATGTGTGTAGAGTAGAGGTATATCGTTGTGATTTTGATTTGCATTTATTTTCTGATGGCTAATAATGTTGAGCCCCTTTACATGTGCTTAATATCCATTTATATATCTTTTTTGGAGAAATGTATATTCATATCTTTTGCCTGTTTTTTAAAACATGGTTGTTTCTTTTTAATATTGAGTTGTAATAATTTTTAATATATCTGTATACACATTCCTTATGTCAAGCAGAGTACTGTGCACTGGTTACCAATCCCAGTGGAGGACTTTAAGCACTTCTGCCCATTGCATCTTGGTGTCAGAGTCCCAAGGAAAACACAACACAGTTGATCACTGGAGGGAACAATGCTTTACTTACATAGAGAAGAGACCAAGTAAGATCAGCTTCGGTAGATCACTTTGGGCCCCCATGGCCAGCAGGTCTCTCCTTGCAGCTGATGCAGTGCAATTTGCCTACATACACCCCTCTCACACTGCAGTGAAAGGACCCTGTTAACGCTCCTCAAAGGACAGATATAACAGCAGCATTGGGCTTTCCCATAATGTGCACATGTTTTGAGAAGATACAAAAGAACATTTATTGATCATTAAATAGGGAAATATATTCCCACACAAGATGATAAGTCCGGCACAAGCTGTGTGGCTAATTATCTCTTGGTAAGGAAGTGTTGTAAGCCCAAGGCCCATTCTTATGTGTCTCAGTTGGGATCTGAAGACTGCACACATGAGACTGCCTTTCCCAACACTTATTTAGCTAAATATATAATTTGCAAATATTTTCTTCCATTCCGTGGGCTGTCTTTTCCCTTGATGGTGTCCTTTGAAGAACAAGATTTCTTGTTGGTATCCTTTGGAGAATAAGAGTTTTCAATTTTGATGTTGTCCAATTTATCTATTTTTTTCTTTTGTTGCTTGTGCCATTGATGTTCTACCAAAACAACTAGCACCTAATGGAAAACTAGAGATTCATTTTCTGTCTACGTAGTTTTGCCTTTTCCTGAATGTCCTATAAATGTGATCAAATGCTATAAAGCACTTTTAGAATGACTACTTTCATTTCGTAACATGCATTCAGTATTTATCCATGTTTTTGTCTGACTGGATTAATCATTTCATTTTATCACTGAATAACATTCCATCGTATGGATGCACCACAGTTTTGTACACATTTATTTATTGAAGAATATTTTGCTGGTTTCCACTTTTCAATGATTATGAATAAAGATGAAATAAACATAGTAGGCAGGTTTTTATGTGGACATACATTTTCGAGTCAACTGGGTAACTATCTAGGAGCACAACTGCTTGATCGTATGGTGTGACTGTGTTTAGCTTTGTAAGGTACTGCGAAACTACCTTCCAAAGCAGTTTTACCATTTTACATTCCTACCAGAGATGAAAGAGATGTCCTTTTGCTCCTTGCCAGAAATTGATACTGCCAGGGTTTTTGTTGTTGTGGTGGTTGTTTTGTTCTGTTTTTTGCATTTTCATAGGGCTATATGTCTTGCATATTTAAACTTCTCTTAGCCATTGTTAATAAGAGCAGAGCCAGCGGTATGCTCACCTTCTAATCAGAGGTTTTTGAATTGTACTTAGCTGCCAGTGGTCAAGTTTATGTGGGAACTATCTTATGGTGGTGGGCTTCTATATGAAAGGAAGTATTTACTGTAATAATTTTTTAAACCATTCTGTATAGAAAAGCATTCCATAAATTGTGATTTAAGAGAGATTCTGCTCTTTCTGCTCTTTGTTTTCTGCTCTTTATCTTCACCAAAACCTTTACCTCGTTTATGATCCTTGCTTTCCTTCTTACACTTAATTTTTGTGCAGGTTATTTTCATCCTTTTTAAGATCTTTATATAATACACAGTTAACTAGTCTTAATAAACGTTTTCTTTTATCCCTTTCACTTTTTTATCTGAGGTGGAGTACTACTTTCAATAAACACTCAAGTGTTTTGTGTTTTTTTTACTTCATGTTGCACAGCTTGATCCCAAACTTGATCCCAAACTGTACACTTTTTATTTATTCTTTCTTGAAATTGCTTCTGTCCTCTTTTTTCTTTCTCCTGTAGTCACAACATGTTCCTCACAAAGAGTGACAAATATTAGCCAAACTCAGTAGGCCTAGTTCTCATGATAACCTCCTCTCCTGCATATCAAGTTGCACTGAGTAAGATCTGTAATTTCTTATAGGTTAAGTATTGACTCCAAACCTGCTACAGCAAGCTGTTCATTTGTTACAGGTTTCCCAGCTACCTGAGGGAAGGGGTGGTCTTTTAAGTTAAGTTGGCCTGGATTCTTCTCTCTCCATAAGCCTTGATGATTCTTCTAAGAATAAGCAATGATTTAATGATTTGTGCTAGTTGTGAAAGTGGACCAGTCCCCTTCATTAAGCAGAACAATTGAAAAAGAGCAAAAGCAGAGAAATCCTTAACTGAGATATTCCAAATTGTTTCCTCCTCCTTTTCCTGCACCTACTATAGGCCTTTAGCCCCCAGTCATACAGAAACAGCCTTGACATTAATCAGTATGCAAAGGGAAAAACCATAATTAGTAAGCTTAATATATCATTTTGGGTGTTAAAGCTAATTGTATTTGTATACAAATTTTAAGTCAGTTATTACCCTGGAGTAGCAATTTATAGAATTCTCTGTGGCCTAGAAAATATAGCAAAAAAAAAAAGGCCTATGTTTTTGTTTTATGCCCAAGGAATAACCTTTAGGGTTAGGGTTGTAATTTCTGGGTGGAATATTTAAAGTAATTACATTCATATTCAATAGGGAATCTTTTAGAAAATCACTGCTTGGAATGCAGTTCTATAAATGTTGTATCTTGAGCCAAATTAAACATGTAAAATGCCAAGTTCTCAATCTAAGGAAAAACATTACCATCTGCTGTAATTATATAGAATGAGAAAGATAGTGAATGTATTCCCATTTATTGAACACAAAAGAGACACTGATTTTAAAACAAATTGTTGGGCCTTGTTGGTTCAGTTTCTGGTGTTTTCACTCAAGCAGAATAATGTCTATATTTACTCAGTGTTATTTATTAGGTAGTTTACTATACTCACATTTTACTAAAACCTTGCAAATGTTCCTTGGCCAGAAGGAGAGTGCAATGAAACATGATTCTCTCTGTAATCAGTTAAAGATATCCAAACTGACAGTTTGCTTGGGTGACAGTTTACTTGGGATTTAAACATTTCTCTAATGAGGTATGTAAGTAGTTTGACTCAACTCAAAATTTACAGTTAAGGGAATTCATACTTAAGGAATTTATACTAAAGTTAGAAACACTGACACATTTTCTCCAACATTTCTTAAGTTCTGAAGTAGTATACACAGTGCACATTTTTGTAAATTCTTCCTAAATTTCTTTGATTGACACTTTGTTCCCATAAAAATGGAAGACACAAAATATGATCCAATTCAAATACTACTTATCCATGAACAAAAGAGTTATATTTGGTAGAAGAGTGCAAATCATCCAGATTTTATTAAAAAATGAATAAAAGAAAGGTGATGCCCATCATCCCTGAAATAGGGCTTGTATTTACACACTTTCTGTATCAAAATGAAGTATGGATTCCAACAAATCCACTATACTTTATGCTCATTGCCACTGGGCATTTCTCACAGCAGTGTTAGCTGCCTTCAGTAAATTGTTTTTTCCTACAACGTACATTTCTCTCTTTCATACTACAAAATATATTATGTGTATGTTTAATTCTGTTATTGGAAAAAGTAAGTTAATTTTTAGAGTTATTGATTTTACTTTGTCAAACATGTTGCTCTTTTTGTGACTAAAACAAAAAGATATATGAAAGAAACAAAAAAATCAGTATTTCTCTATTAACTATGTTACTTAAAAATCACGTTTGGTTCAGAGAAATGCAGGATATGAGGTAGAATTACAAAGAAACCAAATGTTCTAGGCTCCTTTCTCCAAGCAGCTTTCCCTAACCACGCTCACGCTGCTTCTCTCTATTAAGTAACATACCTGTGTGTTTCAATTATACATTGCATTACACCTACTTCATTTATTATAATTATTAGTGTACGTGCTGTTTCCACAATATTACTAGCTTATTAAGGACATTAGATTGTATTATCTTAAAATATGCTGTCCTGAGCATAAAAGAAAGAATATATTGCTCATCGTATTCTACATTAAGGAGCAAAGGGGTAAATTGTTCTAGATCTTCTTTAGATTGGCTTATGCTACTTTTCTGCATGAAGTTGGTTTAGTAGACATTCTTCTCTTTACCTCAGTGTGCAAGGCTTTGGAAGGACCAAAGTGGATTACACGAAAAAAAATGTGTGGAAAATACAACATACATACCAAGGAATAAGTCACAAAAGGCTAACAGTAATATTAAAAACATAGGCTCCTATTTATTGGGTGACTACCATGAGACAAACACTTTTGACACCTGTTATAAGTGATATTAATGACAGCCTTTTTAAGTAGGTGATCTTAGGTTAAAAACACATCCTCACCACTCACTTGTTCTTTTTTTTTTTTCATTCTCCTGCAGCAGAAGGAGGGACTTACTTGCTTCTTTGTCTTTGGGACCTATTACACTTCTCTCTGCAGAAAACCTGAGTTCCCAATTGCTCTGTGCAAGGTCTATAGTTCTGTGGTAGAAGGGAATAAGTTTAATTCAGGGGAAATTTTAGCATCTGGTGCATTGAATTTAAGACTTTGAAAAACCTCTAAGGAAAGGGATTTGATGGTAGAATAATAATGGAAACTTCTGGTGGAGTCTTAATCCAGTGAGTTTAAGTTTTAGTGTTGGTTTAGTAAAAAAGACAATGTAGATTTCTCATTTCGGTGGTATGCAAAGCTGCACTGCCCCTTTTTAGAGTTGAGCTGTTGTCTTAACTGTTACAGACTTAACAGGTAACTCTAACAAATGAGACCTTGTCTACAAGTGAGAGGTTATTTTTTTACTTGTCAATGGCTAGTTTATAAGGCATCAGGTTTAATGGAAATACATGAAATTCATCAAAAGTGTTAGTTTGTGACTTGCTGCAACTTGACTTTGAACTGTTTAAGTACAGTATTAAAATATATATATGTGGGTGATATATGTGTGTGTGTGTGTATGTGTGTGTGTGTGTGTGTGCGTGCTGAGATGTTTTTTAGCAAGAGGTAATTCTGAGGAAATACTTAGAATACTATGAAAAGAAGACTTTCCATATTTACAATCTTTAGACGTCAAGAAATGCAACAACTATTTGCTATTTTTATTGTGCTTTTAAGCCCAAATGAAGGCAGGTAGAGTAAATGATTTGTGTGTCCCAGAGTTTGTGAGGTTCTGAATTTTAGTTGTAGACAGTGCTAGAGCAGCTGAGTGAAATGCATTATCTGTGATCATAGAGGGGCAATTTAAGGGGCTATCCTTGTATTCAAGTAGCTTATCCATAGGCACAAGAGACATCCATCCTCTCATCATATGGTCAAGTTGACCTTGGATTGTTTAGTTGCATACTTTGGACACCTGACCACAGCTACTGAATTTGAGACCTAAATTAGACAGTCTTTGAAAGCATGTGGGAAAACTGGTCTTCACTGTACACTAAGGGACCCATTGCAAAAGTATTAATGGCAACTTCATCTCAAAGATCTACTGAACAATATTCTCCATTTGATGCATTCTCCAGTGTATAAGGAACAAATCTAATCGAAAAGGCAGGTTTCACAGGCCTAAGCAATTCCATACCAGAAGAAAGAATGTATGAAAAGACCTATTCAAAAGAGAGTGGATGCTTTGTTAATAGACTGACTTATAATCAATTCAGCTCTGGAATTTCAGAAATATGGAGACTAGAGGAGAAATTAATTTATTTCAATAAGCCATATGAAAAAGAAGGGCACCTCAAATAAGATCTGGTAATTGAGGGATACTAACACTTCCAATTTTTAAAATTTGCTAGAAGGGAGCCATGTCTCAATTGACACTGTCTGAATCCTCTATTTGTGGTGATTAAATAATGACAAAACTAACATTTTGATGGGAGATTCCTTCAATTGTATTAAAGCATGTTGGTCTTGGGTCCTTCTCGATGACTAGCATTGACTGACCAAAGGACATCTATTTTCTTTTCTTTCCTACCTGTAAGAGAGAAGAGGGTTGCTTCACCTTTTTACTGAGTGAAAATTGAGCCCAAAGAGAAATACTAATACATTTTGGGAATATCTCTGAAAAAAATAAAGCCTCTTATTTTTATTTTTTCTTCCAAACTTGGTCATCTGCTTGTTCATTGGCCTGTGGAGCTGTCCCTGTATTACTGGAGCAAGGAAGGGGGCATTTTGGAGAGATGATATAGTAAAGTATTCCCAAGGGAGTGGGAGAGCAACACCTCTAGATTCCAATGCATGAAGCCATTTTCCTATTTTTTCCTAACCACATTTTAACCAATCTTGAGGAAACATATACAGATCAAGAGAGGGGGAGAGAAAATTTATGTGAAAGCCAGCCCCAAACCATCTGCTCTGTTTAAGCTATCCATAATGCAGAAGTAAAGCATTGGGGGGAATTAAAAAAAAAAATCTCCATATTACCCAAAGCCTATAGAATTTAGGCATCTAAATTCCTATCAAAATTACAATGGCATTCTCACAGAAATAGAAAAAGAAAAATCCTAAAGTTTGTATGGAACTACAAAAGACTTCAAATAGCCAAAGCAATCCTGAGAAAGGAAAACATAGCTAAAAACATCATGCTTCTTGATTTTACACTGTACTACAAATCTATAGTAATTAAAACAGTGTGGGGGCTTCCCTGGTGGTGCAGTGGTTGAGAGTCCGCCTGCCAATGCAGGGGACGCAGGTTTGTGCCCTGGTCTGGGAAGATCCCACATGCCGTGGAGCGGCTGGGCCCATGAGCCATGGCCACTGAACCTGCAAGTCCGGAGCCTGTGCTCCGCAACGGGAGAGGCCACAACAGCGAGAGGGCCGCATACCACAAAAACAAAACAAAACAAAAACAGTGTGGTACTGGCATAAAAATAGACATATAGACCAATGGAACAGAATTGGGAGCCCAGAATTAATTCCCCACAAATGTGGTCAACTAATATTTGACAAAAGAGACAGGAACACTCAATGGGGAAAGGAAAGTATTTTCAACAAATTGTGCTGGGAAAACTGGATAAACACACGTAGAAAAATGAAATTGGACCCCTACTTTATACCACTCGCAAATACTAACTTGAAATGAATTAGAGACTTAAACATAAAACTTGATACCATAAAACTCCTAGAAGAAAACGTAGGGAAGAACCTCCTTGACATTGGTCTTGGCAAAGATTTTTTGGATATGACACCAAAAACACAAACAACAGCAAAAATCAAGTGGGACTACGTCAAACGTAAAAGATTTTTCACACCAAAAGAAACAATGAACAGTGCAAAAACAACCTAGAAAATGGGGAAATTGTTTATAAAACATATATCTGATAAGGGGTTAATAGTCTTCCAAATTTATAAAGCACTCATACAACTCAGTAACAAAATAAATAATCCAATTAAAAAGTGGGCAGAGGAACTAAATAGACATTTTTCCAAAGAAGATATCCAAATGGCCAAAAGGTACATAAAAAGATGCTCAACATGACTAATCATCAGGGAAATGCAAATCAAAACCACAATGAGATATTACTGCACAGCTCTTAGAATGCCTATTATCCAAAGTTCAAAAGATAAGAAATGTTGGAGAGGATGAGGAGAAGAGAGAACACTTGTACATTGTTGTTGAGAATGTAAATTGGTGCAGCCACCATAGAAACAGTATTTTTATCAAAAAATTAAAAAAAAATGGAACAATTATATGATCCAGCAATTCCACTTCTGGGTGTATACCCAAAGGAAATGAAAACAGGATATCAAATAGATATCTACACTCTCATGTTTACTGTAGCATTATTCACAATAGCCAAGATATGGAGACAACCTAAGTGTCCATCAAAAGATAAATGGATAAATAATTATATGTATAATTCAGCCATGAGAAAGAAGAACACCCTGCCATTTGAGACAACAGGGATGTACCTTGAGGACATTATGTCAAGTGAAATAAGCCAAACATAGACAGTTACTGTATGATATTCCTTATAAGTGGAATCTAAAAAAGTCAAACTTGCAAAAACAGAGTAAAATGGTGGTTAACAGGGGCTGACAGGGAGGGGATAGGACAGAAATTATTTAAGGTTACAGGCTTGAAATGAGTAGTAAATATTTCCTAGAGATCTAATGCACAGTAGAATGAATATAGACAATGTTGTTTTATTATAATATTCAAACTTGCTAAGACACTCAATCTTAATTATTCCAAAACCTAAAAAGAAATAATTATGTGCTATGATAGAGATGCTAATTACTACTACAATGGCAATAATATTACAATATTGAAATATATTGTAATATATGAATATCAAATCAGTATGTGTACCCCTTAAATTTAGACAATGTTATGTATCAAAAGTATTTAAATACAAATTATAAATAATACATTTAAACCATAAGTTATAGATGCAAATAAAGCTTTTGACAAAACTCAACATCCATTTATGATAAAAACTCTCCAGAAAGTGGGCAAAGAAGGAACATACCTCAACACAATAAAGCCTATATATGACAAACCCACAGCTAACATCATACTCAACAGTGAAAAGCTGCAAGCATTTCCTCTAAGATCAGGAACAAGACAAGGATGCTCACTCTCATCACTTTTATTCAACATGGTATTGGAAGTTCTAGCCACAACAATCAGACAAGAAAAAGAAATAAAAGGAATCCAAATTGGAAAGGAAGAAATAAAACTCACTGTTTGCAGATGACATGATACTGTACATAGAAAATCCCAAAGATGTCACCAGAAAACTGAGTTCATCAATGAATTCAGTACAGTTGCAAGATACAAAATCAATATACAGAAATCTGTTATATTTTTATACACTAACAATGAACTAATTAGCCATAACCCCTTATCAGTCATATCATTTGCAAATATTTTCTCCCATTCAGTAGATTGCCTTTTTGTTTCGTCAGTGGTTTCCTTTGCTGTGCAAAAGCTTTCAAATCTAATGAGGTCCCATTTGTTTATTTTTGCTTTTATTTCCTTTGCTTTAGGAGATGACTCCAAACAAATATTTCTGTGATTTATGTTAAAGAGTATTTTGACTATGTATTTTTCTAATTAGGCACATGAAAAGATGCTGAACATCACTAACCATCAGGGAAATGCAAGTCAAAACTTCAATGAGTTGAATGACAAATGTTAGCACGGATATGGAGAAAAGGGAAGCCTCATACATGGTTGGTGGGAATATAAATTGGTGCAGCCACTGTGGAAAACAGTATGGAGGTTTCTCAAAAAAACTAAAAATAGAACTACCATATGACCCAGCAATTCCACTCTTTTGTATATATCTGAAAAGAAAAAAAGAAACAAAAAAACCCTAATTTGAAAAGATACATGCACCCCAATGTTCATAGCAGCATTATGTACAATTTCCAAGATATGGAAGCAAACTAAGTACCCATGAATGGGTAAACAGATGAATGGATAAAGATGATGTGGATATACACACACACACACACACACACACACACACACACATATATATATAATGGAATACTACTCAACCATAAAAAAGAATGAAATTTTGCCATTTGCAGCAACATGGATAAGATAGAGAAACACAAATACTGTATGATATCACTTATATGTGGAATCTAAAAAGCACGACAAGCTAGTGAATATAACAACAACAACAAAAAAAACAGACTCACAGACACAGAGAACAAACTAGTGGTTACCAATGGGGAGAGGGAAGTGGGGAGGGGCAATATAGACATAGGGGACTAAGAGGTACAAGCTATTAGATATAAAATAAGTTACAAGGATATATTTTACAACACAGGGAATATAGCCAATATTTTATAATAATTATAAATGGAGTATAACCTTTAACAATTGTGAATCACTATGTTTTACACCTGTAATATATACTGTACATCAACTCTACTTCAATTAAAAATTAATTACTTCAATTAAAAATTTAAAATTAGAGTTTTAACATAAACCTGCTGAGATTGAAAAAAATAATGAGATTTTTTCTTTAACCACAGTAACTGCCAATTATGGTAAAAGGTTAAAATATTTTTAAGAGAGGCATTATTTAGGAGTAAATTTTGATATGGCTTAACTGGGGGTGCAGTTGTTTGGAAAAATAAACCATTTGTGTGCATATCTAAATGAATTGAGAGATCTTAATAACCAAATACTCTGGTGGAAATTTATAATGGGTACAATGATGCATAAAAGTCAAGTAGTAGTCCATTCTCTGTAGAATACAGAGAAGACCAAAAAGAGGAGTTACTTAATTTGAACTCTGAAAAGGAGGGGAAAGTTTTCTCTTGGCAAAAGTAATAGGAAGGGCTTCCCTGGTGGTGCAGTGGTTGAGAGTTCGCCTGCCAATGCAGGGGACGCGGGTTCGTGCCCCGGTCCGGGAAGATCCCACATGCCGCGGAGCGGCTAGGCCCGTGAGCCATGGCCGCTGAGCCTTCGCGTCCGGACCCTGTGCTCTGCAACGGGAGAGGCCACAACAGTGAGAGGCCCGTGTACCGCAAAAAACAAAAAACAAAACAAACAAACAAAAAGTAATAGGAAAACATAAAGAATGGGAGAAAAGAAAATTTCTGAGAAAATTTGGAGGGCTGCAGTGACATAAGGGGGACCTATTTTATGAATGTCCTTATAGACCATATTAAGTAAATTTCACTTTATTTTGAAGACAATGGGGAATCACCATGGGGATTAAAGCACTGGGATTATATAATATCACCGTGGAATATCTCTGACAGCAGCATATATGATTGATGAGGATAAAGTCTAGAAACAGGACCCTAGGGAAGTGGTAGGTGAGATATTATGTGGTCCTAGACCACAAATGGCAGTAGAAAAACAAAAGAGGAAAAATGGATGAGGTTTTTAGTGGGCAACATTAATAGGAATAATATCTCACACACTGTGTGTGAGAAATAGCTGGTGTTCAGGAGGCTCAAAACATGAAATTGATAGTAGCGATGTCAAACAGAAAGAAAATTAGGTTGGGATTCAGGAATAAAAAGGAACTAAAAAGCACCACACTAGGGACCTTATGGAGGTTATAATTCTCAGATCATCACATTAGCACTATATATATGTATGCATGATCAGAACTGTTAGTCAACTGTACAGGTGATAAAGTAGTAACTTAACTGTTTCAAATGACTTACCAAGTCTCATAGATCATAAGTGCTTAGTAAGGCTTCAAATCGTCTGTATGCTTGCCAGTGTAAAATATTGTGGTCCTAATTTAGGAAAGCATTTATAATTTTTCTAAATGAAAGCATTTCTAAATGAAAAATGACTCCATTCAGAGTAACTGATTACGTATAGACAAATTCTGATTAGATAGCTAAAGTGAATGCGCAATATTTTTCGGAGTACTTGAAAATCTGATAATGTGGTTTCACTTTTTCCTGCTGGATCCTTTAAAATAGATTCCAAATAAAGAAAAAGAGTGAGAGAGAGTAGGCAAATTCTAAATATTGTGTTCAAATCAGGGCTCCGTCTTTCCATGACTCACGTAACCGTGAGCAATACTTAAATCTTTGCTATAGCAATTTCCTCATGTGTAAAATAAGAACACTAATCATATACAACTTATAGTCTATTTGTAATATGTAACCTATAAAGTTTAAAGTTTTGACACTGTGTTTGTCCTCTACAAATATTAAGTAACATTATTCCAGATTAACAGACAAATGTCCTATTTCTTATAAAATATTCAACTACAAGGCTTTTGGAAACACAATCATATTTCCTTTCTCTAAATTTTGGCTTACATAAATTTTATAAATTCTGAAATAACATTCTGCAGTAATAGTAGAAGAAAGAGACTGATTCCCAAGCAAAGATGGGGAAGTAAACAAACATGTACTTTTTAGGTGAAAACCTAAAAAAAACAAAAAAAACAAAAAAAACTGAACTGCAAGAACATCTCATATATAGAAAGATATTAGGTTGGATTTTTTTTCTCATATAACTTCATATATTCTTTCCTTAAGCAGATGGCTGTTTTCTTTTTTTCTTCCTTTATACAAACTTTTAAAAATAATACATGTAAAGGAAGAATTTTTAATACATGAAAGAAGAATTAATTGGCATTAAAAAATCTTGCTACTGCATAGCTTTTACCTATATTTGATAACAGCTTTCTTTCTATGAATTTCATTCTTACCAACGGCAATAAAACGTGCTTTTTAAAAAAACTGTTCCAATCACTTTAATTTTTAGAATAATTCCTGTTTTTACTTCAAGCAGATGTCAATGTTTTAGTATCCAAAAAGTTGGGGCTATTTTTCTAAAATAGCTCACTGCATCTGGTCTATCTACCCAAAAATCCTCAGCCCATTAACATGACAGCTATCATTAGGAGAGTTTCCAAGCATCCTGGTAACACAATATTTTAGTGAATTTATATGTTACTAGCTTTGAAGAAAATTGAAGAAAATATTGCTTCCAGGGCTATGCATTTATAGGATCCATAAGACATTTCAGGTGAAAATTCTTAAAATCTTTCCTGGAAGAGAAACAAAACATTTCCTTAGTGGAAGCTGTCAAGAGTAGTTAAACTGACTGAGTAAAATTTTAAAGTGATTAAATATTAATTAAACCTATTATGAAGTAGAAACATATATGTGGTTGAAAAATAAATTATTTGGGATATTAGAATCATTGAACCCTCTTTTATTCATAATGAAAGCATCACATAAGCCTCAACACTGTA
Source organism: Delphinapterus leucas (assembly GCF_059928025.1). Taxonomy (NCBI): domain Eukaryota; kingdom Metazoa; phylum Chordata; class Mammalia; order Artiodactyla; family Monodontidae; genus Delphinapterus; species Delphinapterus leucas. Next base: position 23,590,532 of record NC_143145.1, read on the forward strand.
ATGCACTATAGAGGACTCTGTTGGAAATTTCCCATCAATTGGATAGAAAAGTTCAATGAAGTGGATCTAATTCAAATACATGCAGATATTTAAAAATTGGGATTTTCTGAAGAATCTTCTCTTTAGTAGGTTACTTAACTGCGATTCAGTGACTGGCTATGTCTCTATTTTTAAAATTAAATTATTCAACAAAGAGTTATTGAGTATCTTCTATATCACAAGCACTGTTTTCTGGGGACATTTAGATAGATTATGGAACAATTATTTCAAGAAAATCACAGCCAGTGGTGAAGAAGACTAAGTAATTAAACACATTGATTACTTGACATAGTGCCTCTTTGCTTTTGAAATAGTGGCTGTAGAAACCATACACAGTTTCTTAACCACTTTGGTTCTGCTTTGTACTGTTGATCCAGTTTCAGATTTTTTTATCCTACCCTACCCTTGGTAAGGAAGAGCTTTTCCATCCACTCTATCCTGTTGGGTCTTTGACATATTTTTTTGACTGATGTTCAGGCATTCTCTAGCCTCACTTTGATAAAGAAAGATGAACAAACAACAAAGATGTGGAGAAAATTCCTAAAAGAAAATAAAGTCTTTAGGACCCCAATGTCCAAACATACGGATTTGGCAGAGCTGGTGCTGGGAGGGTTGGAGAAATCCTGTGAAAATATATGCTGAAGCGGAATCTTAGAGCATGAGAAGAGGTTCTCCAACTAAGAAAGAGCTTGTAGAAGAGCAATGAGAACTGAGCAAAGACTGCATTTGGAAAGCTCAGACCATGACTGAAGGTTGGACTGCCAGAGTCAGAGGTCATAGGAAAATGAACAGCATAATAATGTCTTAATTTGTTTTAGGACTGGCTAAATAAACCAGGGGAACTACTTAAGTCAATACATCTGAAAGAAAAAATACAGAAACAAGTTGGAGAGCGAATCCAGTGAAACATAGGGAGATTGTCAACAATCAAATGCAATATACAAGACAAACAAACAAAAACATAAAGCAGTTACTTTTGTTTTCAATTTTTGATTCATATTATGGAAAGTCTAAAAATAGTAAATTCCTGTAAAATATATTTCCTAAGCAACAGAGGGAAACATTTTCTTATGGACTAAAATTGTGATATGTCACTTTATTTAGAATATATTAAAATATTTAGACCTGTGTCAGGAAGACTACATTCCTGACAGTTGTATGGAAAATAGAATATTTAAAAATTTCCCTCTTACCTTTTGCTACTACTTTTTGCAGAGCATATCATCTGTTCATCTAAGCAGAGAAAGAGATTTCTGCTGTAAGAGTTATATTGCTCTGTACATTTTGACTAGAAAATAAGAGTTGAAAAAATAAATATAAGAGAAAAAACACGAACATTAACAAGGAAACAACACATAAGGGCAAACAAACAAAAAAGAATGAAAAGAACTGTTTGATGATGAAAGAAAATCAGAGTCAGACATAAAAGGAAATTAACAAAAAAGAACATCCTCTCCATTTAATTTGTAATTATTAAATTGTTAACTAAAATAGCCTCTTAAAACCACACAGAGGTAAATAACAGGATGAAATGTAGGAAACTACTTGTGGCTTTTAAAAATGTCCCTTGCAAAGCAAATTTGTTTAAAAAAACCCACAAAACCAAAACTAAAAAACCTTGTTTCATGGATCTCTTGTGTTTCATGGGTTTTCCCATGAGAGCCTGAAAATGTATTCAGTTCCTATCCATTTAAAAATAATGTTTTACCACACCACTAATTACAAAGTATATTGTTCAAGCAAAAGGGATAAGGGCAGCTAAAATATCCCTATCTGTTTTGCAGATCTCATTAAGATGCCTCTATACTATTTCACTGAGAAACTATTTCATAACAAATGTATTCCAAAGCATATTTTACATTAGCTGGAGCACAGTAGGGGCTGAAAAGAGTGACAGAGGCTCTAGAGAAATCTGATTTGTTTGTTTGTTGTTTGTTTTAACTAGTAGAGGCGCCCAGGGCATTGCATTTAATAGAGCTATATCAGGAATATCGACACATCAACAAACGCTGGAATACAGCACATTTTTTATGTCTGGGTTTTTGCTCCCGGATTCTTCTGTTTCCCGCTGGAGGACTTTTTATTTATATTGGTATTAACCAGGTTATTCTTTCTTAGACTTTCTCTGTACCTAGGTAAACTTGAATCAACTAAGCATTTTTAAGAAATAATAATAGTGTCTGCTTTTACTATTTTGAAGAGTATGTGCATTTAGTAGTGTGATGGTTTAAGTTTGTTTTTTGTATTTGCTTTAAATACAGCATTGTATGTATGATAAGTTTCGAGGAAGTCAGTGTGTCTGATTTTGATCTAATCTACTGATTATACATCCCATAAGTGGGCTTGAACTAATAGTTTCCAACCAAGGTGGGGCAAATTTTCCTTGTTGAATTTAGGAATGACAGAAATACAGGTATTGAGGGGAGTGAAATCTGTTATGCAGCTTGTCAAATTGATATAAATAGTCTGAATTAAGCATATCAAGTGTAAGATTCAAAATAATTCAAATACAATGATCAGTGGTAATCTACCAGTTTGTGTGTGTGTATATGTGTGTGTGTGTGTGTGTGTGATGTTTTACAATGAGCATTTTCTCAATCAAAAATTTTTTTTTCTTTTATAAGCACATACAGTAGGGTGTTCTATTTATAATATTCTCTCAAACATTCAGATATATTAAATGATTTTTTAAGGACACATTGTGGATATGTGGAGATGGAAAGATGGACCCCTGTTCCTTGACCTCTGAATTGCTTTCATCTTCCATTGTTACATGATTATCTCATTATGAGAGTAAGAAAGACAACTCCTGAAACAACTAAGGTTAAAAGGAAGATTAGGAAATCAGCATACAGTGAATAACCATAGTTTTCAGACATAATTGATGATGATAATCTACCTTATTTTTCCTAGTGATTCTTAGTATGAATTATGACATTAAATCAATGAACATAAATTCTCAGAGGACTTCCTGGCATTAATTCTGTAATAAGGCCAGCCTTGGTCAAATTTATGAGGTAGAAAACATTGTTATTATTATTATTATCATTATTCCCTTTGATTTAGCAATTATTCCACCCCTCTCATTCATGTCCCCATTATCTCGGGCATATATTTCCACATTTCTAGTTCCTTATTTGGGACTTCCCACATAGGAGTGCATCTCATGCTCTACTTTTGCTATCCCTAGATTCCTCCACACTTTCTGGATTGTTAACAGAATTAAAACTCTTGGGAGTCTGCTTTCTGTTTTCCAAAATGATAACTAGTGTTGAGGATTCTTTCTATCCCGTCTCAACCTCCATTTGGTTTTTCTTTTGTGTGTGTGTGTGTGTGTGTGTGTGTGTGTGTGTGTGTTTTTAAACAATAGATTATATAGAGGCAAAGTGTTCAACTTAGCAAACTTTATTAGTAAATATGAGACTTGCAGTTTCATAAGAAAGAAAGGCTATTGGAATATCATCTTTGAACACGTAGCAGCTTATATGCTTATTCTTTTTACTATGGGGAATATAATGACCTCCTAGGAAAGCTATAAATTAATAAGAATGATCTGTCAGTAAATGTATTAGATAATGATTAAGGGAATTACACTATACAGTATTCAGAAAACTATACAGTGTTCATTGATAAAGTGTGAATGGATTTATGGCTTCCTGGGCTAGGTACAGGGCTAGGCACATTGAGTATAATAGTGAACAGACTATATGTATAGACGTGACACTAATTAAGTTTACCCAGTGCTGCATTCAGTTCTGGCTCTACTACTTATGTGTCCCTTTGAGAAAATTTCTAACCCTCAATGAGATTGTTTCCTCATATAAAAAATAAAGATTATGGTATCTTCCTTGTAGGATTGCTTTAAGGACTTTATCATGTAATGCATATTGATTATGTAACTTAGGGCCACATAGAAAATATTCAACAACAGTTAACTATCATTATTTTATTTTCTAATACTTGGAAGCATATTAAGATTATATTCATCCCTTTTGTCTAACATGTTTCATCTTGTTCCTTTAGTTATATCATACTGGTGTGGGGGGAAATGTGAGAATGTACACATATACTAAAAACAGTTATTGGCTTTAACAAAGACTACCATGTCTGATTCAATGTAGTCATTAATTTGTGTGTATAAGAAATAAATTATCAATATACTTTAATAACAATTATTTATTTTAAATTGATTACTGAAATCCCATGTGAATAGCATAGGACAAATATTCATAGGCATTTTAAAAAAAGAAATTAAAGGATCATACACCCTGATCAAATGGGATTTATTTCAGGGATGCAAGGATGGTTCAATATCTACACATCAATCAAAGTGATAAACCACATTAACAAAATGAAAGATAATAATCATAGATGCAGTAAAAGCTCCTGACAAAATTTAACATCCTCTTTTGATGAAAACTCTCAACACTGTAGCTATAGAGGGAATGTGCCTCAACATAGTAAAGGCCAGATACGACAAGCACACAGCTAACATCATACTCAATAGTGTAAAGTTGAAAGCTTTTCTCTAAAATGAGGGACAAGACAGGGATGGCAACTCTTGCCACTTTTATTCAAAATATTATTGGAAGACAGAGCCAAAGCACTCAGGCAAGAAAAATAAATTAAAGCCATCCAAATCAGAAAGGAAGAAGTAGAACTGTCACCATTTGCAGATAACATGGTATTATATATAAAAAAACCTAAAGGCATCTCAAAAAAACTGTTAGAACTAGTAACAAATTCAGTTAAGTTGCCAGATACAAAATCAACATACAAAAATCTGTTGCATTTCTATACACTAACAATGAACTATCTGAAAGGAAATTAAAACACTCCCATGTACAACTGCATCAAAAAGAATAAAATACCTGGGAATAAATTTAACCAAAGAGATAAGACACCTTTATGCTGAAAACTATGACACCGATGGAAGAAACTGAAAAAGACACAAGTAAATGGAATGATATTGCATGTTTATGGATTGGAAGAATCAATATTGTTAAAATGTCCATAATACACCAATGTGTAGAGCCAATGGAATCAATCCCTAACAACATTACAATGGAATTTTTTCACAGAAATAGAATAAAGCAATCCTGAAATTTGCATGGAATCATAAAAGACCTCAAGTAGCCAGAGCAATCCTGAGAAAGATGGAAAAAGCTGGAAGCATCTATTACAAAGCTACAGTAATCAAAAAAGTGTGATATTGGTATAAAAATAGACACAGATAAACGGACCTGAATAGAGAGCCCATCAATAAACCCACACATATATAGTCAATTTACAACAAAATGTCAAGGATATACAATGGGGAAAGACACTCTTTTTAATAAGTGGTGTTTAAAAAGCTGGGCATCCACACGCAAAAAAGTGAAACTGGAGCTCTGTCTTATACTATACACAAAAATTAACTCAAAATGAATTAAAGACTGAAATATAAAACCTTAAACTATAAAATTCCTAGAAGAAAATTCATACAACTCAATAGCAAAAAAACAAACAATCCAATTTAAAAATGACAGAGGATTCTGAATATATATTTTTCCAAAGAAAACATACAGATGGCCAACAAGCACATGGAAAGATGCTCAACATCACTAATCATAAGAGAAATATGAATCAAAACCACATTGAAATATCACCTCACACCTATTACAATGGTTATTATTAAAAAAAAGTAATAAGTATTGGTGAGGATATAGAGAAAAGGCAACCCTTGTGCACTGTTGGGGGGAATATAAATTGGTGTAGCTACTATGGAAAACAGTTTGGAGGTTCCTCAAAAAATTAAAATTAAACTACCAAAGGATCCACCAATTCCACTCTGGGTATTCAGCTGAAGAAAGTGAAAACACTAGGAAAGATATAAGTACTCCCATGTTCATTGCAGCATTATTCACAATAGCCAAGATGATGGAAATAATGAAAGTGCCCATCGACAGATGAATAGATAAAGAATGTATGGTATCTACATACAATGGAATAAATCTCAACCATAAAGGAGAATGAAAGCTTCCCATTTTCAATAACACAGATGGACTTTGAAGACATTATGCTAAGTGAAATAAGTCAGAGAAATACAAATACAGTATGCAAAATGTGTAAAGGGAGTCCAAAGGTACAAGCTTTCAGTTATAAAATAAGTCATTGTGATGTAATGCACAGCATGGCGACTATAGTTATTAACACTATATTGCATATTTGAAACTTGCTAAGAGAGTATATCTTAAAAGTTCTCATCACAAGAAAAAAATTATGTATGGTGACAAATGTTAATGAGAATTATTTTGGTGATTATTTTTCAGTAGATACAAATATGGAATCATTATTTTATACACCTTAAATTAATATGTTTTATGTCAATTACACCTCAATAAAGAAAAAGACAGTGGATTTTTGGTAAGAGGGAGAATAGGAAAAATCACAGATTGGGAGAGGGTAAGAAGAGAAAATGAGTAAATGGCAGTGTAGTATTCTGGATTGGATCCCGAAACATAAAAGGGATATTAGTGGAAAAGGTGAAATTTGAATAAAGTGTGTACTTTTGTTAATACTATTATATCAGTGTTATTTTGCTTTGAAAAATGCAAAACAGTAGCATTAGGTGAAGCTAGGGGAAGGGTATACAGGAACTTTGTATCAACTTCACATCTCTTAAACTTATTTCAAAAGGGAAAGTTTTTCTTTAAATGATAATTTTCAGTATTTGGGTTATCTGTAGTTTTGTGAAAGATTAAAGTTGTTAGTAAATAAACCACATGTGGAGGGAACTGGCCTGTGAAACACTCAGTAATTCTTAATTAACTTTTCCCCTCCCCACACACAGAATACACAAGAGGAGTTTCGAATATGTTTCCAATATTATTGTTAAAATGAAGCATTAAAAATCGAGTCAACCAGCAGACTTGACATTTCTGATGTATCTTGTATTTTTCTTGTTGCGAATTGCAAAGGAAAAAAGAAAAGAAAATCTGAAGTGGTCATATAAGTGAAATGAACTACTTTTCAGTAAAAAGCATCATATGCTTTCCTGGGCAAAATTAATTATAAAAATAGTACTTTAGTAAAAAATAATTGACCCCCTATCATCAGGCATAGTTACACACTCATTTCTCATTAAGCATACAGAGATTGTTGCTCGTATAGATGATCTCAATTATAAGGATGCATGTGGATTGTATTTCATAGTATGAACAGTTATAACATAATGAAGATATTTTATATTAAAAAATATAAAAATTATAAATACTATACATGTTTGGAAATGTATAAAAAAATAAATTTCTGACCAATCATTTGAGAGCTATAGCATTGTCTAACACTTCAGGCTCCAACTGGTACTTGTTTGTGGAAAATATTGATCATCCTCATGAAAGTGGAAGAATGGAAAATATTGATAAATTTATTTTCCTTACACAACCATCATGAAAATTAATTGAAACTCTGGTTTAGTTTTAAAAGGTGTTCAAGTAAATGTGAATAATATTTGTTTTTGAATAATCATTATTTTTATTATATAATTAATACATGTTCATTGGAGACTGTTTAAATAATAACAAATGTAATAATGGAAAAAATGGAAAGCTATTGGAAATTTTTTACTGTTTATTTCTCAGTAATTTTTTCTTTACAATGAAGAATGTTGGTATTCACATATTTATGTATTAAAGATTGTAATTATTTCCTTGTTTTATTAATAAGACCCTGTATCTGATTTTCCTTCTTTTTTGGAACATTTTGTAGTAGTTCTTTTGACACAATTCTGTTGGAGTATATGTATCTCCCCTGAGAAGTTTCTTATCACTTTAAATATTTTTATCTGATTGGCAGTCTTTTAAAGTTATTTTCTTTGTTGTTTAGAAGTATCGCCAAACTATGTCCCATGTGAATGTATTCATATTGTTCTGCTACCTATTCATAACTTTCCTGGATAAATTCTGGAATCATTGTTCTCATTTTATCTTGAATAGTGTATGGCATTCATTCTCTTTCTCTTCTGTGATCTTCCTACTAGATAAATTTTATATTTTTTTATTCTATACTCATTGTCTTTCACATTTTCCAATTCCCAAGGGATGCCAGTGCTGCTGCTCCACAGATCATACTTTGAGGAGTAAAGCTCAATATTATCTCCTGTCTTACTTTTACAGTTCATTGTGGAATTTTTTAAGGCAAGGGACTATGTTTTCACCAAACCTGCACCATCTCCTGTAAACCTTATTAATGGTATTGTCATGTAAGTTAGTCTTTCACTCAAGTAGCCCATATGATCAAATTATGTTGATAATATCTTTCAAATAATATTAATTATTTTCCTATTTTCTTAATTCCCATTAATGCTACATCGTTTGGTCCTTTATATTTTCATGCTTCCTTAATTCAAATAGCCTCTTAAATTATCCCTATATTTTTACCCTACTCCTTCTAATTCAGATTTGTCACCATTGTGATCTTTCAAAATTACAAATATAATTTTACCAACACTTAAAACCATCCCATATCTTCTCATTATTTGGAGGACAAACAACAACAAAATAATATATCTTTCTTTTTACATTTTTTGGCTTAAGCTGCCCAAATCATCTCTGTAATAACTGCTGTCAAAAAGTTGATATAATGAACAAAATGTGATTTCACCTGAATCTCCTCCCCCGTTCCAAATACAAGTGACTATCTTCAGGTTATGGTAATAGGATACAGTGATTGAGAATCACTGCAAAGTGTGGGGAAAAGCACAAGACATTAAAGATTAATAATTTACATTTTGATTTGCATATATGAGTATGCTTATGGAATAAATTACAGAATATCCTCATTTCTGCTGTTTACAGGGTTTATTACAGGCTTGCCACAATAAAAATCCAGTTAATTATAAAACTATTTTAATGAATCATGGCTAAAGAATCTATGCAGCTGTGGATGATTTTAACATCTTATTTATAATGCAATTAATAAAGTGATAATTTACTGTCAGAGACAATCTATCTGACTGTAAGTTCAGAGCTGAGATCTACCCTGTCCATCTTCATTAAACTAATTCAGCTCAGAAAATTTCCCTTTCTGAACTAATTTCTTATTACGGTGAAAGGAATTTCATATGTTGATCCAATCTAAAAGAATGCATAGAGTTAAACTCATTATATTATTCTTCCCTAAAAACTTTACATTTAAATTATTTTTTATGTGTATAATTACTCTATTGGCTAATTGTACTAAAATGTTAAATCTGTCATTCCTTTGTTTTTCTTTGATACTTGGATTTTACTGAAAAATAACACCAAGTGATACTTATATCAGTCCCACTGTAATTAGTATACTGAAATGAAATTTGAATACAGCCAGGAGACACAGAGACATTGTACATGTGTGGAACATAGTGCATGAAAATTAAGGAAACAGTAGACATGTGGAAAATAATATGTTGCTTATCACGGAAGATAAACCAGTAGAAGAAACTATTGCTGAATGTCTCAAGCAATAGACAGGTACAGGTGGATAGGAATTTTTTTTTTTTTTTAAGTGTGGTTGTCTTGCCATTTTAGAGAAGATTCTGTATTGGGTAGATAGTTGAGCAAAATTTATTCTACATTCCTTCCTAAAATAATCTAAGAAACCATGAAAGATATCAATTGCTATTAATTAGATTGTTTTTAAGCATTATTAGAGAATTGTTTTTCAGGAGGTCCCTCTCACTCAATCCCTAGCAGGTAACTTTTTCCATTTGCTACTGCCACCCTTTAGATTAATCCCTCCTAATTTCTCACTTGGAATGTTGCTATAAGCATCTTGACTGTTCTTGCCCAAGCTGAGTCCATCCTTCTCACTGTTGTCATCATCTTCTTTCTCAAACAGAAATCTAAGTTTGATGTTCGTGTATAATCTCTGTTACATAGAGAATAATGCCTAAGCTTCTTGATCTGGTATTTAAGCCTTCCTAATGTTTGGCCTAACTATACGTTAACCTTTATATTTTGTCACTTCTCCACCCTGTCCTAATAATGATGAAATTTTCACCAATCTTTTATGATGTTACAAAAGTCCATGCCTCTATTTCAATGCACTTATTTTCTCTAAGATGTATTCTCCCTTCTTTTTTCCTTCATCATTTAAAAGTCACTTCAAATGGCATTTCCTCTTCAATGCATTCTGTTACTATCCAAGACAGCAAAGCAAAACATGCTTAGCTCTATAGTTCCACAGAATTTTTGTATATCTCTGTCTCTCTTCTGTCTCTTTTATTTTCTTGTTTTTACACATTGAACTAAAAATCTAGACTTTAATGCATAGTAAAATATTATTAAATTTTGTAAAATTTAAATTCACCTTAAAAATATTACGCAAGCTTCTCCATGTGTTATTTAAGTAGCATAGCAAATGAGAAATTGTGTTTCAAGCTCTTTAGTTTCAAACAATTATAAGTTGATTGAAATTAATCTTGTTTAATCTCATGATTTGTATAATGTTCAATTTCTTCTTGGATTCAATCATGCAATATCACATAGTATGTATATATATGGTATATAGAAAGTTTATAGCATTTATGTCTTTCCGACATTAATGTAATTCATGGGATCTTCAGCTTTTCCCTTAATATTCATGACTTTCTTGAGATTATATCTATTTCTTAATAATAACTATATCTGGATGTTAAAGTATAGCAGCTATTAAAGTACCTAGCACATAATAGGAAATCAATAGACATACACTGAATATGGTTGAATAAATCTCTTCTAAAAGACCAGTGATGATATGCAAATTAATGTAAATATAGAAGAAAGTTACCATCTCCTTCAAAATTCATGATTTTGGAAGATTACTGCCTTTTAAAATGTATTTATGTTGCATATAGTTTTGTCTTATCAGAGCATATCTCTGATTTCATAATCAAAGTCAAAATTCAGTAGAAAATTGAATTTACTTAATAGAAGATTGTATCTTTTAGAAAACATTAAACAAACCACATATATGTTAAAAGGTATCTAATTCTGACATCTTAGAATCTTTTTCTGATTCACACATTAATACCATGAACCATGCTTGTAGTAAAGTAATAACAATACATTTGTAGCACTAGATTTAGTCAAACATTCTATTCAATCATGTCTTTCACAAGTCCTCTAAACTCTAATAAAGTGTAATTTCATGTCGTATTTTTTTTCCTGTATTCTCTTATCTTTCTTTGATGGGGGAAGGGAAATGAGACTATTGGGTAATTATTGATACTATATGAGAGGTACTATGCTTTGGAGCTGAATTCTACTTTTTCTTTTTTTTCTTTTTCTGCAAGGATTATAATCTATTTCATAGATGAAAAAATTGAGAATTGGAAAAGTTAATTCCAGTTCAGCTGTCAGGATATATAGTATTTGCTAACTTTGTTTTTCCCCTTCCTCCTCTTCCCTTCCCTTCCGTCATTCAGAACTTCTGAATCAAACAGAGAAATGTTTTATACCTATTTAAGGATTTGCATTTAGATGAGCTTGGTGGTATACTCATTTTCTCTCTTCTCCATCTGGTAAAAACCTATTTATTCCTCAAAATTTATTTCAAATGTTACATCTTTATAAAACCTTCCTTCATTTAATATGGCAAAAGTAATTTTTTTCCTCCTTCATTGACTTTCCCACAAAAATTACACTCATTTATAATGAGCACTTTAAAATATTTAATACAAAGTTTGTTTGCAACTTTTCTTCTCTACTGGAAAGGACATTCCTTGAAGACTTTATACTAGTTTTCTTTTATTTACTCCAATCTGCTAAAAATACTCCAGAAGTAGAGTCAACGTAGGAGTTTAAAATGAAGGCACAGTATTTTAGCTCTTGTATGACTTGTGATAAATTAGCAATATTTCAGTGATTCTTAATTTGAATGTTCATTGAAATCATCTGGGAATTTTTATTTTAAATGGAGATATCCCTCCTTTACAGCTATCACCATTTAAAGCAGTCATGTTGTATAGAACTATTTCAACAGGCTGTATCATATGCTGTTGACTAGGTTAAAGATGGCTGCATTGGGACAAAAGCTAATAGCAGGTCCAGTCTTCTGTGGTCATAATGCTTTAACAGTTCTATTCACCTATGTGTAAGAACACCTCAGAAGCGACTTTTGTACAGGACTTTTTGCTAAAGCATCACAGAAGCTATGTACCAGGCTATTAGGGTCTTTGTGTATATTATTGAATTATCAACATAATATATATATAATTTCTTCATTCTTTCATATAATAGCAATCATTTTCTTGTGAAATCTTTCCAAATGGATTCTGAATTTTCTTACTTAGTAAACAAAATTATATTTGGTGATGCATTTAGTATTTTTAACCTCATTTTAAGCTTAATATAAATGATCGTGTGCTGCTTTTTTAAAGCAGGTTTTCTGCCCTTATATTCAGTCCATCCTAGAAAGTCTTTTCAAGCCTTGAGGGCTCAAGTGCCAACTTTACCTAATCTTTGAAACTTGTTTACTGTTATTGATAATGGCATCGGGATTTATATGTTTTTTTGGACAGCAGATGGGGTTCACAAATCACCTTTAGGTTCCTTCAGTAATAGGCAAAACTTTATTGCCTTTTCTTTCTTGACATCAACAATTGGCTGATGCCAATATTCCATTGCCTCCTTTTAAATTAAACTCTGTATTTTGTGCTGCCACGTGGAACCACTTTAGCAAAAAAGAGAGGCTGTTTGAGATGCTGGTCAAGACCTCCATTTGATGAAAAAGTTGGAGGATGGTTTGAATATGGATGAAAGAAATTGTTTGCTTTGGTGAGGTTTCTTACCAAATAAATATAGAACAACTTAAAAACAGGAAGAAAAATCTTCATAACGCTACTTTTATTTTATTTTTTCCCCAAGCACTAAAAAGCAAGAAAAATATTGGCAGCCTGAGCAGTATTTTAATGTGGTTTTACATGCTGCATTATGACATATTACCTTTCTGGAGTCAAATATTTCAAAGGGCTGTAATGATTCGAAATTGTAATCAGGTGTTCAGAGTCAGTTTCCTTAGGATTTTAGCCCGATAAAAGCAAATTCACTGGAACATGCTAGAAAAATAATATATTTTTTAAAGGACTTCACTTTTTTTTTCTCTCTCTCTCTTTGTTTTTCAAAGTGATGTTGCTACGACCACATGCACACAGTAGGAGGGTGGTGGTGGTGGTTAATCTTTCAAGTTAGAAGAAAAGAGAAATATACAATTGAATAGTTATTATGGAATTTAAAACTTTTTATGCCCAGAAGTGAGACTAGATTATTCTCATCTCATTTAGTTGAATACTGTGCTTAAAAGTTTGATTTTAAACTAATAAAAGTATGATTTTAAAATAACTTATATGTGTGTATATATCTACACACACACACACACACACACACACACGTATATACAGCCAGAATTAAAATCTTCATTTTACATGGGACCATATCACAGTTAATGCTTGAGTTGGGGCCTTGTTCACCTTAATGACTGGCTGGATCCAGAACCCCAACTTCACTGCTTGTACAACAGAGCACTAGAGAAGCTCAATGTGATGAGAAGGTGATAGTTGAGGGTGCGCAGGGCTCATTTGGTGCCTGTAACTCTACACAATGAAGGGAAAGGAGACAAAATGCCAGAGGAAGAAAGGCAAAGCATCAGAAACTAGTTAGGCAGGAAGTATCAGGAAAGCCCAACCTAGAGAACAGGGCCCTGACCTGCAGGCTCTTCAAGACATAATTTAGGGAGTTTTAGGGAAACAGGCTACAGCAAGTTCAGAACCCACCCTATTAATTAACAGAAATAGCAACAATAAATGTGATGATAGTAATTATGACTACTATTAAGAGAGGATCAAGGGACTCTATATGATATTTACATTTAATCCTCAAACTGCTTTTGTGAGATAGGCATGACTAACAGATAAAGGAACTGAGGCTCCCAGAGGTTAAATATCCTGTCCGACTACACAGCTTTGTCATCAGCTAAACTGGTGTTTCACTGTATTTCATTATGTCCCTAAGAGGTGAGAGAGAGAAAAATGCCAAGGATATTGTTAACTGTATTAGATCACGAAATGGGGATTGAATTTCAGAAACTAAAGCTTAGATTTCCAGCAAAGGAAAAGATATAGGTCCTCTGCTTAGAGCCAGATGATATTCCAAGTGTTGTTTTTCAAGCATTGCTTAAAATGCAAATAATAACTAGTGGTTTTGGTATTAAGGCTGGTCCATAAAGGTATATACAGTCTGTAATGTAAAAGAAAATTTGTACTGTTAATTTAACTCAACAATGCCAGTGTTTTTCAAAATGATTTTTAGCAGTGCAACTTATATTTTTAATTTGTGAAAAAATAAATATACATTTAGTTTCTCTATTCTCTGAGCAGTTCCATTCCTGGCACCCTCCCCACAGCCCAGGGTTACTGTAGGCCTTCTATTGTTGAAATCAGTGAAAAATACCGAAATATCGTTTATAACTTAATATCTATGGGGACAAAACTCAGATTTACTCTTGGCCTTGTCAACGTATTCTCTTGCCTTCTGTCATGTATTTCCTGAGTTCTCCTTTCTCTCTTTTCAACACAAACAGGACCTGGGATTGTAGCTGTGCTCTGATAGGGGCATGGTAATAATTTTGAGCATATTTTACAGGATTTCAAAGGCATTCCCAGCACTATTTTTTGAGAAAAAGAAATTAAATTAAAATATTTAGCAATGAATTTCTTACTCAAAACATTTTCTTTTTTTAAATAGATCTTTATTAGAGTATAATTGCTTCACAATACTGTGTTAGTTTCTGTTGTACAACAAAGTGAATCAGCCATATGCATACATATATCCCCATATCTTCTTCCTCTTGAGCCTCGCTCGCATCCTCCTTATCCCACCCCTCTAGGTCATCGCAAAACACCTGGCTGATCTCCCTGGCGTATGCTACTGCTTCACACTAGCTATCTATTTTACATTCGGTAGTGTATATATGTTGATGCTACTCTGACTTGGCCCCAGCTGCCCCCTCCCCACCCCATGTCCTCAAGTCCGTTCTCTATGTCTACAGCTTTCTTTCTGCCCTGCAACTAGGTTCATCAATATTATTTTAGATTCCATATATATGCGTTAGCATACAGTATTTGTTTTTCACTTTCTGACCTACTTCACTCTATATGACAGACTCTCTACGTCCATCCACCTCACTACAAATAACTCAATTACATTTCTTTTTATGGATGAGTAATATTCCATTGTATATATGTGCCACGTCTTCTTTATCCATTCATCTGTCGATGGAAATTTAGGTTGGTTCCACATCCTGGCTATTGTAAATAGAGCTGCAATGAACATTGTGGAATATGTTTCTTTTTGAATTATGGTTTTCTCAGGGTATATGGCCTGTAGTGGGATTGCTGGGTCATATGGTAGTTCTATTTTTAGATTTTTAAGGAACCTCCATACTGTTTTCCATAGTGGTTGTATCAATTTACATTCCCACCCACAGTGCAGGGGGGTTCGCTTTTCACCACACCCTTTCCAGCATTTATTGTTTCTAGATTTTTTGATAACAGCCATTCTGACCAGCGTGAGGTGATACCTCATTGTAGTTTTGATTTGCATTTCTCTAATAATTAATGATGTTGCACATCTTTTCATGTGCCTCTTGGCCATCTGTGTGTCTTCCTTGGTGAAATGTCTATTTAGGTCTACTGCCCATTTTTTAATTGGATTGTTTGATATTTTGATATTGAGCTCCATGGGCTGTTTGCATATTTTGGAGATTAATCCTTTGTCTGTTGTTTCATTTGCAAATATGTTCTCCCATTCTGAGGGTTGTCTTTTTGTCTTGTTTATGGTTTCCTTTGCTGTGCAAAAGCCTTTACGTTTAATTAAGTCCCATTTGTTTATTTTTGCTTTTATTTCCGTTACTCTAGGAGGTGGGACAAAAAAGATCTTGCTGTGCATTATGTCAAAGAGTGTTTTTCCTATGTTTTCCTCTAAGAGTTTTATATTGTCTGGTCTTACATTTAGGTCTTTAATCCATTTTGAGTTTATTTTTGTGTATGGTGTTAGATAGTGTTCTAATTCCATTCTTTTACAGGTAGCTATCCAGTTTTCCCAGCACCACTTATTGAAGAGGCTGTCTTTTCTCCACTGTATGTTCTTGCCTCCTTTATCATAAATTAGGTGACCATATGTGTGTGGGCTTATCTCTGGGCATTCTATCCTGTACCATTGATCTGTATTTCTGTTTTTGTGCCAGTACAATACTGTCTTGATTACTGTAGCTTTGTGGTATAGTTTGAAGTTGAGGAGCCTGATTCCTCCAACTCCGTTTTTCTTTCTCAAGATTGCTTTGTCTGTTTGGGGTCTTTTGTGTTTCCATACGAATTTTAAATTTCTTTGCTCTAATTCTGTGAAGAGTGCCATTGGTAGTCTGATAGGGATTGAGTTGAATCTGTAGGTTGCTTTGGGTAGTATAGTCATTTTCACAATATTGATTTTTCCAATCCAAGAACATGGTATATTTCTCCATCTGTTTATGTCATCTTTGATTTCTTTCATCAGTGTTTTATAGTTTTATGAGTACAAGTATTTTGCCGCCTTAGGTAGGTTTATTCCTAAATATTTTATTCTTTTTGTTGTGATGCTAAATGGGATTGTTTCCTTCATTTCTCTTTCTGATTTTTCGTTGTTGGTATATAGGAAAGTCAGAGATTTCTGTGCATTAATTATGTATCCTGCAAACTTACCAAATTCATTGATTAGTTCTAGTAATTTTCTGGTGGCATCTTTAGGATTTTCTGTGTATAGTATCATGTCAGCTGCAAACAGTGACAGTTTAGTTTTTCTTTTCTGATTTGGATTCCTTTTATTTCTTTTTCTTCTCTGATTGCCATGGCTAGGACTTCCAAGACTATGTTGAATAAGAGTGGTGAGAGTGGACATCCTGTCTTGTTCCTGATCTCAGTGGAAATGCTTTCAGTTTTTCACGATTCAGTATGATGCTTGCTGTGGGTTTGTCATATATGGCCTTTATTATGTTGAGGTAGGTTCCCTCTATGTACATTTTCTGGAGAGTTTTTATCATAAGTGGGTGTTGAATTCTGTCAAAAGCTTTTTCTGCACCTATTGAGATGACCATTTGGTTTTTATTCCTTAATTTGTTAATGTGGTGTATCACATTGATTGATTTGTGTATACTGAATAGTCTTTGCATCCCTGGGATAAATCCCACTTGATCATGGTGTATGATCCTTTTAATGTGTCATTGGATTCTGTTTGCTAGTATTTTGTTCAGGATTTTTGCATCTATGTTCATCAGTGATATTGGTCTATAATTTTCTTTTTTGGTGATATCTTTTTCTGGTTTCAGTATCAGGGTGATGGTGTCTTCGTAGAATGTATTTGGGAGTGTTTCTCCCTCTGCAATTTTTTGGAAGAGTTTGAGAAGGATCAGTGCTAGCTCTTCTCTAAATGTTCGATAGAATTCGCCTGTGAAGCCATCTGTTCCTGGACTTTTGTTTGTTGGAAGATTTTTAATTACAGTTTCAATTTCATTACTTGTGATAGGTGTGTTTATATTTTCGAATTCTTCCTGGTTCAGTCTTGGAAAATTGTACCTTTCCAAGAATTTGTCCATTTCTTCATGGTTATCCATTTTATTGGCATATAGTTGTTTGTAGTAGTCTCTTATAATCCTTTGTATTTCTGCTGTGTCAGTTGTGATTTCTTCTTTTTTGTTTCTAATTTTATTGATTTGCGTCCTCTCTCTTTTTTTTTTTTAATGAATCTGGCTAAAGATTTATCAGTTTTGTTTATCTTCTCAAACAGCCAGCTTTTAGTTTTATTGATCTTTGTTATTGTTTCCTTCATTTCTATATCATTTATTTCTGCTCTGATCTTTATGGTTTCCTCTACTGACTTTAGGTTTTCTTTGTTCTTCTTTCTCTAGTTGTTTTAAGTATAGGGTTAGATTGTTTATTTGAGATTTTTCTTGTTTCTTGAGGTGAGACTGAATTGCTATAAACTTCCCTCTTAGAACTGCTTTTGCTGTGTCCCATGTTTTGGGTTGTTGTGTTTTCATTGTCATTTGCTTCTATGTATTTTTTTTTTAATTTCATCTTGATTTCTTGAGTGATCTCTTGGTTATTTAGTAGCACACTGTTTAGCCTCCATGTAGTTGTGTTTTTTACAGTTTTTTCTTGTAATTGATTTCCAGTCTCATAGCTTTCTGGTCAGAAAAGATGCTTGATACAATTTCAATTTTCTTAAATTTTCCAAGGCTTGATTTTTGACCCGTGATGTGACCCACCTTGGAAAATGTTCCATGTGCACTTGAGAAGAAATTGTATTCTGCCACTTTTGGGTGGAATGTCCTATAAATATCAATTAGATCTATTTGGTCTATTGTGTTATTTAAAGCTTTGTTTCCTTATTTATTTTCTGTGTGGATGATCTGTTCATTGGTGTAAGTGGTATGTTAAAGTCCCCTATTATGTTACTGTCAATTTCTCCTTTCATGGTTATTAGTATTTGCCTTATGTGTTGAGGTGCTCCTATGTTGGGTGCATAAACATTTATAACTGTTATATCTTCTTCTTGGATTGATCCTTTGATCATTATGTAGTGTCCCTCCTTATCTCTTGTAACATTCTTTATTTTAAAGTCTATTCTATCGGGTACAAGTATTGCTACTCCACCTTTCTTTTGATTTCCATATTCATGGAATATCTTTTTCCATCCCTTCACCTTCAGTCTATATGTGTACCTAGGTCTGAAGTGGGTCTCTTGTAGACAGCATATATATGAGTCTTGTTTTTGTATCCATTCAGCCAGTCTGTGTCTTTTGGTTATGGCCTTTAATCCATTTACATTCAAGGTTATTATTGATATGTATGTTCCTATTACCATTTTCTTAATTATGTTCCTTTTACCATTTTCTTAATCATTTTGGGTTTGTTTTTGTGGGTCTTTTTCTTCTTTTGGGTTTCTCGCCTAGATAACTTTCTTTAGCTTAGCTCCTGCTTGTCTGAAAACATTTTTATTTCTCCACTGAATCTGAATGAGATCTTTGTTGGGTAATCTTGGTTGTAGGATTTTCTCTTTCATCACTTTAAGTATATCCTACTATACCTTTCTGACCTGCAGAATTTCTGCTGAAAAATCAGCTGATAACCTTATGGGGATTCCTTTGTATGTTATTTTTTGTTTTTCCCCTGTTGCTTTTAATATTTTTTCTTTGAATTTAATTTTTGTTAGTTTGATTAATATGTGTCTTTTTGTGTTTCTCCTAGGGATTATCCTCTATGGGACTCTCTGTGCTTCCTGGACTTGGGTGACTATTTCCTTTCCCATGTTAGGGAAGTTTTTGACTATAATCTCTTCAAATATTTTCTCAGACCCTTTTTTTTTCTCTTCTTCTTCTGGGAGCCCTATAATTCAAATGTTGGTGCATTTAATGTTGTCCCAGAGGTCTCTAAGATTGTCTTCAATTCTTTTCATTCTTTTTTCTTTATTCTGCTCCTCAGCAGTTATTTCCATCTATTTGTCTTCCAGCTTACTTATTTGTTCTTCTGCCTTAGTTATTCTGTTATTGATTCCTTCTAGTGTATTTTTCATTTCAGTTACTGTGTTTTTCATCTCTGTTTGTTCTTTAGTTCTTCTAGATCTTTGTTAAACATTTCTTGTATTTTCTCAATCCATGCCTCTATTCTATTTCTGAGATTCTGGATCATCTTTACTATCATTACTCTGAATTCTTTTTCAGGTAGATTGCCTATTTCCTCTTCATTTATTTGGTCTTGTAGGGTTTTACCTTGCTCCTTCATCTTTGACATATTTTTTTGCTGTCCCATTTTTTTTTTTTTTTTTTTTTTTTAGTGGCATTGTGTTCCTGTCTTACTGGTTGTTTGGCCTGCGACTTCCAACACTGCAGTTTGTAGGCAGTTGGGTAGAGCTGGGTCTTGGGGCTGAGATGAGGACCTCCATGAGACCTTACTCCAATGAATATTCCCTTGGGTCTGAGGTTCTCTGTTAGTCCAGTGGTTTGGGCTCAGAGCTCCCACAGCAGATGCTTCAGCCTGATCCCTAGCTCATGAACTAAGATCCCACAAGCCACGTGGGATGGTTTAAAAAAAAAAAAGAGAACAATAAGAAAGTAAAAAATAAAATTGGACTAGGAAATTAACAGATACGTTAGAAAGAATATAAAAATAAAAATATAGATGAATCAACAACCAGAAGGCACAACAGTACCACAATAGTAAAAATTAGGAGGAGGGAAAGGAAAAAAAAAGGGGGGGGAAGGCCTTGGCTGTGGAGGGTGAGGCCTAAGCAAGGGTGAATTTAGGGTGGTGGGCAGGGCCTATGCTTAGGACCCATAGGGCTGGAAAAGGCCCTGGGGGCTGTGGAGGGTGGGGCTTAGGCTCAATGGAACAGAAGGGCCCAGGCGTGCCCCCCACCCCTTGTCTCAGAAGGCAAGGGACCTCACTTGGGAGACCAGCAGGCTTCCTGGGCTTGAGTGGGTGGGACAATTGCCCTCTGCTTCTCTCTGCTCCTCA
Source organism: Delphinapterus leucas (assembly GCF_059928025.1). NCBI lineage: Eukaryota > Metazoa > Chordata > Mammalia > Artiodactyla > Monodontidae > Delphinapterus > Delphinapterus leucas. The sequence goes on from NC_143145.1 coordinate 23,611,113, forward strand.
CAGAGGGCCCATCCCCCCTGCCTCTCCTGATCTCCCTGGCCTCCCTCCTATGCCCCAGGGATCCACATGGCCTGGTGGGGCTTTGGATGTGGGGTACTGACCTGGAACCTCAGCAGGCTCCCCAGGCCCAAGTGGGTGGGGCGATCGCCCTCTGGTCCTCTCTCGCTCTTCCCAGAAGGCCCCTCCCACCTGCCTTTCCTGATCTCCCCAGCCTCAGGGGCACTGATCCTGTCTGGCCTCCACTTCTCCTCCCCCTTCAGTCCCCCCACATCCTGCAGGTTCACTTGGGGGCTCCTCCCATCTCCTTGAGTGTCAGAGTCCTCCACCAGCAGCAGGCAGGCATCCTAGTGGTGGGGAGACACTAACTCAGCATCTTCCCACACTGCTATCTTGACTTCCCCCCCCCACCTTTTTCTTTTTCTTTTAAACATCTTTATTGGAGTATAATTGCTTTACAATGGTGTGTTAATTTCTGCTTTATAACAAAGTGAATCAGCTATACATATACATATATCCCCATATTTCCTCCCTCTTGCATCTCCCTCCCACCCTCCCTATCCCACCCCTCTAGGTGGTCACAAAGCACTGAGCTGATCTCCCTGTGCAATGCAGCTGCTTCCCACCAGCTATCTATTTTACATTTGGTAGTGTATATATGTCCATGCCACTCTCTCACTTTATCCCAGCTTACCCTTCCCCCTCCCCGTGTCCTCAAGTCCATTCTCTAGTAGGGTTGTGTCTTTATTCCCGTCCTGCCCCTAGGTTCTTCATGACCTTTTTCTTTTTTTTTTTTAGATTGCATATATATGTGTTAGCATACAGTATTTGTTTTTCTCTTTCTGACTTACTTCACTGTATGACAGACTCTAGGTCCATCCGCCTCACTACCAATAACTCAATTTCATTTCTTTTTAAGGCTAATATTTCATTGAATATGTGTGCCACCTCTTCTTTATCTATTCATCTGTCGAAGGACACTTAGGTTGCTTTCATGTCCTGGCTATTGTAAATAGAGCTGCAGTGAACATTGTGGTACATGTCTCTTTTTGAATTATGGTTTTCTCAGGGTATATGCCCAGTAGTGGGATTGCTGGGTCGTATGGTAGTTCTGTTTTTAGTTTTTAAAGGAACCTCCATAATGTTCTCTATAGTGGCTGTATCAATTTACATTCCCACCCACAGTGTAGGAGTGTTCCCTTTTCACCACACCCTCTCCAGCATTTATTGTTTCTAGATTTTTTGATAATAGCTATTCTGAGCAGTGTGAGGTGATATCTCATTGTAGTTTTGATTTGCATTTCTCTAATAATTAGTGATGTTGCACATCTTTTCAGGTGCCTCTTGGCCATCTGTATGTCTTCCTTAGTGAAATGTCTATTTAGGTCTTCCCTAGTTGTGGGGAGACGCTAACTCAGCATCTTCCCACACTGCCATCTTGACTCTCCACCACCTTTTTCAATCATTTACCAAACATGAGTGCCCTTGTATCTGCATGTGGTTTGGTTCTGCTTGAAAGGATGGACTTAGATGGAGGAAGATACAAATTCTGTATTTTTTGACAAGGTAGAAATAGTTTGTACATCATAGGCTTGTTTTCTTGCTGTTTATTAAGAAGACTGGTTTATCCAGAGACATTTGAAAATATGTTAGGTCTCTTTCATGGTGATATAACTGATCTTAGCAGCAGGACTGATAATATCCAGTAAGTTGTATAAACAATTGCTTGATTCATTCTGCTTTCATGAGACCAGGTCCTTTTTTATATGATAGTTCCTGGCATATTTTCTGTACTAATGTATCCCCTAACTTCCATCTATTTTGACATACCTGTTATACTTTAACTACTTTGACTAAAATACTCCCACATTCTTCAAATCTCCAAATTAAAATATGGTTAAAGGTGATTTCTCTATGCCTCCCTTCTCCATGTTAACAATTTCTTACATTTTTAAAGGTGTTTTCTTTTTATTTATCTCTCCCTATATTTTCCTACTTCTTATCCCCTACAGCACACAATAATTTATGTCATTTATTTTTATAATATGAACCATATTATATATTTAGCATAATTTTAATACCAAATATTATATACTTTTTATTTAAAATTAATAGATTTTACTAGGAATATAGGTTCTTTCATTTTATTTTGTGGATGCTGTATTAACATTGTCATTTAACATTAAAGCATTTCTATTCACTCTAATTATTCAGCTGTGTTTTCAATTTGACTTCCCACCTGTTCTTGGCTAGAATATTTAGCTATTGTTACTTTAAAAGTTGTGATTTGTGTACAAATGAAATATGCTCATAGTAGCCAAATGATAACAAAACAGTTCAAGTAGGAAGAAAGAGATTCTTTAATGATTTTCTCTTTATTTTATACAATTTCCATTTTTGTGAATGCATAGGGTAGGTCACTGGTTTACTTATCGTTTCTACTACTGGATAGAATTAAGCCACTTGAATATCATTATCAATGATTAAGGGAAACATAAAAAAATGGAATAAACTGAGAAATAACATCGGCCCTCATCCTCGTTCTAATTATGAAAGTTCTTTTCTTTGATTCTAATGTGGTGGGGTTTTTTTTTCCTTTGAAAACTATAAGCTCTGTCTTTCATGTAATGGATGCTTACTCTGTGATTATAGAATTCCTCCCACACTCACAATATATGTGACTTGAGTTAGAAAAAGCAACTACATGTTCCCTGAGTCTAAAAACACTATAATTTGCAAGATAGTGATGTTTTATTACCAAGTGGCTGCTTACTACCTACAGAAAGTGGCAAAGAAACAAGTTATTTTGAAAAACATAATCAGGTCACATCTGGACATCAGATCTATCACGTTCCTAAACTATTATAGACACATCTACCAATTTTAAAAAGAAAAGTAAGTAGCTTTTTATTAAATATTTGTTATTTAATATATTTTCTATATAATTTCAATACCAGAGAACATACCTAAAGGATAGATGATATTCTCTTCCTCATGCAGATAAGAAAAATAAGGTTTATTTAGTCTGACTGCAAAACAGAGACTATATACAAATCCAGGTCTGTATAACACAAAAATGCAAATATTTTCTTCATGACAAGCTCAGATTAGAAGAATTAATGGTTTACACTTTTCTAAAATAAAGCAGTGACTACAATGTTTAAAACCTAATGAATCACTTTAATATGGATGAATGCATAACAGGAAAAAATTCTATAATCCAAACATCTAAATATCCCGAAGTTGCAGTTGCCATAGTTTCAAATTGCATACTGTGAAACCAGGTATGCAAAATGAGTATTTTGTTATTTTTTTTCCATAAAATATCCTATTTTCTCTTAAAAACCTTATCCTGCCCATGTATCAGAAACTTTCCCTTGATTGCATCAAAATTACAGGAAGATTAATGTTGAGTCAAGTGAGAGAAGGTTTCATGTGCTGCTGACATCATTCAAATGCACTGGTATTGATTGAGATGTACGTTGTCATGTCTGAATTTCATCTTTTGGGTTTAACTATTCCTTTTGGCTCCACCTCAACCAGCCTTAGCTAATCTAGAACCAACAGAAATTCTATGATACAACCCCGTGTTGCTGTGTAAGGCCTTTCTCTAATTGGGTAAGTGGAAATTTCTTCTCTTTTATCTCCTATGGTTCAAAAGAATTTTGTAAGATCATTCCCAAAACTTCTTTCCAGACATACTATGCAGTAATTTCTGCCCTTTTTTTTTTTTAACCAATATTCTGCGTCTTCATGGAATGGGGGCACAGGTTTCTTATGTTCTTTGATCCTCCAAATTTATCTGATTTAATCTGAAATTTCTTTTTATTTATTAGTTTTTGCTTTCCCTTTTCATGCTCAAGTCTCAACTTTCCCACCCCTCCATCTCTTTACAACTGACAAATTTTCTAGTCTCAGTAAGAAACTTGTCGTTACTCACAGGGATTGTTTTGTATACTGAGTCTTCATAATGCCAAACCATTTTAGACTCATAAATGTTCTTTGCTTCTACTTTTTCACGGCTTTCCTAAGGCAACAAGCATAGGAAGCTTTGTTCACTGAATACTGGAAGTATCAATTGTACAAAGAAATATGAGTTTGAAAGAGAAATATGTTTACCATTTTAAAATACTATCTTTCCTGACAGGGAATAGGGAAAAACAAAAACAGAAAACACTGGGTGTGAACACAGAAAGTGTAGATCTTCTATACCATTAAAATATGCAAACTTGCAACATGATAATCCTTAAATTTCTTCATCTCTGAAATAAACATAATTGTTTCTTTGCTCTGTCCATCTTATATATTTATTATTCTCTTTTTTCTAAGGCACTTCTTCCCTACAGAGTATTTATTAAAACTATAATCATTTTACATATTTTTCTACCACTTTTTGTATTCTTCCCACTCCAGTCTAAGTTTCATGAGGGTAGGAAGTTAATTTGTCTTCATTACTGTGACCCCCGTGTCTAAGAAAATGCCTAGGAAAGTAATCAGAAGTAGTTTTGCAATGTAAGAATAGTACTTTTTTTCCTCATATATGTGATCTTAAAAGTCAGAAGAATGTATAACTTCTATGGATATTTCATCCAAGTGCTTGTTCTCGTTGTTTTCCTTTTGCCATTCTATGTCTACTGGCTACCCTTCTCCAGAATGCTCTAGCCACCAGGACTTTACCAATATGGATACATCAACAGATTCTTTGGTTACCTGGCTTCTGAGTGGGTTCAGCCAGTGGGAGGCTTCACAAGCAATTTGAAGTTGTATAAAGGGTGGAGTCAGTGTTTTAATTATGTGAGCTCCCTTTTGGTCATATTGTTGGGGTTTGGCTTCAGCCCTCAGTCAGTGACCACTATTTCTTTCAGGTGGCTTATTCCACAGAGCCACCTTTTCCAGATTCTGGTGATCTCTGATTCTCCTTTGATTTCTTGGGTCTAGGATAGAAACTCCTTCTGTAGTGAACCTTAAGCATCTATGCTATCCTTTGTAATTTTTACCTTTATCTTTGAAAATAAACCCTTTACTGAACTCCCTTCAAGTTAACCAATTTGTGTGTACCATTTATTCCCTGAAAGATCTTAAGTATGTTACTGAATCTCAGTTTTCTCATCTAGTGAGTACAAAACTTAGTTTAGGTAGTCTGAAGACACTTCCTGCTCATAATTCTCTTTGATTCTTGTGATGAGTACTTTCTAACTCAGGAGGTACAGAAGGTGTCAACCTACTCAGGAACACATAGATATAAGCCAGAGAAAAATTGGGTTCCAATACTAGTTTATAAAAAATAAAAATAATGAAAGCTCTATTCTCGTCATTAATTAATTCCCAAAATAGTAAGGCAGAAGCAAGACTAGGAGCAAAACTTGTCAAATGATTAGCCGTACTGAATCTACAAATTATTCAAGATAAACAAGAACTACCTAGGGGGTTAATCAGTCACTCACTGGAGTATTATTTGAATGGCCAATTTATTTTATTATTATATTTATCCACTAGCTATTTCATATCAGTATTAGTATCAGGAAGAAATTTAGTTTTTCATAACTCTCAAATAACCTTTCATAATTTGGTGCTTTGAGGTTTCCTTGCTGCTCAAATAATTTTCTAGTTTAATTTCCATGTGTCATCTAAATAAATTATCTGTGGACTCAAATGTGTATATATTTCAAAGACACAGGAAAAAACATATTCTATATATTAAAAAATAAATTTCTAGGTCCATGAACTTAACAGTTTTAAGAGATGTTTTATTAGCAATATTAAATCATTATGTCTGCAAACTATTTTTTAGTATCTAAAAGGGGAAAACTTTAAAGAACGTTCTGTAAATAATTAGCTCTTTAAATATTTAGTAAAAATATAGAAGTTTAGACTGGATAGAGGTGTTTGACCTTAGGCAGGATTCTTAATACCTTCCTGCCTTATTTATCATGTGTGAGAAAAATAATAGTTCATGTATCATAAATTTCTTCCAAGGATTGATTGTAATGATACATGTACAATACCTGGCATGTAGTAAATACTCTTTAAATATTAGCTGTTATTAATGCCTGTGTTATTTGTATTGTTTTTCAACATGTTCTAATGTCTCTAGAAGAATATATTGTTTTTGTAAGAAGAAATGACAAATTTAGGAACTAGTCTAAATATTGATATTCTTTATATAATATAATAATATATTCTATAATATATTCAATAATATATTCTATATCAATATCTTGATATTCTTTAATTCAAAGTGACACTGAAAATTGAGATATTTTGGAATCTGCTTTAGACCAATTAGATCTATCCCTTTTTCCTGAAAAGACAAAAACATTGAATCACCCTCATTCATGTAGTTTTATGCATGTGAAATTTTTGAGAAATATACTCTATAGTTTGGAACTAAAGAACTGAGAAATATATCATGTATGCTACAGTCCATCCTCAAGTCTTAAAATACAACAAATTCATAAACATTAGAGAAGTGGTAATTACACAACCAAGATCACTCAATCGTCACATGGCTAAAGCCTTCTTGAGCCAGTTTAATGCTTGAATACACTATTCATATTTCAGTAACTTTTTTCTCTATAGGTATCTTCATTCTTTTTCAGAACTGGTAATATCAATTATATATCTTAATCTTCATTGATTTATTCAACAAATATGAGGGCACAGCTGAAGGCCTACCATAGAGGCAATATTTTGCAAGGATGAAATACCTATAAAACCCTTGGTTAGTGACATTCCATGTTGTTGGGCTCATGCATGACCTCCACTTCTGTCACAAGACCACTTGATTCTTACGCCCACTATGCCAGCACTAGAGTTGCAGATTAGTAAGGCTGGCTGACCTTAGGGTGATCTAGTTACTGGTGACATTTAATGTCCATCTTGCCAGCAACAGAGACTAACTCTGTGTCCCCATTATGGCACCATTTCTAGGATACAAACTTGCCAATTGGTGATGACTTTTGTTCATACTGGAAGGCCATTACCTTTAACTTCTGTCAACGAGATGGCAGAATTAATTACAGAGCACATAAGTTGGGTCTCTTTTAAGCTGTAGCTACTCAGCGTAAGTTTATATACCATCAATGTCATCCAGCTCTTAAACATAATAGTTATACAAATTCATATGGATTGAGTAAGAAAGTTTTCACAAATCTAGTGAGTTGTTCTCATAGGAATATGTGTTTGATCCACCAGTGTGAACTCCTACATAACCTTGCATCAGACCAAGAGATGCACTTAACTCAAATGAGGTGTGGGAGTGGATCCATGACCATGAGATGGGCTGATCATATCCCTTACCATACCATTCAGTAGCTGCTCTATTAACAGAGAGTTGGAACTGCCTGCCAAAAGCACAGCTGAACTATTACCATAGAGGCAGTATTCTTCAAGGGCAGAAAACCATCCTCCAGGAAGCAGTGTATAATTGAATCAAATACATTTATATTATGTTCTGTCCTAAGTATGAATAAAACATAGATCCAAGTACTAAGGGGTAGAAGTAAGAGTGGCACTATTTGCCATCACTCTTAATGAATCATCATTTTGCTACCCTTCCCACAACCCTGGACTCTGCAGAATTAGAGCTTCCGGTCCCCAAAGGAGTTGTACTTTTGCCAGGGTGCATAGCAAGAATTCCATTAATTTATAAGGTATGGCTGCTACCTGGGCACTTTGGGCTCTTTATATTCAGGGACTGACCAGCCATCAGGAGGCTGCTGTTACACAGCAGAAACAGACAGGAATGTGTGTGGATTCCTGATGTTTTACTTGGATGCATCTGAGTACTCCCTTGACTAATTGTGACTGTAAATGAAGACATTTAGCAAACACAATCATAGAAGTGCATAATAACATAGAACTCAACTCCTCAGGTATGTCAGAGGTAGGCCATTAGAAAAGCCACTTGGGCCAGTGGTAGCTGGGGGTAAGAGAATTTAGAATGAATACTGGAGGAGTTGAATGATGACTAATTGTGGCCCTGGAACTATTACAGGGGTGAAGAGTACAGTTTTTCTGACTAACATTCCTCTTTTCATTTTCTTCTCAGAATAAAAGAGATACCAGAATCTTGGAGGAGGTAGCCCCAAGTTTGGAGAGGTAGATATTCAAGCAAATTGACATTTGGTAGACACAGAGGTTTGCTAAATTCCCAGTTCAAAGAGTCATTTGCTGTCTAGCTATAGGAAGCCTCCTTCAGAACTGCTTCAAGGCAGAGGTGGAGTAGTTCGCATTCTTTGACCAAGGAGGTTACAAATGTCTGGCATTTTAGACCAGGTTAGACCACTGTGAAAAGACATATATTTTTTTAATCCAGGGCAGCTCACTAGGTTGTGTGAGGCTTTGTTAGACTTTCATTGCACTTTGACTTCTCCCTCTGTTCTGTCTTGATCCCCCTTCCTTTTGGAGGTATTAATCTTTAAATAAATTTCTACCTCTACGACCTCTGTCTCATAAGTGTTTTGGGAGGATCTAATTTCTATCTAAATATCTCTGTTAAAATTTTAGTTCATAATTGTGATGTTTGTCACAGGAATCAAAATTAACATATTTGTTTGAATTAAAAAAGGGTCAGGATACTTCTAAAAGAAAGTAAGTTTGATTTTGGTGATTGATTTGATGATGAGAAAAATGTTCCCTTAAATTGTAGGAGCTAGATCTGTACTATCAAAATTTTATTTAAAAATATATTTAAAGCATGTTACATAACAAAATTTCACTGATATCTATTATTTTTTTAAATTGAAGTATAGTTGATTTATAATGTGTTAATTTCAGGTGTACAACAAAGTGATTCAGTTATACATACATATATCTATTTTTTTCAGATTCTTTCCCTTTACAGGTTATTACAAAATATTGAGTATAGTTCCCTGTGCTATACAGTAGGTCCTTGTTGGTTATTTTATATATAGTAGTGTGTATCTCTTAAACCCAATTCCTAATTTATCTCCCTTCCCCACGCTTTTCCCTTTGGCAACCATAAGTTTGTTTTCTATGTGGGTGGGTCATAGCTTTGTATATAAGTTAATTTGCATCATCTTTTTTTTTTTTAACATTCCACACGTAAGTGATATCATATATTTATCTTTCTCTGTCTAGCTTACTTGACTTAGTATGATAATCTCTAGGTCTATCCATGTTCCTGCAAATTGCATTATTTCATTCTTTTTTATGGCTGAGAAATGTTCCATTGTATAAATATAACATATCTTCTTTATCCATTCCTCTGTTGATGCACATTTAGGTTGCTTCCATGTCTTGGCTATCATAATAGTGCTACAATGAACATTGGGGTGTATGTATGTTTTCTAATTATGGTTTTCTCTTGATAGATGCCCAGGAGTGGGATTGCTGGATCATATGGTAGCTCTTTTTTCAGTTTTTTAAGGAACCTCCATACTGTTCTCCATAGTGGCTGTACCTTCTTTTTTTAAAATAAATTTATTTATTTATTTTTATTTTTGGCTGCATTGGATCTTCATTGCTGCATGCAGGCTTTCTCTATTTGAGGTAGGTGGGGGCTACTCTTCGTTGTGATGAGCAAGCTTCTCATTGCAGTGGCTTCTTGTTGTAGAGCACAGGCTCTAGGCACGCGGGCTTCAGTAGTTGTGGCACGTGGGCTTCAGTAGTTGTGGCATGCGGGCTTCAGTAGTTGTGGCACGTGGGCTCAGTAGCTGTGGCTCGTGGGCTCTAGAGCGCAGGCTCAGTAGTTGTGGCACACAGGCTTAGTTGCTCCATGGCATGTGGGACCTTCCCGGACCAGGACTTGAGCCCGTGTCCCCTGCACTGGCAGGCGAATTCTTAATCACTGCACCACCAGGGAAGTCCCTGGCTGTACCAATTTATGTTCCCACCAACAGTGTAGGAGGGTTACTCTTTCTCCACACCCTCTCTAGCACTTATTACTTGTAGACATTTTGATGATGGCCATTCTGACTGGTGTGAGGTGATTCCTTATTGTAGTTTCGATTTGCATTTCTCTAATAATTAGTGATGTCGAGCATATTTTCATGTGCCTCTTGGCCATCTGTATTTTTCTGTTAGGGAGTGTTCTAATTTCATTCTTTTACATGTAGCTCTCCAGTTTTCCCAGCACCATTTATTGAAGAGACTGTCTTTTCTTCATTGTATATTCTTGCCTCCTTTGTCATAGATTAATTGACCATAGGTGTGTGGGTTTATCTCTGGGCTTTCTATCCTGTTCCAGTGATCTATATTTCTGTTTTTGTGCCAGTACCATACTGTTTTGATTACTGTAACTTTGTAGTATAAAGTCAGGAAGTGTGATTCCTCCAGCTTTGTTTTTCTTTCTCAAGATGTTTTTGCATATTTGGGGTCTTCTTTTTTTCCATACAAATTAAAAAAAAATTTGTTCTAGTTCTGTGAAAAATGCCTTTGGTAATTTGATAGGAATTGCATTGATTCTGCAGACTGCCTTGGGTAGTATTGTCATTTTGACAATAGTGATTCTTCCAATCCAAGAACACGATATATCTTTCCATCTGTCTGTGTCATCTTCAATTTCTTTCATCAGTGTCTTATAGTTTTCATAGTACAGGTCTTTTGCCTCCTTAGGTGGGTTTATTCCTAGGTATTTTATTCTTTTTGATGCGATGCTAAGTGGGACCATTTCCTTAATTTCTCTTTCTGATCTTTCACTGTTAGTGTATAGAAATGCAACAGATTTATGTGTATTAATTTTGTATCCTGAGATTTTACTAAATACATTGATGAGTTCTAGAAATTTTCTGGTAGCATTTTTAGGATATTCTATGTATAGTATTATGTCATCTGCAAACAGTGACAGTTTTACTTCTTCCTTTCCAATTTGGATTCTTTTTATTTATTTTTCTTTTCTGATTGCTGTGGCTAGGACTTCCAAAACTATGTTGACTAAAAGTGGCAAGAATAGACATCCTTAGAAGAAATGCTTTCAGCTTTTCACTATTGAGTAGACGTTAATAGTGGGTTTGTCATATATGGCCTTTATTGTGTTGATGTATGTTCCCTCTTTACCCACTTTCTAGAGAGTTTTTATCATAAATGGTGTTGAATTTTATCAAAAGCTTTTTCTGCACCTATTGAGATGATCAAATGGTTTTTATTCTTCAATTTGTTAATGTGGTGTATCACACTGAATGATTGGCAGATATTGAAAAATACTTGTATCCCTGGGATAAATCCCACTTGATCATGGTGTATGACCCTTTTAATGTATTGTTGGATTTGGCTTGCTAGCATTTTGTTGAGGATTTTTGCATCTATGTTCATCATCAAGAAAAAAAAGGGAGAGGGCCCAAATTAATAAATTTAGAAATGAAAAATGAGAAGTTACAACTGACACCACAGAAATACACAGGACCATAAGAGACTACTATAAGCAACAATATGCCAATAAAATGGACAACCACGAAGAAATGGACGAGTTCTTGGAAAGGTACAATTTTCCAAGACTGAACCAGGAAGAAATAGAAAATATGAACAGACCAGTTACAAGTACTAAAGTTGAATCTGTGGTTAATAAACTCCCAATAAACAAAAGTCCAGGACCAGATGGCCTCACAGGCGAATTCTACCAAACATTTAGAGAAGAGTTAACATCTATCCTTCTGAAACTATTTCAAAAAGTTGCAGAGGAAGGAATAATTTCTGAACTCATTCTCTGAGGCCACCATCACCCTGATACCACAACCAGACAAGGATACCACAAAAAAAGAAAATTACAGTCCAATATCACTGATGAACATAGATGTGATAATCCTTAACAAAAATTTATTATTTACTTAAACAGATTTTTCTCAAAAATTACCTTTATAAAAATAAAATATTAAGTTATGTAAATTTATGATAAAAATTGTGTACTTCTACCTTTAAATTATATTCACCAATAGACATTTAAATTCATGTTTTAAAATCACTTCAATCTCTAGAACAGATACATTTCAATACAATTTTATATTTTTGTTTAGTAAATATTTATAAGTACTTATATTTATGCTGTCTTGACCAAGTGTATACTACTATTACTTTTATTACAAATTAAATTTTTACAAAATAACACAAACCTACTAAAAATATCAATTAATTTGGATTAATTCATAATAAGTCATAATACATAATGGCAGATTTTCTTTTTCCATTGGTGGTCACTATTTCACAGGAAGAAAAAAACCAGGTGAAGTCCAAGGAGTCAAGTTGAATTCAATTTAGAGTTTAAATAAAGAGAAAATAAACATATCATGCATCTACTTTTAAAATTAACATCCAAGTGCGTGAAGATCTCAATAAAAAATGCAAAAACTTTATCAGATATCTACAGTAATTATACAAGTGTGGAGGGGGATGAAAAAAAGGAAAATGCAGGACAGATATACTCGTTTTCTAAAATTCTAGATATAAAAAACAGGATTAAATTTGTATTACTTCTCTTTAAAAATACTTTATTTTTACAATTAAAAATGTTTCTCCTAAATTTTGAAAATCTAATCAATTTAAATATTTTATTTTAAGCAAAATAGAAAGTAAAAACATTTGATTTCAGAAAGTATACACCTTATTTTTAGGAAAAAATATAATGGAATTATTCCATTGTAAAGTATAATGGAATAATTCTTATATTCCTTTTTAGTATTATAACTAGAAGCAGTTTCTATATTGACAACTGTGGGCATGAATCCAATCTCTGTTTCAGTCTGAAAGGCTAAAACATGGATAATTCTGGCATTTGTAGGTAAATTCATTATTTTTCTCTCTGAGGGGAGCTAAATATATGCAAAATTTTAACAGAAATGTGATAAAAAATGATGTGAATAGTTGTTGAAGGGAAACTGAATGAGGGCATAATAAGAGACTATTGGGACAATGGAGCTGAATGAAATTATGCCCCAGTGAGAAGTCTGGCCTATGTTTCAGAGTTCACATAAATTACTTGAGCAGAGTGAAACATGAGCAAAATAATGCCATATGAATTACAATAGTAAATGCTAAGGGGAAACTCAGGAGAAATATGATTTTAGCTGGGTTAATTAGGTGAGAATTCTGAGGGTGGATGGGTTTCTAGAACAATTTTATAGTAGAATGGAAAAAAAAATCAGAGGATTAAAAACTAAAGTGGGTTATTTCTGTCAGTTCCTTGAAGCAAGGGCAAAGAAGTGGAAGGTCCTTAGTGCTGAAACCATCATAACAACTTCAAGCTATATACTACCACATATAATTTCTTTTCCTCATGTTAAACAATGCTAGAAATTGGTGTGATTTTCTTATCCCATACTAAAAAAGTACTGAGAACAGGCAAATATGTCTTATATTCTTGCATTAGGAGATAGTTGCTCCTGTAACATAAGACAATGCAACAGCTAAACTAAACTAGTTATTTATCAAAATTAAGAGATTGCTCACCAAGATTTCTTCAAGACCTATACCTCACTGTGTATACCAATGTAAAATTATTATGCCTTAGACTATGCCCAGTCTCAACAAGCTCTCTCTTTTGCAAATTTCACCGTAAATATCATGCAGTCTTAGGCATTCCCAAGGTGGTACTCTTTGTTACATTCATAGGTTTAGTAGATTCAGTTTTGCTTGTTCAACAGGTTTTTCTGGAGCCGTTTTGGGGAATGGACAGCTGGTAACTTGAGGCTGGGCAGATTATCTTATTAATAATTTTGTTGACAAAACTACTATAATGTAAAAACAAAAACAAAATAATAAAAAACAATAAAAAAGAAAACCAAATAATTTTCCATATGATGTTTCTGGTTACTTAATAGTTTAACAAGGGACGAAAATTTGCTTGAGGCTACAAATAACTGAGGAACAAATGGTTTTGTTTCATATATGCAGCACCTACTATGGAAAATGAGGTAAATTAGTAGAAGAGAACAAAGAAAGAGCATGAAAACAATGAAAGGAAAAATATTGTATTAACCTTATAGATATGGTACCTATAACTGACAGACTTCTAAGACTGTTTCCATGTTTTATGCTCCTAGTATATAAACACAGAAAGATATATATTGTTTAAAAGACAGTATATATTAATATTTACCTTCTGCAATGATAGACAAGAAAAGACTCTGTCAGAAAGTTACATTTTTGGTGTGACAAAAAGAACCAATCACTGAGTGGTAGTATGTACTACTTATAGGTGTTGCTTATAGTTCCAAGAATTTTGATTATCTTAATCATTTATATGTAAAAATAAACACCTTAATCAGAAAGAATTAGTATTATAATCCTAATGATAATTACCCAAGTTGACTCACAACAAATACTCCTTAAATTTTATATTTCTACATTTTCAAATGGCTGACATTTTACCTTTTTTTTTTCACATATTAAAGTTTAATAAGACAATTTGCTCTATACTGAATGCAGGAGAAACAGTAGTAGCCAAGCCAAATTGAACTGTAAAATGAATGCTAGCACAAGGCAAGAAGACCAATGAGAGACGGGCACCATCCTGTTTTATTCTCCTCTAAGGAACAGAAACTAATTAATTCCTAATTTACCACTCCATTAGTTAGGGTACCCAGGTAATTCTCTCTGGGTCCACTTCCATCCATATGACTTTATGATTCTGTTCATATACAAAATTGAGTCTCTTCAGTTCAAATTCCTATGTTCAAGCATCTGATTTGTTTAAGTATTGTATATCTTGGGAAAATTCATTAGAACTCATAAACTACTAGTCAGTCTATAGATGCTTGATGCTGAAGATAGAGTAAAACAAAACAAAACAAAATAAAAAACCAAAATTTATCCCTGAGAATTCAGTGTCAAAAGCCCATTTCACGGAAAAATACTATCCAGTTTGGATATGCTCTTAAAAATCTTTTCTTGAGTGATCATAAGTTTTTAGTGCTCACAGACAACATGCAAAAAGTGAATATAAATGTTTTGTGAATAAAACAGCTTAAATTCAGGGCTCAAGAATTTCCATAAATAACATTCTAATAAATAAAAATGTACCTATTAAGAACATCAGGAACAACATACATCCCAATGAGACCCATAAATATAATTATCATGGGGTATAGGGCCCACTAAGGATAGAAGAACCCTGAGGGAATAAATCCTCAGAATAACAGTAAACCCTAAATAGATCAGTCCTCTCAGGGAGCTGAATACCTGGTTCAAATCTGTTCAAATTTGACTGGATTAAAGTTCTCTAAGATCATTACTGCAGACAGCCTAGGTGATAGACATATACAAAAGTGAATTCTTTCTGGAAAAACAGAACATCATGTGGGTATTATGCCTGCTTCATTTGTTGCATATACTGCCTCTGTGGATAAGGACATAAAAGAAGTGTACTGTTTAGGTTTTGGGTTTCCTGGTGAAATGAAGATTCTGTAGCTGCTATAAATCTTGCCTTGTGTCCATC
The DNA here is from genome assembly GCF_059928025.1 of Delphinapterus leucas. NCBI lineage: Eukaryota > Metazoa > Chordata > Mammalia > Artiodactyla > Monodontidae > Delphinapterus > Delphinapterus leucas. Next base: position 23,626,498 of record NC_143145.1, read on the forward strand.
CATAAAGCTATGTAAATGTAGTATTAGATCAAAACAAAATTGTGTCGGATGGCAGTACAAACCTCAAGCTAGGATCGTGCTGCTACTGTTTTTATAGCATATTAGAGGTGAAGCTAGGAATAGTGATAGATGTGAAAAAAAAAGTGGAACACAGCATAAGGGAAAAAAAGAGAAGGAAAATCTGAAAGGCATGAGATATCAAAAATACAGAGAGAGGGTCTAATATTTACCTAAATGTAGTTCCAAAAGAAAATAAAGAGAAAACTACTATTATGGCTTATTTATTCAGCTGGATGTTATGCACATGGTATTCATCTTTGTTAATTTTTAAAATGTGTATTTCACTTATGCATGTATGTAGCTATACAATAGTTAAAACTAATAATTAAAATTTAAGATCCTTTCCCTCTAGTAAGTAACACAATTTGGATACAGGTTCTTAAACTTTATAATTTTTTTCACCATAATTTTGAGAATACATATCATCCTGGCAGAAAAAAAATGCATGCTTCTTATACCCAACATTTTGAATATAATTTAGGGGGTTATGTGTTCTAAACTCATGACAATGCAGCAGTATATATAAAATGGAACTATTGGTTTTAACTAGGGGTGTTGGAGAAGTCTGAAAATTGGAGATGAGCATTCATTGTCATGGCAGGCTCTTGATGAATTAAATCTTGAAGAGTAAATAATGCTTGCCATGTATAAAGGGGGAAAGTGCCTTTCAGTTAGTAGGTTGTATTGTAAGTTTATATCTATTTATGGATTGCATCAAATGCATTTTTTTCTTCAAGTTTTATTGAGGTATAATTAACAAATATCCCTGTATAAATTTAAGGTGTACAGCATAATGATTTGACTTATATACATCGTGAAATGATTACCACAATAAGTTAAGCGAACATCTGTCATCTCATGAATAGAAATTAAAGGAAAAGGAAAACTTTTTTCCTTGTGATGAGAACTCAGGATTTACACTCTTAACATCTTTCATATATAACATACAGCTGTGATTATATTAATTATGTTGTTTTTTATGTCCCTAGTACTTATTTATGTTATAATTGGAAGTTTGTACCTTTTGACTACCATCATCCAATTTATCTTCCCCCCATACCTTGTCTCTGGTAATCAAAAATCCGATCTCTGTTCATTTGATTATTTGTTTTTGTAAGTATAATTTACCTTCAACACTATGTTAGTTCCTGTTACACAGCATAGTGATTTGGTATTTCTATACATTACAGAATGATTACCACAATAAGTCTAGACATCATCTGTCACCATTCAAAGATACTACATTATTATTGACTGTGTTACCCACACTGTACATTTCATACCTGTGACTCATTTCTTAATACTTGGAAGTTTAACACTTAATCTCCTTCACCTATTTCTCTTATCCCCCTAACCCCCATTATCTCTGAAAACCACCTGTTTCTTCTCTGTATCTATGACTGTGTTTCTGTTTTGTTTGTTCATTCGTTTTGTTTTTAGATTCAACATATATGTGAAGTCATATGGTATTTGTCTTTCTCTGATTTATTTCACTTAGCATAATACCATCTATTTCCATCCAAACTGTCTTGAAAGACAAGATTTCATTCTTTTTATGGCTGTGGTATATATACCACATCTTCTTCATCAATTTATCTATCCCTGGGCACTTAGGTTGCTTCCATATTTTGGTTATTGTGAATAATGCTGCATTGAACATAGGGGTGCATGTATCTTTTCAAATTAGCATTTTCATTTTCTTCAAATAAATACCCAGAAGTGGAATGGCTGGATCACATGGTAGGTAGTTCTATTTTTAATCTTTTGAGGAAACTCCATACTGTTTTCCATAGTGGCTGCACCAATCTACATTCCCATCCACAGTGCAAGAGGGTTCCCTTTTCTCCTCATCCTTGCCAACTTTTGTTATTTGTTGACTTTCTCCTAATATGCATTCTGACAGGTGTGAGGTGATGCATCACTGTGGTTTTTATTTGTATTTCCCTGATGACTAATGATGAGCACCTTTTCATGTGACTGTTGGCTGTTTATATATGTCTTCTCTGGAAAATAATTTATTCAAGTCCTCTGACCAGGTTCTTATCCGGTGGGTTGTTTTTCTGATGTTGAGTTGTATAAGTTTTTTGTATCTTCTCCCAGTCATTACATGACCTTTACATTTTGTTGATAGTTTCATTCTCTGTGCAAAAGCTTCTTAGTTTGAGTAGTCCTATTTATTTATTTTTGCTTTTGTTTCCCTTCCCTGTGGAGACATAGCCAAAAAAAAAATTAAGACCTCTGTTAAAGAGTGTGCTGTCTATGTTTTATTCTAGGAGTTTAATGGTTTCAGGTCTGACATTTAAGTCTTTAATCCATTTTGTGTTTATTTTTGTATATGGTGTGAGAAATTAGTCCAGTTTGATTCTTATGCATGTAGCTGTCCAGTTTCTCAACACCGTTTATTTAAAAGACTGTGTTTTCCCCCTTGTATATTCTTGCATCTTTTGTTATAGATTAATTGACCGTATAAGTGAGGGTTAATTTCTGTTATCTCTATTTTGTTCTGTTGATCTATATGCCTGTTTTTGTGCCAGTACTGTACTGCTTTAATTACTGCAGTAATATATATTTGTAGCATAGTTTGAAATCAGTATGATACCTCCAGCTTCATTGTACTTTCTCAAGATTGTTTTGGCTACTCAGGGTATTTTGCATTTCCATACAAATTTTAGAAATATTTCTTCCAGTTTTGTGAAAAATGCTGTTGGTGATTTGATAGGGATTGCACTGAATCTGTATACTGCCATGGGTAGTATGATATTTTAAAAATATTAATTCTTCCAGTCCCTGAGCATAGTATATCTTACCATTTATTTGTATTGTCTTGAGTTTCTTTCATCGGTGTCTTATTGTTTGCCAAGTATAAGTCTTTGTCTCCTTTGTTAGATTTAATCCTATGTATTTTTTTCTTTTTGATGCAATTATAAATTGAATTGTTTCCTTAATTTCTATTTCTGACAGTTCATTGCTAGTGTATAGAAATGCAACAGATTTCTGTACATTAATTTTGTATCCTGCAACACTACTGAATTCACTGATGAGTTTCAGTGGTTTTTTGGTGGCATCTTTGAATTTTCTGTATAGAGTATCATGTCATATGCAAACATTAACAGTTTTACTTCTTCCTTTACAATTTGTATTCTTTTATTTCTTTTTCTTGTTTGATTGCTGTGGTTAGGACATCCAATACTATGTTGATTAAACGTGGTGAGAGTGGGAATCCTTGGCTTTGTTCCTGAATTTAGAGGAGATGCTTTCAGCTCTTCACTGTTGAGTATGATGTTAGCTGTGGTCTCGTCATATATGGCCACTATTATGTGAGGTATGTTCCCTTGTCAAAAGCTTTTTCTACATCTATTGAGATGTTCATATTATTTTATCTCTTAATTTATTAATGTAGTGTATTGCATTGAATTGACTTGCAGATACTGAACCATTCTTGCATCCCTGGGATCATACCACTTGATCATAGTGTATGATCCTTTCAGTGTATTATTTCAGTTTGCTAATATTTAGTTGAAAAATTTATACATCTATGTTCACCTGTAATACTGGCCTATAATATTCTTTTGTTGCAGTGTTCTTGTATGGTTTTGGTATTAGGGTGGTGCTGGCCTGGTGGAATTCACTCTGTCTGCAGCAGCTTGAAGCAGGATTTCTGTTCTCCAGACAGAGACTGAAGTCATGCTTTGGCTGTGAGAATGCTGAATCCTAGACACTAGACCAGTAGTCAGTGACAAGGCCCTGGTCCAGCAGCTTTGTAGAAATGAACTCCCACAAAGAGATGGCAAGTAGCAAAACAAGTAAAGAGTTTATTCGGAGGAAAAAGGGTACATGTGGATAGACACATGGGTGGACTCAGAGAGAGACTCGAGCCCTTGTGGTAGTTCAAATCACTTACATGGGGCATTTCTTCCAGGTTTCCTCTGGCTAATCATCTTGCTTTTCCTGGCCCTGAGTCCATATTTGGTTTATCTCAGGGTCCTCCCATGTGTATGTGTGTATCTCTTACCCAAGATGGATTCTAGAGAAGAGGCCTATGGGTAGGTTGACATCACCTACTGTGGGGTGGCGCCCCCCCCCTCCCTTTGGACCTCCAAGGAGTCTTTCTGTGCAAGTGTAGTTGGGAAGGTCCCTTTGACCTTAAGAATGAGGAATGTGTGGTCTCTTTTATCTCTTATCTGGGCAGGGCTCAGCTTCTCTCTCACTCCTGTCCCCCCACAGGGGACAAACTCCAGCTGCTCAGCCTGGGATCCATCTATCTCCTGCCTCAAAATGAGTTCAAAAGTGCTCCTTTTCTGCAGTTTTTGGAAATATTTAGTTTGAGAAGGATATGTGTTAACTCTTCTTTAAATGTTTGATATAATTCATCTGTGAAGCTGTCTGGTCCTGGACTTTTGTTTGTTGGGAGTATTTTTATGACTGATTCAATTTCATTACTGGTAATTGGTCTATTCATATTTTCTATTTCTTCCTGATTCAGTCTTAGGAAACTGTTCATTTCCAGGAATTTGTCTACTTCTTTTAGGTTGTCCATTTTATTGGCGTATAATTGCTTGTAGTAATATCTTGTGATCCTTTGTATTTCTGTGGTGTTGGTTGTAACTTCTATTTAATTTCTGATTTTCTGATTTTATTTATTTGGGCCCTCTCTTTTTCTTGATGAGTCTGGCTAAATATTTATCAATTTTGTTTATCTTTTCAAAGAGCCAGGCTTGAGTTTTGTTGAGCTTTCCTATTGCTTTTTAGTCTCTATTTCATTTATTTCTGCTCTGATATTATTTCTTTACTTCTACTAACTGGGTTTTGTTTGCTCTTCTTTTTCTAGTTGCTTTAGGTGTAAGGTTAGGTTAGATTATTTGAGAGTTTTCTTGTTTCCTGAGGTAGGCTTGTATCACTATAAACTTCCCTTTTAGAACTGCTTTTGCTGTGTCCCATAGATTTTTGATCATTGTTTTTCCATTTTCATTTGTCTCCAGTATTTTTATTTCTTCTTTGTTTTCTTCAGTGAGCCGTTGGTAGTTAAGTAGCATATTGTTTAGCCTCCATGTGTTTCTGATTTTTACCTTTATTTTTGAAGTTTATTTGTAGTCTCATGCTGTTGCAGTCTGAAAAGATGCTTGATATGATTTCAATCTGGCTTTGTGTGCTTAATTCTTTTAGCTTTTGCTTTTCTGTAAAACTCTGTCTCTCCTTCAAATCTGAATGATAATCTTGCATAGAGTATTCTTGGTTGCAGGTTGTTTTCTTTTAATTACTTTAAATATGTTGTGCCACTCCCTCTGGCCTGCAGAGTTTCTGATGCAAAGTCCATTGGTTGATTTTCTTATGGGAGTTCCCTTGTACATAACTAGTTTCTTTTCCCTTGCGGCTTTTAATATTCTCTCTTCATCTTTAATATTTGCCATTTTAGTTACAATGTATCTTGGTGTGGACTTCTTTGGTTTGACCCTGTTTGTGACTTTCTGTGCTTCCTGAACCTGCGTGTCTATTTCCTTTCCCAAGTTAGGTAAGTTTTCAGCTATGTCTTCAAATATGTTCTCTTCCCCCTTCTCTCTTCTCCTTCTGTGACCACTATAATGTGAAAGTTAGTATGCTTGATGTTGTCCCAGAGAGTCTCTTAAAATGCTCTCATTTTATTTAATTCTTTTTTTTTTCTGTTCAGCTTGAGTGATTTCCGCTACTCTGTCTTCCAGTTTGCTGATCTGTTCCTCTGTATCATCTAATCTACTATTGATTCCTTCTAGTGTATTGATTTCAATTATTGATTTCAATTATTGTATTCTTCAGATTTTTGGTTCTTTATAGCTTCTGACTCTCTGTTAAATTCTCACTGTGCTCATCCATTCTTCTCCCAAGTTCATTGAGCATCTTTATTACCATTACCTTGAACTCTTTATTGGTTAAATGGCTTATCTCTACCTTGTGTAGCTCTTCTGGGATTTTATATTGTCTTTGATTAGAAAATACTGCTCTGTTGCCTTATTTTGCCTGATTCTCTATTTTAATTTCTTTGTATTAAATAGGTCGGTTTCATTTCCCAATCTTGGAGTAGCGGCCTTATGTATGAGACATCCTATGGGCCCAGCAGCACACTCCCCTCTCTTCATGAGAGCTGTATGATCTAGGGTGACCCTCTATTGGGCTGTGTGGACCCCTCTGTTGTGGTGGAGTCAACTACTTGGCTATGCTGGTAGACATGTCTGGGCCTTGCCTGGTTGGTTGCCAGGCCCTGCCTAGTGTGGAGGCTGTAGACTCCTGATGGGTGGAGCTGGGTCACAGTATTATTGGCTGCATGCTAGGGGAGTCCCAGTCCTGGTGCAGGCCTGCAGGTGTAGGGGGCCAGGTATTGGTGTGGTTGGCTTCAGGGGCCGGTGGGTCCTGGGGCTGGTGCCAGCTCACTGTTAGGTGGGGACAGATCCTGGGGTGTCTGGTTTGAGGGGCTGCTGGGACCCAGAGCTGGTATTGGGCTGCTGGTGGGCAGGGCTAGGTCCTACAGTTACTGTCAGCCCATTAGTGGGTAGAGCCAGGTCCTGGTGTGGTTAGCTGCTGGGCTCAGGGTTTACTGGAGCTTGTGCCAGCCTACTGGTGTGTAGAGCTGAGTCCTAGGCCCTCTGTGTGTGGGACTGTGTCCAAGGTGGCTGGAGGGCTCAGGGAGGCCCACAGCTGCTGTGGCCTGCTGTTAGGAGGGGCTGTGTCTTTGCATGTTTGGCTGGTCTTGGGTTTTCCAGGACTGATTCTGACAGGCTGGTGGTTGGGGCCTGGTTCTGGTGCTCATAAGCTAGAGGGACTACTCTGTAATAGCACTTGCCAGTGCCAGTGTCCTTGTAGTAGAATGAGTGCATCCAAACTGCTGCCACCTGTGTTTATGTCCCCAAGGTGAATCCCAGTTGATTCCTGCCTCTCTGGGAGGCCCTCCAGATCAGCAAGTGGGTCTGGCACAGGATCCTTTCAGATTACTGCTTCTTCCCTGGGTCTCAGAGCATGTAAGATTTTGTGTTCCTTTTAAGAGTAGAGTCTTTCTTTCCTACAGCTACCTGGATTTCCCAAATGCGAGCCCTGCTGGCCTTCATAACCAGATGTTCTGGGGGCTTATCTTCCCAGTGCAGAAGCCCCAGGCTAGGGAGCTTGTTCTGGTGCTAGACCTCTAGCTCCTTGAAGACAATCTATCTCTTCAATTGTGATTATCCTCTCTGTGGGTCACCTGTTTGGGGATGTGTATCTTGTCTATACCATGGCTCCATCCCTTGTACCCATCTCATTGTACTTGTTTCTTTATATCTTTAGTTGTAGAAGATATTTTCTGCTAGTTTTCAGTTTGTTCTCACTGATAGTTGCTCTGTAAATAGTTGTTATTTTGGCATGCTTGTGGAAAGAGGTAAGATCAGGGTCTTCCTGCATCTTGGCCACTCCCTATCAAATAAATTGACATTTTGCATACAAGATTAGTACACTTAAATACTTATATTAATCTCATAATTTCCAGAATCAGAAAAAAATGTATTTAGAATCAATATATTTCAAGTCTACTTGTATAGTTTTCCAAAATTGCAATATTCCTAATATATATATATATATATATAATTTATTACATAATCTCCTACTAGTTACAATCTAAAATGTACTTCTTTCCAATATTCTTGGTTTAGCATTTTATAATTACCCTGGACCTACTAGTAAGTCTGTAACAAGGCACAAAAAGAAGATACTTAGGATTACCCCTTCACGTGAGAACTCATTACTTTTGCAACAAGTTATCTAATTAACATTCTCTAAAAATCAGTGAAAAGTAAGAGCATGTTTATCAGTCTGATCAGCAATGAAGTATTCTTTACTTTTACCTATGCCAAGTGCCCTGAGCGTTAGAGTAATTGTAACAAATTTAGAATTACTTTCTATAACATAAAAACTAAATTAATTAGTTTTAAAACTTGTTTATTTTATTCTTTAATATAATTAAGGACTTATCAACTGATACAGTTTTCCTCAGTGCTGAAAATCAGTGTTACATATCTCTTGGCAATTTAGTTAGTGATGTCTATTGTATACGTGAAAGTAAAAGTGAAAAACGGAGGGTGATTGTATATACTAAGTTTCAGAAAAAGAAAAGATATTTTCTTTTACAAACTCAGATTGTGAGCATGACTTGATTGAATCAACTGTAGAATAGAAATCATTAATCAGTTAGATTTTGTGGCACAATTAGGCAAATTTCCACTTTGTTCACATGATAAATGCTTTACTAAGAGATATTTGCTATATTACTGTAATTAAAATTATTTGCTTTCCTATCTGTCTATCCTACTAATATGTTAAACCGTGGATGGGTTCACTTGCAGCTTGTTCCCTAGTATTAGAATATCACTCTTCACATTTGTGTCAGTTTTCAAGACACACTGATATATTCTCAATTGTGTTGTAGTAATTGTTATTGCTTATAGACACTGGATACATACTTTCTCTCCTGTCCCAAATCCTCACATGTGACCATAGGATTGCCTCCTTCTAGAAGCAGCTACACTTCTTGCTCTGTAAAGTTGAATATAGAAGAATTCCTACTAAATCCACTGTTCACTGAGGGAAAGCTTAAACAAAGAAGTGCCTTATAAAATCACTAAAAGGTATCATATGGAGACTGATGATTGCTCGGAATAAAGTGGTAGAGATATTCTATATGGTTTCTTGACATTTACCCATCAGCTTATATTTAAATCTCTGATTTGGATTATTTATTTGAAACCTTTTTTTTTTTGTCTGCTATGCCAAATCTATACTATGTATTCACTGAGATTTCAATGCAGTACACAATATAGTAAATAAATCAATAAAAATGCCCCCTATTAGGTTCCTTGATAAATGGAAACTTAATAACAAATCTATATTGCTAGTTTCTTTGAATTAATTTGATCCTTTGACAGTGCTTTAATTTTATAAATTATTTATAAATCAAAGGGAAATTTCTTTTTCCTGTATCCTGATGCACAACAGTGGGAGTCTATGAGTTGTTATAATAAAGAAACATGAATGATTTTACCACTCCATCCAATTGACCATTTAGATTATCAACTTGGCCATAATATAGAAAGACCAAGGTTTTTTCCACTGCTCAAAACTATCTTTAACTCCTATTTTATCATTTCTTTTTGGTCTGCTTTATAACCAGATTGGTGAGGTAGGAGTGTGTGTGTGAGAGAGAAAACTTACTCTACCTACAGAGCATTTCTGACATCAAATGTGTAGGGATCTTTTTCACACCAACCAATGCTCCAACTCTCTTGAGGACATCAACTGGGCGTCCTACAATTCAATTCTGACACTACCTGCAATTAAATTGGAACCTTCATTCATAACTAAGTGAAATATAAAATGGTACTGTTGCTGTGGAAATGTTTAATGTGGAATTCAAAAGGTTAATCATATGTTTCCCATAGCAGTTTCAAGCCTTGGTATGTACCCAAGAGAATTGAAGACATATGTCTACACAAAACATGTAAATGAGTGTTCACAGTAGCATTATTCACAATAGCCCAAAAGTGGAAACAACCCTGTACCCAAGAGAACTAAAAACATATGCCCATGAAAACATGTGCATGAATGTTTATAGTAGCATTATTCATAATAGCCCCTGAGTGGAAACCCAAATTTCCATCAACTAATGAATGGATAAACAAAATGTGGTATATCCATACAATAGAATATTTTTCAGCCAAAAAGAAATACAGATACATTTAACACGGCTGAACATTGAAAACAGTAGCTAAGTAAAAGAAACCAAACACTATAAGCCACATATTATATGATTTCATTTATAATAAAGTCCAGGATAGGCAAATCTATAAAGATAGGAACTCTATAGATCAGTGGCTGCCAGGGACTGGAACTAGTGAAAAAGGTGACTGCTGATGGGTATAAGATTTGTTACCAGGTGATAAAAATATTCTGCAATAAGCTAGTGATAGTGGTTGCAAAACTTTGTGAATATGTTAAAAATTACTGAAGTATACATTTTAAAATAGTGAATTTTATACATAATACACCTAAAAAAAGACTGTGTAAGATACAATCATTATGTTCAAGAATTTTCAAAATAGACCAATGTAAATGGAGATTTGGTGATGAGGAAGAAATGTCACAAAATAAATTTTTTAATATATATAACAAAGAGCCAGGTCACACAGGGTGTTATAAACTATATTAATGAGTTTGGGCATTACTCATATTTCATTTGGAAGATATCTAACTGATTTAAGCAGAAGAGGGAGATTAGTGGATTTATGCTTGTGCAAATTATTCTGGCTTCCCTTTGGAGAAAATGTGCGAGGGAAGCAACATGGAAGCAGAGGGACCACTGGTCTGTGAGTGATACAGGTGAGGTGATACAGGGGTCTAGACTGGAAGCGTATGAAACAAAGAGAAGATGATGTGTTTGTGGCATGTTTTGGAGGTAGCAGTGACAGTAATTGTATGTGAAAGTGAGGAGGACAGAGGAACCAAGGATGATTTCTAAACACTGGCTTGAGAGGTATAGTGGATTTTGGTACTTTGAACTAGGATAGGGAAAACTGAGGGTCTTGAAGGCAAACCTAAAGTTCAGAATGTTTATATAGATCCTGAATATCAATTTGGCAATTAAATTTATGAGTTTGCCTCACCCAGGAGTTGTGGAGGGTCTCTACCTTGGTTGAAATGCTTTACACTCCTATCTGCTGTTAGAAGAATTCACTTTGGCAGGCTGTGTGATCTTTCCAATACATTCTGTCAGGCTGGGTTTTTTCTTTCATATATCCCAAGTTACAGAGGTAGTGGGTAGTAGTAAACTAAATTATTTCCTAGGCTTTAAACGGTCAAACCTCTAAACCCATCTAACTTGAAACATTATGTATTGTTTTTGCCTCCTAGTTTTTATTCAAATCAACAAGGTCTTATTTTATGTTAGTAACTCTAAATTAAACCTGAATTTGATTCACAGAATTTCATTCTATACATTTAATTCAGCTACACTTTCCAGCATTAACTCTAGAGCTAAATCACTTTCACTAACTGAAAGCACCCAAGTTACCTCTGGCCAGCCTCTCACACAATGTCATCATAAAATACCTCAGGGCAAAGCCTTTCCAGATTTTGAAAAATCACACAAACTTTTGCCATAAATAGTCCTAAAATACTGCAACCTATTTTTAGACTATTGTTAATTTTAGCTAGGTTCCTTAAGATGAAAAATATACAATATTATAATTCTGAACCACCAATAAGAATTAAGTTCCCACCAGTATAGGTAACCAATAGAATATGACTCAGTCTTATACAGTAGCTCCCGTAGAAAGCTTAGAAATGCAGAATCAAACGTGGCCAACAATTAATATACTAACATATTCTAATAGAAGTCTGCGCATACCACAATTCTAGTTCTTAATTAGGATGACCTGTGCAGACTATGCTATTTAAAACAATTAATTACTATGTTTTAAAATAAAGTTATGTCTTTTCTACAGAATAGAGATTCTCCCAATAGTAGTGGCCATTCTATTCCACTACAGTTCTTTCAATGTAGAGATTTTCTGAATCTCAGTACAGAAGGGCCGATGTGACTTTCTAAGTATGCTACAGAAATGTTCTGGTCCTATTTCTTTTTTTTGTTAACACTTTTTTTTTAATTTTATTAGAATATAATTGACATGCAACATTGTATAAGTTTAAGGTGTACAACCTGATGATTTGATACACATATATTGTGAAATGATCACTGGTCCTATTTCATTTGATGTTGACAAAGACCAAACCAGAAATCAATTAGTAATTGTAAATTTATTATCTACCTGGGCAACTCACATATGCCATGTTAAATTGTTTAACAATTTGTAAATTTATATGGAGATTGCTAAACCTTAGGATGACTGAATGTGTGTGTAGCAGCTGTGAAATCTCTAAAGATAACTTAATGAAAGCAAGCCGTTCTGTCAACATTGCTGTACAAATTGTGCCATTAACACTGGTGACAGTGATATAGGAGGTTTGAAGGTTTCATTCATTTAACAATTATTTCCTGAAATCTACTGTATATCAAGAATTTTGCTAGATGACAGGAATTTAGGGTTGAATAAGAAATAAGCACTGCTTTAATGGGATCATTATTTAATGGGAGAAGCAAATGCAAAGAAATAATTACAGCACAGTGGGATAGGTGCTAAAATGAAGGATTGTGTGAGGTGCTATGGAAGCACAGAGGAGGGACAACCACACTCTGCTTGCTTTTTGAAGGAAAGAAAATCATAAACTTAGCTTAATAGTGTTCATAAGGCCTTTTTGCAACTTAGGGAGGGATTAATCAATGAAGACAGAAGCATGACTCATATTTTAAGATAATTACAGCCTAGAGACTTGAACAATTTAGCAAAATCTTATGAGACTTAAATGAAGATACATATTATTAAAAAAATCATTGCCTACAGGTCTGTAGGTATACACATAATTTATGAATGTCATTGCTTTTTCAAGGTAGAAAAATGATTTGAAGACAAAGGTAGAGGTAAAAATTGCATGAATAGTTATCAGTTTGAATAGTAGAATGGCTGGATTATCTGTGCCTTTTAGGCATTTCTATTATAAAAGTTAATTGTTTCCTATATTATCATACTATGATCTCAATACATTTAAACCTGATTTAGCCTATACAAATCTTAAAAAGAAACTGGTTTCATTCTTTGCTAATCACTTTCTACAATCAGTAAGTGGCCATAAATTTATTTGTTGTTTGCTTGCACATACACACATACACACACATGCACCCGCAAGAAAAAAAGAGCATGATAACACATCAAAGTGGTAATAGAAATTATTTCTGATTTGGATTATACATACACTTTTTCCTTTGTGCTTTTTTATCCTATTTTTTCATAATTAACATAAGTTGCTCTTATGATCAGGAAAAAAAAATCTTTCAATAAGAAAAAGGTTAGTCATAATAAAACCTAAACTGGGTTGTCAAAAATGTTAGATTTTTCTGTATGGAATGTTAAATGTATGACAGATAATTATAATCTATATACATGATTAGATAATGACTGTATTTGTATATATTAAGCCATCCTCACTTTTTAGAACTTTTGGTTTATCAGCCTCAGGGAATTGTTCTCCTCACCAACCCCACCTAAAAGGTTAGGGGGTAGTAGAGTCAACTTCACTCTCAGACTCTGTTTTGGACTGAATGTTTGTGTCGCTACAATTTTCATACCTTGAAATCTCAACCCCTAATATGATGGTATTGTGAGGTTGGGCCTTTGGGAGGTGGATAGGTGAATAGGCTCATGAGGGTGGAGCCCTCATAAATGGGGTTAGCCACCTTCTAATATAAGACGTAAGAGCTTGCTTGCTTGCTCTGGCCTGCCGTAAGGATATAGTGAGAAGGTGGCCAACTATAAAGCAGGAAGTGTGGGCTCTTACCAGACACAGGATCTGCACTCACCTTGATCTTGAACTTCTCAACCTCCAGAACTATGGGAAATAAACGTCTGTTGCTTGAGGCACCAGTCTATGACATTTTGTTCTACCAGCACAAACTGACCAAGACAGACTCCAAAGAGCTTTTATTGGCCACATAAGCTCTTCCTACCCAGACAATGAGACTATGTACCCCATCAAGCTTCAGTCAGAAGAAACATATTTTTATAAATAGATAGTAAGGGTTATAAAATCATATAATATTTGTTTTGTCTCCCCATATAGCATTCCCCTCCTGCCACTTTGTCATCCCACAAAATTATAGGAAGACAGCTTTTCAATTTATAATTCCAAGGTTCTAAGATTTATTAGTCCATCAAAAAATTCAACATTGCTATTTGAAGAAGAGCATTATCATCATTAAAAGCTAGTTCTAATCAGTGGATGGCAGTTTTATAGTACTTAACTGAGAAACAGAAAAGGTAAAAGATGGCCACTGAAAATTCCAGGTCATTAAGACACATCCTTCTCCAGGAGGCTTTAAAGAGAATGCAGAATAGTGGCAGATTCAAAAGTTTTGTTATTAGCAATTATTTTTACTTTCAAGTCCCTTTATTATAATTAATGATAAAGAATTTTTTAAGAATTAACTTTGTAATTTTTGTACTTTTGATTTTTTAACAGCAGCATTTATAACACCTTCCATTTTCATTTCTATTTTAATATAATTGATTCACTATTTTTTCCAGAATTAGTTTGAAAAAGCTTTTTTTTTTTTCTTTTTCCGGTACGCGGGCCTCTCACTGTTGTGGCCTCTCCCGTTGCAGAGCACAGGCTCCGGACGCGCAGGCTCAGCGGCCATGGTTCACGGGCCCAGCCACTCCGCGGCATGTGGGATCCTCCCCGACCGGGACACAAACCCGTGTCCCCTGCATCGGCAGGTGGACTCTCAACCACTGCGCCACCAGGCAAGCCCTATTTTTTTTTTTTGAAACTAACAGAATATTTGAGTCTGTTGATTCTATATTTTTTCTTTCCCATTTCATTAATGTGTGTTCTTATCTTTAATACTGTTAAAGTGATACTTCTGTTTTATGCATGCATCCTGTTATTCCTTGAGTGACTCCTTACATTGGATGTTTAGCTCAGTATTTTCCAGCCCTTTTTTTCTTCTCTAACATTGTCTTTAGGGTAATAAATTTTTCTATAAGCATTGTTTTACTCTTTCACCATTTTGAGTTATAGTTTTTGTTATGCAGTTCTAAATATTTGTAATTTCTATTGCAATTTCTTCTTTGATCCGAGTTATTTAGAAACAAAATATTAATTTAACAATTTTATGACATTTTTGTTAACTTTTTGTTACTTATTTCTTAACTGTGATTAAAAATATGCTGTTATGATAATGATGTTTGAAAATTTGCTGAATCTAGCTTGATGTCTTATACATGGTCGATTTTGTAAACATCCTATGTATGCTAGAAATCAACGTAAATTCTCCAGATGTTGGTCACACTCTATTTATTGTCTAAATTTTTATATTTGGTTACTGAACTATTGTCACTTTGAGCTATTCAGATACAGGTTTTTTTAAAAACTCCCATTGTAAATTTTTTTCTTGCACTATTATCAAGGTTTACTTTATGTATTTTGAAGCTATGTTATTACCTATATATAATTATTAAATTATTATTTCCTACTTCATTGAAACTTTTCTCATTATGTTGACCCTCATGCACTTGAATCTTTTATTTTTTACCTTAAGTCTATATTTTGGTGTTTCTACTTGACTACTAGATCTTTTCTAATTTTTTCCAAGTAGTCATTTATTTATTCATATGAAGATGCATTATTCATTCATATTCATTTATTTGTCTCTTATAAACATATATTCAATTTTCTGCTTATCTCATTTGAATACCTCCTTCTATATATTTTAGTCTATTTACATTTGTTGAGTTTTCATGTATTTATTTTTATAGCAAACAAACTATTTTGAACTTTTTACTTTCCTGTTCTGATATATTTTACCATTTAATACATTCATAGATTCTTTTGAATTGATAGATATTTGTTTGCTTGCTTACTTCCTCCCTCTCTTCTTCCTACTTTAACTAGTTTTAAAGTTATGCATTCTATTTCTTAAGAAGTTATACTAGACATCGTTTATACATATTTAACGAAGACTCGTTTTAAAGGTACATAGACTTCGGCATGCTTTTATCCTGCTGACTAGAATCCAAAATTACTTGAGATTAATGTTCATATTTGAGCCTATTTCATTCTTAAACTTACATATTTTGATATTGATATTTTATACTTCAGTTGTGTAATTTTATGTCTTCACTTCTTCAATAAGAGTCTGAGTCCATATAGTAATGTTTGAGTGCTGACAGCTTTTAAGCATCACCCATCCTTTCCTTTTCCTCTATGCCACACATCTGGGTAAAATTATAAGAATGCTCAGGTATTTCCTCCTTTGGTGCCAAACAAGATTGAAACCAAGCAAGTGCCTGCTTGTATGCAGGAACTCACACTGGCATCCCTCATCCTGAACATAACAAGAAGCCAAGTCAGACTCCATTCCTTGCTCTCTAAAGGAATTTTTGGACCAGCTTGGGAAGACTGCTGTAAATATTTTCATAGCCTCTTGGGGAGTGTGTGTGTATGTGTGCGTTCATCAATCTTACCAGTATTAACATCTAAACCAAATTTTGGGTGGTGTTCCATCCTACCTCCTGTGGTGTTCCTCCTGCAGGCTGGTCACAGCAGCCAATTTATCATTTCCTTGTTCACCATTCTTTCTTACTTTTCAGGTTTCCCTTCAAGGGATATTTCCTGTCTCTGCAATCCACCGTTTATATATGCTTTAAGTAAACTCCTTCTCTTGGAACATGTTCTCAGTGATTACCTGTACCTTATTCATCTATTTATGGGTTTTAACTTTGATGTTAATTAATAGTTTTGCTGGATATAAAATTCCAAATTTAGTTATTTTCTCTCAGTATGTTAAAGATTTGATTCATATGCCATTTTTATTCCATTGTTATTATTGAAAAGTCAGTAGAATATATAACTGTACATTGTAAATAATCTTTTATTTTAAACATATGATTTCTTTTAAGAACTTAACTTTGCATTGTTCTAAAGATTGCCTATGGTATTGTGTTGGCCAAAAAGTTCATTCAGGGTTTTCCATAACATCTTATGGAAAAACCCGAACAAATTTTTTGGCCAACCCAATACTTCTAAACTTGTTTTTATTCATTTTGCTTGGGATTTTTTTCTGTTTCCTGAATAAATGCATTTAAAATTCTCTCATTAAGAAATATTCTCAGCTAATATCTTTCTTAATGCTAATATTAACTTATTAGCATTAATAAATACTATTGATCATCTTCATTCTTCCAATCTCTCATTTTGGAATTCTGAATAGTTGTCAGTAAAATTTTAATTCTTACTTTATTCTTTTTTTGCCTGTTTTTTGAAGTATAGTGCACAAAGATTAATATACATCATTCTCAAGTGTGCGCCCCAGGGAATTTTCTATATGCAAACAAACACTTATGTAATTTCCAAGATCTCAGAAGAAACCCTTCTATTGTTATCCAGACAATGCTTGTCTGAGAGTAGGGTGACAGCATGATTGGATGAGGACTCTCTTCTGGGTGAAAGGCTTCTCCTTGTTTTTTGTCCTCACATGGTGGAAGGGAGCTAGGGAGTTCTGTGAGATCTCTTTTATACGAGCACTAATCCCATTCATGAGGGCTCCACCCTCATGACCAAATCAATTCCCCAAAAACCTACTAAATATCACCTTTGGGGGTTAAGATTTCAACATATGAATTTTGAGAGGACACAAACATTCAAACCATAGCAGTGCTTCACTCCAAGAGAAAATTGCTTTAAGAGCTTAAAAAT
Organism: Delphinapterus leucas; assembly: GCF_059928025.1. NCBI lineage: Eukaryota > Metazoa > Chordata > Mammalia > Artiodactyla > Monodontidae > Delphinapterus > Delphinapterus leucas. The sequence goes on from NC_143145.1 coordinate 23,643,916, forward strand.
ATGAATCAATTTTACCTGTCCTTGAACTTAATATAAATTCAGTAACAAGTCCATTTTCCTTTGTGCTTGATTTCTTTCTCATCATTATTTCCATGTTATTCAACAATTTTTTTCCCATGGTGCAGGAGTTGATTTATTGTCATTATTTTGTAACAACCCATTATATAAATAAACCACAATATGTTTATTCAGCTGTTGACATACATATGGGTTGTTTCCAGTATTTGGATATCCTATAAAAGCTGTTATAAATTATTTTTTGGTGAGCAACTGTATTCATTTCTTTTCATCGCATACATAAGAGTTGAAATACTTGGCTCATGGGGAAAATATATAATTATACCTATTATTAGTATGTGCTGTCAATTTTTTCTAAAATAGGTTTAAACTTTATATCACCATAAACAAGTTAGGAAATTATCTAGTTTATTTCTTGATATGATTCTAAGTTAAATGTTTACGTTTTCCTGAAAACTAACAATATTAAATATTTCATGTGCTTATTGGTCATTTGTCATCTTTTTTGAAATGTCTATTCAATTATTTTGCCCTTTGGTTAGACTTTTCATTTCTCAAACTTTTCTTAATAACATCTTTTAAAACAAAGATTATAAATTTTTAAAAATTCTAATACATCAAGGTTTCTTGTTTTTGAGTGTTTGGCATTCTATCAAAAAAGATTATCTCAAGGTTACAAAGATTTTCTTCTACATTTTCACTTTATATTTGAGCAATTGTCTGGTTTTTGAGTTAATTTTTTATAAGGTCTGAGGGTAAGAGTTCCTGCTTTGCTTTTTCTTTTAACGTATAGATATTCAGTTATTCCAACCATCTGTGGCAAAGATTTTCTTTTTCTCCTTTAATTGCCTTGGCACCTTTGTGAGAAATCTCTGTAGGTCTATTGTGGATACTGTATTCTAGTAATCCATCTATCTATCCTTCTACAGTTCCACATTGGCTTTATTGTCATTTTATATTAAGACTGAAAATCAGGTGGTGAATCCTCTAATGTTATTCTTTTTTACCATCACATTGGCTCTTCTGGGTTCTTTTTATTTCAATATGCATTTTAAAATCAGCTTGACAAGTGGGGAATAAAGACTAAAGACAAAGTATCTGTATATAAGTACTACATTTCAGTTGTTAAAGTTATTTTAAATGGGTTATGGGTAGCATTCTGAAACTAGTACAAGTTTATATTAGCACTGAACAAATAACCAAAAGAATGGCAGATGGTGGGAGCTGGTTTCTCATTATTGGAGTAGGAGGTTATAGACAAATAAGAGGGAAGGTTCAAATAAGGCATATGATACTGGATGTTGCAGAAATTAGTATGAACTCATGTCATATATATTTATTTACATAATATTTATGTTTTTGTACACATATCTATTTTCTATCTATCCAGTACAATGTTCAGAGTTATCCTTGGCACATTCCTGATCTCAGAGGAACATAATTCAATCTTTTACAATTAAGTGTAATGATAGTTATAGGGTTTTTCAGATGTCTTCAAAATGTTTGCAAATATATCTTTTAATATATTGATTCAGTACATTAATATTTGAGGGGCTTCCTGTCTGTGCTTACCTGTCTGTGCTTATGAAGGATATCATATTTTTTATTATATTTTTTTAATGTTTTCCCTCTAGTTACACTGGCCTCATTACATAAGTTCTCTCTGCCTCTCTATTTTCTGAAATATATGCTTCTTCAAAAACTCTCCATTGTGTTTATACTTTTTCCATTTATCTGTTTTTTATTTAGCTAGGTTTTTTCCCCTGTATAACTGACATTTGGTATATGAAAGAACCACAGAGACTCCTAATGGTATCTTCCAAGAGATTATAGGTTCTAGAAAGGGCTCTAGCAAGGAAAGGATTTATTTTTCTTCCCTTCTCTTAAATTTTAATCTATCCAGAATTTTTTCATAGTGGAAGCACCATGTATTTGCAATGTATCCTGAAACAGAAGTTCTACTTACCTTCACTCTCAACCTCTTTTTCTCTTTCACATTTTTATTTTGTCTTTTTCTCCACCAAGCTTAAATTATTTCAGAGCTAGTGTTTCTCATATGAAATTCTCTTTTTACAGTATTGACATCACCTCCAAAATTTGCCTCCTCTTGTTCACAACATAGAGCTTTCAGATTATTATTTTATTAAAAAAGTATCCAGGGCTTCCCTGGTGGCGCAGTGGTTGAGAGTCTGCCTGCCGATGCAGGGGACACGGGTTCGTGCCCCGGTCCGGGAAGATCCCACATGCTGCGGAGCAGCTGGGCCCGTGAGCCATGGCCGCTGAGCCTGCGCATCCAGAGCCTGTGCTCTGCAACAGGAGCGGCCACAGCAGTGAGAGGCCCGCGTACCGCAAAAAAAAAAAAAAAAAAAGTATCCATAATTTCAAAATTACCCAGTTATCATTTGCTGGTGAGCTAGGTGTCTTACAAGTTACTCAGCCATAACAAAAACAGCACTATATTTATTTGAAATACTTTAGAAGCTATTTGTTAATAATATTTTATCTAATGAAATTTATTTCCAGGACTGGATATCCTAGAATGATCTTGAAAGGTTAAACTATTCTACTCACTATTGACTGATTTTCATATAAATCTCATTATTGAGCACATTAACCATATCATTTTAGATCTCAGGGATCCCATTAGCAGAATTAGTTGATAATCTGGTCATATTTCAAGGTAGTCCAGAGACTTTATGAATGTCGTTGCCCTCTAAGTTTTGGCTAAATTTCTAGATAAGTAAAGAACTATAAATGAGAGTGTCACTGGGGATAAGGAATATCAATATACCTGCACTCATATAATGAAAATAAATGTGCATAGAGAAAATCCAGCTATACACATAAAGTTTTGTTAAGAAATAAATGACTTTACATTATCATCAGATTTATTTTAAGGAAAATTCCAACACATGGAAATACAGATTCCGAGATATACTCTATCAAATCCTTAACTTTATTGGCATAACAACTGTTCCTATATCTATGACTTATTTTTTAAAGTGTCACGATACCTCTCAGATTATCTGTGGGTAATTTCAAAAACAATGAAAAAAAGAGAATATATTGGAACACATTTTAAACCAAACTTGCATTGGGTTATAAAGATAATCAAGAAATTGACCTGTTAAAGAGCTGATATAATTCATAAATATTAGTTCAAAAAAGGTGAGACTACTCTGAGCTATATAAGGAAATATAAAGCCCTTAATAAAGAGACAACGTCTACCAAAACGCAGCATAAAATATAATATTCCTGCCTATAGTTTAGCTCCCTGAGAAGAAGGAAGTAACTCAATCACCTCTTTAACATCTTATGATTTTTGACAAGAAAAATAAGTGTTTGATTCTGTAGTATTTTATGTATTGTTTGTGTAATGATTTGTATTTTACATATACCATATTTTATCATTATATATATAAGAATAAATCAGAATGATTTCTATATCCAAAGATTTCTTAAAAAAATATTTTTACTGTTTTTTCTACACTCAAACATATGCATTGGCATCATTCTATATAACATATTTTAAATATTTAAATAAGGAAATCATGTTACATAAATGGAAAATATGATCAAAGTTTTTTTTGTCTGATTATGTTTATGAAAGCTATTGCTATCATAGAGAGGCAGCTGACAAATCCCAGTTTTTCTTCATTTTTCTAATAAAACAATTATGAACCAAGTAAAGTGTTCAGAATACAAAGGAATCGTCTTCAATGATTCAAAGAAATGAAAAGCAATCTCATGTTCTTGGATTGGAATAATTAATATTGTTAAAATGGCCATACTACCCAAAGCAATCTACAGATATAATGTGATCCCTATTAAATTACCCATGACTTTTTTCAGAGGGAGAACAAATAAACCTAAAATATATATGGAACCATAAATACCCAGAACTGCCAAAGCAGTACTGAGGAAAAAGAACAAAGCAGGAGGCATAACTCTCCCAGACTTCAGACAATACTACAAAGTGACAGTAATCAAAACAGTGTGGTACTGGCACAAAAACAGACATATGATAGATGGAGCAGAATAGAGAGTCCAGAAATAAACCCACACACCTCCAGTCAATTAATCTTTGACAAAGGAGGCAAGAATGTATAATGTGGAAAAGACAGTCTCTTTAGCAAGTGGTGTTGGGAAAATTGGACAGCCACATGTAAATCAATGTAGTTAGAACACATCCTCACACCATACACAAAAATGAATTCAAAATGGCTTAAAGACTTAAATATAGACATGACACCATAAAACTCATAGAAGAGAACATAGGCAAAACATTCCCTGACATAAATAATACCAATGTTTTCTCTGGTCAGTCTCCCAAAGCAAAATAAATAAAAGCCAAAATAAACAAATGGGACCTAATCAAACGTACAAGCTTTTGTACCACAATGGAAACCATAAACAAAACAAAGACACTCTACAGGCTGGGAGAAAATATTTGCAAATTTTCCAAAATATACAAATGGCTCATACAACTCAACAACAACAACAAAAAATCCCATTTGAAAAATGGACAGAATACCTAAAGAGACATTTTTCCAAAGAAGACATACAGATGGCCAAGAGACACATGAAAGGATGCTCAACATCACTAATTATTAGAGAAATGCAAATCAAAACTACAATGAGAGTCAGCTCTACCCACCACCAGTCCCTCCCATCAGGAAACTTCCACAAGCCTCTTAGATAGCCTCATCCACCAGAGGGCAGACAGCAGAAGCAAGAAGAACTACAGTCCTGCAGCCTGTGGAACAAAAAACACATTCACAGAAAGATAGACAAGATGAAAAGGTAGATGGCTATGTACCAGATGAAGGAACAAGATAAAACCCCAAGAAAACAACTAAATGAAGTGGAGATAGGCAACCTTCCAGAAAAGGAATTCAGAATAATGATAGTGAAGATGACCCAGGACCTCGGAAAAAGAATGGAGGCAAAGATCGAGAAGATGCAAGAAATGTTTAACAAAGACCTAGAAGAATTAAAGAACAAACAGAGAAGATGAACAATACAATAACTGAAATGAAAACTGCACTAGAAGGAATCAATAGCAGAATAACTGAGGAAGAGGAATGGATAAGTGACCTGGAAGACAGAATGGTGGAATTCACTGTTGCAGAACAGAATAAAGAAAAAAGAATGAAAAGAAATGAAGACAGCCTAAGAGACCTCTGGAACAACATTAAACACAACAACATTCGCATTATAGGAGTCCCAGAAGGAGGAGAGAGAGAGAAAGGACCAGAGAAAATATTTGAAGAGATTATTGTCAAAAACTTCCCTAATATGGGAAAGGAAATAGGCACCCAAGTCCGGGAAGCACAGAGAGTCCCATACAGGGTAAACCCAAGGAGAAACACGCTGAGACACATCAAATTGGCAAAAATTAAAGACAAAGAAAAATAATTGAAAGCAGCAAGGGACAAATGACAAATAACATACAAGGGAACTCCCATAAGGTTAATAGCTGCTTTCTCAGCAGAAACTCTACAAGCCAGAAGGGAGTGGCATGATATACTTAAAGTGATGAAAGGGAAGAACCTACAACCAAGATTACTCTACCCAGCAAGGATCTCATTCAGATTCGATGGAAAAACCAAAAGCTTTACAGACAAGCCAAAGCTAAGAGAATTCAGCACCAGCAAGCCAGTTCTACAACAAATGCTAAAGGAACTTCTCTAAGTGGGAAACACAAGAAAAGGACCTACAAAAACAAACCCAAAACAATTAAGAAAATGGTCATAGGAATATACATATCGATAATTACCTTAAACGTGAATGGATTAAATGCTCCAACGAAAAGACAAAGGCTTGCTGAATGGACACAAAAACAAGACCCATATACATGCTGTCTACAAGAGACCCACTTCAGACCTAGGGACACATACATACTGAAAGTGAGGGGATAGAAAAAGATATTCCATGCAAATGGAAATCAAAAGAAAGCTGGAGTAGCAATATTCATATCAGATAAAATAGACTTTAAAATAAAGAATGTTATAAGAGACAACAAAGGACACTACATAATGATCAAGGGACCAATCCAAGAAGAAAATATAAAAATTATAAATATATATGCATCCAACATAGGAGCACCTCAGTACAGAAGGGAATTGCTTCAATATATGCAAATCAATCTGACACACCATATTAAAAAATTGAAGAAAAATCATATGATCATCTCAATAGATGCAGAAAAAGCTTTTGACAAAATTCAACACCCACTTATGATAAAAACTCTCCAGAAAGTGGGCATAGAGGGAACATACCTCAACATAATAAAGGCCATATATGACAAACCCACAGCCAACATCATTCTCAATGGTGAAAAACTGAAAACATCTCCTCTAAGATCAGGAACAAGACAAGGATGTCCACTCTCACCACTATTATTCAACATAGTCTTGGAAGTCCTAGCCATGGCAATCAGAGAAGAAAAAGAAATAAAAGGAATACAAATTGGAAAAGAAGAAGTAAAATTGTCACTGTTTTCAGATGACATGATACTATACACAGAGAATCCTAAAGATGCCACCAGAAGACTACTAGAGTAAATCAATGAATTTGGTAAAGTTGCAGGATACAAAATTAATACACAGAAATCTCTTGCATTCCTACACACTAATGATGAAAAATCTGAAAGAGAAATTAAGGAAACACTCCCATTTACCACTGCAATATTAAGAATAAAATACCTAGGAATAAACCTACCTAGGGAGACAAAAGACCTGTATGCAGAAAACTATAAGACACTGATGAAAGAAATTAAAGATGATACCAACAGATGGAGAGATATACCATGTTCTTGGATTGGAAGAATCAATATTGTGAAAATGACTATGCTACCCATAGCAATCTACAGATTCAGTGCAATCCCTATCAAATTACCAATGGTATTTTTTTTTTACAGAGCTAGAACAAAAAATCTTAAAATTTGTATGGAGACACAAAAGACCCCAAATAGCCAAAGCAGTCTTGAGGGAAAAAAGTGGAGCTGGGGGAATCAGACTCCCTGACTCCAGACTATACTACAAAGCTACAGTAATTAAGACAATATGGTACTGGCACATTAACAGAAACATAGATCAATGGAACAAGATAGAAAGCCCAGAGTCAAACCCATACACCTATGGTCAACTAATCTATGACAAAGGAGGCAAGGATATACAGTGGAGAAAAGACAGTCTCTTTAATAAGTGGTGCTGGGAAAACTGGACAGCTACATGTAAAAAATGAAATTAGAACACTCCCTAACACCATACACAAAAATAAACTCAAACTGGATTAGAGACCTAAATGTAAGACCAGACACTATAAAACTCTTAGAGGAAAATGTAGGAAGAACACTCTTTGACATAAATCACAGCAAGATCTTTTTTGATCCACCTCCTAGAGTAATGGAAATAAAACCAAAAATAAACAAATGGGGCCAAATGAAACTTCAAAGCTTTTGCACAGCAAAGGAAACCATAAACAAGACCAAAAGACAACCCTCAGAATGGGAGAAAATATTTGCAAGTGAATCAATGGAAAATGGATTAATCTCCAAAATATATAAACAGTTCATGCAGCTCAATATTAAAGAAACAAACAACCCAATCCAAAAATGGGCAGAAGACCTAAATAGACTTTTCTCCAAAGAAGACATACAGGTGGCCAAGAAGCACATGAAAAGCTGCTCAACATCACTAATTAGTAGAGAAATGTAAATCAAAACTACAATGAGGTACCACCTCACACCAGTCAGAATGGCCATCATTAAAAAAATCTATAAATAAGGAATGCTGGAGAGTGGGTGGAGGAAAGGGAACCCTCCCACATTGTTGGTGGAAATGTAAATTAGTGTAGCCAGTATGGAAAATAGTATGGAGGTCCCTCAAAAACTAAAACTAGAGTTTCCATGTGATCCAGCAATCCCACTCATGGGCATATATCCAGACAGAACTGTTGTAGAGATGTGGATGGACTTAGAGAGTGTCATACAGAGTGAAGTAAATCAGAAAGAGAAAAACAAATATATATTAACGCATATATGTGGAATCTAGAAAAATGGTACAGATGAACTTATTTGCAGTTCAGGAATAGAGACACAGATGTAGAGAACAGATGTGTGGACATGGGGAAGGGGAAGGAGGATGGGATGAATTGGGAGATTGGGATTGACATATATACACTACCATGTGTAAAATAACTAGCTAGTGGGAACCTGCTGTATAGCACAGGGAGCTCAACTCGGTGTTCCGTGGTGACCTAGATGAGTGTGATGGGAGTTGGGAGGGAGGTCCAAGAGGGAGGGGTATATGTATACGTATAGCTGATTCACTTTGTTGTACAGCAGAAACTAACACAACATCGTAAAGCAACTATACCCCAATAAAAAAAGGCACATGCACCCCTATGTTCATAACAGCACTACTCACGATAGCGAAGACATGGAAACAACCTAACTGTCCATCAACATATGAATGGATAAAGAAGATGTGGTACATATACACAATGGAATACTACTCGGCCATGAAAAATGAAATAATGCCATATGCAGTAACATGGATTGACCTAGAGATTATCATACTAAGTGAAGTAAGTCAGAAAAATAAAAATACTATATGATATCACTCATATGTGGACTCTAAAATATGACACAAATTACCTTACCTATGAAACAGAAACAGACTCACAGAGAACAGACTTGTGGCTGCCAAGGGGGAGGGGGAGAGAAGGATTGGGAGTTTGGGATTAGCAGATGTAAACTGGTATATAGAGACTGGATAAACAACAAGGTCCTACTGTATAGCGCAGGGAACTATATTCAATATCCTGTGATAAACCATAATGGAAAAGAATATGAAAAAGAATGTATATATGTATAACTGAATCACTATGCTGTACAGCAGAAATTAACACAACTTTTTTTTTTTTTTTTTTGTGGTACGTGGGCCTCTCACTGTTGTGGCCTCCTCCGTTGTGGAGCACAGGCTCCGGACGCGAAGGCTCAGCGGCCATGGCTCACGGGCCCAGCCACTCCGCGGCATGTGGGATCCTCCCAGACTGGGGCACGAACCCGCATCCCCTGCATCGGCAGGTGGACTCCCGACCACTGCGCCACCGGGGAAGCCCCGACACAACATTTTAAATCAACTATACTTCAATAAAATACAATTCTTTTTAAAAGAGGGAATCATCTTCAAAAAACAGACCCAAAACAAACTCCCAAGCTACACAAATAGATTCACTCTCATATACTTACTCTCTTAGTCCTTCAGGCTGTTATAACAAAGTTCCACAGACTGGGTGGCTTACAAAAAATAGAAATCTATTTCTCACAGTTCTGAAGTCTGAGGAGTCCAAGATCAAGGTGCCAGTGTAATGAAGGCCCTGACTTGTTCATAGCTAGTGCCTTCCCACTGTTGTCCTCACATGATAGAAGGCGCTAGTGCTCTCTTTGAAGCCTCTTTTAAAAGGCACAAATCTGGGACTTCCCTGGTGGTCTAGTGGTTAAGACTTTGCCTTCCAATGTAGGGGGTGCTGGTTCAATCCCTGGTTGGGGAGCTGGGATCCCACATGTCTTGGGGCCAAGAAACCAAGCAATATTGTAACAAATTCAATAACGAAAGACTTTAAAAATGGTCCACATCAAAAAGAAATTTAAAAAAATATTAAAAGGCACTAATCTCATTTATGAAGGCTCTACCTTCATGGCTTAAGCACCTCCCAAAGTCCCACATACTAATACCATTATTATTTCAACTTATATATTTTGACAGGGACAACAACATTCAGACCATAACACTTACAAATTATTTTTCTTTAGAATTTAAAGTTTACTTGAGACCAACAGTGCTTAGTATTATGTTAAATGGTTTCAAGATCTTTTACAAGTAATAACCCACTTAAACTTCATAACAGCTCAGTAAATTAAGTATTGTTCCTACCCAATTTTGGAGGTCAGGAAATTCGGGCTCAGAGAAGTTAAATAACTGCTCAAGATCTCAGAGCTACTAAGTGAAAGAACTGACATTTAAGCCAAATGATCTGTTTCTAGAATTGGGTTTTACCACGATGCTTTACTGAAAAAAATCTCTTTTCTGTCAATCATGGATATATTATCATTTATGGAACTGCTATCAAAAACCTCTGTGCTAGTTCTGTATTCATTGTCACTGTCCTTGAACAAAGAAAAAACAGAGCTGGACAGTAAAGTGGTAAAAACAGATTTTATATGGAAAAATTATTCCAATAGAAGAAAAGACCTCCACATAGAACAGGGCTCAATTCCAAATATAGCAGGAGCAAGTGGGAATTTATAGCCAAGGAGTAGATTGTGGACAGAAAACTACTGAGAGAAAATATCAGAGGTTAGGGGGGATTCTGGCTAAACTGACCCAATAGAACTTTTACTGAGGGTGGGACAGACATCACCTGGGGAAAGGTAGGGAATGAGGAAAAAGATTAGATATTGCAGATAATTAAATATTAAGGACTGGGGATCCTGGTTGTAATGATTTAACAGGATTCTTGCTAAAACTGGACAATGCAGAGATAAATACAGAAGTCTGAAAGTCAAAGCCTAGTTGAAAAGAGCTCAGAGGAGTCCGTGTAGAATTTGGTCAAGGAGAGAATCTTTATCACCATCTACCAGATTAAGTATATTCCTGTAACATATTACTGAGTGAATTACTGTAACCATATTACTAAGTGGACTAAAATATTTCCATAATTTCCCAACAAGAACCGAGATAAACCCAAACTCTTTAGCAAGCAAAATTCACATTTAGTGGTAAAGGTAAAATCCTTAAGATGATCTGTACAGCCCTACATTATCTGGTATTTACTTAAACAATTCTGAGTGAATGAAGGATTAAGTGAGTAAATAAATGAATAGAATCCTTCTATTTTATTTTTTATGTTATGTCTAAAATAAATTTCAGTCAGCCATTTGAACTCACAGTTGAGTGAGATTCACATTCAGCATCACGAAAAGTACAGCCAGACACTTTCTCTGCAAAACCAATTGAACATAATTTAGAAAGATCTTTCAATAATTGTAAAGGGCTTCATTAGATTTAATATATGAGTCTTCTTACAAAAAATGGGGAATTCTTGAGTAGTTTGCTTTTGTTTATTTGCCTCCCTGGCATCCATTTTCCCCTTCCCTCTGATTCTCATTGACAGTTCTTGAAGCTTTGAGGTCACAAGCTACATTCTTAATATTGGAGCAGAGCATGTGACCTTCTATTTAAAGAAAGAATACAGTAGACTTTTAATTAATTGCTACACATCCTTTTCTCAAAGCAATTTTGATTTTCTATTTTTAACATCCTTAAATATTTTAGACACTGTTTCTAGATTCTTGTATATTTGTTGTTTTATCTTTCTTTAAAAGGTCCCTGAATTTCCCTCTCTGGGTATGTCTCATGTTCCCTCTTTGATTAGATAATCTTGATAGGTATCTCTACTGCGGTTACTCTCTTTAGGCTCTTGATTTTCTTTCTCTGCTTCTCTCTGTGGACCAGGATTCTTAGATTTATCTATGATTAAAAACTGAGGAAGCCATCATAATCAAAGATTCATAACTACTCTTTCTGGCACCAGGGGTAAACCAGTCCAACTATAATCTGTACCAACAAAATGGTCATCCTTTTTCCAACTTTGAGTGTGTTTTTTCCAACACACTCAAAGGCAGTTACAAAACACTGGTACCTCTGCTTATGTTCATGAAGAAGAAGCAAATACCTTACCTGAGGGAACAGAGAAAAGCCTTAAACCAGCCTGCCAACACTGTGGAAATATGTCCCATAATTGTAAAACTACATGAACACATGGTTGTGTGCATGTGTAACAAAATAGTGAGCATTAATTTCCAGAAATGGAAACATAGGCAATTTCTCTTTTTTTCTTAAAACTTTCTGTGCTATTTGAATTGTTTGCAATGAAAAATAATACACTATAAAATATGAAGTCATTTAAATTTTGGACAAAAATATTAGTTTTTTTTTTTTCAAGCACATCTATGAAACAAACTTGTAAGATTTGTGTCTCAGGGTTATACTACAATGGAACAATTGCTAAACAAAATCATTCTGATCTCTCTAAAAATTGTGTCTTAAGTAAAGTAAGACACAGTATTATGCTACAGTAGAGTGCCACTGAATCTACTTCTTATACCACAACAAAAGTAATATGTTTTTGGAGAAATTTCTTCTCTCACAGGCAAAAAATATTTGTTAATTTACAATAAGTCAACAAATGTCCCAAATAATGGTCAGATATCAGATTCTCATAAGAGGACTTTAGATATTTACATGAACTTTTACATAAAGAAGGAATTATATAGAAAATAAATTGTATGAATGTTCAGTAAAAATTACTATAATAACACTGATTATTTAATGATCTTAATAATTGATTACTAAAATTCACAAAGACTGTTTTTAGGATTTGAATATATTTTTATCTCAAATAGTCCTATTTTATTTTCCACATGAACTTTGGCATTGAGTATTTTCCTAGGTGTTCAATTTCAAAACTCTTATATTTTCTCAAAACATCTGCTTTAATATACCATACTAAACATAGTTTAAGAAGGAATTTGTTTCCCTTTCTTTCCTTCTTCTTTTATTTCCTTACCCATCAGTGATTGAACAAAGGCTCAGATCAGGTATAGCATTGCTGTAAAATAAAATGCAAAAGATAGAGTGGCAAAATATGAGGCTGGAAAAGTGGGCAAGGGACAGGTTGTGGAAGATTCTAAATGTTATATCATGGTTGTGAATTATTTTATGGCAATGAGGACCATTTTGTTGGCACAGTTGAACCCAGGTTAGAGTACCTTATGTCAGCATTTTTCAGTAGATATACTCACCTATTAAAAAGGAAGAACAAAAACAAGGAAATAAGTTAGGAATATTTTGCAGTATACCACACAAAAACTAATTCCATTTTTGAATAACATAAGATATAGAACAGAGTAAAAGAAGGAAATAAGTTTGAAAAGTAAGTGAGAGTTAATAGAGTGGAAGTTCAGCACTGACGTGGATGTGGTGTGTTAAGAATTAGAGGTATCAAATATGAATGCTGGGAGAACTGGAAGGAATAGTACTGACATATTTTAAAATAGAAAATAGGAGCTGAGCGTTCCTGGAAAGAATAAAATTATGGTAGAATGTGGTGTTAAGAAATGATCTCTCATTTTGTGTGTCACTCAATATACTGATATAGAATATGAAATTCTGAAAATTAGATTCATACATGAAAGATATATTTTTTATTTTTTTGCTATTTTCATAAAAATAAGATATAACTTATAAAGTCTTATGTTACCAGAGTATGAAGCATTAATCGGTTTAAAGAAGCTTGAACATATATGTTTATATGGTAAACACAGTAATATTCATCTTGAAGAGTGTACCATTCTCAAGGAATCAGGTGGTGTGGGCTAAGGACTGGGGAATCTGAAACATTGGAAAGGGGCAGAATCAAATGAGAGGTAAATGTGGTTAAAGTGTCTTAAGTCTCTGGTATTTTCTGGAATGACAAAAGTGTAAAATTTTGAATTAATATTAGTCTTTACTAAATCAAGGATGAAAGCTTTAATTTCTAGAAAATTACTAAGCATAGAATGGGAAAAGTAAAATGCTAAAAATAATCAAAAATTTCGAGACATGTAATGGTTTGCAGATGACATGATACTATACAAAGAAAATCCTAAAGATGCCACCAGAAAACTTAGAGCTCATCAGTGAATTCAGTAAAATTGCAGAATACAAAATTAATGTACAGAAATCTGTTGCATTTTTATACACTAACAATGCACTATCAGAAACAGAAATTAAGTAAACAATCCCACTTACAATCATATCAAAAAGAATAAAATACCTAGAAATAGACCTACCTAAGGAGGTAAAAGACCTATACACAGAAGACTATGACACTGATGAAAGAAATGAAAGAAGACACAACTGGTGGAAAGTTCATGGATTGGAAGAATTAAATTTGTTAAAATGATTGTACTACCCAAGGCAATCTACAGATTCAGTGCAATCCCTATCAAAATATCAAGGACATTTTTCACAGAACTAGAACAAATGACTTAAAAATTTGTATGGAAACACAAAAGATCCCTGAATTGCCAAAGCAATCTTGGAAAGAAAAGCATAGCTGGAGGAATCATGCTCCTTGACTTCAGACTATACTATAAAGCTACAGTAATCAAAACAGTATAGTACTGGCATCAAAACAGACTCATAGAACAATGGACAAAAATAGAGAGCCCAGAAATAAACCCCCTCACTTATGGTCAATTACTCTATGAGAAAGGAAGCAAGAATATACAATAGAGAAAAGAAAATCTCTTCAATTAATGGTTCTAAGAAAACTGCTGAAAACTTGAACATTTTTAACACCATATACAAATTTAACTTGAAATGGATTAATGACATAAATGCAAGACTGGAAACCATAAAACTCCTAGAAGCTATCATCAAAAAAGAATACAAATAACAAATGTTGGCAAAAACATGGAGAAAAGGGGAACCTTGTACACTGTATGTGGGAATGTAAATTGGTGCAGCTATAGTGGAAAACAGATTTATCAAGAAAACTAAAAATAGAACTACCATATGACCCAACAATTCCACTCCTGTGTATATATCTGAAAAAAAAAATACCACTAATTTGAAAAAGATACATGCACCCAAATGTTCATAACAGCATTATTTACAATTGCCAAAATATGGAAGTAACCTAAGGGCCCATCAACAGATGAATAAAGGAGATGTGGTACATATACAATGCAATACTAATCAGCCATAAAAATAATTAAATTTTGCCATTCACAACAACATGGATGGATTTAGAGGGTATTATGCTAAGTGAAATAAGTTAAGACAGAGAAAGACAAATACTGCATGATGGCACTTATATGTGGAATCTAAAAAATAAAACAAACTAGTGAATATAACAAAAAAAGAAACAGTCTCACAGATACAGAGAACAAACTAGTGGTTACCAGTATGGAGAGGGAAGGGACGAGGGGCAAGATAGGGGTAGGGAATTGAGAGGTACAAATTGCTATGTATAAAATATATAAGCTACAAGGATATATTGTACAACACAAGGAGTATAGCCAATATTTTATAATAATTATAAATTGAGAATAACTTTCAAAAATTATGAATCACTATGTTGTACACCTGAAACATATATAATATTGCACATCAACTATATCTCAATTAAAAAAACTAAAAAAAGAATAATAATTTGTGTCCTTAGGTCTTTTACATTCATTGTGGTGTTCATTTATATGACCTTGTAGCACCACATATCAAATAAAGTACACCTGTCATACCTGAGAAAACAAAAAACAAGTTCAAGTCATGAGAAAGTGGGTACCTAGAGCAGGTGGAATGAATTAAAATCACATTGTAAATGAGAAATTATATTAAGTGTAAATGCACTAAATGCTCTAAATATAATTATATTGCTAAATACATGTATGCTGTGAATAATAAATAGATCTAAAGATTTGTTAAGCAGAAAGTTTGAATATAAAATAATTGAAATTGATGTTTATAAATACACTATCCAAAGGAAAGCTAATGTGTCTATGTTATGATAATACACAGGATATAGCAAGAAGATTTAAACTATAGTAAGAGGAGAGTTTATAATGTTGAAAGATTCAATCCATCTATTCTAAACATTTGGCACTGGATAGCATGGTTTCAAAATATATAAAGAAAGAAACAACAAAAATAGGAAGAAAGAGGGAAAAAAGTTAAGAAAGGAAACCACCAAATAGATTGATTTCAACACACTTCTATCAGAAATACACAGAACATGCAGACAAAATATCAGTAAAAATATAAAAGATTTGACATTAAAAATAAAATGCACCTTATACACAGCTTTGTTGCCCAAATATGCAGTAAAAACTTTTTTCAAGCAAGTAAAACAACACTTAAAAAAATTCAGCATTCTTGACATTTTGGTACCAGTCCCAATATGTATGTGTGTGTGTGATTCCGCACACCGAAAACGCAATTCTCTGGACAGTAGCTGGGTGTCTTACAATTCAACTTAATTCTGACACAATCCATCTACTTGAGCCAGTATCAGATTTCACAGGTTAAGGGTTAAGGGTTTCACAGGTTAAGGGTTTAGTCCTACAAGACGGCCCCCCCTTCCCCCCCACCGCACACACATACACACACTTCAGACACCAGTCACAAGGCTAGGTTGTTACCTGTGTTTCTGACTGACTGGTTATAAATCAAAGATTCCCAAGGCCCCATCCTCAGGTTTAATGAATTTCCTTGAGTAGCTCACAGAACTCAGAGAAATATTTTACTTACTAGATCATCAGTTTATTATAAAAGGATGTAACTCAGGAACAGCCAGTCGAAAGAGAAGCATAAGACAAGGCTTGGGGAAGTGGCCTGGAGCTTCCATGCCCTCTACAGGCATTACATTCTCCCAGCACCTCCATGTTTTCACCAACACAGCTTTCTGAAGCACATCCTTTTCTGGTTTTTAGGGAGGCTTAATTATGCAGTCATAGTTGATGAAATCATTGAACATCAATTTGGCTCTCAGCCCCTCTCCCCTCCCCAGAGGTAGGGTTGGAGGTAGGACTTGAAGTTCCAAACTTCTAATCACATGGTTGGTTCTCTAGGCAACCAGTTCCCATCCTTAGACGGGATCTGAAATTCATTAACATAACGAAAGAAAGTTTTATTACCAGTATCACAGGAAATTTCAAGGGTTTTAGGTGCTTTATTCCAAAATCCAGGACGAAGACCAAATATATATTTCTTACTATAAATCCCAGTATGGCAAGCATAAACTGGATCAAAAAGTAATAGAAAATAAAAAGAGTGAAATCATGCAGAATATAGTCACTCATCACACTGCAAATATGCTAAAGTAACAAAAAAGATAACAGCAAATGTACCTAAGGCTGCTTTTAAACATGTAGATTTATAAATAGCCTATAGTCAAAGGAGAAATCATAATATAAATAGCATTTATCTTAGTAATTACAAAACTACTGCCTATTAAGACCACGAGAGTGACAGTGATAATTGAGAGTAGTCTTAAATATAGATAATAGGAGGAAAGTGGCTGAAAAATGTTAATCATCCAGATAAGAAATAGAAAATAGGATTTTCAATTTAGATGTAGAAATGTTGCAGGAGATCATCATTCTACTCTTACTCTAAAAGCCAAAATGAGCCAGTTAATCTACAGAGCCATAAAGCACACTTCATCCTGTCAGAGGACTGAGGACTCTAAGAAAGGTGACTAAAACAAACTCCAGAAAGGGCCTCAGCTTAGAAATTCTGAAATTACTTGATGAACTAGAGTTGAACAAAGAAGTAAACTCATGATAGACAGTAAGTCAGGTTTCACACAGAGTAATGAGTAAGCAGGTGTGGCAGGGACGGGGGGGTAAGGGAGGTAAATGGACACTGTAGGGCTAGAATAGTGATATAAATAAATTATTAAATAAAAAATAGGGAGAAGAAAAAATCTTTTAAAAGAATTTCAAATAATATATTCAAATGTTATATATTTAGATACTATTCCCTCCAGGAGGTGCAGTTTAATTCTCCTCGCTTGAGTGTGGGCTAGACTTGAGTGCTTATGAAAAATATAGGGTTGACTGAAAGAAAAACACACAGAGTAAGAGTTGTGAGTTTCAGTTTTATTCAGGGACCTTATTGAGGACTATAGCCTGGGAAACAGCCTCTCAGTGGCTGTCAGGAAACTGCTCTAAAGAGGTAAGGGAGGAGCAAGTTTTTATATGATTTTCGGCTAGGAAATACCTGCAGTCAAGCACACATCTTGGTAAAGGATTATTGCTAGTCACAAAGAACAGATATCTCAAGTTAACGATTTTAGTGATTTTCTATGTAAGGGAAGATGAAAGGATCTGGATTTATTAAAATTCTTTAAGAGATCTGCATCTAACTATCTAAGGAGTCTGCTTGTCCAAAGCACAGCGTGTCTCATTCTGAATTCCTCTGGGGTACACTGTCAGTCAGCAATTGCAATGGCTAATGACTTAATCCTTGTAGAACTGGATAGTGAACAACATTCTTTGTTTCACAATAGGAAGGAAAAAAAAGAGACAAAAAAAAACCTCCTGATAGGAGGGATGTTGCAGATGAAGGAAAAGGAAGTGGAAGTAAAGCATAACTCCAAGGTTTCCAGTTTGAAAATCTGGGCAAATAAATCTGGCAGTTTTTGAGATAAGACAGAATGTGGGATAATAGGGATAAAAATATGATTTGGTATGGAAAACCAACATATATTTAAGATGTATTTAGTTGTAGATGAATTTGAGACTTTAAAATGGAAATGCCAATTAATTAGATGGATACAAGATTAGAAATCCCATTGAGGTACAAATTTGGTTGTAACATGTATAAATGTATTTTTACTTTTTAATCTATGGGAATGAACAGAGAACCAAAAATGAGCCTGAAAAATTCCTTCACCCTCAATTCAAGTAGAGGATTTGAATCTACAAAAGAAACCAAAAAGCTTTACTGAGATAAAGATGAAGACCAAGAGGAAAAGAAGGAAAAGGAGGAAGGGGGAAAAGAGGAAGAAGGAGGAGGAAAAAGAATTTGAAGTAATAATGTAATGGAAGTTAAAAGAACATTTTTGTAAAGGAGGAAGTGGTCTTTTCAGTTTAATGCTCTTAACTGTTTCAGTAAGGATAACTGGTAATCTACATGGATCATTGCTTCACGGTACCTGACATAAGTCATTGGTAACCTTAACAAAAGCATTTTCAGGGTACTGGTTTGTAGGTAGACTGAGGTAGACTAAATTATGAATGGGAAGTGAAGAATTGGCACTGTCTCTTTAGATACTTCGCCAAGAGGCACATGAAAAGTTGCTCAACATCACTAATTATTGGAGAAATACAAATCAAAACTACAGTGAAGTATCACTTCACACCAGTCAGAATGGCCATCATCAAAGAAATATACAAACAATACATGCTGGAGAGGGTGTGGAGAAAAGGGAACACTTTTGCACTGTTGGTGGGAATAGAAGCTGATACAGCCACTATGGAGAACAGCATGGAAGTTCCTTAAAAAACTAAAAATAGAACTTCCATATGATCCAGCAATCCCACTACTGGGCATATACCCTGAGAAAACCATAATTCAAAAAGACACATGTACCCCAATACTCATTGCAGCACTATTTACAATAGCCAGGACATGGAAGCAAACTAAATGTCCATCGACAGATACATGGATAAAGAAGATGTGGTACATGTATACAATGGGGTATTAGCCATTAAAAGGAACTAAATCGAGTCATTTGTAGAGACATGGATGGACCTAGAGACTGTCATACAGAGTGAAGTAAGTCAGAGAGAAACAAATATCGTATATTAATGCATATATGTGAAATCTAGAAAAATGGTACAGATGAACCTATTTGCAAAGCAGAAATAGAGACACAGATGTAGAGAACAAATGTATGGACACCAAGGGGGGGAAAAGATCGTGGGATGAATTGGGAGATTGGGATTGAAATATATACATATACTATGTATAAAATAGATAACAAATGAGAACCTGCTGTATAGCACAGAGAACTGTGCTCAACGCTCTATGGTGACCTAAATGGGAAGGAAATCCAAAATAAAGGGGATATATGTATACATTTAGTTGATTCACTTTGCTGTACAGCAGAAACTAACACAACATTATAAAGCAACTATACCCCAGTTAAAAAAAAATGCAACAGCAATTAGAGGAAACTATGGGGCAAAGGAATGATAACATTTGGGCTCTTGCTGTAATCCATTGCAACCTGAGAAATTTTATTCACTAGACGTTTCTCAGATAGAGAAGAATGTATAGTGTTAGGGTAAGGGCTTTGAAATTAGACAGCTGGACCAGATCTTGAAAAAGACACTTAACCATCTTAAAACTCAGGCTCCTTATCTGTCATTTATATATCATGTCTACCTCACAGTTTCTTGTAAGAATGTGTGTGGAACATTTAGCACAGACCTTGATAAACGACAAATGCTCAATAAAGTTTGCTTCTCTCTTTTATTATTTTTTATTCAAATTATTACTTCCCTCCAGTTTAACATGGCAAGTAACTGGTCAAACCAACATACAACCCAGGATAAATTTAGAAGAACCTATCTGTAGTAAAAGTCACTTTTTATGATCTTCTCATAGAACATGAAATTATTTTCTTTTTAATTCTTTTGTCTACAGAATGTTTTCTGCATTCTTAATCCTGGTGTATGGAAGTTGGGACAATTGTTTTGAACATAGGATGGTTCAGTCTTGAAAGATGGTTGAAGTAATGCTACAGATTACCACTAGAGGGAAAAAGAGAGTCAGGCAACATCTGAGAAGAAATACATACTCAGGGACTAGTTGTCCTTGATGCTGGGACAGGTTTCCTTTATATGGGAAACTCAGACACCAGAGCCAAAAAATTATTTTGACTTAACTCATTATTTTTAAGTTATATAGTGTAGCAGAAATTTTTCCCAGAGCTAAAGTTTGTTTTCATCTCAAAGGTCGTAAGGGAACAATCTGCATTTTATTATTCTATACTTATATTCCTATTATAGCTCTCAATTCAGCTATATATATTTATTTATATTATTTGTATTTGTTACCATGCTTGTCATCAACCACCATTATATGTAAAATTTTTGAAGGATAGGGCTGTGTTTCACTTGGGCAGGGTTATTTTTAGCTTAGCAGACTCTCTAGGGATTCAGTTTCAACGTTCATCATTATCAAGGTAGAGAGAGGCAACAGCAAGATATTCCCAGATTAATGATTAGGGAAGCAGAGATATAGATAATAGGCATTCACATTCCTCCATACATTTCATAGACTCAGGTGTGTTAAAAAGCCAAGATCAAAGCCAGAAAGATCAGTGATTGTGCACTTAAAGTGTATTCTCTTGAAGAAGTGTGAAGGAAATATTTATTCGATGCGTAATGTGTCAGTGTTACATGTTTTGACATGCATTATTTCATTTGCTAATCTCAATAATTTGGTCAGATAGATATCTCACTTTATTTTACAAGTGAGGAGACTGAGACACAAAAATGTTTAGTAGCTCACCTAATATCACAGAGCTTATATACACTGGAGCCATTAAAGAAAAATTGCACCAGAAATAGTGAGAATATAGAAATTGATTTTTTTTCTGATACTACTGCCAGTAATAGTGTAGAAAGCATAGACCAAGCCCCATCTCACAAAGGTGATGTGAGAGTATATGGATTATGAAATTAAGAAAATAACTTTTTAACAGTTTTTCTCTAAACTAGACAATATGAGGCTTCATTTTTGTAATATGGTTGATTGATAAGAGAATCACTAAATTACCAATATGATAAACAAGCAAAGAATAAAGCAGAAAAAGAGAATAATTTTCAAAATAATACCTCCAAACATATGTACACAATTTTACATATTGTAGCTCTCCTTTCATGAAATAAGCCCCAATTTCCAACATTTTTATGCACAAAGATACATGTTTCAACATTATTTAGAAAGTGAAAATTTAGAAATAGTTTAAGTACTCAAAAATATAGAAATTAAGATACTTCAGGATACTCTGTATTATAGAGCTATTAAATTGATACTTAATTATGAATATAACCAGGTTAAAGAGTACCCAATGATAAGAGAAACAGTTAAGAATAACAGAATAAGAACAGAATAAGAGCTGAAGTGCAAGTAGTGGTCTCTCCACTATTTTTTTCTTTCTTTATTTTATTTTTATTTCATTTTCCATGATTATGAAAATCTTTCTGAATAAGAAAAATCCACAATTTTGAAAATAAAACATACTTTAGAACTCTTATATAGATTTCATACAATTTAAACACATCTGCCTATGTTTCTGTTTGCAGGACAGAACTTCCCATGCCTCATGATACAGATGTCTGAATTTTCTACTATGCAGTAATGAAGTTCCTAGAGTGGATTGAAAGCTATATTTTGAGAAAAATCCTGGATTTTACTGGAAGCAATCCTATGATTTATTATTCAGCATAAAAGTTGTTACAATGTCTAACTTGACAAACAGGTAACCACTCTTAGATTTTATAACATTATATCTTCTCTCTGAGGGTACATATCTGAACTTTAAGAAATATAAATCATCCTTCATTATTCTAGAAGACTTTTGCCATGAACTGCCTAAAATCAGTACGAATCAAATGTCTTGAAAAATTTGTTAGCACAGAGTGCTTTGATAAACACGACTCAGGGCATGGGGATCAGGGGCAGTTTGGAGAGAGGAGAAAGTTTTTACTCTGCTATTCAATGTCTTATATGAAAATATACATGGTGAATAATATTTACAGGATATTCAGATTCTGAAACTATTCTCATGAATATAGTGGCTTAGATGGGAAGTGGACATATGGCATACAGAATAAAATGTTAACACTTTTACAATATATTTATGGTCTTAACCATCTGGACTCAGCTTACCTTTATATTTTTGCCTCAGAGTTTTTGAAGCTCAGGGAAAAAATTAGTTCTTAATTACATTTCTTATATGTTTTTCCTAAAAAAAACTATTTCTGTTATTATTAATTCTTACTAATAAGAATTATTGTATATAATTATATAATATACTGTATGATTATAAGTAATTATATTTCTTACATACTGAAATGATAAAGTGAAAATAAAGGAATAAGAGAGATTCCCAGCCTAGCAGAGTATATATAATATACAAAACAATATTATTTAACTTAGTAAATAAACACTAAGTTATGTTTAGACTACATATACATCAAATCTTCAGTTTTTACCTATTATTCTTGCAAAGAATCAGTGTTAATAGTTTAATTGCATTGCATTCTTATTTTGTTATATGTTCACCTGGAGGAAATATATGCAAATAATAATACCCTAAGCTTCTTCAAATCATCTTTTATGATGTAGTAATTTATCAGAAATGATTTTGGTAAGAATAGTAAAGCTAATACTACTCAGTGGCTAAATTTCCTCATCACTCCAGTATGGTTCTAATTCTCTTTCAGAGACTTTTCTTTCCAAATCTTAGGAAGGAAATATGAATTGTGGGTACCTGGTACCTCTGCTTATTATGGGTTTCTATTCCTGAGAGCTCAACACCATCTCTAGTCTATCTCGGATACAATCAGGTCTGGTTACCAAACAATGGATACTCATTAAATGTTCTCAGTTTCCAGGCAACCACAGCTGTCAGTCAATCAGCGGAGGCTGCACAGAAACTTTTCCAAATAATCTTTTTTTTTAAAATCCTTAAATGCATCCTCTTCTCTCCACGAACATCACTTTTCAGGTACCCTTCAATCCAGGACTAGACTGTTGTAATTGTCTCATAGTTGATGTTCTTGCCATCAATCTTTTCCTTCTCATTCTTCTTAAAAATTAAATATTCTTTTGGTTACTGATTTTAGTAGTCCATATATATATTTATAATAACCCATATGTATATACTGTTATTATTTGTTAGCTATCTCTATCACCAGCTATAATCTTAGTTTCTTAAAGCCATGAACATTTTTGTTGCATCTAAAATGTCTAAAACGTCTGCAGTGTAAGAAGTACTCAATAATGATTGTTGCATGGGATGGATGAGGGTAGGGATAGATGGATCAAAATCAGATCCTAATTTGGCAATTCCTCTTTTGTACCTGTACCTGTATATACAGGTAACACTTGGTCCTTCCCATAACAGCCAAGAAGATTGGAGCACAGAGATCTGGGGCTAGGAATTCCGCTGCTCTTCTGCCATAAGTAATAAATTGGCTATGTCTCTAGTCTAGAAGTCTTATGTCTTGCAAGAAAGGTAAGAGCTCAGACTTTTCACAGTCCCTGAATCGACAGACCCACTCTAGCATTCTAAACTAATTTGCCACCATCATTTTTAATTATCTAAGCATTGTACTTACTACTCATTAGACCATTTGCCTTTATGTGGACCTTTTAAATATATATATATATATATTTTAACACCTTTATTAGAGTATAATTGCTTTACAATGGTGTGTTATTTTCTGCTTTATAACAAAGTGAATCAGCTATACATATACATATATCCCCATATCTCCACCCTCTTGCATCTCCCTCCATCCCACCCTCCCTATTCCACCCCTCTAGGTGACCACAAAGCACCGAGCTGATGTCCTTGTGCTGTGTGGCTGCTTCCCAGTAGCTATCTATTTTACATTTGGTAGTGTATATATGCCCATGCCACTCTCTCACTTCGTCCCAGTTTATCCTTCCCCCTCCCGGTGTCCTCAAGTCCATTTTCTACATCTGCATCTTTATTACTGTCCTGCTCCTAGGTTCTTCAGAACCATTTTATTTCCTTTAGATTCCATATATATGTGTTAGCATATGGTATTTGTTTTTCTCCTTCTGACTTACTTCACTCTGTATGACAGACTCTAGGTCCATCCACCCCATATATTTTTTAAGAATTTTTTAGAATTTTTTTAGAGCAGTTTTATGCTCATAGCAAAATTGAGAGGGAGGTACAGAGATTTCCCAGCTACCCTACCCACACATGCATAGCCTTTTTCGTTATCAACATCACTCAACATAATTGTACATGTTTTACCAAAGGTGAACATACATTGACACATCCATCGTAAACATCCAAAGACCATAGTTTACCCTTGAATCACTCTTGGTGTATATTTTACAGGTTTCGACAAGTGTATAATATGTATCTATCATTATAGCATCACACAGAGTAGATTCACTGCCCTAGAAATGCTCTGAGCTCTGCCTATTCATCCCTCTTTCCCTTGCCCCTGCTCCTCTTGGCAATCACTGATATTTTTACCATTTCCATAGGTTTGTCTTTTCCTGAATCATCCAGTTTGCTCACATTCTTGAAAGCATTTGACATTGTTAATTTTAAAAAATTTTTTAGCCACTTGGATAGTTGTATTACAATATCCTGTACTTTTAATTTTCCTGTACTTATTTGCCATCTATATATATATTCTCAGTAAAATGTCTATTCATATCTTTTGTCCATTTTCTACTTGAAGTGTTTTTTTACTTTTGAGTTTTGAGAGTTTCTTTATATATTTTCAGTATGGTCATTGGTTTCACATGTGATTTGCAAATATTTTCTCCTACTCTCTGCATATCTGGAAAAATCTCACTTGATCATGCTTTATAATTCTTTTTATATATTATTGGATCCACTTTGCCAATATTTTGTTGAGAATGTTTGCATGTAAGTTTACAAGAGATGTAGGTCTATATAACCCTTGGGTGTGTATGTGTTTTCTTTGTCTGCTTTTGGCAACAGAACAATACTGGTCTCATAAACTGGGTTGCAAAATATTCTTTCTTCTATTTTCTGTAAGACATTGTTTAATATCCATGTTAATTCTTATTTAAATTTTTGGTGGAATTCTCCAATGAAGTAATGTAGGCCTGGGGATTTCTTTGTCAGGAGCTTTTTTTTTTTTTTTTTTTGCGATACGCGGGCCTCTCACTGTTATGGCCTCTCCCGCTGTGGAGCACAGGCTCCGGACGCACAGGCTCAGCGGCCATGGCTCACGGGCCCAGCCGCTCCGCGGCATGTGGGATCTTCCCGGACCGGGGCACGAACCCATGTCCCCTGCATCGGCAGGCGGACTCTCAACCACTGCGCCACCAGGGAAGCCCAGGAGCTTTTTAATTATAAATTTAATTCCTTTTTTGCTTATAGGACTATTCAGTTTGTCTGTTTCATCTTGACTAGGTGTGGTCCTTTGCAGCTTTTAAGGAATTCATCCATATTTTCTAAGTTTTTGAATGTATGAACATAAAGTTGTTCACAGTATCATTTTATTATCCTTTCAATGGATGCAGTGTGTATAACAATATCCCTTTTTGTTTATTTTTTATTAGGTGAGTCTGTGTCATGTTTTCCCCAGTGGGAAACCACACGTGTCATGTTTTCCCCAGTGGGAAACCACACATGCCATAACAGTGATATGCTGTCTTCAATTTCCTCCATTTTCTTAACCCCCCAAACACCTTAATGATGTAGATAAAATATCATTTTTCATATGACCTCCTTTTCCTCTTCCAGATTTCTCCCTCCATTCTGTAGTCTTCCAATATTTCTTATTGTCAAATTTCAACTCACCGAGAAATATCAGAAAAATCCATTATTCTGGCAAAGTTAAGTTTATTAGACTTACTGTGGTAAGGGAGAATACCACCTTGACAGTGTTACTAGTGTCTGTAAAAACATTAAAAACAGTTTCCAATTCTCTGGCTTCAAGCTATGCCTTTTTATATACATACACACACACACACACACATATATATATATATTTTTTATTCTCTTTTCCCCTCCCTGCCTTTTTCTCTGAATAACAACCCTTCCTCTGAAACTTGAAAAACTGCAAGGCTTGCAAAAACAGCTCTCAAAAGAATTGTAATGACAGTTGCCTGAATGGTACTGTACCCCATATCCCTAGCAATAGGGATGGAATCGCAAAGATTTCCTTTTCCAACCATAGGTTTTACAGCAGTTAGAGATGAGGAAAAGTTCTACCTCAGCCAAACCACAAAAACACATATTTCTCCCCTCCCTTCACCCTATAAAACTACAGTACTGCTTGGCCCAGGGAGTGATTGGGTCTTCAGTTGCTTTCTGATGCACCTCAGCTGAATAAAGTTTTTAATCTTTGAATCAAACTATTTTTTTCTCTCGTCATATCTCAAGGTAAAAACATTAGATAAGAATGCTTATACGATTTTATGTCTTTGGTTGTGTTATTTTTAACTTATCTTGCAAAGCGGAGAATTAGTTGGGAATGGACCGGTTTTATGACAATCACTTTTTTTTTCTTGGCATAGCTAGAAAGAGGGTCTTGAAATGAGTCTTGATAGGGAAACTGTTTTATTTGGTTTATAATCTTATCTTCCAAAAGCAAGCATTTCCTGGAGCATGCAGCTAATTTAGTTATTTATTTTTAATGTCTCTTCCCAGTATTGTTTAACATAGATTCAGAATAGTATGCTCTGCTCCAGTATTGTTTAATATGATAATATGCATGGTTTTAGTATTATTTAATGTATGCACTGGATAAAGATGTAAGTTTTGGTTTTATATCCATATATCCACTGTAACACTGAGTTCATTTATTATAATTATTTATAATTATAACAATTACTGTATTTACCTGGCTGTTTACTACACAGTGAAGACTTGTAGGGCAAAGCTTCTTATTCAAGTTTATATACAATTTGATGATTATCATGTAGCTATAAAATGCAGAAAAATGTATTTATATTTGCAGATATAGAGGATAACAACTACACAGTTTTACAGTACAAAAATGTAACAAATAATTTCTAACCTAAGCTGAACTATATTATTGATACATCATTTTCTCAGTATAGTTCAAAATCCAGGCAAGGGTAAATCTGGCTTAAAATGCATAGATTTTTCTACCAGGAGCAAAAATTAGTGAAGTTGCATGTCTCTTCTCTATTGTATCCTGTTCTAATCACAAGTGAAGTATTTAATTTAATTTAGAAATGAGAACTTAATTGAGCATGTACAAGCTGTCTCAAGAACCCCTCATACTCAAGATGCCTTCATGTACAATGCAATCAACAAATACTCTGTATCCTTATGAGTCAAAGAGGTATTGAGAAAAAAAATTCATCTACTTAACAATGAAATTCATTTCAAGAAAGTAAAAATACATCCTAGCTCACAGCAAAGGCAACCATTAACAAAACAAAAAGAGACAACCTACTGAATGGGAGAAAATATTTGCAAATGATATGACTGATGAGGGATTAATATCCAACATATATAAACAGCCCATACAATTCAACATCAAAAAAGCAAATGACCTGATTAAAAAATGGGCAGAAGAACTGAATAGACACTTTTCCAAAGAGTGGATGCAGATGGCCAACAGGCACATGAAAAGATGATCAACCTTGCTAATCATCAGAGGAATGCAAATCAAAACCACAATGAAATATCACCTCACACCAGACAGAATGGCTATCATCAAAATGTCTATAATAACAAATGTTGGCAAGGATGTGGAGAAAAGGGAACCCTTGTACACTGTTGTGGGAATGTAAATTGGTACAGCCACTGTGGAAAACAGTATGGAGGTTTCTCAAAAGACAAAATATAGTACTACCAAATGACCCAGAGTTCTACTTCTGGGCATATATCAGAAGAAAACAAAAACATTAATTCAAAAAGATACATGCACCCTAATGTTCATAGTGTTATTTACAGTTGCCAAGACATGTAAACATCTAAGTATCCATCAGTATATGAATGGATAAAGATCTGAGATATATATATACACACACACACACACACACACACACACATATATACACACGCACACACACATATACACTATGGAATACTACTCAGCCGTAAAAAAGAATGAAATTTTACCATTTGCAGCAACATGGGTGGAGTTGGAGGGCATTATGCTAAGTGAAATAGGTCAGACAGGAAAAGATAAATACTGTATGATATTGCTTATATGTAGAATCTATAAAATACAACAAACTAGTGAATATAACATAAAAGAAGCAGACACAAGTATGGAGAATAAACTAGCTGTTAGCAGTGGTGGGGGCAAAAAGGGGTGGGGGAAGTGGAGGTACGAACTCCATTGGGTGTAAGATAGGCTCAAGGATGTATTATACAACATGGGGAATATAGCTAATATTCTATAATAACTATAAATGGAAAGTAACCTTTAAAAAATTGTATAAAAATATATACATCCTAGCTTCTAATGTCCTAAAAAACCTTGTATAAGTAAATGAGAAAATTCAATTGTCCATGGAAAACAGATGAAGCCCAGCATCTTCAGCTAGTCTTTCTTTGATTTCCAATGGCATTTTGTTTTAGGAATTTAACCACCTCAGGGGGAAAATAACAGGTGTAACAAATATAACAAAAATGAACAATATATTTTAGAATAAAAGTATGATAATCCTTGACTATTGCCTTAGTTATAAGTAAAGTTTTAAAAAACATCATGCATTCATCTCATCATCTAACTTACAACAACTGATACAAGTGACCTCAGGAAGGAAATAATCAACTTCATGTTATCATGTTCTATGAGTGACAATTTAATTCCATCTTTTTTCTCCTAAATTAAAAAAAAAAAGTTACATAGAAAATGGCCAGTAATTTCAGACTATTGCTGAGGCATGGATATTCAAGGATACTTTGGTGCAGATGCATGCTTTGTACTAAAAATTATTCAGTATATGCATAGATCATTAAATCATTATATTTCTAAACTTAAGGATCTCACCCCAATTGAAATATCAAATGTGTCTAAACCAAGTCTAGTAGTACAACCTGAGCAAAATTACTAGAAGTCACTTGACTTTTTGGTAGGTTGTCTTCAGAAATGAGAAATCCTTTTTATTACAAACGTGAGTTAATTTTTAATGTCATTACATCCTTTGCTAATCAGTAATAATAAATATCCCTTATGCAAGGCATCCCAGTAACTGTATAGAAAGTAAGTTTAAAGTAAGATGAACTTAAAACTTAGAGTAGATTCAGAGTATACTAACAACTTCAAAGAAAAAAAAAAGGACAAATATAAAAATAATCTGAAAGTTTAAGCTGACCATTCACCATTTGCCAAATTTATCATCTTCCCTGACCTGCATAAAGTCTTGTATCCATAAATAAACTACTAAGCAGTAGTTATCAGACTAGGATGAGCATTGGTATAATCTGGGGAGCTTTAAAAGAAAAAAAAAAGAGAACTAATGCTGGGGTCCTATCACTAAAAATTCTAATTGAGTTCCTGTGGTGTATAATTTTAAATATCGTGAAGTTTATAATCTCTCTAAGCAATTATATTGTACTGTCCTAAAGGAACCCTTAACACACATGTGCCATTATATAATACATATTCTTTTACAAACTTTTCATAATACCATGAATTATGATAATTTATAACTAATAATATATAAAGTAGATATTTTAAGAGCTAGAATTCAGTGTCAAAGCTGCAAAAGACCAAAACCTATAATTTTTCTTGTGCCTCTACCTATACTTCTTTTCTCAGTTCTTAAGGAATCAAATTGATTAATCAATTCTGAATTTTCAAGACTGTTTGCTTAAGTAAATGAGAAAGTATGGGTATTTCCTATATTGCATACAACATTCTGTCTTAACTATCTGTATCCTTGTGTGATCTCCTGCTATATTACAAAACACTTAAGGACAGCAAAGATTTTCATTATTTTGGTGTTGACATTTTGTTTTGTGCTTTCATACCTTTAGCACCTAGTGTAATTATATCACATGAAGTAGATTCTGAATAAATATTGGTTGAATCAATTGTTAGTAGAATCTCTGAAGTCCTTGTCATTAAAGTCCCTGTACGTTGTTATATGTGCTATGTCTCAGCCATATTACAGTTAATTGAGGACACTGTAGCCTGCTATTGACTGTGAGCTCCATAATAGTGAATAATATCTCTTAATATCTTATAAAAATTCTCCACCGTGGCTGGCATATATCTGGAGCAAATAGATGTGATTTATATGTAGAAGTGGTTTACAGTGGGGAAAGGTGATTCCAAGGCATTTATTAGAGCATTACCATCTGTCAACATAACCAGTTTTGAGGACACTGATTAGGATAGCAGAAATCAAGTTAGTTGTAATTGCAATATATGTTTAATTACATTATTTGGAAACATTATCATCAAATTAATGCACTTATAAAGTATCATAAATCATATTTAGTTAAACCACAAATAAGTATTAAATTATATACTGAAATTTTAATCTGTTTTTACTAAATGTATTCTCCTCACTACTGAATGACTAGTAACAATGGAGTCATAGCTCTTTTTGTTTTCAATTTAGGCAAGCAAATTTACATCTACAGTATGTAAAGTGAATATTCATATATACTGAGATAAAAAAAGAAATGCCCAGTAAACTGAAATAATACAATATGCTCATGAACAAAATTAAGAACAATCTATCAAATAATCATTTCTTATGGTTTGAATTCTTTAGATATTTATGTCAAATTTGTTTCATTTCATGGTCTAATGAGAAAACCTTCAGATTTCTTGCTGTTGTCTGATGATTTCAACCTCAATAAGTTTTTGATTTAAACACACTATGAATTGATAAACACTCTCTTTTCTGAATATGCTGAATATATTGGATCATCAAAATGAATGCTTTTCTTCCGTGATGGCACTCACAAAGCCTATGCCTATGTGCATCTTGAACATCCCCTTTTCACAGTTTTGCTGAATTGTTTTAACCTTTAAACATTTTTTTTTTATTGTAAGAAAATTTTTTTCTTTTCTTTTCTTTTTTTTTTGGCTGAGCTGCCTCGACATGCGGGATCTTAGTTCCCCTGACCAGGGACTGAACCCTTGCCTGCTACAGTGGAAGGGCAGAGTCTTAACCACTGGACCACCAGGGAAGTCCCTAAGCTTTTTTTTAATAGTATATTCTTAAACCACAAGGATATTCCTTATTCTCATTCTATAACCATTTCCCTTATTGTCCTCACACATTAGAGGGTAAAATAGAAATGTCTGAGTTGATATGAAATATATAGAAGAGTTATTATGACATATACTCCTGATTAAAACAAAATAAATTATATTTTTCACTAATTTTTTTCTTTGACATAATGTATCCTATTTTAACATAACTTACATGCAAAAAGACCATACACTTCACACATAATATACTACAAACAGTCCTTACTTAGCATGGTTGTGGTATATATGGATTTCAGGTATCACAATTTAGTTAATTAATACCAGTCAGCTAACAACCCAGTTCAAATTCCACTGTATCTAAGACTTCTCTTTTTTCCTAGTTTGCTATCATCATCATCAATAGGTACTGAGTTCTAACAAACATTTTTTCAACATCTTTGAGAAGATCATGTGCATTTTTATCTTCTTATTCTGTTAATGGTGTGAGTTTCATTTATTAGTATTTAAATGTTAAACCAGACTTGCTTTCTTGCAATAAACTTAATTTGATCCTGATGTATTACACTTGTCTGTAGGTTGCATTTGAGTCAATAGTATTTTAAGAGTTTTCATGAAGACAATTAGGCTTCAATATACTTTTTTTTGTAATATCCTATAAAGGGTACGATCTTGCTATAAAATGAGTGGGGAATTGTTCTCTTTTCATTATTCGGTATAATGCATGGGAAGTTAAATTATTCTAGGGATTTATCAATTTTATCTAAATATAATATTGTTCAAATATCCATGATTATATCCATTATTACCTTTTTATAATATCTCTGGGATTCATAGTTATGGCACTTATTTTATTCCCAGTACTATTAATGTGTACTTGCTTTATTTTGCTTTTCTCAATCATGCTGGAAGGCCATGCATTTTATTCAGCTTTCAAAGTAATATTTTTTCATTTTGTTTCTTTATTGTATGTTAATTTTCTAATTTATTAATTTCTATCTTTATCTTTTCATTGCCTTTCTATCCCTTACATAGATGACTTTTTTGTATCTATCTTTTTGAGATGTATACTTAAATAATTGATTTCAGCTTTTCTTTTTATAATAAGATGTATTTAATTTTTAAAAATCTCTCCAAGTAAGTCTTCAGCTACATTCCAGATATTTTAATATGTCATATTTTGGTACTAAGCTCCAAATGTTTTCAAATTTCAATTGTGATTTCTGCTTTGACCCAGTGGTAATTTTAAAGTGTATAGCTTAATTTCCAAAGATCTCAGCATTTCCTAGTATTTTATTATTATTGTTATTTAGTTTTGACTTAATTCAACTGAACGAGTTTTTAGTTTTGAAAATTGCGAAAGCTTATAATATGGCTTTGAATATGAACACTTTGGTAAACAGGTACACTTTAAAATTTGTATTTTACACATTATACCCATATGTTTACATATTTATATAGTTAAGTTGTTACTAATTTTTAGTCAAATAGTCTATGAATTTACAGATATTTTTCTCTGCTTATTTTATCAGCTATTGAGAGAAGTATGTGAGTTTCCTGATATGATTTAGTGTTTATCTGTTTTAATTTTTAGTTCTATCAACTTGTATTATATACTTTGAAGCTGTTTTACTGTGTACATACCAATTTAGAATTGTTATATTATTTAGTGGAATAATTATATAATCATTTTTTAATGTTTTTCTTTATTCTAATACTTCTCTATTTGTCTCCTTTCTCTCATATTTCTAAAACTATGCCTTCTTCCTTAATTTAGGGTTTGTATGGTACACATTTATCCATTTTTTAAATTCATAATCTATCATAGTCTACATAATTATCATGTGTTTCTTGTACATATCATGGAGTGTGTTTTAATAATTTTAATCTGTGAATATGTGTTAGTACTACTCATGCAGATCAAAATGTTTCTTAAATTCCTTCTGAGGCAGGAGATAGAGGGGCCCCAGGCTGAACAACTGAAGTTTCTTCCCTGCGGACAGGAACTCCATAACAGCAGGAGCGAGAGAGGAGGTGGGCCCTGCCCAGATAAGAGATTAAAAACCATGTATTCCTCATTCTCAAAGTCAAGGAGACCTTTCCGACTACACTTGCATAGAAAGGCTCCTTGGAGGTCGAAAAAGGAGGGGGCGCCACCCCATAGTAAGTGATATCAACTACCCATAGACCTCTTCTCTAGAATCCATCTTGGCTAAGAGATGCACCTGCACACATGGGAGGACCCTGAGATAAACCAATTACAGACTCAGAACCGGCAAAGCCAGGATGACTGGTCAAAGGACGCCTGGAAGAAATGCCCCATAAAAGTGATTCAAACTACCACGAAGGCAAGACTCTCTCTCTGAGTCCACCTGTGTACCTGCACATACCATACTTTTTTCCTCCTAATAACACTTAACTTGTTTCACTGCTTTCTGTCTCTATGTGGAAATTCATTTCTACACAGCTGATGGGCCAGGGCCTTGTCACTGACCACTGGTCCCTGGTGGTCTAGTGGCTAGGATTCAGTGCTCTCACTGACGCTGCCCGACCTCAGTCTCTGGCCAGGAACCGAAATCCTCCTTCAAGACACTGCAGGCCAAGGCCACCCGAGATCCCTTCTATTTATTTATTTATTTCATTTTCTTTTACATTACATGTGTTTTTGTTTCGCTTTGCTTTAGCTTAAATATTTCTCTCGCCTTACTTCCAGATCATTAGCGCACCCTCACACCTTGGCATGTCCTAAAATGTAATTTTTATCTTTTCATCAACAAGAGACTTTGAAAAACACCACTCTTTCTACATCTTCTTGACTTGCTTGCCTAGTTCACATAAATAAATTTATTTTCTAGGAGAAAACCACCATAGGTGTGAGTTTAACTGCTTGAATCTATTCATAATGAACTTGTATTCCCAAATTTATGGCTGCTTTTGCAGTTCTAAACTCCAGCTGTAATTTTTAAATTTTATTTTAGTTTTTATCCATAATACATGACCTTAAAAGGGTTCTCTACCTGGGACTTATGCCTGTTTCCATTAAGAAATGGCAAGACCTCTGAAGTAAAACATTTCTAAAGAATGCCGCTGTCTTTTCTTATGCTTTCAAATATATTTTAAAGTTATCTACATTTCCTAGGTATCCATAGAAAAACTCCCACCAGAAGTGGAAGTTCCAGTTGTGTGTTTTAAATGCTACTGGGATCAAACAACTTGAGCGTTGAAATGTGGTTTTGAAATTAGTTATAAGGAATCTTCCATGAGTGGCAAGCCCTATTTTAATGGTACTCAGTATACTCTGGAATAAATGGTAAATCAGTGTGGAGATAGAATGTGCAAAAATACTGTTTTGAACTGTTTGGGTAAAAGAGAATAGGTGGGATTCTGAGGAACAAAGGAAGCTAGAATTTTGGTTAAACTGAATATTTTGCTGTTAAAATGACCTAGGATAGAGCAGGTGTGATATCTGCCATATAGCAAGTAAAGAAGATGTCAGAAATCAAGAGGGTAAGAGACTAGTGCGGCCAGGTGATATCAACCTCAACTAGCAAGGGTTTTACAAGAAGGTAAACAAGTAATGTGCATGTAGCACAAGGATCAGACTAAAAAGGCATTGACCTAATCTCTCACCTGTCATGTAGGTTGTAAGAAAGTAAACCTCCACTTATGAAAGATGTAAGGGAACTAATGTCTTCAGGAGTTTTTTGTGCCTTCTATTCTCCTTGTGAGTTGTCATGAAGTACATTGGATATAGTCAACAGAAAGTAACAGTTAAAAGCAGAACTACGAAGCCCAAAATCTTTCAATTAACATGTGAAATTTCCCAATTTTGCCCTTTCCATGACTTAATCCCTCATGTATAAATGGAGAAAATAATAGTACCAAATTTATGGGTTGTGAAGTGTTTGAACATAGTAAATATTATATACATGTTAGATATTATTAAATGCATTTGTTTGGGACATTTAGCAAATGATCATGAAACACACAATGATTGGAAGAAGCAGTGATTGTCTCTTTACTCTTTATCTTCTTAATGAATATGAGAAGATACGTATTAGAAATATTAGGAGACAAATTTTTCCAAATTTCTCTTATCAACAATTAGAAGTTTGGAAACTGATTGAAACAAGCATTAACTGGATCTGAGTTTTCAACTCTAACCAGTAGGAAAAAATTTCCCATGTGATGCAGGAGTAGAACAAAAGTGTTGCTATTAGCAGAAAAATTAAAATTTAAGATTATGGGATGGGAAGTGGTGGTTAGGGTTTCAATATAAACTTGGGGGGAACACAAGCATATAATTCATAACAGATTGGAAATATAAAGATGAATAAGAAAGATTTATGTACTTTGAAGCATCCATTGTAGGATGTGACTAATTACCTTTCAAGAAAGATGATACACGGTGGTAATAATAGCAATAATTTGGCCAAGAAATGATCATCAATTCTCATAAATAATGAAATGGCAAGTAAGTGAATTTGCACAAACTGAGTGACTAAAATTCCCCTGTGTATGTGGATAGTACACTATTTTAAATGCCTGGAGTTCTTTAGGGGAATACTTCACTTAAATAATATTAAAACATTATATCTGAAAGTTTCTTAACATTAAACACTTCTGTATTATTAAATGAAAATAACTGCATCCTTAAAATTTTTCCTTAAATGACTTTGCCAAAGAACTAAGTGACCTTGTGTGACATTGCATTACTTCCTTGTGCGACTTTACATTACTTCCTTGTGCTTCAGAGCCAGTGGAAGCCTGAGAGAGCAGATGGTGTAAACATATCAGCTGTTAACCAGGCATATCCTTGTCTCACCTGGACTGTTTCCTCTCCCCTCCCCCAATAGCATGCTCTCTGGTGTCAAGCCTTGCTGTCACACATCTCTCTTTGTGTGCCTTCTCCTCTTCTTATAACAATAGTATATTTGTAAAACACTTTCTTGATTAGACATTTACTTCTGAGAGTAATATTCAGCAATCTCCCTAAAAGCTGAGACTTTGGTGCAAATAACATTAGCAAACTCAAATACTTTTTAATTGCATGTGTGTAAAATTTCCAAGGTTAACAGCAGGTATTCACTTGGTCAAGAAATAGATATAAATGTAATGTGACATTTAATACAATCACAGAAATATCCAAAACTATCTAAATTTAGTCACCTTTATGGTCACATGTATTTATATCTAAAAGTATTTGTCAAAAGTAACAAAAAGTATTGTAGTAATTGTGAGAATAAACTTAAAATGATAGGAAGGAAAGAGCTAGCCACCTTCACTGAAGAAAATAAAAATTACAATATTGTATGTATTTTGGGAACTGTAGGACAGTGTCTCTATAAAGAGAATAGAAATAAAACTGGGTTATTAGTTTTGTCTTATCAATGTCTTATCAATGAAACAAACCACTAGGTCAAAATAACTATGACTCTCTCACTGCATATTAATGAATTTACTCGAAGAATAGTCACAGGTACACTTTAACCAATGAATATTAAGATATTAAGATAAACACTAGAAATACAATAATGGAAGAGAACCATAGAACCAGAATACACAGCAACATAATTAGAGAACAAATTAAGTAATGATAATAGTTATATATCCTTAAAAAGAGAAGTCGGTTGTTATATAAATTTAGAACAAGAGACCTAGTTTAGAATGGTAAAGGCTGGTTATCTTTGTAAGAAACATATAAATAAAAGTTGAAGAAAGAGAAAGAATAATCAGTGAAAAAGTCAATGGGGGAGTGAGTTCCAGGCAGATAAGACAATATATATAAGGGTCATACATGAGGGTCGTGAGTGTGCCTTATAAAAAAAAATGGCAAAAATATCTCATGATGGTGAAGAAGGGAAGAGGCTTAAGATTGGAACAATGAACCTGAGCCAAATGTTGTAAGGCACCTTCAACAAAGTGGGGTTTATTTTGAGAACAAAAGAGTATTACAAATATTTTAGAGAGAAAAGTGACATGCTTAGATTTTTCTAGCATGTTAATTTTGTTTTCTTTAAAAACTTTTATTATACATAATATCAAATAACCAAAAGCTGGGAAATGTTCAACTGTCCATTAAGGGATTAGTGGATATGTAATTCTTCAGAAGTAAAATACTACAGGCCAGAAACTAGCATCTAGCTAAAAATGAAGAGCACAGAAAAAGGAATAAAATGAGGTAAAATAAAATCTCTTACTATTCTTATGGCTCTGAAAGATAACGGTTTAACATAATAATGGTAACAATGTATTGGTTGATTAGAGTCTATGGATAAGTGAAATGAATGACAGCAGTGCTCTAAGGGATGGAAGGGAGAAACTAGGAATACTTTGTTGTAATGGACCTGCACTACCCCTGAAGTGGTCTAATATTATTTTGGTGAAGTTAGATTAGTTGTAGATGTATATGGAAAACTGTAGGGTAACCACTGAAAAAAAACTAAAAAGGAAGCACACTTCTTATACTAACAGAGGAGATAAAACAGAATCATATAAAATGCTCAGTCAAAACCAAAGAAGGTCAAAAAAGAGGGAAAGAAGAAAAGAAACAAATAACAAGTCTAATGAAAAAAAAAAGTCACAAACATGGTAGATATTAATCCAACAAATTTGTAATTACTTTATATGTGAGGGGTCTAAATATGCCAATTAAGACAGAAATTGCCAAACTTGGTAAACAAAGACCCAACAATATGTTATCTATAAGAAGCTCACTTTAAAGGTAAAAATTCTGATAGTTTAAAAATAAATGTATAGGGACTTCCCTGGTGGTCCAGTGGTAAAGAATCCACCTTGCAATGCAGGGGACACGGGTTTGATCCCTGGTCAGGGAACTAGGATCCCAAATGCTGCAGGGCAACTAAGCCCGTGTGCCACAACTACTGAGCTCATGCACCTCAACTGGAGCCCGCCTGCCGCAAACCACAGAGCCCACGTGCCCTGGAGCCTGCACACCACAACTAGAGAAGAGAAAACCTGCATGCCACAACTAGAGAGAAGCCCACATGCCTCAATGAAAGATCCCGCTTGCTGCAACTAAGACCCAATGCAGCCAAAAGTAAATTTAAAAATAATAATAAAATAAAAAATAAATCTTTAAAAAAATGTATAAAGAAATGAATACCATGCTAACATTAATTAAAAAAACCTAGAATATGTATATTAATCACAGAGAAAGGAATATTCAGAACAAGGGAAGTTATCAAGTATAAAGTGGTCAATAATGATAAATGGTCAAGTCTCCAAGAATTCCTAACAGTCATTAACATGGATGTACCTAGCAACTGAGCATCAAAATAGGTGAAGTAAAAATGGAAAGATTTGCTCAAGGAGGTCCGTATTAATGGGAAAGAGAACAGTCACAAAGATAAATTATTACACAGTGCAGTAGTTGCCATGACAGAGGTGTGATCGAGTAACAGTCATGATCAAGTACTTTGCAAACACAGAGGAGAGTACCATTAGCCTCTTAATGTTTGATGATGTTTACTGGAAAAAGTGTAATTAATGTTGGAACTTGAAAGATTAGGATTAGAACTCCCTTTTATGGGTTATTTGGTAGTGATTCTAAACAAGTATAGTACCCTACGAAAACAAACACTGAAACAAAAAATGTGTTGTTTGCTAATGGAAGTTTTACTTAGATGCTGCCACATGAAATACCTTCTTTGTTAGCCAACGTACAATTGCATCTGTGGAATAAGAAGCACACTAGTGACATATATTAGGTTTTCAACACAGTTCTATCTCGTAACATTTTACTATTATAATTAAGTTCCATTTTACATATTTAGCTGTCGTTATATTTGATTCTGAAATACAGTGTAGTAAATACCCTGGTTTACACAAGACTCTAGATATTACTAACAAAAATTTTTATCAACCAGCACTGCTACATGAAGACTAAAGTACATGCTGCTCTGATCCCTGCTGTTTTATGATTTTTACAGCTTTATTTGTGCATAAAGATTACAACAAAGTATTTAATTGTGTGATAATAAGCAATATGATTTTTTCCTGATAAAACTTCATTGCATTCTAGTATTTAATATTATAAAGTATAACACTAATAACAAGTAGGGTCAAAAATGTTTTGGTATGTGAAAGCATAAAGGATATTATTTGACCTTCTATTTAAACTATATTAAAATTATGTCTTAATATTTGCCCATAAATATTTATTCTTATTATTAATCTTTATCCTTAGCATATAACTCTATCAACACTTATGTGTTGTGTGCTGTGAAATTAAACAGCAGCATCTTCCATTATCTCCATTTCTGAATAACATTCATTAGACCTGACTCAAAATCCTTGTACAGAAAGAAAATCAGCAAGTTAACTTTAAAAAAAAAAAAGTGGAAAATGACATAGTACTCACAGCTAAATAAGGATAAAAGTGACAGATTCCTTGTCAAAGGTTTGCCAATCAAAGGTCAATGGGGTGACATCTTAGATGTGCCTACTTAGGATATAATATGTTGAAACCAATATAGTAGGTATGCTTATGTATTGGCTACTATGGACAAATACTTTTCAGGTGAATTATAGTTTATTTTTGTTGCTGTATATTGTCCTTTCATGTGAATTAACCTCGATTTATTGAAACATTCTACTGTTGACAGACATTTGGATTACTTCAGTTTAGGGTTTACTATTCATAAAGCTCATGAATATTTCCATACAAGTCCCATAATTTTATTATATATTTAGGTATACTTCTGTTGAATATCCAGTTAAAAGTGAATTTCTGAACAGTGTATGCACATGCTTGACTTAAATAGAAAATACTCTGAAATTTCTCTTATGTGGTGAGTGTCAAAGATTTGACATTTTAAATAATAGCATAACAATTAATGCTTGTATTTATTAATAAAATTGAAGTATGTCTATACATATACAAACAGTAGTAAATAACACATCAGGCATATATATAAAATATATATAATATATACATAGAATTTGGTTATCAAATAAGTTGTTATTTAAAATTTTGGAGCATGTACATAGAAATAGAAATACATAGAAATACAACCCATTCAAAATGGTATCTGTCCAACAAGATAATTCTTACATTGAGTGCCTAGTGAAAAATTGATTGTATATATATATCGGAAGATAGAAATGGTTTTTTTTTTTTTTTTTTTTTTTGCGTTACGCGGGCCTCTCACTGTTGTGGCCTCTCCCGTTGTGGAGCACAGGCTCCGGATGCGCAGGCTCAGTGGCCACGGCTCACGGGCCCAGCCGCTCCGCGGCATGTGGGATCTTCCCTGACCAGGGCACGAACCCGTGTCCACTGCAGCGGCAGGTGGACTCTCAACCACTGTGCCACCAGGGAAGCCCAGAAATGATTTTTAATATAGATTTTTTAATGCTATCAAAAATCTAGTCCTTAGAAGTAAACCTAATGAAAGAGGTGCAGGAGTAACATAAAAACTTATAAAACATTTCCATAAGAAAATAAAGAAATAATGTAGAAAAAAATGTTTGCTATGCTTATAGAGAAAGGACTCATCATTTTAATGTCAAATATCCCCATATTTTTTCTCATATTGCAGTGCAAAACAATTAAAAGTTTTAGGTTTTTTTTTTTTTGTAAATGTTCACAAGTTGAAACAAATATATATATATATATATATATATGGCATGAAAAAGTTCAATATTAGCCAATACAATATTTAATAAGTGCTACAGAATTATAAAAATAATTTTTCCATTAAAATAAGACAGATAATCAGTAATAAAGGAAGAATGTTAATAGTAGCCAGAGGAAAATGGCACATTACTTACGGATAAATAAATATAAAAATGATAGATTTCTAGTCAAAAGCTGTGCAAGCCAAAGGTCAATTGAAAGATATCTTTGAAGTGCTGGGGGGAAGAATCCTAACTGGCTAGCATTCAATAACTTGTCAAATGTCATTCAAAAATGAAGATGAAATGGAAACATTTTTAGAAAAAAAAAGCTAAGATTTTTAATTCTCAGCAAAGCTCGTCACAAAATAATGGTAGTAATAGTTCTTCAGGCAGGAATCAAATGATACAGAAGAACATGAGTGCAAGTGGAAATTTTAACTACACATAAGAGTTGAGATTATTGGTAATGGCAAATATTTGAATACAAATAAAAGACTTTTTGTTTTCTTGACAAATTTCTTTATAATGGTTTAATTCAAACATAATTACAAGGTGAAGTTTGTAATATATCTAAGTTAAATGTAGACAAAAACAGCACAAGAGACAGGAAGAGAAATATACTCCAGGTTTTCTACATTGCATGTGATTTGGCCATTATTTGAAAGTAGATAGTAGACAGTTAAAATATGTATTGTAAATCCTGGG
Source organism: Delphinapterus leucas (assembly GCF_059928025.1). Taxonomy (NCBI): domain Eukaryota; kingdom Metazoa; phylum Chordata; class Mammalia; order Artiodactyla; family Monodontidae; genus Delphinapterus; species Delphinapterus leucas. Next base: position 23,685,816 of record NC_143145.1, read on the forward strand.
CTAAACAGTAAAGACCAAAACAGAGAGATATAGCTACTAAGCCCACTGTGAAGATAAAAAGGATATTATTACAAATAATTAATCCAACAGAAGATAAGGGAAGAATAAAAAGAAATAAAGAACAAATGGAACAAACATAAAACATCATAAAGTGGTAGACTTAAACCTAATCATACCCTATTCACATTAAATGTAAGTGGTATAAATAAATTAAAAAAAAAACTGAGAGTGCATTAAAAAAGCAACTTCCGACTATGTAATTCTACAAGAAAGCCATTTTAAAGGCAAAGGTTGAAAATAAATTTGGAAAAAGAAATCTTATTCTGAGTTGACTCTAATAATTTCAGACAAAGTAGAATGAAAACAATGAATATTATCAGGGATGAAAGAGATGTTTCTTAAAAATGCTCATTCAGATCTAAATGATCCATAGTTTATAAATATGTGTATATTACACCTAACGCAGTTTCTAAATACTTCAAGGAGAATTCATAAGAATTAAAGTAATAAAAAAATCTATCATTATAGTTGAGGATTTAAATAGAATAAGTAATAGGGCAATTTGACAAAAAAAAAATCAGTAAAAATATATGACTTGGACAAGTTGACAAAACATGCCACACAAAACTGCAAGATGCAAATAGGACATTCACCAAATTATACTATATGATTTTTGATAAAATTAATCTCAATAAATTCAAAAGGACTGACATCTTACAAACTATATTATCTGCCCAGCTGGAAAAAAATTAGAATGTTTTTTCAGACTGACATTTAGAAAATCTATAAATATTTAGAATTTTATTAAAAAATAAATGTAAATCTGAGGAATATGCACACCAAGGAAGAATTCACTAGAGAAAAGAACATTTTGTTGAACTGAACAAAAATTATCAAACTATTATGGATTATGGGATGCAACAAAATACTACACAAGGAAAACTTCTAGCAACAACTGCTTATATTAGAATATAAGATATTGCAAAGCAATGTTTAAAATTCTATCTTAAGAACCTAGAAAAATATATGTAAATTAAACCTAAAGAAAATAATGGCAATGCTAAAGAGTAGAAATCAGTTAAATGAAAATCCCCCCCCCAAAAAAACCCCAGAAAATCAATAAAAAGAAAATACTGATTCTGTTAAAAATGTAATAAAGTTGATAAATATCTCTGCTGGCTGATCAAGAATATAAAAGAGAATAAATGTAATGCCAATATCAAGATAAGAGGACATCACTAAATATAAAAGAAAATTTAATCCTAATAAACTAGTAAGAAGATATCACTAGAAATATTATAACAGAAAAATATTTAAAGCTAATAAGCCAAAAAAATGGAATTTAAAAATTAAACCATAAGTAGAAAGATAAGAAATAAAAAGTGAAAGAACAGATGGTAAAGTTTCAGGATACAAAATTAATACACAGAAATCTGTTGCATTTCTATACACTAACTACAAAATATCAGAAAGAGAAATTAAGAAAACAATCCCATTTAACACCACATCAGAAAGAATAAAATACCTAGGAATAAATCTACCTAAAGAGGCAAAAGACCTCTACTTCAAGAACTATAAGATGCTGATGAAAGAAATCAAAGATGACAGAAACAGATGGAAAGATATATCATGTTCTTGGATTGGAAGAATCAATACTGTCAAATTGACTATACTACCCAAGGCAGTCTACAGATTCAATGCAATCCCTATCAAATTACCAATGGCATTTCTCAGAGAACTAGAACTAAAAAAAATTAAATCTGTATGGAAATACAAAAGATCCCTAATACCAAAAGCAATCCTGAGAAATAAAAACAGAGCTGGAGTAATCAGGCTCCCTGACTTCAGACTATACTACAAAGCTACAGTCATCAAAACTGTATGGTACTGGCACAAAAACAGAAATATGGATCAATGGAACAGGATAGAAAGCCTAGAAATAAACCCACACACCTATAGTCAATTAATCTATGACAAAGGAGGTAAGAATATTCAATGGAAAAAAGAGTGTCTCTTCAATATGTGGTGCTGGAAAACTTGGACAGCCACATGTAAAAGAATGAAATTAGGACACTCCTTAACACCACACACAAAAATAAACTCAAAATGGATTAAAGACCTAAATATAAGACTGATACTATAAAACTTAGAGGAAAACATAGGCAGAACACTCTCTGACATAAATTGCAGCAATATCTTTTTGGATCCACCTCTTAGAGTAATGAAAATAAAAACAAAACAAAAAAACCCAAATGGGACCAAATTAAACTTAAAAGCTTTTGCACAGAAAAGGAAACCATAAAAAAATGAAAAGACAACCCACAGAATGGGAGAAAATAGTTGCAAACAAAGCAACTGACAAGGGATTAATCTCCAAAATATACCAACGGCTCATGGAGCTCAATATCTAAAAAATAAACAACCCAATCAAAAAATGGGCAGAAGATCTAAATAGATATTTCTCCAAAGAAAACATACAAATGGCCAAAATGCACATGAAAAGCTGCTCAACATTATTAATTATCAGAGAAATGCAAATCCAAACTACAATGAGATATCATGTCACATTGGTCAGAATGGCCATCATCAAAATGTCTACAAACCATAAATGCTGGAGAAGTTGTGAAGAAAATGGTACCCTTCTACACTCTTGGTGGGAATGTAAATTGGTACAGCCACTATGGAGAACTGTATGGAGGTTCCTTAAAAACTTAAAAATAGAGCCACCATATGATCCAGCAATCCCACTCCTGGGCATATACCCAAAGAAAACCATGATTCGAAAAAAATACATGCACCCCAATGTTCACTGCAGCACTATTTACAGTAGTTAAGACATGGAGGCAACCTAAATGTCCATCCACAGATGAGTAGATAAAGAAGATGTGGTACATATATATACAGTGTAATATTACTCAGCCATAAAAAAGAATGATATAATGCCATTTACAGCAACATGGATGGACCTAGAGATTATCATATCAAGTGAGGTAATTCAGACAGAGAAAGACAATATCGTATGATATCATTTATATGTGAATCTAAAAAGATGATACAAATGAACTTATTTTCAAAACAGAAACAGTCTTACAGATATCCAAAACAAATTTATGGTTACCAATGGAGAAACGTGGGGGGAGGGGGTAAATCAGGAGCTTGGGAAGAACATACACACAGTACTATATATAAGATAGTTAACCAACAAGAATATACTGTATAGCACAGGGAACTCCACTCAATATTCTGTGATAACCTATAAGAGAAAAGAATCTAAAAAAAATGAATATATGTATATGTATAACTGAATTACTTTGATGTATACCTGAAACTGACAGAATATTGTAAATCAACTATATGCCAATAAAATTAAAATAAAAAAAACCTTACCAAAAAAAAGAAAGTGAGGGGGAGAACTTCCCCTATATTTGTAAGCTTCAGGGCTTTGGCCTCCACAAGTTTGCTGAATTCTTTTTCATTATTGCCTGCATCTTTCCCAAGTAAGCCTGTGCTTATAATTCATCTCTCCATCTAGGATCTGTCTTGTTTTAGATATAACAGATCCTAGAATTACCTTCTTAAGAAAATTTTTTTAAAAATCTGTAGACTGGAACATATTTTAAATATAATATCTGCTTAAATTCTTGTTTCCAGAGTTATAAATAACTTTATAATTCAATAATCAGCAGAGAAACAATAATAACAGACAAATGATATATGTGCACATTTTCTGAAGGAGATGGTTGAAAGGACATTATGCACATGAAAAACGACCCACATCATTTGCATTATTATTAGATAAATGAAAATTAAAGTTACAAGGAAATACCATTACAAACCCACTAAAATATCTCAATTTTTAAAAAATGGGACAATATGATGTGTTGTTAAAGATAGGAAGCAACTGAGATGTTCATGTGTTGATGATAGGAATGTAACAGTGCAGCCACTTTAAAAACAACTTTTTAGTTTTTTATAAAATGAAACACCTACTTATTATTTTTCCCAATAATTTCCCTCTTTGTTTTCCCCCCCAAATGAAGATATTATCTTCATAAAATATTTTATGTGAATATTCCCATTTGAGGAAACTAAAGCATGCAGGAACAAAATGATACAATTGAACTTCCCATCCTTACTGTATGATCTTGAACCTTAGCGTAAAATATATTTCTTAGCTAGAAATACACAAACTATTGATTCTAAAACTATCTTTCATTTAAGAGAAATTCTGATGTATCTAAATAACAATTTTGAATGTAGGTGAAACATAACTTATATTAAGCTAAATCATCTTAATTTACTTAGAAAAATAAGATATTATAAACTTTACGTATTTACAGATTAGAATATGGCTGGAAAATAACTCTTGCCTTGATAACAAACATTTTTAATTTAAGAAGTTACCTAAATTTCGGCAATAACCATTTAGACACATTGTGATTTTGATAAAATAAAACTGATTTCATATTGAAAGTTATGAAAATTAAACTACAACATTGATTTTCAGTATTCTTATTGTTTATCTTGTCAAAGCAGTAACAGCTCCATGCCATCTGAAACTATCAGAATACCGCTTCCTATGTGTACTCCCAGGAGTATGAACCTCCAAATACTTGAGATAAGATTAGCTTACACTGTAATGAAAACACATATCATGAATAAACTGAGCAATTTTTATTTCCTTTTGAATAATGACTTTATAGAAATTATCTATATGATATGGTAGATTCATGCTTGGCAAGACCGTTATTTTACTTCTATTGAAATTGTCTTAGTGAAATAGAAACTGCATCAAATGGTTGCTATAATCAAAGAAGTAATTAACTTTAACTGAATGTCTGGGTACAAGTAACTATTTCATGATAGAAAACCACAAAGTAGGCAAAGAAAAATAAAATTTTTATTTATTTCATTATAACTCAGATCTAAAATTAAAGCAATTGAGGGCTTCCCTGGTGGCGCAGTGGTTGAGGGTCCACCTGCCAATGCAGGGGACACGGGTTCATGCCCCGGTCCGGGAGGATCTCACATGCCGCGGAGCGGCTGGGCCCGTGAGCCATGGTCGCTGAGCCTGTGCGTCCGGAGCCTGTGCTCCGCAACGGGACAGGCCACAGCGGTGAGAGGCCCGTATACCGCAAAAATAAAATAATAATAAAATAAAATTAAATTAAATTAAAGTAACTGAAAACCTATTCATATTCTCTTAGTTTATAATCTAGAATTGAATTTACTGACTGGAATACAAATAAGTTAGGTCATATTATTTTATATACAAAAGGCATAAAGTGCATACTTTGGTTTCATATTTGTCTGAAATAATAGATATTCAAAAGTTTTAATTCTCTTTTTTAAAAATATTTAAGACTGGATATTTGCTCAAAATCAGATGTTTGTAAAACACTTAAAAGGACAGAGAATTTGGAAAATGTTATAAAGAATAAGTAAGTATCAAAATGAAGTTATATTAACATTAAAAATGTCAGAAATGTATTAGGGACATGGTAAGTTTATTTTGGTTTTGTTTTCTTTTCTTTCTTCCTCAATCCCTAATATTTGGCATTCTGTCTGAAATAATGTCTTTAGGACTTTATTATACACCACCCACAATGGGGTAAATATTACTCATCCATTTGTTATTCAATAATTGTTGCAGTCTAATATGTTTGGTGCTATACCAGTGACGAAAGATCTACAAATAACTAGCCCGTGTACTCAGAAAGTAAGAAAGACAGACTACATTAGTGTTAAGCAGAGAGAGAACCAATAGAATATATACATATATAAAGAGATTTATTATAAATGATTGACTCGTGATTATGGAAGCTGAGAATTTCCATGACCTGCTGGGTGCAAGGTGGAGACCTAGGAAAGCCAGTAGGACAGTTCAAAGGCCTGAGAGCTAGAGCCACTGGTGCTGATTCCAATCCGAGTCTAAAGGCATGAGAACCATGAACACTGAGGGCAGCAGAAGGTAAGTGTTCTAGTCAACAGTCAGGAAGAGGGCAAAGTCAACCTTCCTCTGCCTTCTTTTGTTTGCTTGTTTTCAAGACCTCAAAAGATTGGATAATGCCCATCAACTTAGGGGAGAGCCATCTGCTTTACCTAGTCCACCAATTCAAATGCTAATCTCTCCCTGAAACATCCTCACAAACACACCTGGAAGTAATGTTTAATCAGCTATCTGGCTATCCTTTGACTCAGGTGACACAAAATTAGCCATCAAAAAAAAGCAACACACGAACTAAAAACTAAACAATATCATTTGTTAATTTCAGTATGATTGACACAAAATGTTATCAAAGAACAATTCTTTAGGTGGAGATTTCAGGAAAGATTGACTTTTATGAGCAACAAATAGCTAATTCTTTAAACATTAGTTCAAGTTTAAAAGGTAAATGGTGAGTAAAGAAGGAGGGCAGATAGTGTATGTAAAGGACCCTCACGAACAAAGACATATCAAGGCTAAAAAATACGTTGTGGGGGCTTCCCTGGTGGCACAGTGGTTGAGAGTCCGCCTGCCTGCCGGTGCAGGGGACACAGGTTCGTGCCCCGGTCCGGGAAGATCCCACATGCCGCGGAGCGGCTGGGCCCGTGAGCCACGGACGCTGAGCCTGCGCGTCCGGAGCCTGTGCTCCGCAACAGGAGAGGCCATAACAGTGACAGGCCCGCGTACCGCAAAAAAAAAAAAAAAGTTGTGAAAAAAATACAATGGTTGACTTGAAAATAAGATTTAAGGCAGAAAAGGCATGTAGAGTTATTGTGATGGAGAGTGTGAGAGGCCAGAGCATGGATGGTATCAATTTGACATTAGGGAGCATGACTTTTATTCTATTGGATTATATCTGTGTATTAGTATTAGAAAGATCACTGATAATTATCTGGAGAGTGTTAGAAGAAACCAAGAAGGGAACATGGATTATCAGTTGAGAAAGTGCTAGAATAATCTTGATGCTGTTTGATGACAATCTGAACAAAGGCTGGTAGCAGAGATGGAAAGGAAAGGATAGATAAACCTATATCTAGGAGATTAATCCAGTGGGAATTGGTGAGCGCCAGGATGTAAGAGTAAATGATATGTGAAGAGTCAAGATGATTTCTACTGAATGGTTGTTTCTACCCCCAAGATATCATAGAAACTGCTGTTACCTGTGTGCATATGATTTTCATCTTACCACACACAGGCATACCTTGAAGATATTGTGGGTTTGGTTCCAGACCACCACAACAAAATAAATATCTCAAGAAAGCATTTACAAAGCATAGGCAGAGCAGACCAAGCATAATTCTTAAGGGCCCTAGGATTTGAGGGATGGTAAATAAGCATTGGCTTCAATTTAAAGTCATTGGCTGCATTACCCCATAAGGAGAGAGTCAGCCTGTCCTTTGAAACTTTAAAGCCAGTCATTGGCTTCCTCCCTCTAGCTATGAAAGTCCTAGATGGCATCTTCTTCCAATATAAGGCTGTTTTGTCCTCACTGAAAATCTGTTATTTAGTGCAGCCACCTTCATTAATTATCTTCACTAGATCTTCCGGATAATGTGCTGCAGCTTCTATCAAAACATCAGCACTTGCTGCTTCACCTTGCACTTTACGGTATGGAGATGGATTCTTTCCTTAAACCTCATGAACCAACCTCTGCTAGCTTCACACCTTTCTTTGCAGCTTCTTCACCTCTCTCAGCTTTCACAGAATTGAAGAAAATTAGGGTCTTGCTCTGAAGTAGGCTTTGGTTTAAGGGAATGTTGTGGCTGGTTTGATCATCATCCAGACCATTAAAACTTTTTCCATATCAGCTATAAGGCTGTTTTGCTTTCCTATCATCCATGTGTTCACTGGAGTTGCATTTTAAATTTTCTTCAAGAGCTTTTCCTTTGCATTCACAACTTGGATAACTGTTTGGCACAAGATGCCTACCTTTCAGCCTATCTTGGCTTTTGACATGCCTTCCTCGCAATTTTGGAAATTTTTCCTTTAAAAAAACATTTTATTTTTTTGCGGTACGCGGGCCTCTCACTGTTGTGGCCTCTCCCGTTGCGGAGCACAGGCTTCCGGATGCGCAGGCTCAGCGGCCATGGCTCACGGGCCCAGCCCCTCCGCGGCATGTGGGATCTTCCCGGACCGGGGCATGAACCCGTGTCCCCTGCATCGGCAGGCAGACTCTCAACCACTGCGCCACCAGGGAAGCCCCCCCTACTCCATTTTAATAATATTCTGCATTTCCAAAAAGGGCCTTTCAATTGTATGTCTTAGAAATGGAAGAAAAACAGTATCAAGAAGATGTTCGATTTTTATAAAAGGTAGTTATTTTGTAAAAGCATTCTGACAGAACATAAGTGTGCAATCAATGGATTCTTTACATTTAAACTGGCAGGTAGCAATTCCATTTTCAAATTTGGGATCTTACCAAAATACATGATGATAAGGGTAATATTCCAAAGCCTTCTTCATAGAAATGAAAAGCTTAAAACAGCCTATTGTGCTAATTGTCACTTAATGAAAAATCTTAGAGTGCTTTAAGAAATGGAGAAGAAAAGCAATGTAAAATACATAATTAATAATTAATTTCAATCACCATGAATCACATGGCAATAAGCTAAAAAAGGGGAATACTGAGCTTTAGAGATGAAGAAGAGTTATCACAAAAGTTTAATATACAGAAGAACTGAGAAACTGAGAAACTGAGAAAACTGAGAATAGACAAACTGATTTTTTTAAATGCAGCTATCTCCTGAACATTCTGAATCATATTTCCCAATTTTAAACTATCTTGCACTGGAAATGTAGCTTCCTACATAACATTTTTTGTCCTTTGGCCATATCTTCACCTTAACTTACCTAGGAAACTATTTTCCTACTTAATACATATTTTATTTAAATGTAATGATATGAAAAATTTTATATTATCAGTTTTTTTTTTTTTCTGGTACGTGGGCCTCTCACTGTTGTGGCCTCTCCCATTACAGAGCACAGGCTCCGGACGTGCAGGCTCAGCGGCCATGGCTCATGGGCCTAGCCACTCCACGGCATGTGGGATCTTCCTGGACCGGGGCCAAACCCATGTCCCCTGCATCGGCAGGTGGACTCTCAACCACTGCGCCACCAGGGAAGCCCTATATTATCAGTTTTAAAGACAAACCAGCATCATATATCATAATAAAGGTAAAAAAGAAAAATGATAAAGTTTGATTTTTAAAAATTAATAATACCAAATATTGTGAATAGTAAATCTAATTAATTTTCAGAATTTGCAATTGAGGGCAGATAACTCAATGGAAATAATGGAGTATTTTTATTACAGTCAGTAATATGAAGATATTTGTCTTGATAGTGATCATGTTAAATGAAGACAAAGTTAGTGCTAAGAATATGATTTCATTTCTTGGATTTGATGTTATAAAACCTCAGTTATTCCAGCATATTAGGGAACATGTTTATAAAATCCAGAACATATTTTAAAACTTTCTTTGATTACTTTGGACTGTGAACCTAATTCCCTAATCTAAGTTATTTCAGTGACTTTTATGCAAGAAATCTCTAGAATAGACTCTTCTGAAAGTATTAGCTTATTTGGTAATATATGCAATATGATAAACATGTAAAACTAATTCTTATTTATTACCCATTGTCATTTGTCTTGGAAAATATTTATAAACCCCTTCTATAATTTATTTAAAACACTTCTAAAATGTGTGCTGGTCTTGTAAAAACAATTATATTTGTGCAGGAAGTGCAATATATACTGATCTACAAAGCCGGTCCCAATCATGCTTATGATCTAAGAAACTGAAGTATCTTTCCAGAAATCGCTAATGTCCAACTCATGTCCAATTAAAAGAATGAGTTAAATTAATAAAAACTAAAGACTTTCTGGATTTTAAAAATAGTTAATTGTAGGTCATGCCTTCATAAGATAGAAAATTGTTCAAAATCCAGTGGTAGCTCTGACATCTCAAATATTTTTGCATATTTATGATAGCAAAGTGTATTGTGACTACAGCAGTTTGTAGAGTTTGCTGCTGGTGCAACAGCTTGAATTTATTGAAAGGACTCTCACTGAACCAGTATTTCTGTAATTATTGATTCCAGATAATATTATATTTGGAATCTCAAAAATATGTGACCTCGAATGATGTAGGAAAATGAACTGAATGAAATGTTTCCTTGGACAATAGCAAAAATTTGGCAAAGTTGGCAGTATTTGTAAATACATCAATTTGGCTTAAAATTATTGATTTTCCCATACTCTGGTTAATAATTTTTGCCTATGCTTTCAGCAAATATTTATGCTGCTCTGATAATCTGTTATGTAAGAGAAATTCCTTATTATTCATTTTGTTCCTTCACTCTGGTTATTATTTCACTCCTTCTTTGGCCTCAATCTCGGTAAATATTTTCCCCCTCATTTCAATATTTTTGATGTTTAAAATTAAATTGTATTGGACTTTCGGTTTCTTATTCTGTATGTAAAGGGCTTAAAAATACCCCTCCATCCAGAAAACAAGTAAAAAGCTGAACAGACTGAAAAATCAACTTTTCTTTGTTTCATAAGAGGAAAGGATACAAGGCAAGCTGCTACCTCCAAAACTGGAGAAGCAGACAGGCAAATACAGGGAGTTGTGGCTTACTGGAACAGACTCAGAAGGTGAGACCATCACAGGAACCGGTACTATGTAGGTAAAGCCTGAACTGTAATTGAAAAATTGCTGGAGGCTCCATGTGGACAATTCTGCAGGGTTAAAAATTCCAGAGGGATCCAGTTATACCAATTCTTTACAGCCTCTCAGAGGATAGATGCAGAGGACGTACTTCAAAATTCAGTCTATGAGGCCAGTATTACCCTAATATCAAAACCAGTCAAAGATAAGAAAAGAAAACTACACACCAATCTCTCTCACGACTTGGTATAAAAACCCTCAACAAAATATTAGTAAATCAAATCCAAAAAATATATATAAAAAGAATTATACATCATGACTAACTAGGATTTATCCCAGGTATGCAAGGCTGATTCGACATTCAAAATCAATAAATATAATTTATCAGATCAACAGACTGAAAAAGAAAAAAATCACAGAATCATATCAATAAATGCAGAAAAAGCATTTGACAAAATCTAACAACTGTTTATGATAAAAAACTCTCAGTAAACCCTAAACAAAGGGGGACTTGCTCAACTTGATAAAGACTATCAACAAAAATACCTACAGCTAACATAATACTTAATGGTAAAAGATTCAAAGCTTTCCCAATCTGAGCAGGGTACAAGAAAAGTACATTCTCCCTCATCACCCCTTTTCAACATCATACAGGATGTCTTTACTAATAAATAAGGCAAGAAAAAAATAAAATGTATACTGATTATGAAGGAAGATTTTTTTTAATGTTTGAAGGTGACATGATTGTCTTGAGGAAATCAAAAAGAATCAAAAAAAAATCCTTGGAATTAATAAGCAATTATAGCAAGGTTTCAGATACAAGGTAAATACACAAAAGTCAATTGCTTTCCTATATACCAACAATGAACAAGTAGAATTTGAATTTAAACACACAATAGCATTTACATTAGCACCACCAAAAATAAAGTAATTATATATAAATCTAACAAAATATGCCAGATCTATATGAGACAAACTACAAAACTCTGATGGACAAAATAAAATAATAATTAATCCAGAGATATTTCATATTTATGGATAGAGGAGTCAAAATTGTCAAGATGTCAGTTTTCCCAGCTTGATCTATAAATTCAATACAAACCCAAACAAAATCTCAGCAAGTTATGTTATGGATATGGACAAATTGATTCTAAAGTTTACATGGAGAGGCAAAAGACCCAGAAGAGCCAAAACAATATCAAAGAGAAAGAATGAAGTTGGAAAACTGATGCTAGCCCACTTCAAGAATTATTGTAAAGTTACTATAATCAAGATAGTGTGGTATTGGTGAAAGAATAGACACATAGGTCAACTGAATAGAATAGAGAGCCCCAAAATGACAACCATAAATATAATCAACTCATCTTTGACAGAGTAGCAAAATCAATGCAATAAATACAAAGGAGGAAATATAATCTTTTCAACAAATGGTATTAGACTAGTTGGATATCTATGCAAAAAAATGAATCTAGATACAAACCTACTGTCTTCACAAAAAGGAAATCTTATTAGATCACAGACCTACATGTAAAATGTAAAACTATAAACCTCCTAGAATATCATAGGAGGAAACCTATATGACATTGGGTATGATGATGTCTTTTTAGATACAACCCTTATGACACAATCCATTAAAGAAAATATTGGTTAAAGGACCTCATTAAAATTAAAAAGAAAAACAAAACTGCTCTGTGATAGTTAATATAAGGGAATGAAAAGACAGGCCATAGACTGGGAGAAAATATTTGCAAAAGTCCTGATAAAGGACTGTTATAAAAAATATACAAAGAACTATTAAAACTCAACAATTAGAAAACAAATAACCTGATCAAAAAATAGGCCAAAGACTTTAACAGACATTTCAGCAAAAAAGATATACAGATGGCAAATACACTTATGAAAAGATCCTCCACATATGTCATCAGGGGAATGCAAATACAAGACTGAGATACAACTATGCATATTAAAATGACCAAAATCTTAAATACTGACAATACTAAGTGCTGGTGAGGATGTGGATCTACAGGACTCTCATCCATTGCTGGTGGAAATGCAAAATGGTACAGCCACTTTGGAAGACAGTTTGACAGTTTCTTACAAAACACAACATATCATTACCACATAACCCAGCAATCACACACCTTGGTATTTACCCAAAGGAGTTGAAAACTTAGCTCTACATAAAAACCTTCAAATAGATGTTTTTAGCAGCTTTATTTATAATTGCCCAAAATTGTAAGTAACCAAGACATCTTCCAGTAGGTGAATGAATAAATAAGCCATGATCCATACAGGCAATGGAATATTATTCAGTACTAAAAATAAGTGAGTTATCAGGCCATGAAATGACATGGAGGAAACTTATATGCCTGCTATTAAGTGAAAGAAACAAATTTGTAAAGCTTACACTCTGTATGATTCCAACAATATGACATTCTGGAAAAAGCAAAACTATGGAGATGGTAAAAATATCAGATGGCCAGGGTAAGGGTGTGTGAGCAATGAATAGGCAGAACACAGGACTTTTAGGGCCATGAAAATATTTCTGTATAATACTATAATTATGCATGCATGTCATACATTTATTCAAACCCATAGAATGTATAATACCAATTTCAAAAATACCACAATATAATAGAATGTATAATCACCCAAAGCCCATAGTTAGGTAAACTATGGGCTTTGGGTGATTATGAGATGTCAATGTACATTCATTCTTTTAAAAAAAATTAACATTGTAGTGTGTTATGTTGATAATGCAGGAAGTTATATATGTGTAGAAGCAGGGAGTATATGGGAAAATTCTGTATCTTCATCTGTATTTTATTGTAAACCTAAAACTCCTCTAAAAATCATCTTTTGAAAAATTAAATTGTATTCTTTAAATGGAAGACCTTGCATGACTTTTTAATTTTCATTTCTTTGCACATTTCATTTCTGTGATGTTATATGCCTACGTCCCTTATTAAAGCCTGTTCTAGATGACAGGTGAGAAGTGGAAGGATCAAGATGGTGGAGAAAGAAGATTCTGAGCTCAATTCTTCCCATGGGAACACCAAAATTACAACCTCTTACAGAACAACTATCACTGAGAACAACCTGAAAACTGGCAGAAAATGTCCACAACTAAAGATATAAGGAAGAAACCACAATCAGATAGGTAGAAAGGGTGAAGATTCAGTCTAGTCAGGACCTACGCTCCTGGTGCAGTGACCCATAAGTGATATGGATATCACAACTGCAGAGGTCCTCCCCAAGGATTAAGGGGTCTGGGCCCCACATTGGGCCCTCTAGCCCATGGGTCCTGCATCAGGAAGATAAGCACCCAAAACGTGTGACTCTGAAAACCATCAGGTCTTATGTTCAAAAGAGCCAGAGAACAGTAGAATACCAAGATTCTGTATTTAGATGATATATGCAAAAATTCACTCACTCCAAGTCCCAGAACAAAAGAAGCAATTTGAAAGGCATCTGGGGTGCTGATCCTGGAGAACATCCCAGAGAGGTAGGAGGCAGCTGTGACATCCTCCAAGGAATGAGAGGCTGTTGGTAGTCATTTTGTGATCTTGTTCTACCATGCTGACACCAGCACTGGTGGGTGCCATTTTGGAATCCTCTCTTTAGTCTATTAGTGCTGGGGACCCACTCCACCAGCCAGCAGGCCTACAGCAGTTGGCCTCGCCACAATAAAAGCATGCAAGCAACCTAAATAGAGCACAGCTCTGGAGCATCTGGCTATTGGATAGAGGGGAACATGCTGCTGGGCCCCATAGGACTCTTACATAAGGTCACTATTCCAAAATGAGAGGACATAATGTACCTACCTAATACATAGACATGAACACAGAAAATAACACAAAATGAGCAGATGAAGACATAAGTTTCAGACCAAAGAACAAGACAAAACCTTAGAAAAGGTGCTAAGCAAAATAGAGAGAAGAAATCTAACCAACGAAGTGCTCAAGGTAAAGTTCATTAAGATGCTCAATGAACTCAGGAAAAGACTGGATGAAAACAGTGAGAACTTCAACAAAAAGAAAATATAAACAAGAAAAAAATCAGAGCTGAAGAATACAATAACTAAAATGAAATATACACTAGAGGGAATCAATGGCAGATTAGATGATACAGAACACATCAACAATCAGGAAGACAGCGTAGTGAAATCACCAAAGCAGAATAGAAGAAAGAAAAAAATGTTAAAAGATGAGGATAGTTTCATGGACCTCTGGGCACAGAACTTACTTACATTTTAATCCTCAACAAAATATTAGCAAATGGAATACAATATATTAGAAGGATCATTCTACATGGTCAAGTGGGATTTATTCCAGTGACTCAAGGATGGTTCAATATGTGCAAATCAATCAATATGATATATCACATTAACAAAAGGCAAGAGAAAAATCACATGATCATCTCAATAGATGTAGAAAAAGCATTTGACAAAATTCAACATCTATTCATGATAAAAACTCTCATCAAAGTTGGTACAGAGGGAACATAACGTAATAAAGGCAACTTATGACAAAACCGCAGGTAACTTCATACATAACAATGAGAAGCTGAAAGCCTTTTCTTTAAATTCAGGAACAAGATAAGTATGCCCACTCCCACTACTTCTGCTTAACTTAGTATTGGGAGTCTTAGCCATAACAATCAGGCAAGAAAAGAAACAAAAGACATCCAAATTAGAAGGGAAAAAAGTAAAACTCACTCTTTGCAGATGACATGATACAATATATATATAGATAACTCCACCAAAAAACAACCAGAACTAATTAAGTTGCAGGATATAAGATTAATATATAGAAATCTGTTGCTTTTCTATACACTAATAATGAATTATCTGAAAGAGAAAGCAAAAACAAATCTCATTTACAATGATATCAAAGAGAAGAAAACCCTAGAAGTAAAGTTAACTAAAGAGGTGAAAGGCCTATACTCTGAAAACTATGAAACTATGAAACACTGATGAAGAAAATTGAAGATAATACAAATAAATGGAAAGATATTCTGTGTTCTTCATTGGAAGAATTGATATTGTTAAAATGGCCATAATATTCAAAGTAATCTACAGATTTAATGCAATCCATATCAAAATACCTGTGACATTTTTCACAGAACTAGAACAAGTAATCCTAACACTTATATGGAATGACTATAAACCCTGAATTACCAAAGCAAATTGAGAAAGAAAAATAAAGCTGGGGATATCACCCTTCCTGACTTCATGCTATACTACAAAGCTACAGTAATCAAAACAGCATTATATATTTATGTATATATATATATATATACACACGCACACACACACACACACACACACACATACACCACAACGGAATACTATACAGTCAGAAAAAAGAATGAATTTCTGCCATTTGCAGCAATGTGGATGGACCTAGAGAATATTATGCTTAGTGAAACAAACCAGAGTGAGAGACAAATACTGTATGATATCACTTATGTGGAATCTAAAAAATAAAACAAAAAATTTATGTAGCAAAATGGAAACAGACTCATAGATATAGGAAAAAAACTAGTGGTTATTAGTCAGAAGAGGGAGGGGGAGGGGCAAGACAGGGATATGAGATTAAGAGATACAAAATACTATGTATAAAACAGATAGGCAACAAGGATATCAGCCCAGGGAATTATAGCCATTATTTTGTAATAACTTTTAATAGAGTATAATCTATAAAATACTGAATCACTATGGTGTACACCTGGAACATATGATATTATAAATCAACTAACATCAATTAAAAAAAATACTTACATTTACATTACAGGAATCCCAAAAGGAGAAGAGAAATAGAGAAAGAGGCAGAACACTTATTAGAAGAAATAATGGCTGAAAACTTCTCACAACCTGAGGAGGGAAACAGATATCCAGGGCCAGCATGCACAGAGAGTCCCAAACAAGATGAACTCAAAGAAGTACACACCAAGACATTTCTCAATTAAAATGGTGAAAGTTAAAAAGAAAATTCTTAACACAGCAAAAGAAAAACAACTAGTCACATACAAGGGAACCCCCAAAAGGCTTTCAGCTGATATTTCAGCAGTAACTTAGTAGGTCAGAGGGACTGGCATGATATATTGAAAGTGCTAAAAGAAAAAAAAAACTTACATCCAAGAAAAATTTACCCAACATAGTTACCACTTAGGATTAAAGGAGAGATAGTGTCCCACACAAACAAATTCTAAGGGCTTATCACCAGTAAACTGGGCTTACAATATATGTTAAAGGGCCTTATTTAAGTGGAGAAGAAAAGATCATAACTAGAAACAAGAAAATATATGAAAGAAAAAGCTCTCTCTGGTAAAGGTTAATATATAATGAAGGCAGTGGATCAGCCAAAAGAAGCTATTCTTAAGGTTTAAAAAAAGTCCTAAAATTAACTATAACTACAATAAGCACTTAAGAAATACACAAAGTAAAAATATAAAATATGGCATCAAAAAATATTGTGGGGGGAGTAAAAATGCAGGATTGTTAGAATGTATTCACACTTAAAAGATCATCAACTTAGGGCTTCCCTGGTGGCGCAGTGGTTGAGAGTCCGCCTGCCGATGTAGGGGACACGGGTTCATGTCCCGGTCTGGGAAGATCCCACATGCCGCGGAGTGGCTGGGCCCGTGAGCCATGGCCGCTGAGCCTGCGCGTCCGGGGCGGGGGAGGCCACAGCGGTGAGAGGCCCGCGTACCGCAAAAAAAAAAAAAAAAGTCATGGGGATGTAATGTACATCATATTGAATTATTGAATATAGTCAATAATGTTTTAATAACTTCATATGATGACAATTTCCTATAGTGATGATCAATTTGTAATGTATATCAGTATTGAATTACTATGTTTTACACCTGTAACTAATATAATATTGTATGTTAACTATAGTTCAATTAAAATAAAAGAAAAAATGAAGTTCGAAGTTTAGCCCCAAAGCCAATTTCATGTTTAATGAGGAAATACTAGAAATATTCACGTTAAAGTTAGGGAAAGATAAGGATGTCTTCTTTTTTTAAGGAGTTGTAATTTAGTAATGTATTAGGTTGCAAATAATAGAATATCTGACTATAATTTTACATGTGTCTTAGACTACAGGAGATTAAACAAACAGGTCTTTTTCTCAAACGAGAAATCTGTATAGAGGTGGCTGCTTTGGTTCAATGCTTTGATAGTTTTGGGGCTGATCAAAGGTTGTGTACATTTAGTGTTTTGATATATATTGCAAGACTGTCCTCCAAATCTGTTTCACCAATTTAGACTCTTACCAATAACACATGAGAATACCTGTTTCCCCAAAAACAAACCAAAACAAAAAATGTCCTATTATAGGTTCCTCATATTGTTCTTTAAATGACATCTGACACTTGGGATTAAATAGTTTTATTTCAAAGTTTGTGTGCAACTCCAAAGAAGTGACACAGAAGTGTAGTGGATTATTCTGATTACCGTTCCACATGAACCCAATTTTAAATTTTTTCTTTTCCCCAAATATTTTGTTTTCTTTTGCAGTTGATGCTATTTACAAAATAAAAAGGTAAATTGTTAATGTGGTCCTCATACTGAAATTTCTAAGGTTGATTTTATCATCATAGTTAATACTAATTCTCATGGCTTCCATTATAATGCTTATATTTAGAGTAAAACGTTTATTGAATAAAAATGATAGAAAAGTCAAACTTAAATTTACAGTTGGGTATATTTATACATATCTCGCAATCTAAAAGATTATCAATTTCCAGAAGTGACCACAATAATACCTGTGGAAGCTTAATATAAAGTAAATCCACTATTGGTGCTTATCAGTTGCAGTATTCACACAGTGATGAGAAATGTTGCTTTAATAAAAGCAGCATTCAGGAACATGCTTGAGAACTGCATCTGAAATCCATGAGTCTGCTTAAAGCAGAGAACAATATACTTCTATCTACTTTTACCTCATCCTAAGCTATAACAGTCATAATAGCACCGGTATGAAGGGCTGGTAATATTTTATAACACACACTGAAATCACCACCTAATTAATAAAGTAATCTATGATTATTTAAATTAAATATATTTCTATAAATTCTTCCTAAGAGTATTTTTGTTAACATCTGTGTATTCATCTTACCCTTTGGGAATGAATAATTTACAGATAAACTTAATTTTTTCCCAGTTAGATTTGGAGAAAGGTTGATTTCCAGTTATTCTTGTTTATATAATATTTTTTTGATGCTCACAAGCAGTTAAGGTGTAATTATTCTAATTCAGGCTTTCTGGAATATTACTGAGCATATGAATCACCTGAAGACTTTGTTACACTGTAAATACTGATTCAGCAGGTCAAAACTATGACCTAAGATTGTCTGTTTTAAATAAGATCCCAGCAAGGTGCCCTTGCTGTTGTTTCAGATGATATTTTAAATAGCAAGATATAGACCTATGTGTCCAACACAGCAGCCACTAACCACATGTTGCTATCAAGCACTTAAAATGGAATGAGTCGGAATTGAGATGTACTTTAAGTATGAACTACAGAGTAAATTATAAAAACGGTATAAAGAAAGAATTTTAAATCTCTAATTAAAAATATTTACATAATTATATGTGAAATCATATTGTGCCAAAATATTATATTAAAATTAATCTTGCCTATTCCTTTTTTTAAAACTGACTGAGAAATTTGTGATTATATATTTGTTCCACATTATATTTATATTGGATGGTGCTGGCCTAGTCTATTGACTAGGCTATCTATCAGTGAATTGTATTTTTCCAGTAAAGTTGTTACTTATGATTGTTGGAGTATACGGAAGCTTCTGTTTTTTAAATATTGTTTCTGTAATTGGCTACCTTACTGACTTCTTTAGTGAACATTTTTAGCATATTGCTTAAGTGAAAGACCACCATATCATTCACAAGTGATAAATAATTTACCTTTTTAAAAATTTATATTTTTAATTAGATAGAACATAAAGAAACATATTTTTATGAGATAATTTCTAAAGCTTTTGTGGAAACATGAATAAGGAACATGAAAAGGCTAGGAAACATAAGCACCTATGTATTAATGATCAAACACCCAACTCAGGGCATTTAGAAGGAACAGAAAAATAACCTAAAAAGTAAAAGGAAAGTCAGAAATTTATGAACTAGACACAAAAGCCATAGAAAGACTTGGCAATACCAATAACTGGTTCATCAAAAAATTGAAGCAATGGATTCATGGTAAAATTTTTCAGGGTAAAAAGAGAGAAAGCACAATCAACGCTGTTAATGAAAAGGTATATAACTACTGATAATACAGAATATAATAATAAATGTTTATGGCAATAAAATTTAATCTTTAGATGGAATGGCCATATTCCTAGGAACTGATACAAGAAGAAATACAAAGAAAAGAAAAACTAAAACAAGACAAAACAAAAACTCCAGATGACAATCTAGAAAACAAAGTTTATGACCTGAGACCAGGAATTTATTTCTCATACTAGACACAAAAATTACATACCCTGTATCCTACTACATTAAATTTAAGAACACCATAAAAGTGAAAATACACACATACATATGAAAAATAAATGTTTCATTCAAAATATTATATATAAAGAAATTCTATAAATCAGTAAGTAAAATATGAATATTTAAAGTGAAAAGCAGGCAAATATTATTAATATACAAATTAGGCAAATATATAAACAAGAATTTAAGAGAAGACGAAGCACTGTTGATCTTTAAATATATGTGAAGTTTTTCAACTTTTAGGAGTCATTAGAAAATGGCAACTAATATCGCACTAAGATGCCACTTCACAATTACCAAATGGCAATAATTAAAAGTAGGTCAAATCAAGTTTTGGAGGGTAAACTTGGAGCAAATAGAATTATTATCCACTACAAGGGATACAGAGTCATATACTTATTTTGGCAAACATGCTGAGGTTTACTGGTGAAGCTCAACATGTACCTCTATGACTTCTTGCACATGTGTACCAGGAAAAAAGTATATGTTTATAATATCACTGTTTAGAGTGACAAAAATAAAGAACTTTTTTGGTATATTCAATCAGTGGAATACTCAGTGAAAATGTGAATGAATCTCCAATATGAGTTTGAACAAAAGAATAGATTCACAGATTTAATTTGTTATGACTCTTAAAGTTCAAAACAGGAAAAGTTTAAGATGAAATCACATTTCCCAGATATCTTTCTCTTGTGTGGTTCCTGGTTCAGGTGAGCTACAATTGAACCTTTCATGAGATTTAAAAATACAACCACAGTTATTAATTCTGAAGGACACCCTGGGTGAGGGCAGTGAGGGATAAAAGCAGAGGTGCTGGCAGGGCACTCTTTATGGACTGTCAGCCCTACTGAACAATAGCAAGCCCAGGTTCACTCCAGACACTTGGCTGCAAACTCACAGAGGTCAAGCCCCAAGAGCCAATAGCCTTCCTTTGACTATTATACCAGGCCTCTTTGTGCTTCAACTCTAGAAGCTGTATATGCCTAGCTTCCTACAGACTCTGACATGTTAGTAATATCAAGCATGGTTAGTGATTTTTTTCTGATCCTGTTTGGATTTCTTCCTTACTTCCTCTCATGATTGGGTAAAGTCCAATTCTTATAATAAAATTCATATTCCATAATATTCAGAGTGGTTTTCCTTCCCTGTTTGAAACCTTACTGATACAACATATATATGTAATTTGAAAACTATGTAGAGGGACTTCCCTGGCGGTCCAATGGTTAAGCATCTGTGCTTTCACTGCCAAGGGCACGGGTTGAATCACTGGTTGGGGAACTAAGATCCCACGTGCCATGAGGTGTGGCCAAAAAAAAAAAAAAAAAAAAAACCCAAGCAAAATCTATATAGAAAAGAAAGGATATAATTAACATAAATTAGGGGTTGTGGTTACCCCTGAGAAAAGAGGGAAGGGTACTACTAGGAGAGGCTCACGGAACGCTTTGGACACAACACCAATACTCTATATCTTGTGTCAAGTGTGAATATTTTATATCATTTTTGTTTTTAAAGCATGCATATATTTTTCATATAAATTTTTTATGATATATATTACAACTCACTCAGATATTGACAAGTAGACTCCTATTGTTTACTAGCTGGAAAATATTTTTAAAAAAAATGGCCCAGTAAGAAAGAACAAAATGTAAGAAATAACAATGAAAACAAATTGCAAGACTGACATCTCTGAAATCCAGACTCATTTATGCAATTATTGACTCAGTGTCTCTACATTGATGTCTAATAACTATTTCAAACTTAAATTGTGCTAAACAAATCTCTATTTCAATCCTTCCTACATTCAAATTCTATTCTTCCCTCATAAAACACTCTTGACCCCATCTTTTCCTATTTGGTAAATATCAACTCTATTCTTCTGGTTGCTTAGGACTTAAAACTAATTTTTCTTGACCCCTCTCTTACTCATCACTCCATCAATCCACCAGTAACTGTTGGTGGCTCTATCTTCAAATACATCTGGAATGTATCTTCCAACTTCTCTGTGACCAAAGCAGTAAAATCACATCATCTCTTACTCTGACTATGGCAATAGTTTCCCAGCTCTTCTATTTCCATTCATTTTGGTCCCACAGTCATAGTCTATATACAGTGGTTTAAATCATCCTTTAAAAATAGAAAGCAGCTAATGTTTCCCTTTATTGAAAATTCTTGACTTGAATTTGAACTAAACCATTGGGGTCTACAACTTTGGAAAACACTAATACACCAACTTTTCCCTTTGCTTGCTTGGCTTCCTACAGGTGTGATTACCCAGAGAAGTTCCCCAACAAACTTCCTTCATGTGCATAGGTCTCAGTATTTCTTTCTGAGGAACCCATTCTGTGACAGTGTCTAAAACCTGGCCATGCACTAAATGTCATGGATAAATTTCTTAGCCAATATATTGTAATTCTTTGAAGGCAATAACTATGTTTTTAAACTTTTTAAATCTAGTCTTGTCCTGTACAAAAATATATGAAAACTAAATGCCTTGAACTGTATCTTTCAATGTTCATGACTATTACAACCTACTAATTCCTCTGGCTTTTGAACTTTATCCATTTTATACTTCACTCATTTAAAAGATCATCTTATTCTCCTTTTTATTGTCTTCTAGATGATTTTCTTTCTTTCACATTTATCTCCTAATCCTACTAAATTTGTTATCTCCAATCATCCCAACTATATTTATATTTCTGAGAATAAGTATAACATCTAAAACAAATTTGATCCTCCCATTAAAATTACGCTTTTAAAATAATGACTAAATTAACACATTGGGTATCACTATAAAATTGTTCTAAGATCAGCCTGTAGAGGATTCTGGAATTTTTTGTTTTTTTCCTTTGGTGCTGAAGAGGGGCATTGGATTGGGGACAGAGAAGATTATGAAAGAGAAAGACAAAATGTTTACTTTCTCATTTTGACTAAGTATCTATAATAGCACTCATGTCGAAAATATGTCTCCAATATTTATATTACAGGTATTTGGGGCTGTTAAGATGGATAATTCAGTGGCATTGGTTTTGTTCATTCTTCACTGTCCTGAGGTCTTGAACTCCCACCCAATCTCCTAAATGTTTTTAGTTTTAATCATCTAATTTCCCTGGTTACCCTGCAGAAAGCAGAGATGATAAGAAATAAAGAAGATGAAACAAATAGGGTAAGGAAAAATAGATTTTGTCCCTAGATAATCTGTTTCTTAATGTCATTAGGGATACTTATAAGTCTCCAGGACTTACGACAAGTGGTTTAAAACTCTGACATCCTCAAGTCTGATTTTGACACTCATCTTGAGGTCATTACTGTCTTTTACAAAAATTTGAAGAAAGGTACAGCAATTCCAAGTTATTACAATTAACAATACAGTTTCCATTAAGAAGATCTTAGAAATAAAGTTATATGATAAATCTCAAGAAACAGATTAGAAATTTGACATGTATAATATACTCTGTAATTTTGGCAAAACAAGACAAGAGAAAAACAAACAAACAAAATTTTTGGTTTGATTCCAATGGCACTTGCCTCATATCTGCTTGCTCTTTATTATTATGGGAGATTAGGAACTGTGTTCTCTTTTGTCAGTGGAACTGTAAAGTGTGTGTGTGTGTGTGTGTGCGTGTGTGTTTGCGTGTATTTTCCTACAAAAGTATATTTTACAAACAGAAAATAATCCTATTTTAGAGTAAAGCATATATATTGTTAATGGTGTTTCCTTTACTAAGTGTATTTACCTCCGGTCTTATTATAAGGCATAAAATACCACAGTAACACCAAGTAAAAAACTGAAGAGTTCGTTCAACTGCCTCTGCTAATAATTTCAAACACAATGACTGCATTCTACTCAGGTTGTTTCAAATTTGAAGCACCCTGAATCAAATGACATGCAAGAGAGATGAGCAATAAATGTTCAAAGACTTTTATAAGTTATTGTTATTACAGTATCTGACTTGGATTGTCATATTGATTACAGTTGAACAATGAAATATACCCACAAGCAATCGTACGTGTTTTAGTTGATGATTCAGTTTGTAAGCTTCTGTTCTCTTTCATAAAGTATTCACTTTAGGACTTTGATTTGACTTTCTATATTTTCTCCCCTCTTTTAATGACAGTCTAGGATATTAAGCCTTCATTTCAAACCCCTTGATCAATAAGGTGCTATTTTAAGCAGTGGCTTATAATACAGTAAATGTTACACTGCATTTCTGCAGTTACTACAAAAGTTCAAAACATACTGTAATAAAAACCACATAAGCATCACATAACACTATGCAGACCACAGCAAAACTTCAGATTTACTCTCTTGATTCTTAAAATCATCTTTAAAATTAGTTGAACTAAAAATACTATGAATCATGCAATATTTTGAATATACTAAAGGTTTTTTTCATGTTAGCAATAAATATATTTACCCCATACTTTTCTCATTTTTGCCTGAATGCCACTGTATTTATTTCTACTGCTAGAGGTAATACAAAATAAATAAGCAAAACGTATGGACACCAAGGGGGAAAGTGGCAGGATGAATTGGGAGATTGGGATTGACATATATACACTAATATGTATAAAATAGATAACTAATAAGAACCTGCTGATAAAAAATAAATAAAATAAAATTCAAAAAAAAAGAGAACAAATTAACTTTTAAGTTGCTGAATAAAGGTTCATGAAAAAGGTGGAGTATTATGGGGATTTTATAAGATATTGTAGGGAATTAGCCTTTTGTAAATGCTAGCAATGCTGCTAGCTTCTGGGGACTATGGGAGAGAATGCACAGAGGTAATGCGGAGTGGAGTAAAAAGATGGCTGCCAGCTCTTTGAGGGTAGAAACTTGTTCTTCTACCTTTGTATATATTCTGAGTAATTGCAGCAGTTACAAAAGAAGAGGTAATACATTGGCATATATCCAGAAATTTCTTTATTTAGGTCTACATATTTATTAATAAATTTCTTGTGGAAGAAACAATCATATTAACAGCATAATGTTCATGAAAGGAACTATCTACTTATACAATTTGTCCCACTCCAATCTCTCTCTGCTTTGTAACCAAAATCAATCTACATCTTCAACCTGCCAGTTTTTCATAGGTCTCTCTATTTCTGGAAGTCCAGCATTTGGAATATTTCACATAAAAATAAATTTAAAAATAAAAATCACAATAATGCTTGCTATAATTAAGTTTATGAAAGTGACTTGAATTTTTCCAATCTCACAGAAAGCCAGGTGAATGAGGTTCTGACAGAGTTAGTACTGTAAATAACTATGAGAAAATGAGCAAAAATACAGAACTCCAATAGGATTTATTCTGAATATCAAAGAAATAAATGAATCCTTGGAAGAAAAAGAAACTCTAGAATATTATTGCATAATGATCTTCATATTCATTTTAGGAAAGAACTCAATATAAGATAAAACAAATTTTTATTTTGCTATCATATTTTTTCAAAAAAAACTATTCAAGGAAACATCAAGTTATGATATTTGTCCTGTCTATAAGTTCTAAAACATAGGGAGAGTTTTGATAATATTTTATTAAGGATTAAAATAATACACTAATTTCCTATACTTTCTAGTGTCATTTTCTGGGAAAATATTGCATCAAACTTTTAGAATAACTATTCAGTAAAAATATTTTTATACGTATTTTATTTCAAATGCATTTACTTTACATATCCTAATTTATTATTAAATATTCTCCATTGTGAATACTTTCTTCTACTTTGTTAGTATCAGCTTTGCCTACAACTGAGTGCTTTTGGATACCTATCACTTGATTTAAACTGTTTTTAGAAGAATTCCCAAGCTAAAAACCTATATTTCTTTCTGTACCTGTTTTTTCAGTTTAACATACATCTGTAGAAAGTCTCTGTGTCAGGAAATATACAAGGCTCTTATAAATAAAAGAATAAAAATAGTTTCTTGCTATCAAGAAACTTAGAATTCGGGATAACAAAATCAATACTTTGTGTTAAATGCCTAGGCAGTACTACTTCAATCCCACGGTGCTATGACAATGTATCAAAAAGGAAAATCTACAAAAATCTCCAATATGTCTAAAGGGTAGACAAAACAATCCTGTTAATAAAAAATGACATTAATATCTCTATCTGAATACACTGTTGGTCTCTCTAAATATATCTTACAATGAACTCAGAGTCGTTTATCTCCAAACATTCAAATCAGCTCTTCCAACTCTAGACTTCTCCACTTCCATCAATACCAAATTTTATCAAAACTTGATACAAAAGAGTTACCTTTGTCTCCTTCTTTCTCTTCACACTACTCCCTGTGTCAAGTCAGTTAAAAAAAAATTCTTGCTCATTCCTCCCTTATATTTTCTGTTGACTAATCATTCAGATTTGAATTTCCAGTGTTACAACATTTTTCCAGGTCCTCATGGTCTGATTAATTCATTAATACAACAAATACATATTAAGTACCTATCGATTCATTTATATACAAAATATCAATTGATGTTACATGAAAAGGACAAGAATCACGTTTACTAATGTTTTTCATATAGCCAAATTATGATAATTTGGAAAAGAGATGGCTTAGAAAGGACTCAGCCATTCATGAAAAAATGAAACCTAAAAGCCAGGGAGTAATGTTATTGGCAGAAGCATAGATGCAGGTAAAAATGACCCAGGTAAACTTTATTTAGCTCTATTCCCCCTTTAACCTGTATATATATTCTGAAAGTATTTATCCACTATTCAAGTTAATCATTAAAGTATCCCTCTCCCATCTCTTTTTTCATCTCACCTATTTTTTTAAAATATGGCACACTCCTTTAGGGATATTCCTCTGGAGCCTACTCTCTTCTTTTTCAAGTTTAGGCTGATTGATTTATGGGCCTGATATAGAAATATTATGATTAATTGATTAATTTAATAGACATTCTGATTTACATTTACTTTATGAAATATTTTATATTGACAGTGTCTTTCTTTAAGATGTTCACTGTCTTTTCCTAGAGGTGATTTCCTAAGAAATGATGCAGGGGATAGAAACCTTGTTTGATTTCTTAAATATAGGAACTGTATTTTATTGCACATAGCTCTTTGAAAGATAGGTTTTTAAAGGTATAAAATTGATGAATCAAAATTATCTCCCTTCACAACTCAGAAACCATTTTTCAGTGTCCTCTGGAGTAGAGTTTTACTGATAAGAAATCAGATGCTAGATAATTTTAATTCCTTTTCTAGAATTTTTGGAAATATCTCTTTATCCTCAGAAGTTCTGATACATAATTACGATCTATGTGTGGCTTGTTCTTCTTTGTAATTAATTGATTTTATTCGTAATAGGGTTGGCCAAAAAGTTCGTTCAGATTTTCTGTAAGCTGTTATGGAAAACCCAAATGAACTTTTTTGGTACATAAACGCATACATGAGAAATTGCGGGTGATAGTTACATTACATAGGTTTGAATTTCATGAAAAATTTATCAAGTAATAATTTATAAAAATACCTTTTATGAAAATAATATCCCTTAATTATATGTAATATATGTTTATGCAATGCTTACACAGTACATCTTCTATGGGTTTCTGCTTCATATTCTCTACAGTATTGAAAATAATTATCGATGTATAACAAACACTAACTGAATGTATTTTTTGTTGACGAGATAGAATGCAGCAGCAGGGAGTAGAATTACTTCTTTATAAACTGCACAGCAGCTTATACAATTTAATCTGTTGTAAATCCATATTACTGATTACTATTTTCAGTTGTGAAGGCAAGAATCTCTATACAGATATTTAACATGTTTCATATTGAGGATATGAATATTACATACTATCTTCCAGCACATTTGTGATGCCTTTTAGAAACTCAGAATTCTTTTTTCACTTAAATTCACATGTCAAGTCATACTCTTTTTTGTATTCATCACATATATGAGGTTTAACTCAAGGTAGTTCTCTCTGCTCACTTTGTCAATTTTTTTTCTTGATCTATAAGATAAGTATGCAAGGTTATATCACTTTTCCACTGCACATTAATAATCAAAGAGTAGCTTTGCCAGCAGGAGGTGTGTCAGGCCAATTTGACAAACACTGCTTTGAAGGATCATGACCTTGGAGGTCTCTGGCAAGCCAATTTCTGAATTTGAAGAGGCTGTCAGATTAAATTTCAAATAACAGTATATTAATGTCCATGATTAAGACTAGAGATACCCTATGCAACTGTTTTTATTTTTTTAATAACATTATAATTAGATAATAAGGTCCATACACAGCCAATTAGAATCAAAATTGTCTAATGAAAGGAGCATGGTGTACAGAAGAATATATATTTGTGCCTTTGCTTCCATGTGCGTTTTTATGTGAGTGTTGGAAAAGCCACAGATATGCTTCAATTTTCACCAAGTTCAATTTTACAAGATGATTAAAATACTTAATGGATATGTTATTCAAATCACAAGATTGCCACTGCAGAAGGTGAAGCTGTGTGACAGCAAAAGTTAAAGCTGAGACTGTTAGCTTAATCTGTTAGGATTAATTCCAAGCAATTTTAATTTCCTGCAGCAGAAGTGATATTAAGACAAGTGGATGGAAAAGACACTGTGTTATAACTTCTCCACAATTACCATGGAATGATATTATTATGATTTATCAATTTAAGGTAACTACTAGGCAGTTTCTTCAATTCCTATGAAAGTGATTAATTTCATTTTCAGAAAGATGGAAGAAATATTTAGGGAAGCATGAGAAGACTTCCAAACATTTAAACTTCAAAAAAAAGTATGCCTACAGGGCATGTTGATGACAGACTGATAAAATAAATTAGCCTTATGATAAAGGCCATATTCCCACTGAAATACATCTATGTAAATACTTAAATGCATACATACATATAGTTTATGTTCACAAGACCAATCATTGTTCCTGTGTAGCCAATACCATAAGATTAATATTTGGGATGATAACTATTGTTACACAAGTTTGCATTTCATAAAATGATTTTTACTAAGGGACAATAATTTATGGAAGCTTTTTTTAAGAAGGTATTTCTCCTTGTATACAGAGTCATAAAGTTCATGAGTAATCAAACTGTTATCCATGTTATTCGACTGTTGTCCAGGCCAATAAAAGTATAAAATAGAGGTTGCTTGGGTCCAATTCCTAGTTCAATATTGATACATAAAACATCAAAATTATATTAGTAAATTTAACAATGACGATGAAAACTATAGTTGTTCAACTGGTCACACCGTAAAAGCAGAAATATTCCCCATTCAACAAGAAATGTAAAAAAATTTAGGTGCTGTATAACAGTCTTAAAAAGAAAATAGTATTCATGCATCTTAAAATGCTACCCCTCCATTTTACTCTGTCATTATTATAATGACATTTCTGGTTAAATCTCTAAGCTATGTCTCCATTTGTATTTGTTTGATGTTCTTATTTAATTTCTACTTTAAAACTACAGCCTTGGAATGGAGTTTATTTATACACTTAATCAGTTAAAGTATTTATTAGGTTTATACCATGTGGCAGGACCTTTGCAATGTAGTGGAGATAGAGCCTAGTTGCTAACAGGGTTATAAGGGGAGCATTATACAGATAAGACAGGAAATGTTAGATTAAAAGATCGTTAAAAATCTTGACTGTTTAATTTTTTACCAGTTTTACATTAAGGTACATCTTTTAAATTTCTGAATCAATTTTTTTTTAATCTTCAAATATAAAATCATGGAGTTTGGAGCAATAGGAAGTGTAAGAAGGAGAAGGAGTAGTGGAGGAGTAGGAGAAGAGGGGGAGAAGGAGGAGGAAACAAATTCTCTAATAAATGTTAACACTCAGTTCTAAGTTCTGAGTTGGGAAGAGAGGTAGGATTATCAGCCTATTTATGTAATTCCTGAGGGGCTATAATCTGGAAAGATGAGATTCCCATTTAAAACAAAAGTTTTATACACACACACACGTCTTTGAATTCAGTGCACACAAGAACAATGTACCATTGTTTAAAAACTTGTAATGCATTAAAAAAAATAAGCATAGCCTACATGTTTACCAAACTCTGAAAAGCATAGACATAAAATGTAAATCTTCTATGTAACAGATAAAAATCAAGGCAAAAGTGGAAATCTCTGATGGATTTACCCTCCTCCTCTGAGCCTACTTTCTACTCAATTGCTTGGCATGTAAGGGTTCTAAACGTAAAATGAATCCACACATCATATCGTACTATAGGAAATGAATGTATTCTTCCCAAGTCTGAGGTGTGAAACCATTCTTTGTAACATTTCTCCAGTTGTATCCATGAAGGTGTCATCACAGACCTTTGAAGTTATTATCTTCATTTAGCACCTGAATTGGTGGGTTTTTACACCAAGTTCCCAAACTTGACAATAATTTCTACGTTTGATAACACTACTTGCTCTTTAGAGGACTGTAAAATTTTTTGCCATTTACTAACATGAAGAGTATAAGAAGAAAAGTAGGTCTAGTTATGCTTTGAACTTGTTCAGTTTGAGATACCTACTAGAGATACACTTAGAGTTGAAGAAAGAATTGGGTACAAAATTGTCACTCAAAGTAAAGAGTGCCATTGATTTTTAAAGCTATAATCCTGGATGCTATCACTGAAGGAGCAAATACAGATTAAGTAGAAGTAGAACATGTCTGATTCCTAAAATGTTCAGGTACTTACAGTTTATGAGGAAAAAATTAAGACACAAATGAGACAGATATAATAAATGATATAATAATGGAAAGCCAAGAATAAGATGTACTGGAGACAAAGTATTTCTAGAGTGAGAGAGAAGCTATATTAGAGACTATGGAGGAATCAATTAAGAAGATTAAAATGGATCAATGAATTTATGAAGATGATGATAAAGCAACTGTAAGAATGAATCTATTGGCTATCACAATATCTGAAAAGCAAAGACAATTTAAAATTCTCAAAAAACCCCCCCAAAAAGCAAAAAAAAAAACCAAAAAAATTCTCAAATTAGATTATCTAAACATTTTGCAATGTAAAAATTAAGTTCATTAAAATATATACAAATATTTAAATACAGGAAAATTAGGGTACAAGATTAATTAAAATTTAAATAGTAAGGTTGTGAAAATCACTTTAAATTAATAAATAGCACAAATTAATAAAATAAATGTGCACAAAGTTTCCTCAAAATTGAAATTCAAAATTTTTAGGAATATAAAAGTATAAAGAAATATAAGGAAAAGAATATATTGATAAATTAATGGAAGCTCATAAAATCCAGAATGCAACCTAGTGTACATATATTGGTACTTGATACATGATGAATTTCAAATATAAATTCAGTTGGGAAAAGACAGGCAAACAAAGTAATTGAATTGGCATTGTTGGAAGCAAAAGAAAAGGTGATAGAGAAATACCTTTATTTATTTATTATTAACAATTATTTCAAATTTTAAACGATAAACTTGCCATGTTTTATAAAGTGTTTCAGATCATAGGAAGAGAAAGAATGGTTCACAATTCCTTCTCTGAACTATCGTTAGCCATAACAAACTCTGTCAAAGGGATCTCCCAAAATGCAGAAATTTCACCTTGGTTCAATAATATTTTAAAATAAAAACTGAGACAGAATAAGTAGGATGGTCTATGAAAAGTAAGGAGGTAGGGTAGAAAACAAATTCCAAAAAGGATACTGTTAGATGAAAGAGGTTTTTTTTTTGTGGTGGATGGTTTTCTGAGGTATCCATTAAATGTAAAAAACATGAAAATAGAGAAACGTCATACATCCTTGTTGTCCAGTATGAAACTTCCTACAGAGTTTCAGAAAGACCCTAGTTCCCTTACTGACTCT
Organism: Delphinapterus leucas; assembly: GCF_059928025.1. Taxonomy (NCBI): domain Eukaryota; kingdom Metazoa; phylum Chordata; class Mammalia; order Artiodactyla; family Monodontidae; genus Delphinapterus; species Delphinapterus leucas. Next base: position 23,717,801 of record NC_143145.1, read on the forward strand.
AATTATTTAACACTGACCCAGTTTCTTAAATTGCAGAATTTCACAGGGTGGTTAAGAAAAGTCAATATAGAAACTGCCAAATAAGAAGTCTGGTAGAAAATAGATGTTCCATATATTTCTTTGTTTTACATTCTTTTTCTGAGAAAAATGCACAGTGCTATCCCATATTTAATGGCGATAAAACAACTGCATACAACTTTTGACAATTTTCTTTGTCAATTCTCTCCAGTCAGAGACCACTAGGAACATACCTACAGTAGCATAATGATTTTTATCTAAAGTTCAGAAGAAATGAAGTGAGGCTAAACTTTATATGGTAAAGAAGCAGCAGTTATATTAGCAGGGATCGGAGTGAAGTGGATATAAGATCATTTGTGTGATTTGTACAGTGTTTCAGTTTTTCTTTGTGTTCAGTCATTATTATGGAGTGGTCCCTTTTTTCTGTTTTCACTCCATCAGGTCCACAGAATGACCTTGTATGCTTTGGTTTTCTGTGAAATTGTTTATGGTCAGCAGGAGTATACTATCATCTAGCTATTCAAGTCAGGACAGCTCTACTGACTATGGTCAGGGGCTGCTTTTTGTATTTGTCACATATTTTGCCAATATAAGATCATTTAAAGGTTACAAGGACTTATGCCATGTGAGAACAAAAGTAGAAATTTTAAAATCACCTACATTCTGTGCCAAAAGGATATGCAACATATACAGCATGTACAGAATTCAGTAAATGCCTGATTTATGAGAAAAATCAAATCAAATGATTTTAAGTATAAATATACAAGTACATATAATTATATACATTTATATAACTATAAAATATATAATATACACCTATTTTAGGTTCAACTATATATTAAAAACACAATTACAAAATGTTTTGTTAAAAGCTGCCTAAACTTAGAAATACACAAAAGACGTAAATTCAAATGTATCCTTATTTTCAGTCTTTTATTTTATCTATAAACTGAATATAAAAGCACTCTGACTTTTGAGAAAAGTCTGTAAACATTTTATGTTTTTCTGTATATTAAAGCTTGAACTTTTCCATGAACAATCAACATTTGAAATCTGTCCTACTTGGTTGTTGCCTGACTTTTTGGCCCTGTTTCCATGGAAATATAGATCAGATGGATTAATAGAAGAGAATAGATCTTTTTTAAGATGGCACTGTGTCATAGTCTTGCTTTCTGATACTTAACAAGCTAGTATCTACATTCCTTGAAAGAAAATCAAAATCAGACTGAAAAATGCCCTCTATGCTTCTGCAACATTTTCAAGATTTCTATGACTGCCAACCTTTTGGGGAGCATAAGGATGTCTTTTGAGTATGATCTGTTCTGATATTTGGAATTTTAGGATGCCTGTAATATAAAAGCAAAAAGAAGAGTCATTAGTTCTGACTTGTGGGTATAAAACTTCTCAGTCCTCCCAATAAGGGGAGGAAAGATTACTGCTGAGTGAATATCTGCTATTGTTGATTTGTTCACTGGGAAATGTGATTGTTTTTCTCCTTCAAACCAGTAGTAACTGGTTAAGTCATTATCTACTCCATTATTATTATACTTCATAATTATTTACATCAATGATTGGGAGTGTTAATGTATTATTATTATTATTTTTTGAGAGTTGGCAGTGCAGGAAAATGTTTTTAATACTAAATGATTTTTAGTAGGGACACAGAAGAATCAGCAGAGTTGTTGTAAATGCCAGTAAGATAAAAGCCACAGGGAAAGAATATGGGTTTTATATATATATATAAGATTATATATATATATAAGAAGTAATCCACTCTTTCCTGAAGATTCCCCTTAAAGGCTGTGGATAATACTAGTTATAAGCAATTTTTCCTTGTCTTTAGGAAAACAGTTTTAAAAAATATTTTCTGCATGTATCTTTTTATTCTATTATTCTCTTCTTCTTTAAAATTTATTTAGCTACTTCTTGGAAATTATTTTCATGAACAAATTCCAAAGATAGTTATATATCTGTTGATACTGGGTTCTTAAATTACCATTTTTGTAATTGTTGCTTAAAAAAGGTGTTCTAAAAAATGAAAATCCTAATCCAAAGGAATGGATCTTTGATGGTGGAGAAAAAAATATGGGATTAAAAAATGTTAAGTTTGGTAAACTATGAAATAATGTAAGGAATAATGAGACAGATAGAACTGGCTTTAAATAACTACTCCACTACAAATATGTGGCAATAGAAAGTGTTTACTCTCACTGAGCCCAATTTCTCACTTTTAAATATTAATATATAGCCAGTTGTGTCTTATTAAATTCTTATTTATGTATATATTAAAAATCAGAGATGGACAATTCTGTATGCCACAACCTACTATTTATCTTTTGAGAATGACTATTTATAAGGTTAACAAGGAATATTATATAAAGCATTTGGCCATAATAGAAACCTATTAAATTTGCTAGACTTGAAAATATCTACAAGTGATTCTAGGTTTTTCAATTCACCTGATGTTTGCCACTACTTTCTGCAAGACAGAAACAATTGCTTGCTCAGGACAAGGAATTTCATAAACATGAATGGAAGCATCATCAAGATATCATACTGCTTTAATATCAAATGAAAATGACTAAGATTTAAATGGAAGGTAAATAAAATCCTTGTAATTAATATTTCAAAGAACCAGTAAAATATCAGAACAGGAAAGAACTGAGAATTTCAGGCTTGAAAAAGAGTCAGTAGGCCTCTCAGGCAATCATAACTCAAATATATGCTCTAACTAATCCACTTTAATTTGCCAATGTTTACAGAAATTACCCACAATAATAATGATAATTCTTGTAAGGAAAAGACTATCAGAAATCTTGTATCTGATAAGATAGCCAGATTCTTTGTAATCTATTAGACTGTATGTTACAGAAAGCCTTTTGATTTTTACTTAATTCTACTGTTTTTAAATATGGTTAAGATCTATGAAGTTTAAGTCATTGAAGATAATTAATATAACTAGTAAACAGCTGACCAGAAAAATTAACAAATTGATCTTTTTGGTTCTTTCTCTCTCTCTCTCTCTCTCTCTCTGTCTATCGCTCGCTCACAAAGATATAATCAGTTACTTCTTAGAGCTCCCTGTACCTATGAGTCATATGTACAAGAGATGAGAATCTAGGTATAATTAGAAGCTTGAAATCAGTCTTTTGAGATTTTGTTTAAAATTACAGATGCTACAGATAATTTATTAATCCATTCAACAGATATCAAATACATTCTGTTTGTAAGCCAGGAATTCTTTTAGATATTGGAGATTCAGTGCTGAACAATGCAGAAAAAGGCCGTGCCTTTTACAGACATCTCATTCTAGAATACTGATATCCATGTTAAATTAACTGGTATCATTTAATTGTAAATGTTTATAAGAGGAGGTCAGGATTGACTAATAGTAATAGTAATAATAACTAAAATTCATTGAGTATCTGCATTATGATAGACACTGAGCTAAATAAACACTGCACTGCATTATCTCATTTAAAGCTAAATAAAAACATTACTTACATATAGCATACCTTCCTCGGTTTATAGATGAGAAAAGAGAAACACAAAAAATTAACTTAGATTATGTCTCTCCAAAAGGAGATTGTCAATAAATGAATATGAGGTAGAATTTGTTTTGTGGTATTAAAGTATTAAAGAAGGCATAGAGAACATTAATAAAATATTTTGCCATTTTATGCACTATAAATTGGCAAATAGTTCATAAGACTAAGAATGGCTTGCACTTTAAAACGGTTTCAAACACAGCAAATTGTTAAATTGATATTTTATTTTTCTAATCTATTCTTCTGTGTTGTGTATTCAAAGTATATGGGCAGACTGACAAGAGCAATATGTACTTTACAGATGAACATCTGAAGAAACCAAGATGCACAGCTGCTGCACATGTCAGTTTTCATCATTTATGATACTCACATATTGCCCATCACATGCTTTCCTCAGAAGGCACAGGATGCAAACTTTGCTCTCATAGCAATAATACAGGGACACTGTACAGGGTCCAGAGGAGGCGTTCTGCTGATCATGGTGGTATCCTCTACATTAATTATGCACTATATTTGCATTATTGAGAGCACAATTGCTGCCAAGGAACTGTTACGATGTCAATGCAATTACACTAATATTATGCTGCTTCAGCACTGTTCAAATGCAAGATCCTTAGTATGCAAAATTTGATCAAAAAGGCAATAGGATATTTATATCACTGTATCAAAAGGATATCTGACATAAATCAAATATGCGCACTTAAAATCTGTGAGAGAATTTAAACAGAGGTTTAAGCTTGGTAAAGAGTAAATGCACAGGAAGATTTTTTTTTTCTGCACTGAAAGATATTTAGTTTGAAACATGAAATTGCTAATATTCAACACCATTTGTGATCACAAAAATGACAGTTTCACATGATCCTCCCCAGTAAAAAGAAAGGCTGCTGAATTGCCTATGTCCCTGGAAAGACTGTATTTGAGAGCTGATATACTTGTTTATTGAATTGGATACCAATTGTTGAAAAATAAAAACAAAACATATGTGTTTAAGAAGACTTCAAATTTACATGTGTTAACTTTAGTCTTTCAGGGTCATACACAGTGTCATATTATGCTGATCATCTAAGACATTTGCCATAAAGATAAATGGTCCTTTAACTCATTTATGCATTCAGCAATCATTTTTACTAAAGACTTCCTATATTCTAGGAATTTTATTGAGCAATATAAAGACAAACAAACAAAATGACAAAAAAAAAGTCTTTCATGGATAAAATTGCAAGCTAGAGAACAAGACAGATTTGTAAATCAATATATCATGATGAAAGTCAGTTATTTCAAAAGCAGGAATAATACATTTTAGCTATATATAGAAAAATTAGTATAGAGAAATTGGAGTAAGCTTAATTGATGAAATTACATTTGAACGGTGTTTAAAGAATGATAGAAATTGGTCAGGTAACAAAAGTGATGGTATATTTTAGGAGGGAAAAATATGTCTAAAAGGAAGGAGGCACAAGTCAGGCTAGTGGGTTAGAAAGTAATTAGATCAATGAAGATTCTCACTCACACTGGGAATCAGAAGAGTGAAGTAGAAAGGATATAAGAGAATGACAGGTGAAAAAGTAGATGGAAATTTATGATCATGTAACCCGTATGTCCATTTAAGGAGTCTCGATTTTATGTTGTAGTCAACAGGGTTCCATGAGAGTTGTGAAGGACAAGAAGCGTTCTCATCATGCCCTACATGAAACTCATTGCATTGGAAATTCAGAGAACAGGACTGAAAAACCTGCATAAAGAACAATCATAAAATGCTACTCCTTCCATGAAATGAGGACTAGAAAAATGGTGCCCATCTATATATGGACGTGGCAAAGAAGGACTACCTAAGTACTGAAGAGGCACAAAGTTGATACTGGAGGACAGAATAGCAAAGATCATGGAAATCTTGTTACCTTTCAGGAATCAGGAAGTGAAATGACTAAAGAAAACTTTGACAGAGTATCTCAGCTGCCAGCATCAAAAAAGCAGAGGATTTTTAGGCATCAGTCTGGAGGCTCATATGCTGGAGGCTGGCAAAAACTTACATCCATCCATAAAAGTCAGGGGTCACCACTGCTATAAGAGTAGTGTCATTTCTGCTTGTCCTCCACCCTCTCATCTCAGTCTTCATTCTTGGAGATGTCAAAATCCATGTAGATAATCTTTCTAGCACTCTGAGCTCTCATGTTTTTATTACCTCATTCCAACTACATTTTCCTTCACCCTATCTTACCCAATAGTAATACTATTGTTGCTGTCAGCATCAAAACTGTACTATCTCCCCATATCTCTATTTCAGGGGTTCTACTCTCTGCCTACCTCTTGTCTTCAGAGTTCACTTGCTTTAAAATCCCCACTCTATATATTGTTCCACTACATTTGTACCCCACCATTAGTTTTCCGTTTCCACTCTACCCTCACGTCCTCATTTGCCTCCTTACTCAGTGTAGATTGGAAAGTTCTATTCATGTTTGTACATACGTCCTTAACTCTTACTTTTCTCTCCTTCCACCACATTTCCCCAGGAGACAGTCAACCCCAGTTGCAAACAGCCCTTGACTAACTCTCTACCTATGGCTAAAAAGTTGAAAATGGCTGTAGAAAAACATACAATCATCTGGTCTGTCATTAAGAAATCTCAAGTGGGCCCTCACTGATTCTTAGAAACTCATTTTATTTTTATTTTCCCACTCTCTCAGGTAAATATTTTGTATCATACGTCTCCAGATCTAACACTCCTTATCTCTATGTCTTTCTCATGGAGTAAACACACCTGTGAAATTAAAAGTCACCAGAGAATTTTCTCATTTTCATACCATCCTTTGTACTGTTTTACATCTGTTGCCATAATACTCTGCCTGCTTCCTACTGAAATGGATAAACTGTCCTTGCCGTCACACAGAGTAAAAACCCTCCCGTTGTTCTCTGGACAACACCCTCTTTCGCTTTCTCCAGTTCTTTCCTGCAATATTCCCTTTTATCTCTTAAATCACCAAATTTTTTCTTCAGCTGGATTTTTTTCCCTCGTCACATAGGCACACTGTTATTTAGGCCATTAAAATACACTCTCTGATCCCCATGACCCAGTCGAATTATTTCTCTGTTTCTTGATCCTTTTAAGGGCAAGTCACTTTAAAAGACGTTGTCTTTTGCCCCTGTCTTTGATTTCTCACCTACCATTCTCTCCTCAATCCACTCCAAACAGGCATCCATTCCCAATTATCGGCAAGATCATCAATGACATTTTTCTCACTTATGTTAATGCTCATTTTTCAGTCTATGAATTCCTATGTCTCAAATAACATTCAACTCAGTTGATCATTTTTCCTTCCAGAATTTTTTTTTTTCTCTTTGTTTTCAGGACACTGCAGTCTTCTTGTATTTCTTCCTTAGTTTTCTCTCAAAAATTTTCCCTATTTCCTCTCTTTCTTCCCAAACTTTAGGTGTTGTTGGTATTTCCAATGACCCCAACCCCACATTCTCTTCTATTCTTCCTCTACATTTTCCCTAGGTCAGTGGGTTTTTTTTTTCAAATTGAGGTCTAAAATCAAGGTAATGAAATCAGTTTAGTGGATCATGACCAGATTTTGCTCGCAATGAAATAAAATAAGAATTGCATTGAAAATGTCAGTGAACATCACGCATAGTAAGTGCATGAGAAAAAGTTATTTTACAACTGGACTGAGACAACTCCATGCTTATTTCTGAGGATGCCTGACATCTTGTATTAACTCTTGGTCAAGATTAGGATGAGTTTTTAACAACTAGTAATATATACCATGCTATAATTAAGGGTGAAAAATTCCCTGAAAGTGTAACCAAGCAGGGCCCTATGGGGTCTTCCTGGGACAGATCTCTCCCCCATATCATCTGCTTTAGCTCCTCTCTGAAGTACTTAGAGTTGTTTTACAGATGCTAAAACCACCTCCAAATGGAAGAAATTAACTACTTGATGGTCTTGAGCACTTACTCCCCAGACCTACTAGAGCCTGAGGATTGATGAGGTGATACCACCCTGTTACCTAACCATCAACCAATCAGAGAACTGTGCGTTAGCTTATCACATACTGACTCCCCTCCCTCACCTAGCCTTTAAAAATGCTTTCCTGAAACCCATATGAGAGTTTGTGTATTTTGAGCACTAGTTGCCCTGGACGCCTTTCTTGGTGTCCTGCAATAAATGCTACACTTTCCTTCAGCACAACAGATGTCAGCAGTGCTTACAGGCAAGGGGACCCAAGTTTGATTAGGTAACAAAAGCTCCCAGGACAAGCTTACTGACATTATTTACCAATATATAAATTGATAGCTTACACTTGGCTTCACAGCTTATACAATTTGCCTTGGGAAAGTGACCAGTGAGTTATAAGAGATGCCTGGGAATGGAAACTATTTCCTGGGCTTCCCTAAAACAGATTCTATGTGCATATCTTGATGCACTATGTGCATATCTTTAGTCATAAACTAAAGATGAAACACCTCCTGTGCAGTTTAGAAAGGACTCTGGGGAACTATGGCTGGAAATCTCTCAGGTCACCAATAATTGCCTGTGCATTCTTTCTCCAGTTGTACCGCATTTTTTTTAACTTTACTAAAGCTTTAATAAGTATTCAACTTGCGAAGCCTTGTAAGTCCTTTCAAATATTCAACCCCGCATAACCAGGGCAAGCAATTCTGTGAAAATTTTATTTCAGTTTTTATACATGAATATGGGTTAAGCCATAAAATGCTTTTTACTGCGGATTAAAAAAAAAGCTTGACAGGCATTGCTTTAGGTCATTTTATCCAGTCCCATAATTTTAAATACCATTTGTATGTGGTGATTCCCACATTTATATCTCTAACAGCTTCCCTAAATTCAAGATTTGCATGATACACTGAATACTTGATATTGGATATACAATAGGCATCTAAACTACAACATATCCTAGAGTGAACTTTTGGTTTCCTCCATCAACTTTTGTTTTCTGACATTTTTTCCCATATCACTACCTCATCATTTATTCTATTGCTTAGGAATGAAAAAAAAGAGGAAAAACTAAGAGTCACCCTTGTCTCTTTTATCTTCTCTATCCACTCTGCCAAATCTATCAGCAAATTAGTTAGAATTTGGCTCAAAATATATCTCAAATGTAATAGTTGTCTCCACTAAGCCTGATACTGCACTTGGCCAGTTAACTATCACCCTCTACCTAGGTCACTGTAGTCTCCCTATATCCATTATTTTCAAGTGTAGCACATGCTCTGGTGTGCTGCCTGGATTCCCCTTTTAACTATGGCACTTATTTTCCCCAGCTGCTGGGAACATGGGCTATGGGTGGCTTTATCACTGTCTTTAGCCAAAGGTAGCTGCCTTGCCTTTGCAGCTGTCTGCTCTGAGAGTGCAAAGGTGCAAACACCCCTTTTTAACTTTGGGAGAACGGAGAAGGGCCAGTTCCCAAGTTCTATGTGGGATTGTCTGAAGCTTTTGCTGCAACATTATCACAGTCTAAATCCTCCCTCTGCCCAATCCTGCTTCTCTTATTTTTTTACCTAAAGAACCAAACCTAATACATCATTTTAGAACCATTTATCCACAGAATATTTAGAATATCTTTTCATTAAAATCAGATCAAGTCACTTCTCTGTTCAAATATCTAATGTATTTCTACCATACTCACAAAAAGGTACTTGGTATGAGTTTTAGGGTCCTGATCAATAATGACACAGATGATTTCTCATTCATTTGTAAAAATTTCCTTTTTCACTCATCCTATTCAAAACATTCTGGCCACTTTAAAATTTTTCTGGCAAAATTCTTTTCTGTGTTAGGGCCATTGCACCAGCTGTCCCCTCTGGCTGGAATATATTTATCCTTGATCTTCAAATGTTTAGACTCATCCTCTCATTTTAGAACTCAACTTCAATATAACCCTACAGAGTCCTTTGACTACTAAATCAGAAGCATTGTCCCATGTCTTTTCTACAACATTCTACCTTAATTTTCTACATAGCACTCATCACTACGGTATTTTTCTGCCTCTTTTGTTTATTAATTTATGCAAGTATGTATTATGCATGCATGTATACATGTATATACTTATTTTTATGCCTCTCCCAAATGGAATGGAAAATGTATGAAAGCAGAAACTTCACCTATTGTCTTCACTCTTATATCCCTAGTTTATAGAACATGACTAAAATCTCAGTAGTCTGACAATAACTATGGTTGATAAGTTACGTATTGGTTGATTGTAACATATATTAATAAAAAACTCTTCCTTGCCTTGATTAATATTTTGTCTGATATCAGTATCACCACAAATAAATTCTTTAATAATATGTCTTAGGTTGGGCTTCCTGGAAGCCAACCCAGAGAGGGAGATTTGTGTGGAAGTAATTTATTAGTTCCCAGGAAAACAAGTAGAGGAGAAAGAAAATAGAACAGGATGAGAAGCAGCCAAGCAAGGAAATAATATCAGTTAAAGTCCCTGAGAGGTTACCCATGACTCAATCATACAAGAGTACTTTGGAAACAGTGCAGGTCTCACCTTGGAATTGTCCCAATCAGCAGTCAGAGACCTGAGTATTAATACTCCCTCACCTCTTAGGCTTCAGTTATAATCTGCCAGTTGTGACATAAATTCCTGCTCAGTTGTACAAAACATACGAACACAATGGATACGGGCAGACTGAGGACAGCCCCTCAACACAGAGAAACTGGGACAGACTCAAATAAGTAAAAATGAGCCCTTGGCAAAAGGATTTGAGATGATATGGGTGGAGCCATAATTATTTCTGCTGTAATGGGTTTTTGTAATAGAAGATTAAAAAGACATAAAGAGCCAGTTTTTCTTAGCTAAATTTACAAACTCAATCCAAAGCCTATCAAAAAACTATAGTGTGGAACTAATACAGATATAAACAGTTGCAAAAAGAAACTCCAATAAAGATGTTAAAAAAAAAAAAAGAAATGGAATACTAATACACACGGTCCTGCTATATATGGCAATTTTATTCATGGTAAAGATAATGATTAGTCAGTGGGAGGGAAAGGTTTTCTTAAGCAACTGTAGTTGGAAGCAATGAATAGCCATATGAAACAAAGCTAAATTTGATTCCCAGTATACCACACTATTTATTTCAAGTGAGAGCAAAGATAAAATATTAAAATATAATGATAACATCAATGTACTAGTAGACAGTGTGGGTGAACGGTCACCTGAGGTTGTTGTGCCTTTACGACACATAACACAGAGACTAGAAACCATGTATACTGAAAATTTGACATTATGTCATAAGTAATCTACATAAAATTAAAACCAAAATAACAGCAATTAGAATGACAAAAATAAGGTATTTGAAGACATGGCATCGAGAATTTTAAAGGTCCATTAATCCAACACAAAAATTATTAATATGTATTTTAGAGTACTTTATCTTGCCTTCTTTATGAAAAAATAAGACTATGAATAAACATTTCACATAATTCATTTTGTTCCCTCTCAGAAGATTTCAAAAGACATTGTCATGGAGGAAGAGATTTTTCTCTACCCTTCTAGGTTCTTCTGGCTGAGCTAAGGATTAAATCAACATGAGACAGATTAACAGGAGAAATGAAAACCAAAGTTTAATAACATGTATACATGCAAGAGACCCCAAAAAACTTAGTAACTCAGCAAAATGGCTGAAAAACCTCACCTTTAATGCCAAAAGGAAAAAGAGGATGTTGGGGGTAGTGATTTGGGACCTCAAAGTGGAGGAAGGCAATTTACAAAGAGACTAAGTAGCAAATGTTTGGTAAACAAATGTTTGCTGGGCCAGAGACAATGTGACACAGAGAGGAATTTTAATAGCCTTAGCTAGGTCCTTCCCTGTGTCCCACAACTAATTCTTACTATAGTGATCTATGGTAATAGCTCCTTCCTGGAACAGTTTCTCTGTCTACATTCTTTTAGGCAGTTGAGAGAGATCAAAGGTTCTTGCTGAGTCTTTTGGGCCTTGAATGTTTTCAGTTTGAAATAATCCATATGCCAAAAAGACATTGTGGGGTGGCAAGTTCTTCTCCCCTATGGCACCAAATTCAGTTTTCATCGGTTTTCCTTATTAAAAGGAAGGGAAATCCTATGGCCTGTTCAAAAGATGCTACAAATGGCATTTATTCTGACTCCTAAAGAATACTTTGTCCCCCTAGTTTTTTCTAGTCTCTAGACTGCACATGAATACATAAACCTATGAACATTTTAATTTATGCACATACATATGCATCACTGTAAATTAAAAATTAAGAATGCCATGGAGGAATACTTCAAGGCAATGAGAAAGTGTTGATTTAAAAGGAGGGGACTGGGGGGGAAAAATACACATATATGCAAATATCTGAAGGTTAGAAATGTTGAAAAGGCAGTTGTCTTGCACTAGGTTGTCACAGAGAAGAGAGTTGTGCTGACAGAAAATAAATTACATGTAAGTAAATTTTTCTTAAATATTTCCATTAAAAAGTGAAGGTCATCACCATCATCGTCACTCATTCATACAACATTGGAGAGTACCTGCCTTCTAACTGGGGGTGATATTGAGGTGAACAAAACAGACATAAAACTTTCCTTGTGAAGCCTATTTTCACCAATGGAGAATTTACTTGTCAGAGTTATGTTATAATAAACCAGTCAATCTTCACTGAGTGCCTCTTATGTAAAAGGAACTATATTATCTCTCTTCAACTTCAAAAAAATGGCATTGTACATGATTGACTCAAAATGCCCATTTGTCAACAGTTATAGTCTCTGGAAAGGTGGAGTTACTATTCCTTGTGACAAGGAAGACTACAGGATTATTATGTTGGAAGGAGATTAGAAATGTGGTCTTAGAAATGAAAATTTGAGATTCCCTTTAGCTATACAAATGGTGCTGTTGAGTACCCATTTGAATACAGAATGTAAATTTCAAAGAGACCTGTAAATTTGGAATTTGTCAGAATACAGATGCTATTTTAAAAACCAAGACCACATGAGATCATCAAGGAAGTACAAGTTGATAGAGACGGGGGAAGATCAAAGACTGAGATATATGTCACTCCAACGAGACAAGATCTTTGGGGTTATGATGAAGAACTAGGAAGAAAGACTCAAAAGGGAAATCAATCGAGCAGGAGAAAAGCCAGGAACGTATAGAACCTTGAAAACAAAATGAAGAAATGTTTTAATGATGGGGGAGGGAACAACTGTGTCAAATATGGCTGATGGGAAAAGTAAGATAAGCAAGGAGAACTGGATAAATTGAGGAAGATGAACCTCACTGATGGTCTTGCAAGAGTGATATCTATGGAGTAAAGGGTCTGTAAATGTGATTGGAATAATTCAAGAAGAGATGGGGGAGAGGAATTAGATAATGAATCTAGATAACTGTCAAAAAATTCACTGTGAAAGGGAAAGGAGATTTGGGACTATAATTTGAGGAGTAAATTAAAAATGTGAATTTTTGTACATTGGTTAAATAATAGCATGTTTTATGTTAAAGAGAATGATCTAGTGGAGAAGAATGAACTCGACATTGAGGTGGAAAGAAGGTCTCATTTTCTGTTACAAAATTTAGTACCATGGAACTGTGCAGTTCATCTACTTTTATTAAATTCACCTCACACATAAAAACTGTAATTTCCTCAAACTCAAAAGTCATATTTATGTGTACCTTTTTTAGTACGTGTGAAAATGTTGACAAATTTAATAGAGCATGATATCAACTAGTGTAAGCAAGAAAATTTACCAAACTAATAGAAAACAAGATACATTGTATCCAGTGTTATTTCCAGATGGAAAATCATTCTTTTCTGCATAGTGTGCTACCCATGTCTTTAGATATTTTACAGGGTTCATATAGGTCCTGTATTGATTTATACTGAAAAGAAATTTACTAGTATAATAAAAATAAATGTAAAACCATGATAGGAAAACTTTAAGTTATGGTAAGGATCTATTTCAGGAAAAGGGAATTGGAATAGGGAGATTCTAGAAATGTCGGGACATGGGGATGAATACAGTTTTTGTTTGTTTTTTTGATAAGAAGAGGTGATGATACAGGAGAAAGTTCAAAAACACAGAGCTTTGATGAAAACTTTTTAAAGAGGATAAAATGCTTTTTGCCTTATGACTAGATCAGAAGAAGGCATTTAATGCAGAAATGGGGAAAAAAATTGAAGTCAGAGAAAAAGGTGAAAGACACAAGGTCTGCAGCAGCAACCTGGGATTTATTTAAGGGAACAGTGCTAAGAACAGAAAGCCCAGGAATGCGTTTAGTCTGAACTAGATATAGACGATCATATTCTTTGCTTAGTAAAAAGCTACAAGATATATTTCTCCCAATATATGTTTGATTGAAACTCAAATTTTCTCAGAAAAAAGAATTTTACAGAATTACTGTAAATTGTCAATTTCATTTAAAAGCTCATTGTGCTCAAAGTAATGTATGATCAACACTGTTAATCATACATACAAAAGAGGTAACAATGGTGTTATTTTCAAATAAATTCTGTTTATTGAACATAATGAGTAAAGAGACATTTTGTGATAAATGTTGCTGTGGGTATTTTTAAATAGAAAAAGATGGATGAAAACCGTACATGACTCACAGAAGATGTTATTGTGTGATATTAAGGATTTACCTAGGTCATTACTTACACTGTATTTGTAATATGAAAAAAATATATAGCCAGAATAATTTCCTTCCTGAATCCTGAACCATCCAGCAATGAATAAAGAAAAAACAAAAAAGAAAACACTGATCCACTAGTCTTAATCACTGTCATTCCACTCTAATCAGTCAGTAAATGTAATGTTACTTAAATACTTACTCTGTGTGTATCTTAGCAAAGGATATTGTAAGGAATGCAAATAATTTTTCTTTGAAAATCTTACTATCCTGTTGGTAACAGACCAACGTTAGAGCAGACAGATTCTAGTGGTTTACAGGAGGATTTTACCAGCATAGGTAAGACTGGTTCAAGAAGGCTAGTGAAAGAATTGGGGATTGAAATATGGATTGAATTTGTGTATGAGGAAAAGAGATGGGAGGAGTGGAAAGCATCTGTACTTTTTTAGAGCTGAGAATTAATAAGATGTATTTTGGGAAACATATTGATTTGAATGAATGAAAAGTGAGGTTTGTGGGATAGGAGAGTAGGTGAAGGGGATAGTTTTAGGCCATATTTGGAATTCCTTGAAATACATTCTAGATTTTATACTTTAATGTCACTGATTACATTGTAACTTCGGCTGCTTGCATATAATATCACCCCACTTTCAAGCCATTTATACAATAGAACTTATCTCTTCAACTTCAACTTACCTGTACTGATTATCAATTCATTCTTTTAATATTTCATTCTTGCCTCCAAACCCTCAAATTTGGGCCTCTCTCCAAAGCCCAAATCATCAAATCTTTTTGCCATTTATGCTGCCTAAGTCACCCCTTCTTTACTCTTAATTTGTTTATTCTTATTTTTGGTTAGCTTAGTAACAAACTAATAACTTACCCCATTCACACAGACACATATAGACACACTCACAGACAAAATTAGTCCATTTAGTTGTTACTGAAATTTTTTGTTAATTAGATTAATGTTTATCTGCCTACTTGACTTCTGGTATTTGAGTCTCTAACATGTAATTTTGCTATATCTCATGCATTTATAGTGAAACTATAATTAATGTAAAGTAAAGCAATAACCATATGTTGATTTCAGAATAATTGTGCAAATATTACAGGTTAAGTATAAAATCCAGTCAAATTTTGTTTGCTTAAGGCTTATAACCTTATAGTCTGGTCCATATCACCACCCTCACCCGCTCCTTACCACACACACACACACACACACAGAGCAAGCCCTGCCATTACTTACATCTTTCAAGGAAAAGGTAAGCTATTTTAAATGTATTTTGTTTGATTTAATGATGACCTTCAGCATCTTCTATTTGGGAGTAAATATCATAGAGCAACAATAACAAAATAATTCAAGACTTATCTAATCCATACAAATGTCTAATCCTGGCTCTTTTAATGCATAAACTAATCAATATGAAGGAAAAAAAAAAGATTTAAGAAGAACTTCATTCCAGGGAAAGTTTTGTAAATAAATACATATTAGGAAAAAGTTATGTGTGTTTGAATATAGGAAAATATTACTGTGATTTATTTTATTAATTCATCTGTTACTATTATTTCTGTTTCATAAGCCTCGGTATTCTACAGTTTGTATTACAGAATAATGGCACAAACAAAATTGCTGTAAATGAAGTTATTTCAAGGAGCAACACATTTTGTAAAATGCTTTAGGAACATTCACCATCCAACTAGTCTCCACTTTAGTGATGTACTACCCAATGACACCAAGACTACATCAATGTATAACTTTAATTAGAATGCAGATGCATGAGTATGCACCTGAGAAACACTGGGAGTCTGGAGGAAAATAAACTATCAGGCACTGCAATGAAATATAAAGAAGCAGCAAAAATTTATAAATCTTATGGATAACAAGGGAGGTGACAAAAAACACACAGCCTCCATGAGGTGACACAAGAGAGTAAGTTGGAAGGAATGGCACTGATGAATACAAAGGCTGAACTCAGGACTTATTTGTCAATTGTACCAGGAAATGTTAGTGAGTTAAGTATACTTGAGTGAGTATGAGGAAGAGAGACGGAGGGTGAGTAAAAATGACATTAAAAGTGAAATGTTATTTAATAGAATAAAAGAATATGATTTAAGTAAAATAATGTTAAATTTAAGCCATTCTTCAACTCACTTGAAGATAAAAAGATACCATGCCTGATCACATGTGGGTACCATTTACATGACTTCCATTGGACAGACAGGCAAATGAACCTGTTTCTATGACACAGGACAGTTCTCAAGCCACTGTACAATACTTCTTATTTCTATGTACTTCTTATGTGAAAACACTTTTTATATAAAAGTAAAAAAAAGATATAAAACCTGAGCAATGTTTTATCAGTAATATAGTTGTGAGAATATAAGACAAAGGGTTACAAGTAATAATTTTAATAAAATTCTACCACATTGCTTTAAGTGGTTCATCATAAACACAAGTTAATTTCACATAGTTTTTCACATGTATGTATTAAGCTCAAAAGAAGTTGTACTAATTTCATCCAAAAACAAGTGTTGGAAGTAGATTATTCACAATTAGAAATCAACTTTTTGTTGCTTGATTTCATCAGATATTCAAATTAAGCCTATTTCTTCTTTATACATGAACAATTTTCATGTTTTGGTATTGTCAGTATTCACTTTATTTCACTTAGTCATTAGGTTTTTACATATTACTTCATATTATATGTTATCAATTCTGTTCCAAGAAGTTAAAATAAAATTGGTATGTGCTTTACAATCCTCTGTTGCTGCTTATATTGTGAAGTTTTTTACTTCATTTAGTGATATTTAAAATAATAACATTGCCTCTTCCTAATCTAGCCATACTATTTTGGAGTCAGTAACATAAGAGAATATCATTAGCATACTAAAAATCGTATTGGTAATGGACTTGTAAAATAAATCACCTAATTTAGTTGTTCCCAGAGGAAAATCCATAGCTTTAAATACTAATACTAATAAAGACAACCAGAAAATATATTAAAAGCAAAATTCAGGGCTTCCCTGGTGGCGCAGTGGTTGAGAGTCCGCCTGCCGATGCAGGGGACACGGGTTCGTGCCCCGGTCCGGGAGGATCCCACATGCCGCGGAGCGGCTGGGCCCGTGAGCCATGGCCGCTGGGCCTGCGCGTCCGGAGCCTTTGCTCCGCAACGGGAGAGGCCACAACAGTGAGAGGCCCGCGTACCGCAAAAAAAAAAAAAAAAAAAAAGCAAAATTCAATATGTTAGTAAAAGAGTAAAACAATGAACAACACAAATAAAAGAAAAACATATACTACAACAAAAGGATAGTATAACTAACAAAAAAGTTAATTCTTTAAAAATAATTTGTACAACAAAAGCTATGAAGTTTAGGAGGACAAATTTGCACATGCACAAAATAGAGGATTCTAAATGCAAAATGCTCATAGAAACAAAAGGAATTAAAATATCATATGAGAGAATGAAAAATGACTATGTAAATAAATATATTAGTAATTTGAACTAAAGTAAATATAAAGATAAGAGAAAATGATTAATTTTCTCAGAAAATACTAATTCCTAGTAGAAACAGGAAAGCTAAAATAACACATTTGCCTTGTAATAATTGTCTGATTCCATTTTTTAATGTTTGCTGACAGTTTTAAGCCTCACAGCCTCTCCCACCCACCACTTTCCCGTTCTGTTCCACATCTGGATATGCTGATAAGAAAGTTTGGGGGATCCCTGTGGCATGGCAGGTGGTTCAAACCACACAAGCCCCTTCCAGTATGCAAGGGAACCTTCATCCTGCTCCACCCCCTAATCACAACAAAAAACTCTAGCCAGTCTCCTTTCTCTTTTCTTTCTCAAATAATGTTCAGACTTACTTGTGAGTCACTCTGTTCCCTCCAGAACGTCTCATTATGTTAGTAATAAACCAGTAATAATCTTTGCATACCACCTCAGTGTGTGTGTGGTGTCATAAGTCTGGACTTCTAAACCACATTTTGGTTGGGGTTAATCGAGTTTCTGTAGGTGACTACAACAACACATGAACACACACACGCACACACGACATACATGCATTTGAATGTGTATATGCGTATGGTATATATCATATAGTTCCAAAACCAGAATCTCTTTAAATGGAGAGACATCAGGGAATTATTGTTAATGTCAGTAGCAAAAGTGTATGACTACTGTTGCCGCTACTGTCAATCACTGGTGAGAGGGATTCATCAGTTCTTTTAGTGAAGAATACTTTATAAGTACTTAAAGAATTTTTTATTATAATCTGGGTATCAGGGAAATATTAACTATGAAATAAACTCAAGAAGCAATCAAAGAAAATAATACCAACATTAAAAATAAAAATGTATATAAAATGCATTGATACATACTAGTAAGTAGAACAAGATAAAAATATTGACGAAGCAGAAAGAGATAACTGCACATCACATAGTTTAGGAGAAGTCATGAACTACTCCTAAAACTTCATAAAGAACAAAACCTGAAAAACAATTTTAAAAAAAGGGAAACTACTGCGGACTGAATATTTGTGTACTCCCAAAATTCACACATTGAAGCTCCAACCTGCAACATTAGCATTCAATTTTATAGGGCAGGGATTCTAGGGAGAAGTCTATGATGGAGATAAAAAATTTGGAGGTTATCATCATTTGACGGGTATTTAAATTCATGAGACTCTATGTAATCATAAAGGGATTGTATTTAGAAGAGGTCCAAGTATTGAGCTTTGGGAAGTGATGAGAAGCAGCAAAGGTGATTAAGAAGCATTAGTTAATAAGTACGAAGGGAACCAAACATTGATTGTCGTGACAATCAAGTGAAGTGTCTTCAAAAAGAGAAAGGATGAATTATATCATTGGTACAAAAAGAGCAACATAGAGGAAGATTCTGAAATGATAATTGATTCTAGCAATGTGAATTTATTGATGACATTAACAAGTTATATTCTAATAGACTAGCAATGATAAAGTTGATTAGATAACAAATAAAGTATAGTTGGTCCTTGAACAACAAGAGAATTAATCTAAGTGTAATTTACAGTTGCCCTCTGGATTGACAGATCCTCTTCATCTGAGGGTTCAACCAACCAAGGACGGTGTAGTACGGTATTATTTATAATTGAAAGATATCTTTCTATAAGTGGACCTCTACAGTTCAAACCCATGTCATTCAAGTGTCAACTATGGTGGAGAAATTATTTTTCTACAAGTTTTACTGAAACAGGGAGCATAACGGAATGACTCTTACATAAAACGTAAGTGTTGTATTTTTAAGATGGTAGATGTTGTGCATATAGCTTTACCTGTAGGAATTATTCAGTGGAAAAAAACACTAATTAAAGGCATAAGGGACAAAAAAAGTATTAATTAGATCACATGTTTCACTAAATGAGAAAACAGGATTTAGTACACAAGTGAAAGTACTGGTCTTACAATAGGAACAAGAAGAGTTTATCAAATGTAAAATAAGAGTGAAAGTGCTGTATATAAACACAGATTCAGACATTATTAGAGGTGGAAGGAGTGAGGAATGATTTCTATTTTTCAAAAAGGTAAAAAGTAAGGTAATTGAGAATGTGAATGGAAGACAAATTAGTTTAGTTTTGAGAATAGAGGAGAAAGGAGAAATATTCATTGAAGACAAGAGAATTTGTAAATCAAATTAAATATGTTGGCAAACCAGTCAAATATGTTCCTCAGTCTCTACATCTGAATAATAAATAAAAATATTTGCAAATCATATATCAGATAAGGGTCTAATTTCCAAAATAAATAAAGAATTCATGTAACTCAATAACAACAGCAGCAAATAGAACAACAAACAATCCAGTTGAAAAAAAAGGGCAGGGAAACTAAATAAACATTTTTTTCGGAGAAGATATCCAGATGGACAACAAGTACCTGAAAATATGCTAGACATCACTAATCGTAATGGAAAAGCAAATCAAGGGACTTCATTGGTGGTCCAGTGGTAAAGAGTCTGCCTTGCAATTCAGGGGAGGCGGGTTCGATCCCTGGTCGGGGAACTAAGATCCCACGTTCCACGGAGCAACTAAGCCCTCACACCTCAACTAGAGAGCCTGCGTGCCGAAAACTACAGAGCCCACATGCCCTGGAGCCTGTGCACCACAACTAGAGAAAAGAAAACCCACATGCTACAAGTAGAGAAGCCCACGTACCACAACGAAAGATCCCACATTCCTTAACGAAGATCCTGCGTGCCGCAACAAAGACCCGACGCGGCCAAAAAAATAAATAAATAAAATTTTAAAAAAATTAAAAAAAAAAGCAAATCAAAACCACAGTGAGATATCACCTTATACTCATTACAACTGCTGTCATCGAAGAGATAACAAGTGCCTGTAAGAATGTGGAGGAAAGGGAAATTTTGTGCACTGCCAGGGGGAATGTAAATTTGTGCAGCCACTATGAAAAACAGTAGGGTGGTTCGTCAAAAACTAAAGATAGTACTACCATGGGATCCAGCAAACCTAAATCTAGGTATGTATACAAAGGAAATAAAAACAGAATATCAAAGAGATAACTGCATCTCCATATTCACTGCAGCATTATTCACAATAGCCAACCTAAGTGTCCATCAATGCATGGATGGATAAAGAAGATATGGATATATATATATATATATATATATATATATAATGATGCATTATTCACCCATGAGAAAGAAGAACATTCTGCCATTTGTGACAACATGCATAGAACTTGAGGGCTTTATGCTGAATGAGATAAATCAGACAGAGAAAGACAAATATTGTATGATATGGCTTATTTGTGGAATCTAAATAAGCCAAATGCATAGAAAGAGAATGTAGGGTGGTGGTTGACAGAGGGTAGGTGAATTGAGAAGATGTTGGTCAAAGGGTTCAAACTTGCAACTAGAAGATGAATAAGTTCTGAAGATCTAATGCACGGCATAGTGATTACAGTCAACAGTGTTGTATTATATATTTGAATTACAATGAAAGTAAATATTAATTTTTTTATCACAAAAAAGAAATGATAATCATGTGACATCACATAGGTGAACCCATATGTGACACAGGTAGAGAAGATGAATCAGGAATATCTATAGATAAATGGAAAAAAGGGCACCTATCTTGGATGAGGATTCATTAACCTATCAATAAAGCCTTCTGCTAATAACTTCACATTATCATACTATGTCCAATCAAAGAAGACAAAAAAGTTGAGAAAGGCACCCCAAGTGGCGACACTTCAAAAGAAACTCATTTGGAGTTTTTAGGAGGAATTCTCTTACTTATCTGTTACCTTGTTGGATGAGATCATGAAAACTTTTCATGTCTAATATCATCTGTGCTGGTCTCTTTACTTTGAAACTTTATCCAAAATTTGCATAAATGGTTATATTCCTTTTCTCTGAAGGATCCTTATTACTCACTCTGAGAAAATGTTGGCAAACAACACTTTAATGAAATCACAGATTTCTGCTTTTTATTTCTTGGCCTTAAGTACACCTTGAGCTTGCCTTCTAAGAATAAGTTATTAGCTAATTAATTCTACTTTTTAAAAATTCTCACCCAAATTACATTTGCTTGCTTAATTACTTTGGAAGATTCCTCACTGTCTACAGACTATGACCCACACTACGTAATATTACTTTTAAAAGATAGCAAAAGCTACTTTATAATTGCATATGCTACCTCTGTTCTCAGCACAGCCATCATACACCATAATCATTCTGGCCTATCCATAGTTCTCTAAGTAGTACCATACCCTGTTGTACTTCTCTGACATTGATCAAGTGATTATTATTTCTGAAAATTTACTTTTCCTCTTCTCCATCTGAAAGTACTGTATTTACTAATCCTGGAAAAACTTCCTCAAAGTCTGCAATAAATTTTTCCTAAACCATTATTTCTTGCTTTTCCCATTATAGAATTATTAAACTAGATCACTCATTTCTTTTCATTTCATATAATTTTTCTGGTCTGCATCTTAAAAAGTTTAAGCAAGATAGAAAGTTACTTTAATTGCAGAGAGGTAAAAAAAAGTCAATTTAATTAATTAATTTATTTTTATTGAAGTATAGTTGATTTACAATATTAGTTTCAGGTGTACAACGTAGTAATTTTAATGGCAAAAAAATGCAATAAAGAAAATTAAATATACCAGTAGTTTTCAATTGCTCTTATCATATCAGATTTTGAAATTCTGAAAATCCTATAGGATATGGGTACTTCTGATCATGTAGTTTCATTAAAAGTGTTGCTCTTCAAAAGCACAGAGGCACATTTTAATATAAAACATTTACTCTTTAAAAAATAGTCTAGGGCTTCCCTGGTGGCGCAGTGGTTGAGAGTCCGCCTGCCGATGCAGGGGACACGGGTTCGTGCCCCGGTTCGGGAGGACCCCACATGCCGCGGAGCGGCTGGGCCCGTGAGCCATGGCTACTGAGCCTGCGCGTCCGGAGCCTGCGCGTCCTGCTCCCCAAGGGGAGAGGCCACAGGGGTGAGAGGCCCGCGTACCGCAATAAAATTAAAAAAAAATAAAAAATAATAAAATAGTCTAACATGTAGGTTACATTTTAAGGATTTTATGAACATAAAGACACCTTTTAAATGTACATTTTAACGAAGTTAATGTCATGTCATAAACTATATTATGAGCTTTAGTCTTTGTCATTCATGCAGCCAAATTTTATTCAATGAACTGAAGAAATATTTGGCTCTTCTTTCTTATTTCCTACATGCCTTAAAATAGAGCATGTGAAAAATATACGGTTCAATTTACTGACTGTATAGTCTATGGGCTCTGCAGTTATTCATTACCTTCCTACTCACCTCAATGTAACTCAAAATATAAAGTTTACTGGATCAACTTTTGTCCAAAATGGAACCCTAACAATCAGTGAGTACTTTTTTCATTAAAAATAGCTAAACTGATTAATAAGTAATAAATATAAACTTCAAGCTCTATTTTTCTAGTATTGATGACTTTCTACTCATCCATCTAAAATTTCATACATTCTTTTATGACCAAAGTAACTATTAGTTGTCTGGGCATGACTGTGCTACTCTCGATATCAGAATCCAGTGGTTTTCTATTCAAAACAAATGTATAACAGTCCCTTTAATATAAGAAGCTGGCATCATAGAGGAAGAGGCAGATGTGTACAAACATTTCAATTATAATGAAGTCAGTAGTACCATTGAGCAAAAACAGAAAAACATAGAGAAAGAAAATTCTTATTTTTAAAGGAGGAATCTGGAAAATACTTAATGGAGTTAATGGTATTATGCTTGGCCCTTGAAGCTTAGTTAATATTTTGCTATATTGATCGAGGAATTCCTGGCAAGGGGAAGAGAAAAAACATAAGTGGAGAGAGAGATCAATTGTATATCATCCTTTGCATACGATGAGCAGTCTAGGATTCAAACGTGAACTTATAGGTGTTCTTAAGAGCGGGATTTCTTTGTATGGTATAAATTTTTCAGAAATTTCTTTAAAAATTATTTTATAACAAATTAAGAATGTTTTCCCCTGCACATTAGTATAAACATATAAATCAGATTAATTTATTGTTAGCAAAGTTTATCCAAGACTCTTAAAGAAACCTTACAACCTAGTTAATCAATTTCCACTATTCAATTTAAATTGAATTTATAAATATAATATTTTAAATTCTGTATATGCTTCAAGTGTCTGACTAGTGAAATCTTCCCAAGTATTCAAGTGTTAGATTTATAACTACAGAAGTCCTGGATATTCTAAAATATTGCAATAACATCTATTTATTGGTGAAATTTAAACTTACATTTACAGCTCTTTTTAAATTGTTTAATTAAAATTTTACTTGGAATAACAAGTACATTATCCAATGGATAAATTTCCTTTAAGATTAGAAATACACATGAAAAACTAATTGTCCAGAGATCATTTCTTAATATTGTGTTTTGAAATAGTTCACCTGTATTTAATTGTAAATATTATTAGGTTTAGGAAGAACTTGCCCACTTTAAAGTTGCTTTCCCAAATAAATATTTGACCAATAAATTCACAGGTAGCTGAACTTTCATAGAAACCAGAGAAAGCCACCACCTTCCCACCCCACACTGCCACTCAGGACAAACATAGATTTTAGGCCATTATTGGTGATACAATCTGACCTCTATTTACATTCACTATAATAGGAATTCCAATCCTAAGTTGCTCATATTCTTAGGTTTATATTATATAATTATTTGTCTTCTCCCATAAAGGAAGTCTGAAGACCCTCTCTAGATATTTAAGTGACTTGATGTCTAAAATTAAAAGTTCTTTCATTTTTTCTGTATCTGATGTGTATAGCTCATAATTTCTAACATCACAATCTCTAGTAACTGCATTGTGGTTGATTTAGTGTAACAAATCTCAAGAAAAGACAATCATATCATGAGCCCTTAATGAACTGGTAGAAACAAGACTAGTGAAATATAGACAATTTTTCTAGGAACTTTGACAATCAATGGGAAGGGGGAATTATAGTATAGTAATTATATCATAAGGGTAACATATTAAATTAAAAAAATATATATATATTTAGGTTTTCAAATACTCAAATGTATTTTAGCAATATTAAAAAGACAAACATGAAAATAAATGAATAATTTTATGACAATTATAAATTGTGACAAAAATAAAATAATAAAAGATGATAATTGACCATTAGTAGAGTGGGGTTTGGACCAGAATGAAGTCATGACATAGTAGCTGCATGATACACTTAGGGCAAGAGTACAAGTAGGACAACTAGTTTGGGGAGAAAAAGGAGAACTTAGTCATACACAATGAACAATAAGAGATAAAATGTGGGAAGAAAATGAGATACCAATATTTGAAGGTTTTTCTGAGTCACCATGACAACACTTATGTTATTCACTGCTTTCCTCCTTTGTTGTAAAAAGCCTATATTTTATTCAATGTTTATCATAAGTTTTTGCCTTGTTTTCTTGTTTCTTGTATTTATTTATTTATTTTTGGCTGCATTGGGTCTTTGCTGCTGCGCACGGGGGCTTTCTCTAGTTGCGGCGAGTGGGGGCTTCTCTTTGTTGAGGCGGCCTCTCGTTGTGGAGCACGGGCTCTAGGCGTGCGGGCTTCAGTAGTTGTGGCACGCGGGCTTCAGTAGTTGCGGCTCGCGGGCTCTAGAGCACAAGCTCAGTAGTTGTGGCACACGGGCTTAGTTGCTCTGCGGCATGTGGGATCTTCCCAGACCAGGGCTCGAACCCATGGCCCCTGCATTGGCAGGTGGATTCTTAACCACTGTGCCACCAGGGAAGCCCTCTAATGTATTCATGAAGCTTAGTATGATTTCTATAGCAATACAGGCATTTCTTTCTTTTTTTCTTTCCAATCTTTGAAAGTTTCCCAGAGTACTATGCATGTAATTGATGCTCAATAGAAACATTGTTATATTGTTCATTATCTAGCAATAGGAACTAATTTTCTACTAATCTCAAATTTTCTTAAATAATAAGATATTTTTTCTCCATTACAGTATTATTTACATTAAGAATAATTCATACTAAAACGTCAAACACAGTCTTAAAATGATTAGAGGAATCTGCCCAAATTAATGTGACTTGAACACATCTAAGGAATTCGTCATTATATAATACATCAACTTAATTATTCTAATGTTTTTGAGCTAGGTAGAAAAATTATAATGTATCATTAGAAGAGAAGTTCTTAGAAATTAATAAGATTTATTTCAGTGATTTATATCTACTAATATTTCATGCTGTTGATGAACAGAAATTAGCTTGACTAAACTGAGTACCATGAAAAAAATTTGATCCTTTAGTCCTTTTCCACATCAGCAGATGAAAATTAGTGACACTTGTTAACATTTCAATAAACGGAAGTGATATTAAATATTTATGGGGATTCTGGTCTAGTCCATAAAATTTTGCAAAAGAATTTTGGATTTGACTGTAAAAGGATGTCTGGGATTATTCAGTTAGAGTAACTGCATGTGCCAAACAGATTTTCAGTATTCCAGTGATATGATCATTGAAAGTTACTGTTATTTTGATAATTTGTAACTTAATACACACATACCTCCATGATACTGATGGTTCAGTTTTAGACCTTATGCAGCCTCCTCACTTCTCTGAGCCTTCATAGAATTGAAGAGATCTAGGGCCTTGTTCTGGATTAAACCTTGGCTTAAGTGAATGTTGTGGCTGGTTCTATCCAGATCACTCAAACTTTTTCTATATCAGCAATAAGGCTGTTTCCCTTTCTTATCATTCTTGTGTTCACTGGAGTAGCACTCATAATTTCCTTCAAGGAATTTTCCTTTGCATTCACAACTTGGCTGTTTGGTGCAAGAGGCCTAGCTTAGCCTATCTTGGCTTTTGACATCCCTTCCTCACTAAGCTTAATCATCTCTAGCTTTTGATTAGTTAGTCTAATTTCAGTATTGTTGTGTCTCAGGGAACAGGGAGGTCTGAGGAGAGGGAGAGAATCTGGAGATTTGTTGATTGGTGAAGCAATCAGAACACACAACATTTATGTATTAAGTTTGTCATCTTACATGGGTGCAGTTCGTGGCACCCCAGAACAATTACAATAGTAACACCAAAAATCCCTGATCATAGATCGCCATGACAAATATAATAATAATGAAAATGTTTGAAATATTGTGAGAATTACCAAAACATGAAGAAACACAAAATGAACAAATGCTGTTGGAAAAACGGCGTGGATAGACTTGCTCAACCCAGGGTTGCCTCAAACCTTTAATCTGTAAAAAGCACAGTATCTGTGAAGTGCAATAAAGAAAAGCTCAGTAAAATGAGGTATGCCTATATAATATAAGGTGACTTACATTAAAAGATAAAAATCCAATTGATCACACGTAAATGTATCATATAAGCTAAATGAAACTCTAATAAGTAAACGTTGATGTAAAGGAAATTTATGTAAATAAATTATGCATAAAGTCTGAATGAGGTTGTTGTAAAGGAAATATATTTATTCAAAATGACACTTCTAAGCTACATGAGTTAAATGAGGAAAATGAAATATAGGAATTGTTCTAAGATGCTGTTTGCAAAGCTCTGTGGAGGGTGTGAAAGTTGTATTCATGTTTCTTTGTTATTCTTTTCCCTTCTCTCCAGATTTCTCTCTGTAATCTATCACTGTTTTACCAAGAATTGCATTTTGCTCATTTTTCACTCAG
The DNA here is from genome assembly GCF_059928025.1 of Delphinapterus leucas. Classification (NCBI taxonomy): domain Eukaryota; kingdom Metazoa; phylum Chordata; class Mammalia; order Artiodactyla; family Monodontidae; genus Delphinapterus; species Delphinapterus leucas. Next base: position 23,745,195 of record NC_143145.1, read on the forward strand.
CAAAGAAGTATTTGTGAATTTGCAATAACACTGTCTCTAATTTCAAACAGTTCTTCATTTCTAAAATTTCTAAAACTTATTTCTAAAATTTTTAAGCCACCAATCAGTGAAAACTGCATTTCTTCATGCATATATGAAAAGCTAGGTTTTATTGGTATAATGTTACTGCAATTCTTTTGGTATGAAAATGTAAAGTTAATTGCATCCCTTTTCAGCTACTGAAAACATTAATATCATTTCCTGTTAATGTTAACAAGTGGGGAGAAGAATTAGCATAGTCACTAATTAGATTCTACTTGCAATTTTATTTTCAAGCACCACATCTTTATTTTTTAAATGTTCAGTGAGAGACTCTCACTCCTTTAGTAACATTTTTGGCTGCAGAAGTGTGTTTGAATTTCTGAATCTTCCCTTTCATGATAATCATGAAGACTAACATATTCTCATGCTTATTTTCACATGAAACGCATAAGATAAGTTAGTTTCTTTTACATTTATTTGTTTTTAATAACACTTCATTCTTTGCTACATACCTAGAATTATTAATCTCTTGTTTCTTGAGAGCTTCATTTCCCATCAGTTTGAATTACACATTCTGATAACTGTAATTGAGAGGAGCTTCCTCAGGTTATCTCTACATATCAGGCAGCAATTGTAACTCTTTCAGTGCTCAAAATGACACACACAGGGTTGGCAACATAATCTGTGGGGTCTAATGCTAAATGAAAATATGGGATCCCTTGTTCATAAATTATTACTAATTCCAAAATGACAACAGCAGAGAATTAAACCAAGAGCAGTACCCTTCTAAGCATGGTGCCCTGTGTGACTGCACAGATCACAGGTCTGTGAAGCTGGTTCAGGCCTTACAATATGATAGTCAATACAATGTCATAGTTGAGAGTATGGCCTGAGGGGCCACCTGTCTAGGTTTTAATTATATGTTATTAATTTTCTAGCTATCTGACCTTGGACAAGTTACTTAGTAGCACTCTACCTTAGTGGTTTCTTTCTGCACAACCACTAATAATGGCATCTAATTTGTGCGTGTGTGTGTACACATGTGTGCGTGTTTAGAAATGAATTAATTAATGCATATAAAAGGTCAAAGAACAGTGTCTGATATAAGTAAGCCTTCAACCACATTAGCTACTATTACTTCTATATGAAACATCTAGTTTTGAAAAATGTAACTGGTGGGTCAACTCCTATAGAAAATCTCCTCCAAAACAATTTCCATAAAATAGTAGCTTATATGGACATACATACAACAGATATTCAGTGGATTTCCTCAGCCAGTTCTGATAATCCAATTTTACTATTTTCAAAAAAAAAGTTAAATAAAGGTATAATTGTACAATATCTATGCCTAAATTAAAACATTTCAGAACTGACCATGTAAATAATAAATGTATGTACATTTGTGTTAGTCTGCAACCTCAGGGCATTCAGTTAATCTAATCAGGAATTTATTTCCCCAATATGGTTATGGTAAACTAGGATTTCATCAGAAAGTCCACACTCCAGAAGTGACTTTCTCAAGTATTTCTACAATCTATACCTTGACTCAACATCAGGAGATTTACTAATTAAAAATGGACCAGCATTGGTAAGACTAGTAGTTTTCAATCTATGTGTTTTGTTTAAAATAGTTTCTAGAATCTCGACGCTTTTGCATAATGGGGGCATACAAATCAAGTGAGTCCTCACTCTTTACACTGATGAAGACTCTCTCCTTGACCAAACTTTACTCAGGCTCCTCCAAGTCCTATTTCTGTGACAAGGCCTCAGCCTTGTCCCCTTTCCTTGCTGGGCCTGTGTAGTTCAGTTGTACCAAGAATCCTGCTAGGTTAGTTGAGCAAAAATCTTCACCCTTAATATCTAATCACCCTTGGTATGAGATCAAATTCTTCATCCTCTACTATTCCCCAGATAATATCTGATCACCCTGGCCTGCATACAGCAAGAATCCTGTTAAGTATATTTAGCAAAAATCCCCCTTCCTTATGTCTCCTCTTAGAAATTTTCCACCCGCTGACCCAACGACCCCACCTCTCACCCCCAATCTGTTCCTTGGATATAAAATCCCACTTGCTCTTGTATTAGAAGTTGAACCTGATCTTGATCCCCCCACTGTGGTAGTCTTTACACCTATCACAATAATGTTGAATGAAGTCTTCTTTACCATCTTAACAAGGCTCAGAATACTTCTTTCTTTTTTCTTTAACAATACTAAAGTATAGTCCCCTGGACTTGACCTCTAAAATATTCCGAGCTCAGCTACTTGTACAGATGGATCACCTGAATCTGCAGAGTTGACTAGACTAATCTCATGTCTAGAGCCTTTTATCAAAGACCTCAGCTGAATTTTCAAGGATGGTGCTTTTGGAGCACCACAAAGAAAAAAACAGGTGAGATTTTATTCCAAAAGACAGAAGTGAGTATAAGAAAATCGCTGCCTACTATTTATGAATGACTGTAATATGGCGGAATAGAGTCTACAGTTTCTTTCCTTTTAGACTGGTAATGAGGTTAGCTGGGAGTGACTAACCCCCATGTACCTCTAATAATTAACATTTACCAATATCTTAAAAAAATTAATAGTTGTATATAATTAAGAATAATCACGTTGTAACAATTGCTAACAAATTAACATGTCAATGTTCTTTTAGGATTTTCAGATCAATACAATCATAACTCAGAGTAAAAGATGTCAGAACATGTGTCCTAAATTTTGGTTAAGAAAACATGATTAACGTATTTTTATTATTAGAGAAGTAGGAAATTTTTAATTACTGAAAATTTACTATGCTGCAAGTCCTTTAATTATACTAGCCCTGTAATATTACTTTTCCTATTTTATTAATGGGGAAAAATGAAGTTAAGAAGTGTTGAATAACCTAATCAATATAATTAATAAATAATAGAACTAGGATTCAAATCAGGTATAAGTAACACCAAAATCTATGGCATTGGCTTTTGTTTTTGTGTGTGTGTCAGTGGTCACAGCAAGACTTCACTAGACACGGCCAAACCTAGTGGGTAGGGGAATTCAAACTCATCCTTAGTTGAAAGTTACTGCTCTAACAGAAAATAAAGGATGAACTGGCTATTGGGATGCTAAAAGAAAACAGGATTATATTTTAGTCAAGGCAAGACTTGATGAGGCTTTATTATGGCAGTGTGATGTAAAAGGAAGATTCAAGAGATATGGAATAAAAAAATGATGTCAGATTGAATACTGAGACAAAGGTTAGCGTGAGTAATTTAGGATTAAGTTATTTTCAGTAACTCATTATATCAACAAATATGTATGGAATAACCACTGTATTCTAGGAACTGTTTGAGGTGTTAGGTTTATTTCAACTCTACCATGTGCGTCAGTAGATGGATGGATGACAGTTTCATTAGCCAATATAGAAAGTTTATCAAAAAAAAAGCAGATCATGAATGCACTGTCAGTACATTTTAAATGAGGTTTCAAAAGGCGGCTAATCTAACCATTCTTTTGACACCTATAAACACCCTTATAGATCAAGCATAGAACATTGGTGAAAATACAATACCTTTGCCATTTAACTCCCTATATTCTAATAGGAGTTATAAGAACCTAAATAGAAAAGAATTTTGTAATTGTTTGACAGAAGTAAGTATGGACTGCTATGGAATCACATAAGAAGGTCACAATATAGTTCTATGACTAAAAAATAGGTTAGTAAAGGAAGCAATATTCATACTGCATCACAAAAGATGCCTGGACATTAAGTGTTCAAAGGGCCAAGAAAACTAATGGACAGCAAATGTCTAGATTAGAACTTCATTGCAGTATGGGGACAAAAAGAAAAAGCACGTGAAAATGACTCATTTGGAGAACTGTAAGTTCAGTATGACTGGATAATGCATTCTAAGGGAGTAAAGCTGTAAAGAAATAAAGCATTAGGAAAAGAGAGGTCTCTTGAGATTTTAAGTTCTACATTAAGAAATTTAGACTTTAGCAATAGAGCAATGGAAGGTTATTGAAGGGTTTTAAGTAGGGAAGTTATGTGATCCAAGTTGCATTTTAAAAAATGTACCTGGATTTCCAAGTGTGAAATAATTTAGAAAAAATGAAGGCTAAAAACAAGAAAGGAGAATATGGTGTTGTAATTTGTGCTCATAGCTAAGGGATAACCGGTGGTGACAGAGAGAAATGAATAGAATCAATATATATTACAGTGGTTTTAAAATCATTTATATTAATTAAACTTGGATGGGGATAGGGATGAAAGAATCAAAGGTGACTTCTCACTTGCTGATTTGGATGCTATCAATGAATGTGTTAACATAAAATATAAGGATAAGTAGATGAATGGAAGGAGAGGATTTTAACTTTGGAAATCTGGAGCATGATATGACTGTTAACCATTCAGGCTAGAAAAACATGGAGGTCAGTTGGATACACAGCTTTCCAACTTGAGAGAGAGAAGTCATGGAGTTATAGACTTGGGAATCCTTGAAGCTAAAGATGTGGATTGTGGCACTTAGGGAGAGTGGGCTGTTAGAAAAGAAAAAAAAGAACTAATAAAGTTTATCTCAACTAATTTAAAGGTAAGACAAGAAAAGAATAATCCTTAAAGGGGAAGTTAGGAGACTAAAGTCAATGAGTTAGGTTTGTTGTTACATTATTAAAAAGTATTACAATGAAACAAATGGCAAATGGTGTCAAATACTGCAGAGATTTCAAATAAGGTAAAGACTGAAAAGTCAGTGGAAATCATTGAGTGCACACATTAATTTGTATTTTGGGATTCAAAGTAGATAACAGTTGGTTAAAGAGTGAAAGTAAGATAAATAAATGGAGGGAGGGAGGGAAGAAGGAAGAGAGAGAGCATTTGTTTTCAGAACACAGAGGGGGAAAACAGCTCACAGCAGAGGGAAAAGCGACCATTTCCATTGTGAGAACTGAGAAAGTCAAGGATGTGTGCCCAAGCTGAGGTTAAAGTGTCTCTTTAATTACCTTAGTTTAACACAATTATTCTAAAAATATACATTTTTCCCTCCAAAACTTTCCATAGATACACAGGTAAAGGTGACACAAGTCCAGGAGAAGTATAGTTTAAAAAAAAATGAAATTATGAATGATAATGCTAGAAGTGTTTCAAAATAGAAACTGGAGGGATTAGAAACTATCTTTGAAGCTTACATTTGTGGTATAAAGGGAGTGTGACAATAAGGTTTAACTGAAGTTCCTACTGGATCTAAGAAATAAAAGAATAAACTAGACGTGAAGCTGAGTCTTGTTTTCTGCTTCAGATCAAAAAACTTTTTTCTTTTTTAATTACAAGCATTAATGTAGAAAGTGAGGCAGTTTCAGAGGTTTTGAAAAATAACAGGTCGGTGAGCTATTTCATTCATAATTAAACCATGGGAAAAAAACAACCAAGCATACTTGCCAGTGGAATGAACTGCCTTGCAGACCATGTAATTCCCAAATCATTTTAAAGTTTTTTTCTTCGTCTGAATGCTTTAGGTTAGCATAGTTGAGTAAAGATTCTTATCTTTTCTCACTATATATTCTGCTTATTAATATATCTTTATATATTAAATGAGAAATAACAGTTAATTATGGAAACAAAATCCACCAACTACACAAAATGTAGTACTTAGGATCATTCTACACAGAACATATCATAATGGATCTTTGAAGAAGCCTTCTTAAATTTCTGTCAGTATCACGGTACGAGATGATGAGTCTCGTGTTTAGGATAACAAGTTACAGATGCACATGAAACAAATATCTATCATTATGTCTTCTGACATATGGTTCAGACAATGGGCTTAGGTAAACAAGCCAGGGAAACTCTTCTGTAACATTGAACAATATGAAAAGAAACTGTGACACTTCTAGTTTGGTTATTTATGTTCTAGTCCTTGATTGTGGAAGTGTTCTCTAATCTGTGCTGCTCCTATGTATCATTTCTACTATTAGCTGGTAGCCATGGTAACTGTCATAAATAGCTGAATGAAATGATTAAATTGCTTGCTGATCGCAAATACAGTTTGAATATAACACCCATAAGTGGAAGGATGATGAATTCTCTGCAGCTGGATAAACTTAGGTATGGCTTGAAAGGTGATTAAAAGACAAAGGTCAAGTTGTGTCCCTATTGTATCTTAGACACTTTGCTGAATACTTGGGATTTAGTGGTTGTGCACAAATTAGTTTGATTGAAAGAAGTGAAAATGACATTTATTTATTATATATTTTGTAATGGGAATGATGGACATATTTTATGTTCTTATAATGTACAATCGTGTACTTCTGATTTCAGCTCTGACATTTAAAGGGCTTGGGGGGGTGATCATAGTTTCTGTTTTTAAAACAAGACAAAGCTGGAGAAACTTAAAATCAATAAATTTCCTTTGATCAAACAGAGAAATGAATTTGCAGGTCAAACTGTCAGCCCAAAATCCAGAGAGACAGATGAATCCAGAGTCACAGCTAAGATCTACTTACTTGGAGCAGACGCCACTACAGCCATAAACTGGGAGGAAGACTTAAGTGGTAATTTTGGTGAAGTGCTGGAGACTGAGTATGCACAAATATGAGAGTGAGAAACTCCTGGGCACCCCAGTTTTAAGGGGCCTGCATTTTTATAAATTTTATGTCCAGGAACCCTACTAGGTTAAGAAAAAAACAAAACCACCATTGGCTGTGGCAAAGCAGAGAAGAATAATCATTGTAGAACACATCCCCAAACTCCCCATTAACAAAGTTCTCCTCTATAGTGGAAAAGACTTTGCCAGAGCCTCATCTCAGCTGGAGGAAGACACTTCCTCCCCTTCCCCACTTCCCACCCACCAGTCTTCCTGACTCACCTTAAAAGAGGAGCACAAACATACACACACAAATACACACACACACACAAACATAGTCAAGAGAGAACAGTGCTTCGATAAAATATATTAAGGACACTAAAGCCGGGGAAGGATTGGGGGCAAGGGAAATTACCACTATTAGAAGTTAAAGTGGGGCCATTACTGCCAATCTGATGGGTATTAAAATTATAACAAAGATAGTACAAAGAACTCCAAGCCATAAATTTGCTGTCTTAGGTAATATGGAACAATTCCTTGTAAAGCATATACTACCAAAACTGACACAGGGAGAAATGAATATCCTGAATAGTCCATTATCTATTAAAGAAATTAAATAAATAATCACATATTTTCTAAAAAAGAAAGCACTAGAGACATTTGGTTTCACTGGAGAATTCTAACAAACATTTATTGAAGAAATAATACTGAATCTTCAAAATCTTTCCCAGAAAATAGAAGCAGAGAGAACAATTTTAACTTATTCCATCAGTCAAATAGAATGCGTCCAAGATCTGTATGCACAAAACTATTAAACATTGATGAAAAAAATCAAGGAAGATCTAAACAAAGGGAGAAATACACCACATTCATGAATTGAAAGACTGAATATCTAAAATATCAATTCTTTCCAATTTAATCTTTACAATCGTTGCAATCTCAGGCAAAATCCTAGCAAACTATTATATCAATATCAGTAAACTGATTTAAGTCTATACGGAAGGACAAAAGAGCTAGAATAGCCAACACAAGACAGCTGAAGAAGATAAAAGTTAAAGAATTCACACTATCTGATTTCAAGTTTTACTATACATTCAAAATAATTAAGACAGAATATTTGTGGCAAAAGAATAGAATCATCAATGAATTGAACAAAATAGATTTCCCATAAATAGACCAATACAAATATAGTCAATTGATTTTTTTTACATGATTCAAAAACACAACTCAATGGAGAAAGGAGAGATTTTATACTAAAAGATTGGTATCAGTGGACATCTATATGCAAAAAAATTAGCCTGGACTCAGCACTAATGCACTATGTAATTAATTGTCACAAAATGGATCATGAACATAATGTAAAACATAAAACTATAAAACCTTTAGGAGAAAATTTTTATGACCTTGGTTTTGGTGATGAGTTTTTAGATACAACACCCAAAGCACAATCATGAGAGAAAAAAAATTGATAAGTTGACTTTATTAAAATTAAAAACTACTTCTTCTGAAAGACACTATGAAGAAAACAAAAACCCTAGTGTCAGGAGTTCAGCTGAGCTGAGCTGCCACGTGTTGAAGTAGCCAATTAAAACAAGTCAAAAATAAAAGAGTTAAGCCTTTAATCACTTACTCTGATGGTATAAGCAATAATCTAAAACCAGAGGAAGAACCAGCTTGCTCTCCCTGTTCCTTTTTGCCCATGGAACTGCACACCAGTAAAGGATCTGGTCAACCAGTGCAGATAAGGGGTCATCTTACTGTTTGGGAGAGCCCTGAACAAATGGCTCGAACAGTTTTATGGACTCTGGGATGAGGGGGAACATAAGAGGGGAGGTCTAGGAGTGAAAAATTACTAGGTACTGAGTCAGCTTGGAAAATATGTCTTCCACGTTTCCTCCTTCTTCCCACATAGGGAGGTCTCTGCAAAGGTGACTAAGGAGAGCTCAGCCCAAGGTCTCAGATAAAGAGATCTAGGAATACAGGTGCAGAGACTAGGAATGTAAATTTGTAAAGAACATGACAGACAAGAGGTGTCTGAGGTCTTGAGTACATCTCCATTCAGAGACTGTATTGCATTGGCTGTGTACTGAGTCTCATGTGCGGAGGGCAGCCTTTCCCCGTGAGGTCTGCCAGTGAAGCCTTTGTAATTGCCTATGGTCAGGCCCAAAAAATCACACACAGGTTTTAAACAGGATCTGTACTCTTCAACTAGACATAGACAGGAAAAATATATTTGCAAAGGAACTTGTATCCAAAATATACATAGAACACCTAAAACTCAGCAATAAGAAAACAAACAACCCAGTTTAAAAAGTAGGCAAGAGATCTGAACAGCTGCATCACTAAAGAAGATAAGTGAAAGATAAGCATATGAAAATATGGTCATTATTATTTGTCATTAGAAAATGCAAATAAAAAAACAATATATCACCATATACCTGTTAGAATGGCTTAAAAAAACCCAAATCTGACAATACCAATTGTTGCAAGGGTCCAGAAGAACCAGAATTCTCATTTACTGATGGTGGGAATGCAAACTGGTATACCCACCTTGAAAAACAGGTTGAATTTTTTCAAAGCTGCACATATTCTTACTTTATAATCCAGCAATTGTTATCCTATATATTTATGTTGTGAGTTGAAAAATTATCTCTACACCATCATTCCCATGTGCGTGTTTACAGCAATTTTATTTATTACCACAAAAACTGGAAGCAACCAAGATATCTTTCAATAGGAAAATAAATACGTTGTGGTATAGCCACATAATGAAGTATTATTCAGGAATAAAAGCTATGAAGCTATCCAAAGTTATGTATGAATCTTAAATGCACATTGCTAAGTGAAAGAAGGCATTCTATAAAAGCCATATACTGCATGATCCTGATTATAGAACATTCTGGAAAAGGCAAAATGATCAAGATTATAAATAGAGCAGTGGTGGTCAGGGGTTTGGGAAGGAGTTGAATGATCTGAAGCATGGAGAATTTTTAAAATTGGTTTTGGGTACTGAAACTATTCAGTAATGGAGGATACATGGCAGTAAGTATTTATCAAAAACTGTAGCACTTTACAACATAAAGTGAAAAGGTTGATGTATGAAAATTTAAAAAAGGAGGTCAGGGGGATTCCAGGATGGAATTCAGAGTGTGACTAAAGAATCTAACTGTATTCATCAATGCATGGCACAACCTACCTGAAAGGAGTGGAGAAAATGGTGCTGACTTTAATAACTTTGGAAATGAGTAGCACCTGTAAGATTAATGGCAAAAAAAGCTGCCTATAAGTACTATACAAAAATTAATAAAAATTATCCTCACAGGGCATGGCGTGACGATTCTGGATCCACTATACATGTTCACTTTAATTAAACAATTAAGTAATGTATGGATGGTGGGATCCAGGATTTTCACTGTTAGAGTGGCTGGTTACCTGCTGAGGACACTAGAATGATTCATGTAGCTATAGAGTTGGAGACATCAGCATCAACTAATACCAATAAAATAGCAATAAAAAGTTCAAGCAGAAATATGTGATTAAAGGACAGAAGCAATAAATATATGAGAACTCCAGAGAAACTTGTAGTTCCAGACAGTTAAAAAGTGCTCAACAAACAAACAAACCTACACGCAATGATGGGGGTGTATCTAAAGTACATAGGACCCTAACGAAAGAGCTTCCAATGGTCAAAGCTCTAACAACTTGAACAAAATAAATAATGTAACAATAGATTATAGTCCAAATTATAAAATATCCAAGGGTCCATACTAATAAAAGTAAATAATTGAGTAAATGTATTTGGAAAAAGTTAAATCTCTCATGTAGAAAAATCTCAAACAATTTATGCAGATGCTCACTCACATTCACAAGCATAATGAGTTCATAACTCTTATTCCTTAAGTTAGGCAGCACACAGTGACTTCCTTTCATAGAGTCCAGTATGATAAGGTGGGAAAATAATAACTTTCCGGTGGAGAAACCTAAAAAACACTATGGAGAAACCTAAAAATCACTATCTCAGCCAGCTGATCAAGGTCAAGATCAAGAGTGATAAGTCACGTTGATAGTATATGTCAAGTACGATGTAATGAAAATGACTTTGCCTCTATATCTTCCTCTGATAAAACCATAATAATCAATATAATCATGAGTAAACATTAGGCAAAATCCAAAAGTGGGGTATCCAGAAATATATGACCAGTCTTCTCCAATACTGTCAAGGTCATCAAAAATAAGAAATGTCCAGGGCTTCCCTGGTGGCGCAGTGGTTGAGAGTCTGCCTGCCGATGCAGGGGACGCGGGTTCGTGCCCCGGTCCGGGAAGATCCCACATGCCGTGGAGCGGCTGCGCCCGTGAGCCATGGCCGCTGAGCCTGTGCGTCCGGAGCTTGTGTGCTGCGGCGGGAGAGGCCACAACAGTGAGAGGCCCGCGTACCGCAAAAAAAAAGAGAAATGTCCAAAGAAGTATTACAGCCAAGAGGAGGCTAAGGAGACATGACAACTATATACGGTATCCCACGTAAGAAAAATAAATGATAGAAATATAAAAATGAGATTAGGTAAAAATTGAGGAACTATGAATATTTTGTGGACTTTAGTTACTAATTAGGCATCAATATTAGTTCTTTAATTGTTATATACCATACTAATTTAAGATGCTAATAACAGGGAAACAATGGTGTGGAATATATGGAAAAATCTTAGTTCTTTAATTGTTATATACCATACTAATTTAAGATGCTAATAACAGGGAAACAATGGTGTGGAATATATGGAAAAATCTATCTCTGTAATTCTAAAACCATTCTAAAATAAAATTGTAAATGTTTAAAAATTGTCAGTAAAAACTTCTGTGGTAGATAAATGGAAAATCTAAACCTCGGAGATATTAACCAACTCCATTTAACTCGAGTAAAAGATAGCACCAGAAATTTCATTTAATTTTTGTGATTATATTTTATTTTTGGTTAAACAGCAATATGATAGAAGGTTCTTCCTGTGAAAAGATACTCAATTTTCTGAAATATTATCTAGGCTCAAGCCCCTACTACTCTCAGAAAATGTAACATGCAAATAGTAATTGAAATTTGCATAGATAATTATTAGTTTATTTTTCTCAAAAGAGGGAAAATAAAGATGTATTTTGTGTGTTTTTCCAGGTGTCCTTTGGCACCCTATAAAAGGATGTACTTGAAGAAAGATGTTAAAACTTTCAAAGGCTTTTTCAAAGCAGCATATCTTGAATTAGCTGCTCTTAGTGATAGCTGAAAACAAATTTCTGACTAGTAGAAGAGGAGTCATGTTCACAGTACATAAATATTCACAGAGATGGTATCTTTAAATATAACTTGCAAATAATCTGACAGCGAAAATGTATTTTTATGTTACCCAGTTTAATTAAAGTGAACTTTTCTTCCTTCCATTTTCTTTTGGTGAGTTTTAACAAAGTTGTTTCCAATTTCAGCATCTGCTACATTGCTTAGATTTTCAAATAAATAGCTTGGTAGTTTAAAATGGTTTTATATTAGTCTTTACCAGGTTACTGAATTTGTGATATATTTTTAAATTATAAGATTTTTATTTGCTTTTTATATCTTACATATATATATCTGTAAAATTCAGTGACATTTGCTAAACAGTAATATGTAAAAATATTCACTATAACACTGTATGTGGAATACTAGTACATTATTGATATGGTAACATGGGACATTGTCAACAGTTTTACTCTATTACATTACTCACAAAGACAAAAATATGAAATAATTAGGTACCTCTAAATTTAGTTTTTAAGATTGTAAATAAAAGAGGACCGCTACTTCAAGCCAATATGGAGAAAGAGGAATTGGATTTACCTTCCTACTTGAGACAACTAAATATCCAGGCAAAGTATTAAAAATAATATACTTTTAGTTAATTTTTGTACATTAAATAGTAGACAATGCAGGAGGCTGAACCCTGGGAAAGAGGAAGCAAAGAGGATTAGCACTAATCAAAATGGAGCCGGGAATTTACTAGTGCAAGAGATAAAGCTGAGTCTGGAAAATCCAAGTCACATAGAGTTTGCAGGAAAACATATTGGAAGACAGAAAGTTACAGAAAAACAAAGAGAGAAACCCCCTCAAAATTTTAGCTAAGGAATGATCAGCACCTGAGAGTGAAAAAACAATACAGAGCCAGAAAAATAGCCCAAAAGGAGTAGAGGAAACAATCCTAGATGAAGATTTTTCCTGTTTCTATCACTTGGCGTGTAAAACTATAAATCACAGGGCATCAGATAAAATACTCAGAAGAATATTGACTCAGTAGTGGAAAAAATGAGGAAGAGACCATAGCTACTTGGGTCCTATAAAGCAAAGCTTACAAACAAGCCTTGAAAGAAACCAACTGTCTCCAAGAAATTTAGTGTGTCTCAGAATAAAGCTTAATAACACTTTGGGAATACACAAATATCTAGCAGCTAAAAGGGTAAAATTCAAAAATTCACAATATCTGATCCCTAATCAAAATTAACTAGGTATTTGAAAAGCAGAGAAACATAAATCCTAACGAGGAGAAAAAGCAATAGACTCATACCTAGAAAGAACATTATAGACTTAGTAGACAAAAGCATTCAAATATTTATTGTAATTAAAATTTAGGGGACTTCCTGGCAGTCTAGTGGTTAAGACTTCGCCTTCCAATGCAGGGGGGTGCGGGTTTAATCCCTGGTCAGGGAGCTACGACCCCACATGCCTCGCAGCCAAAAAACCAAAAACCAAACAAACAAAAAAAACAGAAGCAATATTGTAACAAATTCAATAAAGACTTTAAAAATGGCCCACATCAGGGCTTCCCTGGTGGTGCAGTGGTTGAGAGTCCGCCTGCCGATGCAGGGGACACGGGTTCGTGCCCCGGTCTGGGAAGATCCCACATGCTGCAGAGTGGCTGGGCCCGTGAGCCATGGCCTCTGAGCCTGTGTGTCCGGAGCCTGTGCTCCGCAACGGGAGAGGCCACAACAGTGAGAGGCCTGCGTACCGCAAAAAAAAAAAAAAAAAAAAAAAAAGGTCCACATCAAAAAAACTCTTTAAAACAAAATTTATGTGTTCAACTAGACAGATGAAAGATTGAGCATATTAATAAATATTTAAAACATATAAACGGTCAATAAAATTAATTTTCTAGAGATGAAAAGTGCAAGATCTAAGAAACATCATTGTATGAAATAGATTAGAAACCACAGGAAACAAAAAACACAGCAAGATCAGTTAACTGAGGCCAAAGCAATAGATACTATCTAAAATGAAATATATAGAGAAAAGAGGATGAAAATGAATAAGCAGACTACCAGTGAGCCGTGGGACAACATTAAATGATCAGCTATATGAATAATTTTAATTTAAGGAGAACAAGAAAAGAGTTAATAATATTTGAAGAATTAAGAGTAGGCATCACTCCATATTTTATTAAAACCAGAAACCAACAGAGCCAAATTCAGCAAAACTCAAGTATAAGAGATATGAAGAAAACTATACTATGTCACATAGAGTTAAGTTCCTTAAAGCCAGAGATAAATAGAGAATGTTAAAAACAATGAGAGGAAAAAGAAATATTGCAAAGAGAAACAAAAGAATTATAGCAAATTTCTTTTAGAATGAATACAAGACAGAGGACAGTGAAGTTACACACTTCAATTTCTAAAGAATATATCTTTTAAAACTAGCAGAAATATTTTTTTCAGATATACAAGTGCTGAAAGAAATAATAAATTGTAGGCCAGTACTATATTAAATCCTTTAGGAAAAATATGATGCAATATGGAAATCTCTATTCAAAGAAATGGATATCAGTGGAAAGAGTTAATATGTGTACAACTATAAAATATATTATTACTTAAAAGTGTTTAAAGGTAACTGACTGATGCATAAATAATTGTAATATATTGTGCGATTAATTATATATATGAAAGTAAAATTTATGATAGCAATTGCACAAAGGATAGAAGGTAATTTAGGAGAATTCAGTTGGGAGATTCTTATTCTATAATGAAGTGGTAAAATATTATATAAGTTAAAGTGCATTTACTGAACCTTAAAGCAAACAGTGAAAAAAAAGAAAGGAATTATAGTTATTGCTAATATGACAGACAACAAAGTCATTAAAAATGATCAATGCAATCTAAAATAAGACAGAAAAGGAAAATAATGGAATAATAGAATACAGAGCAGAATGGTGGTTGCTAGGGGCTGAGGAGCAATGTGGGGGAAATAAGAAGTGAAAGGGTACAAACTTCCAATTATAAGTAAGTATTGGGAATCTAATGTGCAACATGGTGACTATAGTTAATGATACTCTATTATATCTTATATGTTCTCATCAGAAAACAATGTAATTATGTAAAGTGATGGTGGTGTTAACGAACTCTATTGTGGTAATCATTTTGCAATATATTAGTGTATAAAATCAATATGCTGTACATTTTAAACTTACACAATGTTAAATATCAATCTTCTCTCAATAAAGCTGGATAAAAGTAAAATAAAATTGTCTACAAAAAGTGGAAAAAGTAAAGAGAGAATAGAAAATAGAAAACAACATACAGCAAGATAGTACATTATATTCAAGCACAACCATATCAAAAATTACTTGACTTGAATCACATCATCAACAACCTCTATTCAACTGACGTTTGTAGAATGCTCCACTTAACAACAGCAGAATACACTTTTTTTTCAAGTACACAGAGATTATGTTGCAAAAGAGATCATATTCAAGATTTAAATTCAGTCTCAGTAAACTTAAGGATATCCAGGTATTTTTTAAAAGACCAAAATGGAATTAAATTAGATGAATAATAAATTAAATTAAATTAAATTGGTAATAGACATTTACACAAAACATAAATATTGTGAAACTAAATAATACACTTCTCAATAAACCATGAGTCTAAAGAATACATAATTAAATTTTTAAAAATTGAACTGATACACAAGATTAAAAGATGTAAAATGTGACAACAAAAACATAAAATGTGGGTAGAAGAAGAGAAATGTTAAGCTTTAGAATGGGGTCTAATGTAAGTTGTTATCAACTTAAAATAGACTCTTACAGATATAAGTTGTTATAGGTAAGCCTCATGGTAACCACAAAGCAAAAACCATAGAGTAAATACACAAAAGATGAAGAGAAAGAAACATAAGCATATCACTAAAGAAAGTCATCAAACTACAAAGGAAGAGAGCAAGAGAAGAAGCAAGGAAAAGAGAGAAACTATAAAAACAACCAGAACACAATAACAAAATGTCAATAAGCACATACATATCAATCATTACTTTAAAAGTAAATGGACTAAATTATTCAATCAGAAAATATAGAATGGATGAATGTGTAAAAGTCAAAACAAAACATGACCTATCTATATGCTGTCTACAAAAGACTGAGTTTATATGTAAGGACACACACAGACTGGAAGTGAAAGGATGGAAAAAGATATTCCATGCAAATGGAAGCCAAAAGAAAGCTGGAATAGCTATACCTATATCAGGAATAAAAGTAGACTTTAAAATAAAGCCTCTAATAAGAGACAAAGATGTTACATAATGATAAAGGGGTCAATCCAACAAGAAGAAATAACATTTATAAATATTTATACACCCAATATAGGGGCACCTAAATATATGAATCAAACACTAGCAGACATAAAGGGAGAAACAAACAGCAATACAGTAATAGAAGAGGACTTTAATACACCACTTACATCAATGGACAGATCATCTAGACAGAAACATCAGCCTTAAATGACACATTAGACCAGATGGAGTTAAAGTATTTACAGAACATTCCATCTAAAAACAATGGAATACACATTCTTCTCAAGTGCATGTAGATCATTTTCCAAGACAGATCATATATTAGGCCTCAAGACACTTCCTAATAAATTGAAGAGGACTGAAATCATATCTAGCATCTTTTCCTACCACAATGGTATTAACTATAAATTAATTACACTAAAAAGACTAGAAAATTGACCAATATGTCAAGTTTAAATGACATGCTATTAAACAACCAATAGATCAAGAAGAAATCAAAAGAGAAATAAAAAAATTCCTGGAGACAAATGAAAATTGAAACACAATGATCCAAAATCTATGGGATGCAGCAAACCAGATCTAAAAGAGAAGTTCACAGCAAAACAAGTCTACCTCAGGAAAGAAGAAAAATCTGAAACAATCTAAACTTATAGCTCAAGGAACTAGAAAAAGAAGGACAAATGAAGCCCAAAGTTAGTAGAAGGAAGGAAAGAAAGATTAGAGCAGAAATAAATGAAATAGAGACTAAACAGACATTTGAAAAGATCAATGAAACTAAGAGCTGGTTCTTTGAAAACATAAAGAAAATTGACAAATCTTTAGCTAGACTCACCAAGAAAGAACTCAAACAAATAAAATGAGAAATGAAAGAGAATATATTACAACTATTACCACAGAACTATAAAGGATCATAAGAGACTATAATGAACAATTTTAAGCCAACAAACTGGACAGCCTAGAAGAAACTGATACATTTCTAGAAGCATACCATCTACTAAGACTGAATCATGATAAAATAGAAAATATGAAAAGACCAGTTACTAGCTGAAGATTGAATCAGTAATCAAAAACTCCCCCCCCAAAAAAGTCTAGGATGAGACTGCTTTAAATGTTAATTCTAACAAGCATTTAAAGAACTGTTGATGCCTAATCTTCTCAAACTTCAAAAATAACAAAGAAGAAGGAGCACTTCTGAATTCATTCTATGAGGCCAGCATTACCCTAATGCCAAAACCAGACAGACACCACAAAAAATGAAAATCATAGGCCAATACCACTGATGAACATAGATGCAAAAATCCTAAACAAAATATTAGCAAACCAAATTCAACAATACATTAAAAGGACCATATGCCATGATCAAGTGGGATTTATCTGAGGGATGCAAGGAAGGTTCAATATCTGAAAATCCATCAATGCGATACACCACATTAACAAATTGAAAAAATAAAAATCATATGATAATCTCAATAGATGCAGAAAAAGCTTTTGACAAAACTCAACATCCATTTATGATAAAAACTTCAACAAAGCGGGTATACAGGGAACATCAACATAAAGGCCATTTATGACAAACTTACAGCCAACATCATACTCAATGGTGAACAGTTGAAAGCATTTACTAAAAGATCAGGAATAAGACAAGGATGCCTCGCAACTTTTATTCAACATAGTACTGGAAGTCCTAGCTGCAGAAATCAGACAAGAAAAAAAAAATGAAAGAAATCCAAGGAAAGGAAGAAGTAAAACTGTCATTGTTTGCAGATAATGTGATACTATATATGGAAAATTATAAAAAACACCACTGAAAAACTACTAGAACTCATCAATGAATTCAGTAGAGTTACAAAATTCAAAATACATAGTCAGAAGTCGGTTGCATTTTTACAGACTAACTACAAACTACCAGAAAGAGAAATTAAGAAAGCAATCTAGAAAAACGGTACAGATGAACCTATTTGCAGGGCAGGAATAGAGATGCAGACATAGAGAATGGACGTGTGGACATGGGGTGGGGGAGGTGGGAGGAACTGGGAGATTGAGATTGACATATATACACTACCACGTGTAAAACAGATAGCTAGTGGGGATCTTCTGTGTAGTGCAGGGAGCTCATTTTGGTGCTCTGTGGTGACCTAGATGGGTGGGATGGGGGTTGGGAGGGAGGTCCAAGAGTGAGGGGATATATGTATACATATAGCTGATTCACTTCATTGTTCAGCAGAAACTAACACAATATTGTAAAGCAACTATACTACAGTTAAAAAAAGAAAAAAAAGAAAATCCCATCAGAAAGAATAAAGCATCTAGGAATAAATCTAACTAAGGAGGTAAAGGACCTATGCTTGGAAAACTATAAGCCACTGATGAAATAAATTGAAGAGGACACAAACAAATGGAAAAATATACACTGCTCAGGTACTAGAAGAATCCAATCTACAGATTCAATGCAATCTCTATCAAAATATAAATAGCATTTTCCACAGAACTGGAACAAATAATTCTAAAATTTGTATAGAAACACAAAAGACCCAAAAGGCCAAAGCAATCTTGAGAATCAACAAAGCTGGAGGCATCATGTGCCTGATTTCAAACTACATTACAAAGCTATAGTAGTTAAAACAGTATTGTATTGGCATAAAAACATATATATACATCAGTGGAACAGAATAGAGAGCCCAGAAGGAAATCTATGCGTATATGGTCAACTAATTTATGATAAGAAGCCAAGAATATACAATAGGAAAGGACAATCTCTTTAATAAATGGGAGATTTGGGAAATTTGACAGCAACATGAAAATTAATGAAACTGCACCACTATCTTACATTATACACAAAAATTAATTTGAAATGGACTAAAGAATTGAATTTAAGGTCTGAAACCATAAAACTCCTAGAAGAAAATGCAGGCAATAAGCTCCTTGACATTGGTCTTGGAGGTGCTTTTTTGAATCTGACACCACTGGGAGTACTTCAAACTAAAAAGCTTCTGCACAGCAAAGGACACCATCAACAAAATGAAAAGGCAAGCTACTGAAGGTGAGAAAATATTTGCAAATCATGACTGACAAATGGATAATATCTAAAATATAGAAAGAACACAAAAGCATAAAAACTAAACAATTCAATAAAAAATGGGCAGATGATATTAATAGACATTTTTCTAAAGAAGACATACAGATAGCCAAAAGGTACAAGAAAATATGCTCTACGTCATTAACTACCTGGGAAAAACAAAGCAAAATCACAATATTACCTCACACCAGTTATATGGCTATTATCAAAAAGGCTAGAAATAACAAGTATTGATGAGGATGTGGAAAAAAGAGAAATTTTGTGCACTATGTGTGGGAATGTAAATTAGCACAGCCACTGTGGAAAACAGTACAGAGAATCCTTAAAAACTAAAAACAGAACCACTATATGATCCAGCAATTCCACTTCTGGGTATTTATCCCAGGAAAACAAAAACACTAACTTGAAAAGATATATGCAACTCCATGTTCACTGCTGCATTATTTACAAAAGCCATGATATGAAAACAACTTAAGTGACCATCAATGGATGAATGGATAAAGACTTTGTGATATATATATATATATATATATATATATCTCCACATATATATTCAAATATACGTACACACACACACAATGAGATATTATTTAGCCATAAAAAAGAATGAAATCTTGCCATTTACGACAACACGGATGACCTTGAGGGTATTATGCTAAGTGAAATAAGTCAGACAGAGAACGATAATTACCATATGATCCCTTATATACATGGAATCTATAAACAAACAAACAAACCAAACTCATAAATACAGAGAACAAACTGACGCTTGCCAGAGGTTAGGGAGAAACTGGTGGACTGTTTTTTATTCGTTTGGCTTTAGTTTAAATTTAAAAAAAAAGAAAGCCAAAATTACATTGATAGAAAAAACAATTGTAAAATATTTGCCCTATCTGAATTCAAGACTTAATATGAAACTACAATAATCAAGATAGTATTGGCATAAGGACAGAAAAAGTAGATAATGGAACAAAATAGAGTGTACAGAAACAGACTCACTTCAGTTGGTTTTAGACAAAGATGCTAAAGATTTCAGTGGAGAAAGGATAGTCCAACTGTGCTGAAACAGATATCCATATACCAGAAAAATGAAGTTCAATCAACACCTAATGTCACATTCAAGGTTGATTCAAAATCCCATAGCCCTCAAACGTAAAAGTTAAAACTCTAAAATTGTGGAAGGAGAAAAGCTTTATGAAATTGTTCTAAGAAAATATTTTTTATACATGACATCAAAAGCATGATGCATACAAAAAAAAACTGGTAATTTGGACTTCGTCAAAATTAACCACTTTTTCTCTATTAATATTTTTTCAGAGAATGAAAATGCTTACATTAGAAGAATATATTATATTTGAAAATTACACATCTGTTATAAGATGAGTATCTATAATATAGTTCTCATAATCCAATTTGAAGAAACAACTACTTTTTAAAAATATGATCACAAATTCGAAAAGTCACTTTACAAAATAGCATGAACAAATGGTAAACTAGCACATAAAACCACATTCAACATTAGTAGTCACTAAGGAATTAGAAATAAAACTGCACTGAGATACCACTACACATGCAGTAGAATATCTAGTTAGAGAGACAATGGAACTCTTATACACTGCCACTGGCGATGTAAGATGGCACAAATACTTTGTAAATCAGCATGGCAGTTTCTTCAAAAGTGAAACATGCGTTTAGCATATCATGCACTCTTTAAATTTCTAGGTATTTATGCAAGAGAAAAGAAAGCATGTGTTCTTACAAATACTTGTATGTGAATGCTCAAAACAACTTTATTTGTAAATCCTCCAAAATTCCAATCCCCTGTGTACGCATACCTTCTCCTGGTTACTCTATCAATCACTGATATAGGTGTTACTGGAAGTGACTGAAATGTAATTAAGGTCCCAATTCAAGTTACCTTAAGATGATTCAGGTGAGCCTGACCTAATCACATGAATATGAGTCTGAATATGGACTTCAGGACTAGGGAAGTCAGAGGTTGGAAGTATATGAGGATTTGACATCCTGCTGATGTTTATAAAGTAAGTAGGATATCCATAAATGCTGGTAGCCATGCACCTTGTACACAGAAACAAGAGAAATGGAAGCATCAACGTCGTTTTACTACATGAGGCAAAACTAAGTTTCCTCTAATGCGTGTGTGAGTGTGTGTGTATGCATGTATAAGCTTATACCTACATTCACACCATTTATTACATGGAATAATATAACATGTTAAATGCAAATCATAAGGGGTTGTTAATCCCATGGGACATTAAAATATGTGTTGTCAAAATAAATTGACTGTAATGGAAAATTGACTAGATTGAATTTTAGTGCAAAAAAACTGGATGCAAATTATAGAGGGAATACACTCATAATTTGTGTTTTACACACAAATCCACAGACATGGATGATTACATCAATAAAAATACAAATCACAAGAAGGAAATATATAACATGTATATAGCACTTATCACTGTGTATAATGTGTATATATCACTTATCACTTATCATAATTTTTTTTGTATCTCAACATTTCTGTATATTCTTTTTCTATTTAATATAATAAATAAGTACTTTGGAATAAAATAATGAATAAGATGTAAGCTACCCAGGAAATATAATGACAAATTTCTCATGTCACTTTATCCAACAACTTTGCAACACAGCAACTGTTCTACCTCCCTAAATTCATCTCTTTCTATGATGAATGCTGATCTATTTGCAGCTATTATGGGCTTCTTGCTGTTTGGTCAAAATCTAGGCCATATACAAGCGTTCCTCTTGGCCTTTGCTCACTCCCCCCTTTGCTTATTAAATTCTTTTTCCATGTACCTACATGGATCACTTCCTCACTTCCTTGAGGTCTCTGCTCAAATGTCACCTTATGGAGAGATTACTCCCAGACCTCATAAATAGCAGCTCCCTACCCTGACGTTCACTATCCACCTCATCCTCTTTTTCCACACCATTTATCACAGCATTTTAAAATTATTTGTTTGTTTAGCTAGAATGTAAGTCCATGAATGCAAGGCAAGAAATTTATCTGTTTTAATTCTTAGATTATTTCCAAAACCTAGACAGTGCCAAACATATCCCCAGGGCTTGATAAGTATCTGTTGAAATTGTTTGGAGAAGGAAAAATAATGAAGGTCATACTCATACATATATTCTCCCTAAAACTGAATGCCTTAATAAGCAATATTTTCATATCCATTTCAAATACTTCCGTGATAAACATTTTTCAGGTAAATAATAATAAATTAATGACCTACTTGGAATATACACTTAAGCAAACAGAATTTTGATTGCAGAACTCTGTTTCTGAGCTAATTTAAGTTCCACACTGCTCCAGAAGGCAGAGCAAGCTTCGTTGATCTGCTAACCTATGCATAAGAAAGGGTCTTCACTTTACAGGGGACTCAAATATGTTAAGTTCAACTGTCAATTATGACGAAAGTTAAAGCATAGCCTGAGTTTCTCTTAGAGGTGCAGATTATATTGTGCCATCCGTTTATGTCCCATAGAGGAGCAAATTTAAGATACAATGATTGAAGGAACATTTAACTTTCCAACATGATTCAGCTTGACTGTTTCCTGTAAATATACATTTGCATACCTATTTTGTTTTCTCTCTCTCTTTACTCTACGAGTGCCATGAGGACAGAAATGTTAATTTGGAACTTTTTTTTTTTTTTACATCTTTATTGGAGTATAATTGCTTTACAATGGTGTGTTAGTTTCTGCTTTATAACAAAGTAAATCAGTTATACATATACATATGCTCCCATATCTCTTCCCTCTTGCGTCTCCCTCCCTCCCACCCTCCCTATCCCGCCCCTCTAGGTGGTCACAAAGCACCGAGCTGATCACCCTGTGCTATGCGGCTGCTTCCCACTAGCTATCCATTTTACGTTTGGTAGTGTATATATGTCCATGCCTCTCTCTCGCTTTGTCACAGCTTACCCTTCCCCCTCCCCATATCCTCAAGACCATTCTCTAGTAGGTCTGTGTCTTTATTCCTGTCTTACCCCTAGGCTCTTCATGACATTATTTTTTTCTTAAATTCCATATATATGTGTTAGCATACGGTATTTGTCTTCCTCTTTCTGACTTACTTCACTCTGTACGACAGACTCTAGGTCCATCCACCTCATTACAAATAGCTCAATTTCGTTTATTTTTACGGCTGAGTAATATTCCATTGTATATATGTGCTACATCTTCTTTATCCATTCATCTGATGATGGAACTTCTGCCAAAATTATAGCAATTACCTAAAAAAGACTTAGAAACATTTAGTGGCCAAGAATCTGAAAGGTACGTGTAAAGGTATGTTCTAAATGATGGTAATCACTTATGTTTGTATAAGCACTTTATTGTGTGTGTATATATTACATTTATATATACACACTTTATGAAAAAATTCTATAAACTATATATTTTCTTTTTATTCTTATAACATCTCATAATTCAGAAAGGCAATGTGTTAGTATATTCATCTCCCACCTGAGAGAGAAAACTGTCTCAATGAGAAAGGGAAGTTTAAGTTTACCATAGGGTGTAAGTGGAAAAAGGCACAGCAGGAGTTCTTTAGACGCGGTTACATTCTCTTTTCCTTAACCCATATGCCTATGGAATACCTATCTCTAATTTTGAGTGGACTATTCATTGTTCAGTCTTCTATTGTGCTTATTTTTATTGCACCTTTCTCTCATCAAGTAGAAAGTAATTTATGTAATACACATATATTAATCTTCAACACTAAAATCTTTACTCGGGGACATGGTAGCATTTATATTCAAATGTATCAGTCAGGATAGGTTACCTCACACAGTGATAACAAAACTATCCACATTTTCAACACTTGTTTCTTATGATACATGACCGGTGGGGGCCAGTGATGTGGAAGAGTTGTGCTCATCCTGCCAACTTAGGGAAAGGCAACTGGAGGCTTCATCTCATTATGTGCTTCCACAATGACTGTGGAATGTAGTTGCCGAGAACCTAATAGGTAATAGACTTTTTTAATGTCCTGTGGTTTGGGGGATGAAGAAAAGTTTGCCCTTGGCCTCATACCCTTAAGTTTTAGTAAGTAAAGAGAGGCATGCAATGCACAGCTACATGAGTTAGTTAATGTAACACAATAGACTTTTTGAATAAAGGGAAATAGAGTTATGATTAGAGACTGGCCGCGGGGTGGCGTAACTACTTTAGTTGGATGGAGAGGAAGTTGACCTCTGTGGAGTGACATTTGATAAGAGACTGAGTGAAGCTAACTCCCTCAGTTTGCCCAGGACTAAAGGGCTTCCTGGAAGACAGAACTTTTCGTTTTAAAACTTGGAAAGTTAGGGGCAAACCAGAATGAGCTGTTTACTTTTTACCTGAATGAGAAGAAGGGTCTAGACATTCAAAATTCTGACATGCAAGGCTTGTAGGCAGAGATAACAACAAGAATAGACACCATAGTCAGCTGTCTACAGAATAAATACTACAAGAGTGAATGCTAAGACTATACTATATGCGCTTGTTGGTTAAAGAGAAAAATTAGTTTCTTTTAAAGCTATTAAGAGTAAGAGAGGGGCTTCCCTGGTGGCACAGTGGTTGAGAGTCCGCCTGCCGATGCAGGGGACGCGGGTTCGTGCCCCGGTCTGGGAAGATCCCACATGCCGCGGAGCGGCTGGGCCCGTGAGTCATGGCCGCTGAGCCTGCGCGTCCGGAGCCTGTGCTCCGCAACGGGAGAGGCCACAACAGTGAAAGGCCTGCGTACCTCAAAAAAAATAATAAAATAAAAAAGAGTAAGAGAAATAGAAACAAAGAAATCTACTACTCATAAATCTTGTTTTAAGTAAAGTTCCAGGATGAATCGACCTAATTCCGTTTTAGCCCTCTATACCACCTTTTTAAATTATACAATCTAATTAACAAGAAGACTTAGATGGATATATAACTGTACATGCCTTGCTATTATAAAAGAATAATGATATTGGAGGACGTTCTGATTCTGCCTCTTCAGAATCAGAAGATATTTTAGAAAGCCACTTCCTTTCTCCTTCACAACCCTCACATATGACGTTATTCAACATGAGAATTGTCACTTTCTTCTCTCAATTGTCACTTCCCGTGAAAATTTATAATGCTGTACCTTGGAATTGTAGTTAATTTAACTTATCATTAGTTTCTCATCTGCAAAAATGGTAAAATGATAACAAACACATGTGGCTATTGTCAGTGTAGGGGAAGTGAGTAAAGTGGAATGAGGACACTATGATTTTCTTTTAATTTTTTAAAACAGAAATTATACAACATAGAAAAGAAAAACCTACTCATATGCATGCATACAGCCTGTTTATATACAGTGCATAATCTCAATCTGAGCTATGTGGCAGGCAGGATTCCGACATGTACCCACCCCCCAACACACACACACACACACACACACACACACACACACACACAGCCAATGACACTCATCCTTGTATAATTTTCTCCTCTTGAGTATAGCAAGACTTCTAATATTACTCTTGTGATTATGTTAAATGACAGAAAGAACATTGCAAATGTAATTTATGTTACTAATAAATTGATTTGAGCTAATCAAAAGGGGATTATAAAGGTGGACCTGACCTAGTCTCATGTTCTCTTAAAATCTCACCTAGAGGTCAGAGATAAAGGAAGAAAATATTATTCAAAACAGATGAAGGATTTGACTTCCCATTGCTGACTTTGAAGAAGTAAGGGCAGGGACTAGAATGTAGCTTCTGGGAGAGACAGACACGTAGCAGAGTGGATTCTGCCAACAACATGAATGAGCTTGAAATGGATGCTTCTCTGGAGTCCCCAGCTAAGTGCCCCACCCAGGTGCTATCTTGAGCAGGAGACCTTCAGCAGAGAATCCAGTTGAACCACACCTGGACTTGTGACAAGCAGAAATGTGAGATCATGAATGGGTGTTGATTTAGGTAACTAAGTCTGTGATATTTTGCTACATAGCAACACAAAACTAATACAGGCAGGATTTTGAGTGCCAAGTTGCCAAGCTCTATGATACAGGTAGCAAGTACAATGTTCATGCACAATTCTAAGTGTTATTGTAAAGTATCTATGACAGTGCTGTACAAAGGAATAAAACATGAACTACAAATTCAAGACATATATGCAATTTTAAATTTCCTAATAATAAAACTAAAAATAGTGAAAAGAAACAAGTATAATTAATTATAACAATATGTTTTTTTGGGATTAGCATATACACACTACTATATATAAAATAGATAACTGACAAGGACGTACTGTATAGCACAGGGAACTACACTCAATATTTTGTAATAACCTATAAGGGAAAAGAATCTGAAAAAAATGTAGATGTATGTATAACTGAATCAGTTTGCCGGATATTTGAAACTAACACAACATTGTAAATCAGTTATACTTCAATAAAATGTTTAAGGTTTATATATATATATATATATATCTCACAGCACATCAAAATTTGCACTAGCTACATTTCAAACGTTCTATAAGAGCTTCCAGTGGCTGGTAACTACCATATTGGGTTGTGCTGATCTAGAACCTAGGAGATTCTCTATCAAGTTCTTCTTCCTCCTTACACTCCCTGCTTTGCCATCAACATAGTACATAATAGTAAAGGACAACCCAAGCCATGCCAAACATGTGTTTTGACTTTTATGAACATAAACTGAAAAAATGAGAGAGCTTGTTACAGTAGGAGTGCATTTAGGAGCTGTGTGAAAGTTTCAATTGCTCACACAACTTAGCAGTCAAAATGGAAAAGAAAGAAGTGCCTGTGTGTGTTTAATTACTTTTTTTTTTTGATCTAGTAGAATATATGAAAAGGGATGAAGAAATTCGTAAACTTTAATAATGAGCTATTTTTGGGGAAAGTTCAGGAAATGGAATTGAACTATGGAGGAATCTATTTGTCTACCAGACTCTAATAATAACAATAATAATATTAACAGTTAACTTTTATCAAGCATTTTTCATGCTAGGAGCTATAATCATTTTACATATATTATCTCACTAGTATTTTTTCTGTTTTACATATGAGTAAAAAGAGCTTTAGAATAGTTGACATTTGCATTATATCAAGTAGCTATTAAATCACTGAGTAGAAGTAACAATGGCACAAGATTGCCTCTATTTGAGAAAGGCATGACAGTGACAGAGATTGTAACATGCTGAGAGAACCCAGATTACATAGAATATACAGATAGAGAGTTTTAAGAAGCAGTAATCTAGGCATTTGATTAACAAGGTAAATAGGTGGTCAGCAGTTTTTTCAAAGTATTAAATGGAAAACTCGTGCGGTATGCAGAATAATGCCTTCCCAAAGATGTTGACTTTCTAATCCCTGGAATCTGTGAATATGTTACTTACAAGGCAAAAGTAACTGTAAATATGATTAAGTTAAGAATTTTGAGATGGGGAGATTATCCTGGATAAACCAGTTGGGCCCAATGTAATCATAAGTGTCCTTTCAACAGAAAGAGGGAGTTAAAAGGGTCAGAGTCAGAGAGAAATTTGAAGATGCTGCACTTCAGGACTGAAGATGGTGAACTGGATCCATGAATCAAGGAACATAAGTGGTCTTTAGAAGCCGGAAATTGTAAGGAAGTAGATCCTCCCAACCCCAGGACTTCGAGAAAGGAATGCAACCCTGCTAAAACATTGATACTAGCTCAGTAAATCCGGTTTTGGACATCTGACCTCCAGAACTGTGAGGTAATAAATATATGTTATTTTAAGACACTAGAATTGTGATTATTATAACATCATTGGAGAACTAACAAAATGAGTCTCTGTAAAGATTATAATATAAAAGAATATTGAACATTTGCAGGAGTGAACTTTATGGGCAAATGAGCAATAATAATAGCCACAATTTACTGAGCATATACTATGTGCAAGACAGTTATGCTAATGTCAATTTATTGATGAGGGCACCAGAATTAATTTCATTTTATATAAGATGGAATAGTTTCAAGAACTTAAATGTATATTCAAGGGACAGAGAGTAGGTGGCGAAACTGAGAAATATCAGCAAGAAAGATATGGGACTACCAGAAGAGAAACTCAGAAATGTGATAACTCATTTAATTAAAGAATATCTGTTATCATTTTTTTTTAAAAAAAAGCTTTAGTTATTGCCACAACAATAAACATGATCTACCTGAACACTAAAAATTCCATGGCTCATAGTTGATGAAAAACCTATCCAGAATGTTCTGTTATCAACTTGTCTATTTGTGATACATATTAAATTACCAAAGTATAAATACAATGTTAAAAAATCTAAATGATCAAGGAGTCTTAATTAAATTTATTGAAATTTCTAGTAAAGTGCTATCCTTTGTAGCATTTCAAAATTTATAGTGTCTTTGAACTTAAAAGAAATAATAATATTCTTGACTTACATTTATTATATCACAGCAGAGTTTTTTATCTGTGTTAGCATTAAGCCAATAAGTTTATATTACAGAGGATTTAATTTTTTCCAGCATGGGAATAGAAATAGCTCTACAGCCTAAAAATATGTTAGTATTTAGACTGATGGCTTTCATAAACTAATGAGCTGGGATATTTCCTATAAAAAAATAGAACTGTAATCAAAAAATTATTTTATCCACATTCATTTGAGGTTAAGTAAGTCTAAAAACATGCCTGAAAAGTCACAGAAGGAGGTGGAATGAAAGACTTAAATATTTTTCTTAGTGGAAACAGTAGTAAGAAAAATTAGGGGATTTGGGTCCCAGCAGTTAAATAACTGATGTAATGTTTAGAAGATAAAGTTGCTGCAGTATACATTGGAGGGAAAGGCTTAAGAAAAGATGAATTACCAAGCTTTTATAAGACTAAAAGCAAGCTATACTGACAACTGTTACAGGAAGAAAAGAAGATACATAAAAGAAAAGAACATCCTGAAATATATGAGATGTATGAAAGGAAAGTTATTGTCTACGTAGTTTTGAACTTGAGAGAGAGACTAATGAATGTGGGGTTTGAGGTAGAATTAGAAATTAAAGGCTATGATAAGAGTGTGTGATTATGTGATTGGCAGAATTGTGTTAACAATAATATAAATAGGGAAACCATCAGTCATTTCAATATTGGCAAATTCACTGAATTCCAGCTTTACCATATTTAACTTGACCCTGACACAGCCTTGCTCAACTTCATGAAAACTTTTCCTCCCTAGGCTTACATTTTTAGTTATGTTTACTTCTCGAAAAAGGGTTATTTGATTTTTGTTTAATTTTTACTTTAAAACATATTACATTAAATATACATTATACACATTCATTATATCAAATACTGTATTAAGCAAATATAAATATATACAACAATTGACAATAGTATAACTGACGGCCATGTATCCAACACTCAGCTTCCACAGTCATCCACTCACAGCCAATGCTATTTCATTATATCCCCAACATTCCTTGCCCATGTTATTTTAGAGAAAATCCCAATACAGTATGTATCAGGTATCATTTCATCAGCACGTTTCTCTAAAATATAAATATCCTTTAAAAGTAAAACTGAATGACAAAACCATTCAGACATCTATAAAATTAACAATAGTTATTTAACAGTAGTATTTTCAGTCACTATTCAAATTTCCAATTGCCTTACAAATGTCGTTTAAACAATTATAACTATTTGCTTGAAGCTAGATCCAGATAAATTTCATAGTTTATGATGACTTACTGTGTCTTTGTGGTTGCTTTAATCTACAGACTTTCTGCTTCATATCTCTAACCATTCCAACTCTGCCAATTAATTTGGAAAAATAATTGGGGAATTCACCCTTAAAGTTTCCTGCAGCCTGAATATTGCTGAGAGCATTCTCGATCATGGTATTTCCTCTAAATTGGTGGTTGAATCTAGAGACATGGTCAAACTCAGATTAGATTCTTTAAACTATTTCTATTTTTGAGATACTTCTTCTTGGACTCTTTATCGACATATTTTTATTTCTTTTATAATACTGAGGCCCCATGAACCTCTGTTTCACTTCTCATTGATGCTACATGAAGTCTGTTGTTAACCTTGCCTAGAGTATAGCTGTAAAAACAATGCCAACTATATGCTGACAAGTCCAAAATCTCAATCAATATCCCAGATCACTGTCCTGAATAACAGACCCGAACATCTAGCTGTCTAACAGACTATATTTTGTAGTCACAGATGTACCACAAAATTACTATGTCCAAAAGTAAGTAATTTGTGTTTCCTTGAAAACCTGCTTCTTAATTTCCTTATTTTAATAAGAATTTCATATGTTAAGAATATGGTCTTTGGGACTACACATATTCTAACCCATGTTCTGTCAGCTACTTTCTAAATAAATTTCATCAGTCAATTAATTAATACAAAGAATTAATTTTTAAAAATACTTATAATTGTAAGTACTTATAACTGTAAATATTTGAGTGTTCACTATTATCTCGATGCCCTTCTAAGTGCTTTACATGCATTTTATCAGCTAAATCTTATATCAGCCTTTTGAAGTAGGTAAAATTACTCTAGTTTTACAGATGAAGTAACCCAGGCACAGTGAGGTTAAGTAAACTGTCCAGGCAGTTCAGTTTTCAGAGTCTAAACTCTTAACCTACATTTTATAGTATTTTTTAAGAAATGAATAAATAACATGGGTAACAAACAAAATAATATCTGACACAGAATAACTATATGTTGACTGATATTTATATTTTATTATTAAATTTAAAGTTTCTCAGCAAGGCACATGAGATCTTCGGTACGCGGGCCTCTCACTGTTGTGGCCTCTCCTGTTGCGGAGCACAGGCTCCGGACGCGCAGGCTCAGCGGCCATGGCTCGTGCACGGGCCCAGCCGCTCCGTGGCATGTGGGATCTTCCCGGACCAGGGCACGAACCCGTGTCCCCTGCATCGGCAGGCGGACTCTCAACTACTGCGCCACCAGGGAAGCCCAAGATCTTTTTTAAAAAGAAAATAAGGCCCTCTATTTTCTCTCTAGCCTCATCTTTATCTGGTCCTGCTCTGCTCTACTATAATTTCTCAATGATATCTTGTGCTTTCGTCTGCTCTAGAATGCCACTCTGATCACTCTTATCATCTTGAAAACATAATATGTCCTTTAAGACTTAGTTCACGTGCACCTCTTTAGCAAGAACAAGGTCCAAGTCTGAGTTTGATGTTCCCCTTGACGGTTTGCTTATAATTATATCAAAGACAACCTCAAAGCCAAACTTTCTAAATGAGTAAATCTATTCTCTGTCTCCATACCATCCCAAACATTAACTTCACAGCTTGAAAAATTCTGATTCCGTACTTACCAATTCTCTTCAGGACCCCTCCTCAAGGTCACACATAGTGCTCTACTCATTAAGGTTAATGGTTAATGGATACCCTTCTTGATTAAAAAAAAAAAAAAAAAAGCTAGATAGCTAGCTAAACAGGTAAATAGCTTTGCTTTTTCTGGTGACCTTCTTCTTCCATACTTTCCGTGATATGACTCTTCAGTTTTTCATATTATTCTCTATTAGTTCATTTTAAACTTCTTTACTGTCTTTACTTTCCCTACATGGAAATTGATAATCCCCAGAATTTTGGCTTCAGACCTTTTCAATTTATGTCCTACATATTCTCCCTAATTATCTCTGACTTTTTTACCATTTGATTTTAACATAATTGCATTTCAGGGAGGTAGAAATGTCTACTGACAATTTTGAAACTCAGGATTGAAGCTTTAAAATGACATCAGAGATTTAGATTAAAAAAAACTCATGTCTCAGAATTGATAGTTGAAACAGTAGAAACAGATGAGAATAAATTCAAAAGATTTTTTTTCTAAGTGCAGAACAAGGGACAGACATAGCTACACAAAGATAGCAAACATAAACCCAAGTATGTCCAGAGATGTGCCATTTAGGAGATCAGAAGCAGAATAAATGCCAAGGATAAAGACATAGAAGAAATAGTTAGAGAAGCAGGATAAAACACTATCATCATGCTATACAGGGCAAAAAAGTTTCAGAAGGAAACAATCACTAAAATTAAGTGGTGTAAAATCAACCTTTATGACTCCATTTAATTCTTGAGGTCTTTAGAGTTATCTTTAAGAATTCTTATTTTTAGTAGTTCACAAACTGTGGGTTGAAGATTCTTGACAAGGCAAGACAAAGAAATAATAGAAGGGATTCTCATATTCCTAAGATTTGTTTATAGATTATATAAATAATCTGTTTTATACAATACATTAATTTCATATATATATGTTTAGACTCATATATACATAGCTATACCCATATACAGGTTGTAGTAACTGAGAAATTGTTGAATACATAATAATTTTCTCAGTCTAGAATACTCTTCTCGGCAGTCCAATAATCTCAGTCTTCACTGTTAATCACTATTCATATTTCAGGTTCCAGTGTGATTTCCTATTGGTCCAATTGTTCCCATTTCTCATATTTCTTCTTATATGCTCTTATATTTGTAATTACCTAATAGGTTCATTTATTTAATAAATATTTTTTTCCGTGCTCTGTATATTGACACTAGCTTACTCTGGGATAAAGCAGTGATCCGGGTAAACAATGTTCCTATACTTATGAAGTTTAGTGTCTAATAAAGTTAACTCTCCTTATACTTTCTGTGAAAAGTAGTAAGAGGTCCAGAGTCTTATTCAGGCTTATAAATTGAGAACCTTATCTAGTTTGGAAAGAGGGAAAAACAGTGGAGAATAATTTTATGATGTAAAATTTCTCCAATAATTCATATACTTACAAGCAAGAATGGAGAGGTATCTAAGGGCTTGACATTCCGGTATATAATTTATGACTCAAGTTATGATTTTAAATTGTAATTTTAAGCTTTTTGCAGTATCCGCTTCCCATATCCCTCCATATGCTATCAACATTTTTGATAAAATTTGCTTTTGTACAATATATGAGATAATGAACATGGGGAGATTATATGAAGACTGTCTCAATCTCATCCTTAATTTTATTTATAGATTTAGTTTTTACATTTTGCTCGATGCGTCATTATGTTTCACAGACTTTGCAATGCAGCTTGGAATAGGCCTCAGATCAAATTATTTGATGATTAAGAAAAAATGTAAGAAAAAAGAAAACCGGTGCAGTGCACTCATTCGAATCAATGCAGTAGCCAATTTTGAACTAAGGTTTGCAGGGTTCAAGCCTGTTTCATGATGGTCAGATGCAGATATCCTCAGCATGAGATCTGGGCTTGCTATGACTTTCACCAAAAAACCAATGACTTGAAAAGATGAGAATGGTTATATTTTAGAGAGATCTCTGAGTCCTTTGCCAGCTGGTGAACCAGAACCATTTAAAAACACAGAACCAGAAAGACTCTTAGGAGAGCTGTCAGATTTTAACATTGCAGTTACATAATCATTGCATTCCCTAATTCATGCCATAAAAGAATAGTTGGGAATTAATGAGTGAATCCAATCACTCCGTTTCTCTGGTTGTGAGCAGCTCTCCCAAGTCTAGGCTGTGCCTACCTTATCTGTTTGTCAGGAAAATAAGACTTCTATACATTTTATCTATCATACAATCATTTGAACATCTTTTTGTACTGCAGTGGTATAAACAGAAGTATTTCTCCCAGTTTATCTCTTAGTACTCTTATTTCCATCCAAATGTGTGTAGTCGCTGTTTCCCAAGCATGTCACATGCATACCTGCTTCCTTTATTTTGTCATGCTGTTTTACTCTTTGGATCACTTTTATACTTATTTTCTGAATATTTTTTTCCAGTAGCTCCCAGTCTCCATGGCCCAGCTCAGTGCTCCTCTACTAAGCACTTATGGTGCTGGTTTTTTTTTTTTTAATGTATTTATTTATTTAATTTTGTTTGCGTTGGGTCTTCTTTGCTGTGTGTGGGCTTTCTCTAGTTGCAACGAGGGGGCTACTCCTCATTGCAATGCACGGGCTTATTGTGGTAGATTCTCTTGTTGCGGAGCACGGGCTCCAGGCACGCGGGCTTCAGTAGTTGTGGCTCGCAAGCTCTAGAGCGCAGGCTCAGTAGTTGTGGCACATGGGCTTAGCTGCTCCATGGCATGTGGGATCTTCCCGGACCAGGGTTCGAACCCGTGTCCCCTGCATTGGCAGGAGGAGTCTTAACCACCACGTCACCGGGGAAGCCCACTTATGGTGCTTTCTTCCCACATTTCTTCTATCACTGTCATTGCCACTGAACAGTTAAAAAAAAAAAACATTGTACAGAATATATAGAATATTAAATTATGCCAAGTATTTGGGAGGAGGTTCTAAAATAGAATATAATAGTGTATATATATATATATATGTGTGTGTGTGTGTGTGTGTTTCAGATATGACTTAACATACAAAAAATATAAATAGGTACAAAAAAGTGCTATAATCATTCAAAGATAGGATTTACTTCAGTCTGAATCATATTATGTAATCACAAAGAATAGCTTATATTTATAAGTCATTATTTTAAATTGAAGCCTATTGTTTGTTTTATTAATTAAATTTGTTTTCTCCCTGATAGAAAGGAAAAAAGTTCTATCTACTTTCTATCCATAATTTCTAGGCAGAGTTTTCTACAGAGTCAACCAAAGCTTATTATATACCTACTATGAGCAAAGCACTATTTTAGTTTTTAGCTTTACACAATTAATAAATAGTTGATTACAATAAAGATCAGTCCAATCACATATTTTCATACTGATTTTCAGATTTCAATGCAGACTTAGTTTGATGTTGCCCTTTCTTATGCTATTTCATTTGGATTAATAATATTTATTTTATAAGGAGATGCATAACATTAAATATATTCTCCTTAGTATGATAAAAGTTCAGGATTATTATTACATTAAATTGGTTTATTTTCAAATATTTAGAATACTGCTTACCTATCCAGGTAAATAGAAACTGAACTGGAACTGTGAGTCATAGAACTGAACAATAAAAATTCTGAGGTAAAGGCAAATTCACAAAATGTGTATGAAAGACTTCAGAGAAGGGAAATTTGTGGAAACTAATCAACATGAAAATAGATCCAAAATAGACTTTAGACATTCCTTTCCTATCCACTGTATATGATAATATGCTTTCAGTTGGAGAAAAAAAAAAGTAGATACAATGAACTTTTAGATTAACAGACACTTGGTCCTATCTGCCACATCCATTTAGTGCACTCCAAAAAGTCCTTAATATTTGACCATGTTTGATCCTGTCCAAAATGTCCATATAGACATTTGGTCCACACCAAAAGTTCCTTGATATTTGGTCCTGTCAAAAATAATGTGGCATGGACCAAATATGCTCATGGACATTTTAGATAGGACCAAATTTCAAGGATCTTCTGTTGTAATCCAAATGTTTTATGAACGTTTTGGACAGGACCAAGTGTTCTGCAAAGCAATTTTTAAAATAAAATAGGAATTTAAAAAGTATATTGCATAAAAATTTTCATACGAGCTTCCCTGGTGGCGCAGTGGGTGAGAGTCCGCCTGCCGATGCAGGGGACACGGGTTCGTGCCCCGGTCCGGGAGGATCCCACATGCCGCGGAGCGGCTAGGCCTGTGAACCATGGCCGCTGAGCCTGTCCGTCCGGAGCCTGTATTCCGCAACGGGAGAGGCCACAACAGCGAGGCCCGCGTACCGCAAAAAAAAAAAAAAAAAAAAAGGTTTTCACAGTATGCTAGCACTTTGTGATTAACTATGCATTAATACTTTTTGTTTTATGCAAACTCATATTAAATCTAAAACATTGTGCTCTTAGTATTTTCATATACAAATCCCCAGTACTTTCATTTTCTTCAGCCTTTGCACTGAAAATGATAAACTACTTTTCTATGCATACAGGGAGTTTTTATGTCTTCTGTAACATGTACTTGTAGTCCTTATCTGCTATTCTATCCCAATGTGTTTTAAATAAACATACATGTAATAACATCCTTTAAAATTAATTCCTGTCAAAAACTCTTCACAGAAAAAAAAATGCACTTTTTTTTTGAATTTATGTGTCGTACAATGAATTCAGAATAACACTCAAGAAAAAAATGGAGTTCAATTTAGATTTTAAAATTGCTAATTAACCCATCTAAAATGCCTAATGATACTAAATTTCTCAATTTCTATTAGAGTGGTTCTGCCTTGTTTTAAACTTTAATCAGTTAACTTTAGATTATTAAACCTTCCCAAGTTTCTTTGAAATTAGAGGGTATAACTTGTTAAAAAGTTTATAACTCAATAATGACTAAGTATTAGTTTGAATGATTATAATATGATGAATATTATAAAGTTACATCCATAAACTGTGGTATATAGTTAGCTCCAAACAATAATAAAATTCTTGAAACATGTTAGATTTAAGTTTTACTTTTCTGAAATATTTTGACTCTCTAGAAATTATATGCCATAAAACATTTCTTGAGGGAGAATAAATTGTATTTTTCCTTATCAGTAATAGAAATTATTTTCACTTTTTCTGAGTGACCCAATGACTAAAGATAAAAGTACTAAGTACCTCTTTTTTCTGTATGAGACTAGTGTTCTTATTCATTTATTTATTTCAGAAAAGCAGTAGCAGCAAACATTTAACATCCCTGCTACAAAATTTTAGAGCTCCTAGTAATCTGGTCTTTTAGTAAAGATGATTGAGAATAGGTCTGAAGACTCTAGTGCCTCAACCAGCTATCATTCTCTTATTTATCAACAGAGACAATCATATCATTGATTATTAATATTTTCACTAGGCTATCTATCTCATTGAGAATTCTTACATCTTCAAAAATAATAATCAAAATCCAGAGAGTTACTCAACACAGGTAAATATTTATATAAGCTTGAATACCATATTTGGGTATATCTATGTTTTCTTTAATTCTTGGGAATTTGGCAAATATTTCATGCTCAGTATAACTAATGATTCATGAAGAAGCTTGTTTTATATGACATTAATTCTAACTTTAATTAAATTTATATCCATAGAAACTTGTGTACTATATAGCTTACAGAAAAATCTGATGACAATAATCTAAGGCCATTCTTCCAACATTTAAAAAATATTGGCATATACAGGATAAATATGGTAATATTTATATAGTAGAGTAGGACAAACTGAGATGACCTATAGGTAGAGACACATTGACCAGGGATTCTGGCCTGCCAAGGATGAGATCATCAATAACTTGGCACACTGTGACACAATTGTGATACACCTGTAAACTGTCAGAAACCTGCTGGGAAGCTCTGGATTAAGGTATTGAACATAAGTATTCATGACATTCAATATAAACTCGATTTGTATTTATCTATTGATCATGTTGAAAAGGTCTGTTTTGTTTTGCTTTTTTCTGTTATATTCTGTATACACAAGCACTGTTTAATAGAACTTATAGGTTTGTTTGCATTCCAACAAAAGCAGATCATTGAGGCAGGGTTAAAGTGAAAATTCAGAAGTAATCTCAGAAAATATTCCTGGAGAGTGGGGAGGTAAAACGAGAAAGATAAAGATGCCAGTGGGGGATAATTTCAAATAAATGTCTACTCTCAGAACTGGGACTTTATCCCAGTGGGGAATGATAGAGAATGGTGCAGAATATATACCCAGAGGCAAGGGAGCTAAAATATTAAGTCATCTCCTCTGTCATTGGGTGAGGACAGCTCTGGGGGATGAGAATGCTCATTTGTCTTCCTGCTGTGTAGGGACAAAATTGGCCCTGGAGGCCAGGGAAAAGCCTCAGGTAAGGAGAGGTGCAGGTGGCAGTAAGAAATCCAGCAGCATGTATTAGAATGCTCAACTTTTAGCAGATGTGGACAGAACACTCCCGGGATCTGCTACTGTTAGGTTTAGTCAGACATTCTGCAAAACTCCATTGTTTACTAGTCTAAGAATCAATTTTATGCTCCTAAATCAGGAGTCAGAAAACTACTGTGCACAGGCCAGATTCAAGTTTTAAGAAACTAATTTAAAGCTATAATTAATTTAAGCTTAGGAAACTAAGATTTACAAATGGAATATTATAATTAGGTTAACGCTTTAAAAAATCACTTATCTGACTGTCTTGGGTTTTCATATAATTGATGCAATTTTTTCTAGGTCATCTTTCCTTATCAGGTTAAAAAAATATTTCAATGTGAGTATTTTTCTTTTGTATGGTAGGAGTTTCTATCAATATACCATCTAGGAAAGGTCTTCTAGAAAAGGTGAACTATCCATTTTCCATATTCCCATTTGAATGAGCAAATGAAAACAAGAGAATATATCTAGGCATTTAAAACTAACAGGAAATGTTATCCATATGTCAGAAAACTAAAATACTTTATTTTTTTATCAACTACAAGGAGAACCAGATGAGGAAAATATTAAAGATCAAATAGTGATGACCTCTTCAGGGACAGCATTTCCAGAAACAGAGAAAATCTAAAAGATTCCTACACATTCCCCTGACTTAGATAATGAAAGACTGAGACTAGGAAAAGTGGGGAGACTGGTAGAGAACAATCTAAGATTTATTGCTAAAGACTAAATATTAAAATTACTTATGATGAGAAATATGAGTGGCTATATCAAATTGAAAAGTATAAGGAAGTGAGACTTTTCCATGATGTGGAAAATTTGCCCCTGTTGTGAAAGAGAGCCACATCTGACAAAGAGACTGGGCATAACCTGGTTCACAAGTTTCAAAGAAAAAAGTCTACATAGAAATGACATTCTGCAAGTGGGACTGCTCATAGTTCTAGATTTCTCCATTCCCATCAGGAACACTTACTAGTGATATTCATTATTTTAAATATATATTCACACTAAAACCTGAAAGAAGGTTTTGAATAGCTACCTGGAGCTAAACAGGGAAAGTAAAGAAGCATTTCCCCCAGTTTACAGGCAAACCAGAGGCCTGAAATATCTTTCAAGAATCAGCAAATAAGAAAAAATAATTGATGTCTTCAAATCATTGTGTAAGGTGGCAACCAGGATGTAGTTAAGAAAATTAGAAAAAATAATTTAGTAAAAATCAATTTTATAGTCTCAATAAAATGTAAGACATGAACTTGAAAAATAATCAGAGGTAAAATAATAAAATTAAAAAATAAAAGGAAAGTTGTTTGGAGAATTAGTAGACAGAGGAATGAAGTAAGTAGACAAGAAGCTAGTAGAATATAAACTCTCATCCAAGTAAAGTAAAGCAGAAGTAATGGTGAAGAACATAGAACTGGTTATATGGAGTGTGAAGTTCATTTTATACCTTTTTATTCGACTTGAACCTGTTATTTGGTGTTGGATTTGACCTTGACCTTTGCAAGGTCAAATAGAAGGATGCTCCCTTCAACATTATGTCTGGCAGACCCCAGTTAATATATCATCGATGACCATGTGATTCTTTAGATTGCTATCATATCTAATTAGCGGTGTCAGTAATGTACGTAAAAAGAACAAGACATGGTTTTTCACATTGTTGACAACATAGGCACTTACTTTCAGTTCTAAGAAAGAATTCTAGATATAACTTGGAATAAAAATTACCTTATTGATGATTATGTTGAAATTCTATCAATCAGTTGATGAATAAATGTATATCTATTACTGCAAGAAATAATATGTAATCATTAATGATGTTTGTGAAAGTAGTTATCTCTGTGTCTGGTCAGGATTATGATTTTTCAAGTAATTACTTTGACAAGGGAAATGGATTTACACTCAAGACAAATATAAGATAGTGTGTATGCTAACTTTATTCTGTCATTTCTATAAATGCTTATAAAAATAACAACCAGAACTAAATGCTGACAAGGATGTGGAGCTACAGGAACTCTCATATACTGCTAGTGCAAATGCAAAATGGCACAGCCACTTTGCAAAACAGTTTGGCAGTTCTAAAAAACTAAGCATACACTTACCATATGTTCCCACAACTGTGCTCCTTGCCAGCATTTAGTGGTGTCAGTGTTCCAGATTCTGGCCATTTTAATATGTGTGTGGTGGTATCACATTTTTTATTTGCATTTCCCTATATGATAATTGTGGATATGTCATTATACCCTAAGGTAAACAGCAGACGTTAGGATTATGAGGTGTCAATGTAGGTTTATCATTGATAAAAAATATTAAAGGACACAATTTTAAACAAAGTGAAAAAGCAATAGCACATTTCAAATTTCCATTGCTATTATTAAGGAGAAGAATTGATATAGAAGAATATTAAAAGATGGTAGGAAGATTCTACTGAACTTGGAAGATGAACATTCCTAAATAGGAAGTAGGTCACACAAAATTATGATTATGAAAAACATATATTGAAAAACCAGTATTGTATAATGTCTTTTCATATGTGTATTTGCCATCTGTACATCTTATTTTGGTAAAGTGTCTGTTAAGATGTTTGGCCCATTTTAAAAATCAGGTTGTTTGTTTTATAGCTGTTGAATCTTAAGAGTTCTTTGCATATTTTAGATAACAATTGTTTTATCAGATGTGTCTTTTGCAAATATTTCTCTCCCCGTCTCTAGCTTCTGTACTCACTCTTTTGATATTACCTATCACAGAGAAGAAGTTTTTAATTTTAATGAACTCTAGGTGATCACTTATTCTTTTTATGCATCATGTTTTTGGCGTTGTATCTAAAACGGTAACACCGTACCCAAGGCCATCCAGGTTTTCTTCTATGATCTTCTAATAGTGTTATAGTTTTACATTTTACATTTAGATCCAATTATAGTCAGTTTTTGTGAAGGGTTCTGCGTCAGGTTCAATTTTTGCATCAGGATGTCTGATTGTTTCAGTACCATTTGTCAAAGAGAGTATCTTTGTTCCATTGTATTGCCTTTGCTCCTTTGTCAAAGATGAGTTGGCTATATTTCTGGGGGTTATTTCTGGGCTTACTATTCTGTTCAGTTAACCTATTTATCTATTATTTTACCCCTATCACACTGTCTTGATAACTGTACCTTTATTTATACTCTTGAAATCGGGAGGCATCAGTCCTCCAACTTTGTTATTCTTCTTCAGTATCGTGCTGCCTATTCTGGGTCTTTTGCCTCTCCGTACAAACTTTAGAATAAGTTTTTCCATATCCATAAATAACTTGCCGGGATTTTGATTGAGACTGTATTGGATCTATAGATCAAGTTGGGAAGAACTTATAACTTGGCAATTTTTATTCTTCCTATCCGTAAGTATTTAGTTTTCCTTTGATTTTGTCCATCAGAGTTTTGCAGTTTTCCTCATATAGATGTTGTATATTTTTTGTTAGATTCATAGCTAAGAATTTCATTTTTGTGGGTGCTAATGTAAATGGTATTGGGTTTTGAATTTCCAGCTCTACTTGTTCATTGTTGGTATACAGGAAATTGACTTTTGTATATTGAGCTTGTATCCTGAAATCTTGCTATAATTGCTTATTAGTTCCAGGAGTTTTTGTTGTTGTTGATTCTTTTGGACTTTTACAGAGATGATCATGTCATCTGTGAACAAAGAGAGTTTCGTGTCTTCCAACCCAGGCTGTATACACTTTCTTTCTTTATGCGTTAGTAAGAACTTCTATCATGATGTTGCAAAGGAATGTTGAGAGGAGACATCCTTGCCTTGTACTTATTCTAACTGGGAAAGCTTTGAGCTTCTCATCATTAACTATGATATTAGCTGTAGGATTTTTGTAGATAATCTTTATCAAGTTGAGGAAGTTTCCCTGTTTTCCTACTTTACTGAGAGTTTTTATCACGAATTTGCCAGATTTTGTTAAATGCTTTTTCTGTATCTATTGAAAACATTCTGATTTTTCTTTAGTCTGTTGATGTGATAGATTACATTAATTGATTTTCAAATGTTGAACCAGCCTTGCATACATGAGATAAACCCCACTTGGTATTGGTGTATAATTTTTTTATACTTTTTTGAATTCAATTTGCTATTATTTTTTGAGGATTTTTGCATGCATTTTCATGAGGGATATTGGTCTGTAGTTTTCTGTTCCTGTAATGTCTTTGTCTGGTTTTAGTATTAGGGTAATGCTGGCCTCACAGAATGAGTTAGGAAATTATGTCCTCTGCTTCTATCCTCTGAAAGAGATTATACAGAATTGGTATAATTTATTCCTTAAATGACCAATGCATTTTTGTTATTGTTTTTCAAAAATATTTTGAAAGTACTTTTAGTATTTGTTTATTTTAATCTTTGGTAATCTTCAAATCACGGTAATTTGAAAAAAACTAGATTCAATAATGAACT
Source organism: Delphinapterus leucas (assembly GCF_059928025.1). Lineage (NCBI taxonomy): Eukaryota > Metazoa > Chordata > Mammalia > Artiodactyla > Monodontidae > Delphinapterus > Delphinapterus leucas. Next base: position 23,787,654 of record NC_143145.1, read on the forward strand.
TTAACACAATCTTAAACTAGAAGGCGATATCTTTATTTTCATAATGCACCATAAAAATGTTACTTACTATGGTCTTATATGTTAAACAAGGCAGTCACAGAAACAAAATGGCACTTAAGAATTCAGAAAAGACTTTTCTTTGCTCCACCCAGGGCCTTGTCTAATATGAAGTGTCTTAAAAAATATAAAGCCACCAATGTGCTAAGCCATCATTAAATGCAGTATTATTATGGCAGCTCAGCAAATATTGCCTCTGTCTTCAAACACCAATACCTACATGCAAACAAGTGCATTTGTTCAGAAGGACTCAAGCATAAGATACAGCTGCCATTTGATTACTGTAGTTCTGCAGCCTGATGGTTATTCTCATCTAGGTCTTCATTCTAACTTTGTGATTAACGACTTCCACTTTGTAGTACAAAAATCTTTCAAGACAGATGATTCAAGGATTATTTCTCACTTTAAAGCTCTTCTTCCTAGGAAGGACCATACCAGCCAAATAGCAAGTTACCACCCAGGAATTTCCTAATTTAAGGCAGGAATATGGAATTTTCCTTTGTATTTAATTATTTTATATTTTTATTTTAAAAGATACTTGAGGTAAAAATAAGGAGAATCTAAATTTGCAAACTAAAAATGAATGCATCAATGAAAAAGATAAATTTATTAAATAATGGACAATTTTTATGTATTTGGCATGTCTTTTAAAGTTTCAACTAGATTCACTTTAAGTTTAATTGGGAAATCTATATTGGATAGTCTTACTCCCCATTAAAAACTATATAGTAGGGTAAGAATATATAACATATACATTCATTATTTCAAATTATTTGAATAAAATGAGAAATGTTATATGGAGCCTGGCATCTAGCTTGCTTTAGTTTTATTTATTTTCATAATAGCAGTTCTTTTTCACATATTACTCTACATTTGGAAATTTATTTTGTATAGGTTGTATTTCCTAAGAATTGTCTGCTGGTAAGTATATTTACATTTAGAGTTAATTAAAGTTTTAGTTTTATTTAAGTTAAGGAACAGTATGCTAGAATGTAATGAGAAACACAGTGGTTAAGATAAGTTAGATAGCTTTAATGAAATCATTAACTTTCTTAGTGACCTTGAGGGTGTCCTAAATTACTCTTCTTGATGGTACATGTCAATAGGTGTAAAAGCAATAATTGTCCCTGATGGTCCATTTCTAGAGTAGTTTCAATGAGAATATCGCATAAGGTTTGAAGGTCTTTTTATTATTCTAAGTGAAATCAATAAACAAATTGATTTCAGCACAATGCACTTTGGGTAATAATGGATTTGATTTTTATTATAAAATCTTTACTTTCTTAGAAGAATTTATAGCAGGGCATTATGAAGACTTCAGCTGCTCTAATTAATCTTAAGTGTTTAAACAGAGAATTAAATACCTAACTGGATGCCCACCATACATGTATTTTGGAAAAATAAATAATATACACATATATACACACGTACATACATAGAGAAAATAACTGGAGGAATGCAAAGAAAGACGAAACATGAACTACAGAATGGAAGAAAATATTTGCAAACCTTATATAATGGGTTAATATCCAAAATATATAAAGAATTCATACAACTTAATAATAAAAAATATAATCTGATTAAAAAATGGAGAGGGCTTCCCTGGGGGCGCAGTGGTTGAGAGTCCGCCTGCCGATGCAGGGGACATGGGTTCGTGCCCCGGTCCAGGAAGATCTCACATGCCGCGGAGCGGCTGGGCCCGTGCACTATGGCTGCTGAGCCTGCGCGTCCGGAGCCTGTGCTCTGCAATGGGAGAGGCCACAACAGTGAGAGGCCCACGTACCGCAAAAAAAAAAAAAAAAATGGAGAGAGGAACAAATAGACATGTGTTCAAATAAGACATCCAAAGATACAATGGGTACATGAAAAGATGCTGAACATCACTAATTATTGGGGAAATACAAACCACAACCACTATGAGGTATCAACTCACATCTATCAGAATAGCTGTCATCAAGACCAGAGGTAACAGGTAGTGTTTGTGAAGATGTAGAGAAAAGGGAACCCTTTTACACATTTGGTGGGAATGTAAATTAGTCCAACCATATGGAAAACAATGTGGAGTTTCTTCAAAAAATTAAAAATAAAACTACTATATGATCCAGCAATGCTACTTTGGGTATATACCCCCCAAGAAAAAAAACAGGATATCAAAGAAATATATGCACTCCCCTGTTTATTGCAGCATTATTCACAAAAACCAAGATATGGAAACAACCTAAGGGACGGTGAATGGGTGAATGGATAAAAAAGATGTGGTATGTATATACACAATGGAATATTATTCAGTCAAGGGAAAGAAGGAATCTTGCCATTTGTGACAACGTGGATGGACCTTGAGGACATTACTCTGAGTGAGAAGATAAGTCAGATAGAGAAAGACTAATACTATGTGATATCACTTATATGTGGAACCTAAAAAAGCCAAATTTGTAAAAACAGAAATAAAATGGTGATAACCAGGCTCTAGGAAAGGTGGGATAGGAGAGATATTGTTTAAAGATACAAATTTGCAACTAACAGACAAATTGTGGAGACTAATACACAGTATAGTGAATATAGACAATAATATTGCATCATAATCATCAAATTTACTAAGAGAATAGATCTTAATTATTCCCACCCCCAAAAAAGAAATGACAATTACGTGATGTGAAAGAGGTGCTAACTATTGCTTACAGTGGCGATCATATTACAGTATATAAATGATATAATCAAGTCAAAATGATATACACATTAAAATTACACAAGGTTATATGTCAAATATATTTCAACAATAAAATAAAATAAATTAGAACAATTGCCAAATTAAATAACAATTGCCAAAGTGGTGTTAAATCACTTCTAAAGCTATAATTGCTATTTAGGTATATATTATTTTATTTACATTTGTGACAGTTTTCTTTTCAAATGTATTTGCGTTATTGGATAGTTTTATAATTTATGAGATTTTTAAAAATAATCTTTTCAATCTTTTTATTTTATAATAATAAATTTTTAAAAAGACAGTATGGCTTATTTTAAAATATCTTGGCTTAGTATAGGAATGAGATCTTAGAGTTAATGTTTTATCTAACAGACAAAGGATGATTATTCATATTTAAATTTTTTTTTTTTTGCGGTACATGGGCCTCTCACTGTTGTGGCCTCTCCCGTCGCGGTGCACAGGCTCCGGACGCGCAGGCTCAGTGGCCATGGCTCACGGGCCCAGCCGCTCGGTGGCATGTGGGATCTTCCTGGACCGGGGCACGAACCCGTGTCCCCTGTATCGGCAGGCGGACTCTCAAACACTGCGCCACCAGGGAAGCCCAGATTTAATTTTTTAACATAATTTTGTCATGAATTTTATTGTTTCTATAGATTGAATGCCCATCCCTGTAGGAGTGTTATTCTTCTATGCCTCGTTGGGATCAGCATTTACCATGTGACTACCTTTGTCTAATAAAACATGAGCTGAAACGATGTGTTCCACTTCTGAGCAGAAGTTTAAGAGCACTCTCGTGTTTATGCAATTTTGCTTCCCCTCTGCTGTAGGAACATTTACCACATCTCAGATTTGAGGACATATAAAAAGGCAGCCCTGCAGCCAACATGTAATGTCAATGAGAAATAAACTTTGTGGGTATAATTCACCGAGATTTGGGGTTTGCTTATTACTATAAGGTAGTGAAAGCTGAGTAATAAAATTTACTTAACTTTAATTTTTTTTTGTTATATTATGACTTACAGCACGTCCTTCAGATAAGAAGACTCAAATAAGACTGGATAGTCTCTTCCGTATTTTAGCAAATTCTCCAAATTTGCTAAAGGAAGCGTGATGTTGGTGTTTTTGACATTGTAACTGGATGATTAGAATCTTGGCAATGGAGGACACTTTGTTATTAGGTCTGTGGAATTAGTGACTTCCAAGTGGAAATATGTGTTTTTATTTATTAAGACTATCCCCTGAACTACTACCATTTGTGACTGTTTTGGCAGAAGTAGATGATCAGGCTGAAATACTTTAAAAATATTATCATGAAACTTTATGTCCCAAGACTTTCATGTTGTATCGTGTGAATTATTATTGTGTTATCTTTATAGCAAATGTGGAATTAAATATGACTAAAAAGCTTTATGTTAATAATTCACTCTACCTAGTATATTTGTTTTGAGTGATAAATCTACAAGTTAATGGAAATAATTAATGAGAAACAACTGGCTAGATTTTGTTTAGATTTTTATCAGACATAAGAGAAATTACAACATAAAACTAATGTAGCATATTAATTTTTAAGAATAGATCTGCATTTAAAAATATTTTTGGCTGCGTTGGGCCTTTGTTGCTGCACACAGGCTTTCTCTAGTTGCGGGGAGTAGGGGCTACTCTTTGTTGCAGTGCGTGGGCTTCTCATTGCAGTGGCTTCCCTTGTTGTGGAGTACGGGTTCTAGGCACGTGGGCTTCAGTAGTTGTGGCACGCGGGCTCAGTAGTTGTGGCTCGTGGGCTCTAGAGCGCAGGCTCAGTAGTTGTGGCGCATGGGCTTAACTGCCCTGTGGCATGTGGGATCTTCCCGGAACAGGGCTCAAACTCATGTCCCCTGCACTGGCAGATGGATTCTTAACCACTGCACCACCAGGGAAGTCCCTAGATCTGAATTATTAATAATTCTAAATATGTTTGTTTCTATGACTCTTCCAAAGTTTAGCACATGCATCAAAAAATTTTATTTTATGTTTTCTGTAACAGATTAGTGAGCCAGTTACCTTTTTCCTTATTTTTATAGCCTTTTGTGGGGTGATGTTTATATCTTCTGAATGTATAAGTCGTCATTATATGATATGAATGCAGAACTAAAATGCAAATAAAAGGAAATGCCATTTTTGTCATCTAATTTATTTAGTTAAGATAATGAGCTGTTAATAGTAACTTGACAGTTTGCTCTTTAAGCTATGAAATAGATATGAAAATAGATACTACACAATTTATATGCACTGAAAAAATAAAGGTATTGAAAGTGTAGCCTAAAATAAGACATAAATGCTGAGACAGGTTAAAAGGAAAGAAATAAAATATTAAAAGAATAAAGATGCAGAATATCTAAACTAAGTACACCTAATCATCCATACATGATGAACATGTAGATTTAGAGGTAATGTGATTTAAACATATACTGCAATGAGCAGATAAATCATTCTGCAGGCAGCGTTAAAGGAAGAGAATGTAAGATAACTGTTTTGGCAGTGAAAATTGTATATACTTTCCATGCATCCTGTAAAATAGTCAGTAGAATATTTATTTGTTAATATTGTGGCACCCTTGGTAAAGCAGTTGATTTGACAATGATCTAAGAGATTTTGCTGTCAGTGGTAGAATCCTTGATGAGGGTCATGAACTGTTGTCATATAAAGACAAAAAAATTATAATTGATATAAATTAAGGAAATAATTTCATGATGGCAAAAGATTCCACTGGAACAATTCCAGAGATGGAATAGATAGATGGATGGATGGATGGATGGATAGAAAGATAGGTACATAGATAATAGGTAGGTAGATGGATAGATATTCACTACATTTAATAAATGCTGTAGTAAATGCATTCAATAGTATATATGTGATAAAAGGAATTTTCACATATTGAGGTATGGCTTATACATCATTTGGATTGAAATTTATGTTAACTAGAACAACCTGTCTTATGGCCTTTTTATCATGCATTGTACGTTTGCTTTAAACATTAAGAAAATAATGCATTACCCAGAAGTAAATTATGTCCCCTTTGAAGGTAGCGATAAATGCTCCCCGCTCCTTTCTATGATACTTATGCTAGTATTCTTCGGAAGATAAGGTTCCCTTCCCAGACACCAAGGTCATGCTGACTAGCTCTGTACATGCTAATCTGTCTTTCTTTGGAAAGCTTGAAGGAATGCACCCCTGTCATATTTGTTCTTTGTTCTGACAAGATATAAAACTGTGCTGAAAACCATGCTTTTTCAGAGCACTTCTTTCCTTGGTGAAGACTGCACTCCCAGGCTATAGTCCACAGTTTGCCTCAAATAAAATTCTATTCTATTCCTACAAAAGATTTTTATTGACTATTTGCATAGCATGTGCTATATATGATATATATGCACATACTTCAATATATGTGTATATAATATATGCACATATACCACAATCATAATTTTTAGTTATTTGAGCCCATTCTTTATGTCAGAGTCAAATAAAATAAATTTAAATGATGCCTAGATGAAGAATAAAAATAACAGTGATAACACAAATAGCTGTTGCTGGTGAATATAAATGGGGCAGTCAAAAATTGTATAAAAGTAACATGCTAAGGACTCATGAAACTGAAAATTATATAATTTACCATAGTTATGGTCAAGTAATTTAAAAACAAAATAGTAATATGTTTAAATCCAGTATGAAAACTTTTAAGTATTCAGAGAGAAAAGTGTACCTTGAGTTATGTATCTAAAAAAGAAGGGATCTGAGATCAGAACAGTCTATTACAGTATTATCTGCAACACCAAACCAATAGAAGTTGTGGACGTTGCCATTGATATTTAGGCAATCTATAGTTTACAATGCATTTTTCAAAGTGTTTTGAGTGGTTAGGTAAGTCTTCTGACAAGTGAGGGTTGAGCAGAGATTTGAATGAAGTAATGATTACATACCTAAATCCAGAGGAAGAAATTTCCAGAAAGATGGAGCATTAAACACAAAGATTCTGAGGCAGAATACGAGTTACTTTTATAAATAAGTCAAAATTGTCTGATTAAGATGAAATGACTAGTAAAAGAATGATTTGATGCTGACATTCTTTTCTCTATAAGAATACCTACATCAGCTGTATTTTTTACAGTGGCATATAGTGTTAACGTTGTTCTTTAGTCTTAATAATTTGATCTATCATTCCTACAATAATTCTTCCTTTCTGATGTAGCTTCCTTTCTTTTCCCTAAACTATACCTCTATCACAGCCTTTGTAAACCACACCTCTACCACAGCCCTTATCCATCCCCTACCATAATCACTGGTAAAAAAAAAAAAAGGGTGATGAAAACAATCAAAAATTGAAAATAATTTGTATAATGCATTGCTTCTCAGAATCATGTCTCACTTTGACAGTACACAAAATAGAAATGCTCACTGATCTGTAGTATTATTTCAGAAAGACCTATAAAAACTGCACCTTACGTTTAATTCCACCTCTATTATTTTGTCAGGAGTGAATTTCACAAGAGAGCTAGGGAACAGGAAAATTGATTTAATTAACATAATAAAAAATCTATACCTAATCAAGCAGTCCTTTCCCATGTGGACAGCTGCTCCTTAGTGAGCCATGTGGCAGGTGGCTCCATAGGAGTGGTTGGAAGAAGAAAGTTCCCTTGACAGTCACTTTAAACAGAAGCTGCTTTTGGTTATTTAAAAAAACCAAACAAACAACACTTATTTTCCTTCCCCCAGGTTTCTTAAATCTTCCTCTGATGCTTCTTTTTCCAATTTCATACTCCTAAATGATCCTTTGTTCAAAGAAGTTATTTTGGTTGGTTGCTCTATCCACCAAGCCCTTTAATTTTTATGTCTAATGATAGGAACACTTGAACATAAGAAAGAAAAAGAAAATGTTGTATGTCATATTCCATCCTTCATCATGGAATTTGGTTTTCCTACACTTCAAGATAGTACTGAAGAAAGATTTTTTAAAAATTCCTCCTCAGTGTTCTGCTTTGCATTCTTTCTTCTCTTTCCATTAAATCAGCTTTTATTCCCTTTTAATTCCCGTACTAATGATCTTTTTAAAATAAACCATAAAGTTGTTTGTTTTCCTTTCACTGAGAAAAACAAACTATAGGGAAAAGACGAGCCATGTGTTCATCATTTCATCATACCTTTTCATCATACCTAAAATACTAAAAAATATTTTACAAATATAAGACACTTTATATTATTTTTAGAATTTTTGCACAAGGTATTTCTGGGGGTCCCTCTTCTATGCATGCATGTCATACATTAATTTATTCATCCAGCAAATACATATTTAGTTCCTACCATATGTCCAATACAGGTCTAAATGTTGTGGTTACAAAAAAGTAACAAGATACAGTACATACCATTAGTAAGTGTGGGAAGGGCAGGGGGAGAAATATCAGTGGATAGGTAAAATTCCAAGCAGTAATAACAACTATAAAGATCAGTAAATATTGTTACGTGGGCTCAAAATAAAAGCAGAATAAAGTTTTGAGAAAATTATCCCTAAACTGTATATATGTGGTATATATATATATATATATATATATATATATATATATAATATATCCTAATTAGGCACATATAGGCACATATAGGCACCTAACTTTTTCTTGGTATACACTTTTGAATGATTTTCTGGCCTATTTTTAGAAAAACAAATCTTTAGTATCATGAGACAGGATGCTAGGATTTCAGAGTAACAGGGTTAACTTTAAAACAAACCATCTCACATTAGAATTTAAGTAGGTGTGACCACCTAGAGGGGTGGGATAGGGAGGGTGGGAGGGAGATGCAAGAGGGAGGAGATATGGGGATGTATGTATATGTATAGCTGATTTACTTTTTTATAAGGCAGAAACCAGCACACCATTGTAAAGCAATTATACTCCAATAAAGATGTTAAAAAAAAAAAGAATTTAAGTAGGGCATGGACTAATAGAGACCAAAAATGACTCCATTATTACAGCAGGATTTGATACACTGTTTAAACATCACTGGTTATTGTTACAAACTTTGTAGAGCAAATCCCTTTGTTTTTATTCAAGTTGTTAGCAGAGATCTCTAATTGCTAATTTGATACTTCACCAAATAATGAAAAAAACTGGCAGAGTTCATGAAGACTATAGTAAAACTGTATTACCTGTAGCTTTAATAAAGCTAATTAATTTAATAAGGTAAAAAACACTCATTAGTTCATCAAACACTCATTAGTTCATCATCAAAGCTTAGTGCTTTACAAGCATAAGATACTTCATATTATTTTTAGGGTATTTCTTCAGGAGTTTTCTTGGCTTCACTCTTTTTATTGACTCATGTTATTCATGTATTTATTTATCCAGCAAATAAATATTCAGTACCTCCCATGTGCCCAGCACTGGCATAATGCTGGAACCATAAATATTAAGATACTGTCTATGCCGTGTATAAGAAGGATAGTGGGGCTTCCCTGGTGGCGCAGTGGTTGAGAGTCCGCCTGCCGATGCAGGGGACGTGGGTTCGTGCCCCAGTCCGGGAAGATCCCGCGTGCCGCGGAGCGGCTGGGCCTGTGGGCCATGGCCGCTGGGCCTGCGCACACAGAGCCTGTGCTCCGCAACGGGAGAGGCCACAGCGGTGAGAGGCCCGCGTACCTCAAAAAAAAAAAAAAATGATAGTGGCCTGGAGAGATAGTTAAGTATATAAATGGACTGCAAGGCAGTAATATCAATGCCCAAGATATGAAAATATTATGTGAGCAAACAGTAAAAACAGATATTTCAGAATGATTTCCAGATACATTTACGCCTGAACAATTATATCTTCCAAGGTGTAGGTGTGTGTGTGTGTGTGTGTGTGTGTGTTCATCAAATATTAGTTCTGTTGTAGAATACATTGGAAAAAAACTTGGTCAAGTAAAAGTTATTGTTTGTAATGACATAAAGCACATTAACTTCCATAATAGAAAACCACAATAAACTGAGATAGATATGTTGAAAGTTATAAGAAACTTTTATATTTATTTTTCCTATAATATTTTAGGCATAGATGATCTCCTGTGTGATACATGTTATCTAAAAATTCCATGTATCTAACTATCTATGTACCTCCCACCTACCTATCTTTCTATCATCTATCTCATACCTTCTACAAAGCTTGATTTTGTAGAAGAAATATGAGTGTTACACCTTGAAAAGAATTATTTTAAACTAGAATTAATTATAATTGATTCTACATACCTAGGCAAAATCTTAGTTCATATAATTGGAGAAATAAAACCCTATAAATAAAACTCAAAGACATGAAAATCTCCCTCCTTCTAATACTCCAATTGTCATAAAACTTTGACTTTAAAGAAATTTATAACACACTGATCTCACCACTTTTTTTTTTTTTTTACTGTCCCCAACGTTATGTTCTCACATCTCATCTTCCAAGCTTAAATTTTGTAATAAACCATTATAATTATTTACTGGTATTTACCCTCAAGAATTTGGATCCTTATTTATTATGCTCTTTAAACAAGCAAACAAACACAAAACTGCCAAATCCAGCTTTCTGTTTAGTGTTGCCTGCACTAGGAAAATAGAACATGGCTTAAATAAAACCCTCAACAATACGGACCAGTCTCTCCTTCCTTTAGTTAACCAAGTTCCCACTTTTGTATTGGATACTATTGAAGAAATTGCTCCAATTATTTCTGCCCTTTATATCCATATCAAACTTTCCCTCCCTCCTGGATGATTACTATCAGGTATAGAACTGTGTTATATTTCTTTTGTAATATAAAAAAAGAAAAAGATACAGAGAAAAAAACATCTTAATTCCATTTATCTTACCAGCTACTGACCTGAAATCTCTTTTCCTTTACACAAAACTTTCTTGAAATAATTGTGTGTGTGTGTTGTTTCCAATTCCTTTCTCACTATTCTCTATTGAACATGTTCTTATTAGGCTTCAACCTTATTATTCCACTGAAACTTTCCTTAGGAAGGGCACCAATAATCTCCACATTGCTAAATTAAATTATCAAACTTAAATTTGCACCTGTTTTGACATAGAAATAGGATTGGAAAAATTTCATCATTTTCATGTCCACAAAACTGTTCACTTATAAAAGATGGTAGGATTATGCTATCGGATGGGACAACCAAAAGTATAAGGTGTTAGTTGACAGTTATAAGATGTTAATTTCCCTCAAATTAACTAACAATTAGCCTAAATATAAACCCAAGTAAAATTTTAGTTTCTTTTATTTTATGTTTGTTTTATCTTTTAAGTATATTTAGGCTTATGGAAAAGTTACAAAAATAATACCAAGAATTTTCTTATATTCCTTACCCCACTTTCCTATATGTTAACATCTTATGTAACAATGAAATAATCAGCAAGAACAGAAAATTATCATGATTAAGCAAGCTTCACAGTAATAAATGTTGACAAGATCCATCACTGGATGCTAAAATTAGTGGCTGGAAGTATGAGGAGAAAGAACAATTGTATAGTCTCAAAGTGTAACTGGACTGTAGAGCTGGACTCTTGGGACTTTCCTGAAACAGACCCCTCCCCCATATCCTCTGCTTTAGCTCCTCTCTGAAGTACTTAGATAATATAATCTGATGCACATTTCCTGAGTTGGTTTACAGATGCTAAAGCCACCATCAAATGGAAGAAATTAACTACTTGATGATCATGAGCACATAGGCCCCAGACATACTGGAGCCTAAGGATTGATAATGTTAACCCCTGTGGCACTGCACTGTTACCTCACCATCAACCAATCAGAGAATTGTGCATGATCTGATCATATACCTTTGGACTCCTCTTCCCTCACTTTGCCTTTAAAAATGCTTTGCAGAAACCCATCAGAGAGTTGGGGCTTTTTGAGTACTAGCCATCCTGAACTCCTTGCTTGGCATCCTGCAATAAGTGTTGTACTTCACCACAACCTGGTTCCAGTAGATTGGCTTTGCTGCACGTGGGCTAGTGGACCCCAGTTTGGTTCGGTAACAAAAGTATCTCCCATAAGATACTAAGTATCAATTACAAAGAGAAAGATAATGAATTTACAGTGGAGAAATTTGGCAGACAATAGCTTAACCAAATGATCAAGGTATACATCACCAGTAATAAGAAGATTCAATATCATAACCTGTTAGTACAATGCACTGAAAAGACAGCATCATCTATTTGGTATTTTTGCCAAAAATGCAGAACCTAATGCCAATTATGAGAAAACATTGGACAAACCCAACTGAGGTATGTTTTACAAAATAATCAATATTTTTTTGAAGACTTAAGATTATGAAAGATAAGCAAAGTGAGAGTAATTAATTTTGTAATTTAAGAAATTCTATAAACTCACTTTAAAATTTATATGGAGAATTTAAGGCTCTAAAATAGCCATGTCAATCTAAAAAAATTGGATAAAGATGAAAATTATGCTCTATGACATATTAAGATATGGAACAAATTATTATAAATATGGAATGAGAGCCAAGAAACCCAGTTGAACTGTGAAAAATGATTACAGAGCTAAAAAGCAAATCCATAAAATTTCAGAAACCTGATATATAATAAAACACAAAACAAAGGGAAAACTTTAGGAATGGTATAGAATAAATGACATAAAATATGGAGAAAAATAAATATGAATTCTTCCCTAAAATATCATCTTATATAAGGGCTTGGGTATCTTCGAACTAATACTCTATGGCTACCAAGAGATGACTAGTTAAATTTTACATAGATTAAATAAACAAACATTAAAGGAAATATTATAAAGCTAAGAAAAATATAGAATAATATTTTTTGTGATGTGGGGATGGGGAAAGATTTCATATGAAAACCTGAGAAGAACACATCAAGGCAAAGGCACTATCTGTGCTTGGTTACAGCAAAGTTATGAATTTCTATGCAATAGACACCTGGGACAAAGTCAATGGAAAACAGAATGGGGAAGGTATTTTCTATCTCAACATTGCCAATGTGTTAGTCTAGAAGATAGAAGAACTACAAATTCATAAAAATGGCAATGACAAAATAATCCCGATAGAAAAGAACATGGGCAAACGTTATGACAGATAATTTATAGAAGAGAAAACACAGGAAGCTAACACATATACCAAAAGGTGCTGAAAACCATTAGTATTTAGATAAATACAAGTGTAAAAACAAAAAACAACGAGCTGTCTCTTTTTACATATTAGAAATGTAACACAACAAGGTGGGTAATGGACGGGGTTAGGAATGTGAATTTGAAGGACTTCTCATGCACTGCTGGAGGGTGTGAACAGCAATCAAGTATGTTTATCACGCCATTATTTGTGGAAGCAACCTACTGCTTATCTCTGAAAAATAGATAGTCAAAACTCAGCAGCCAGAGGATCTTCTTAAAACATAAGACAAATTATGTCGTTTCTTCTCTCAAAACTCTAATGTTTATTATTGATCTTAGAATAAAAGCGAAATTTAATGCAATTACAGAAAAAAATTCCACGTGGCCTGAAAATTCTAATTTTTCAGCAAGGTCACCTACTCATTTATGAGGCCCAGTACAAACTAAAGATATACATACACACTTATTCTAAATCAGAAAAAGGTGTTATTAAAGATAGCTAAATATAAAGCTTTTCTCTTTCTTCCTTCACCAGTCTCTCAACTTGTCATGTTTTTGTCATTCTAAGTAAACAATAATTAAATTTTTCATTATTATTGCATAAGATTTACTGTCCATCTTAATACTGTGAATGCTAGTTTTAATGCAAACATAAGAGCATTTAAGTCATATACAGAAACACTGAAATTAAACAATATATATTTTATAACTTGTACATGTCTATATATTTTATTCTTCCAGAACAGTGGAAGCACTTTAGAAAACTAATTCAATGGTTTATTTCACTTCTTGATATGCTCCCATTTTACTAGTATTCTCTACCTTCAGTTCACTGATGAATAAGGAAAGACAAAGAAACAGAGCTAGCGATTGCCCAGTTTTTTCTTTCTGTCATCATTGCCATGGAAGTAGTTGGCTAATACAGGGAAATAAAATGAGTAAGAAAGATATGATAGAGTTGTATGGTTGCTTGTGTGTTTTATTACACAGTCATCTTATTTCTGCATTCAAAGCAAGTTCTAGTTTAAGAAGAAAGTTGGGTTTTTTAAGACTGTCAGTGCCCCACTTATTAAATCATAGATATTTCACTCCTACCTTACATTTGCTTTGAGTCTTGCTGAATGCCCATTCCTTAGTCCACTGGTATCCTGTGTTCATGAGGTATTGTGACTCCTGTACTATGTGAATGTGATTGCAAAAAACTGTGGACTTGCATATTATATCACTTCTGCCCACATGCATGTTCCATTTCCCCATCAGTCTTCACTTAAAAAACACAAGTTCAACAACAAAACTGGTAAACATTTCAAGATGGCAACAGCAAAGCATCAAACTCAGTAGGAGGCTCTTGGGAGCATGGGGTCCTATGTAACTACACAGGTTGCACCCCCATGAAGCAGACTGCTCAGGCTTCACCCTCTATGACTCCTCCCCTCATACTCTTCCATCAGCTTGGCTTCCTCACTGTCCCTAAATACGGCAAACATATCTTTGCCTGGGGGCCTGTGAACTTGCTTTTCCTCCAGACATCTGCATGGTTTCCTCCCTTTCCCTTCAGTCTTTACTGCAGTATCACCTTCTCAGCCAGGTCCTTTCTGGCTGTCCTTCTTAAATTGTATTTCCCTCACCCCCAGAACATCTCATCCCACGATTCTCTATTTTTTCTCTTATAAAGAGCTTTTATTTATAGCTAGTATACTATGCATTTTATCTATTTATCTTGTTACATACCTCTCCCACTGGGATGTAAGTGGGAGGGAGTTTTGTTTTATAAGGTGAGGGAGTTTTGCTCTTTCCCCAGGGTCTATAATTATTAGTGACAAATATAAGGTGTGCAATAAATATTTAATACATGAAGTAATGTATTTGGGCCAATGCTAAAGTGGAATTAAGTCAAACAACAGCCAGAAACAAAATAGGAATGGGGATCAAACATTCAGCAACAGAAGACATTTTAAGCCAAAGACAGAGGTAGCTAGGATGAATGTAAACCCATGGGTAGTACTGTCCTTAGATAATTGTCCTAGCAAGTGGGACCATCACCTTGGACTCCATGCTTCAGAGGGGCCCAGTATGTTTTACCACACCTTTGTCAAAACTTAACGAAGTCCTGTAGTATTTTGAGTCCTAGCTCTCCATTTCAGGAGTGTGGACCCAGTTTTGGGGAATAGTCTAGTGAGATTAGAATAGTCTAGAGATTTCATCTTAGCCAGTAGAAGATGTCTTTCATGAGATTGTGTAAGAGTGGGCCACCGGAATGGTGCTTATGTGATATTTTGAGTATCTTATTCATTAGATAGAAAAAATTCAGAGCAGGGACTACCAGTGGTCCAATAGTGACCTTTGGGTTGGAGCTCTGCACGTGTCAGTATTCTAATTACAGTGGCAACTCCAGTCTACATACTCCAAAGTGGAAAGAGTGGTGGCAGGCATCCCTTAGCCTCACCCCACACAGCCAGTACCCAGGATGCTCACCTCCCCCATTTACGTACTCCACACCATATCTCAGGCTGTAGTCCAGGGGTGCCCACACCTACCTCCCACGAGAGCTCCGCAACGTCAATGAACTATTCCAATCAATGCTCTCTCTTTTCTACAATTGACAACTATTCTTGTTCTATCCATTGGCTGGTTGCCTAACCTTTCTTCTTGTCATGGCATACGGAAGGTTAGTATGCCATCAACATTAAAAAAGGTTAAATTCTAGAAACAACAATTAGAGCCTAAAGATTTTAAGAGAAATCACGGCTAGATGACGTGTCATCCTATGCTTATGCATGAACGTTAGAATAGTATTTTAACATGACCAGAACACAATATCCACATTCCTTTGCATTTACGTTCATCTTCAGTCAAGCACAGTTCACAACCTTCGAGAGAGTCAGTCGGTAGAAATCAGCCTTCATAGGCAGCATGCTGGTTGATGCAGCACTATAAGTAATGATGTAACTGCCTTTAAATAAATGGTACTAGGGAACTGCAGAAGCAAAAATATCTACCTTGTTTCCATACAGATAGGTTTTAAAGAGTCTTGGCATTGTGAGTTGTAAGATCATTGCTTTTTTTTACACTGGAATAAATTAACCAGAAAGGGTGCATTTAACAATAAAAACATGTTTCTTGGACTCATATGAATAGACACTGATGCCTGAACAGTATAAAAGAATCTTCATGTGCACTGATTCGACAATACACAGCCATGTAAGTTTCTCTGCTCTACTCAGTTATTCCAAACCTTCATCAATAAATCACTATACTTCAGATAGGCCCATGAATTTTGTAATCTATTTTAAATCAAACTGCTTACATGAACAGAGGTCACACAAAAACTATTTGCCTGGAGATGCACACGCACCAGAGGGTGGTCCTACCTTTGGGAATTTGCACACTTTATGGAGAAGGCAATAGGCTTCCCACACAAAGTGGGTTTGAGACACTATGTTTCAAGGCACAGGGTCCCCCAAGTGGGTAGACCATCTTAAGTTCTGAGCAAGAAGGTGAGGCAAAAAGTAACTCTAGGAATTTACTCACTCCATGTGTAAACTCAGTCAAATAATTTCAATGCTCCTCAGTTTTTCTCACTTGTAAAAACAGTTAATCAGATCAGATTAATAGTAAGATCCTGTCTATGGTTTAATTTCGTTTCTTTGACTCCTCCTTGAAGTGACTTTTTTGCCTCCATTTCTTCAACTGTATCCTGGGAATATATGTCAACTATATTCCCTTAGGACATCACAGAAACCAGTTAACTAATAATTTGGACACATGAGGTTTTTTTTAGGCACAGAGATAATTAGAAAACATACATTTTAAAAATTATTATATACAAGGTTTTTCTTTTCTCAACATGTGGTTACTTCAAGTTGTAACTAAAAGAGAAGTTAATTCAGCTTGGCTTTAAATATCCATAGGAGGGTGCAAAGTCAATATCTAAAAAAGGAACCTATTAAAAATACATATAAAGGAAAATTGCAGTCAAGCAGCTACACCATCTGGGTCATATGAAAATGAGAAGTAGTGATGAGTGTCTGCATGCTGATGGTACTACAGACCTAATCAACTCACTGTCTCTCCAAGCAGTCATGTGTACAGATTAATGAAGAGAGGTGACAGAATAAAACTTCCCGCTGACTTGCTGTGGATAAGCTGTTTTGCTCCATCACTGTCTCAGCTTTGCTTACAGGACAGTAGATTCACTCTAGCATGTGCTTTTCTACTAATCGTTTTGACTAAATGAACTAAATCTTGTGGTAAAAGGTGCCAACAAACATCTGGTAGCTCTAAATCGGAATCAGTGTGGATAAACTCAGCCATGCTCTCTTTTATTACTCAACAATGATCACAAATCAGCATGCTGTCACTGACCCAACACAAAATGACCCAGTGTTACCACTCTGTCAGGCAGAGGACACATTTCTTACAGCTTTCAAAGGTGATTTCTTTTATCCTATTTTCAAGATTATTTCTAAAGTCAGTGGAACCATTTTTATTGTGTTCCTTTCTAATAGGTAGTTTTGTAGTTTTAACTGCTAAGCTATCTCAAACTCGGGCTGAGAATTTTATTTCATTTTGTAACAGTTATCTCTTACACACAAGCATGTTAAAATTAAAGCCATTAAATACATTCTGGAGTATTGGAACATTTTTCACCTACGAATTTCTGATTTTATTTTAAAATTAATGGAACTTATTATCCTTAAAGTAAAAAAATCAAGTAAATATTTAAAAGGCTAGGCACATGGGTATTGGAGCCCTGGCCCCTTGGTGGAACTTTCTTCTTTAAATCTTAACAACAATTAAATATTCACTCAGATAGAACTCACCACTGCTGTCAGATTCAGCTAATTATTGATTCCTGAATATACCAAGGCACTTTTGTGGAAATTGCAAAATGAAACTTGAATTACAAACCTCATACACTTCTCCAGGTTAAATTGTGTCAGGGCTAGGGCATAGCTTTTGGAAAACTAAGCCCAGACAAGAAATCAGTCTCCCAGCCCTCTGACCCTTTGTACAGTGCATACACTAGAAAAGTACAGGCAGGAGGTTACCTGGTACAAATTTATAACATTTGTGAGGACCTGGGGCAAGAGGAAAATTAGAGGCTTGTAGACAGTACCCAAAACATTAAAAAAAATATATATATACATATATATATATATAAATACATATGTATATATATATATATATATCAAGAGATATAGATACATAAATATTTAAATCCACAAAGAAAAATTAAAAAAATTTTTGTCTCTACCTTGTCCAGTGGAGCATCGTGCAGATTTTCTGACAGAATAGGGCTGTAGGATGAGAGAGACGATTGATCTTTATAAGAAATTAGTAAGCAAACACACAAAAAAATTGAGATTCAAACTAAAATATATAATAATCTCTCAATACTTTTCTTCTTTTATAGTAGCTAAAATTATTTTCCCTTTAGGGAAACTCCATGATATAAAATTTAGCATAATAAAAATATCATTTAAAAAACTTAACAACACCTGCAATTTACTTATTTCAATCACATCTACACTCTTAATTGTTTCAGGAGCAGAATTTCTCATGTTACTGAACCTTACAAATCATTCAGAGTAGTGGGAAGGGGTTACAGTAAATTGTTCTATGATTAAGTTTTGAAGAATTTACTAGTACTGATGGTCCATAGTAAAAATAAAACAAAAACATCTTTTAAATTCTATAAAGCAAAACATTTTGGTTGTCCTTCTTTTCTTTATTCCACATATCTTGAGTTTCAATTTGTTGTCTTTCTTAAATTTTTCTTTATTGTTACCAAGTCAAGGAGAAGAAAGAAGAAAATTAACTAAAGCAACAGTTTCAGAATAAGCTTGCCCCACCTCCCCTCCCAACCCCAAATCCTTAGTAATTTAGAAGCATCAATGCCTATTTTTGGAAATGAATGATTCAGAATGCCTCTGCCTGCAACAAAACTTCACTTTTTTTTTTTTTTTGGTATCTTTTGACCACTTTCAAACTTTTATCACAAGAAAAGTAGGCTATTCAAATTTTCCAAACCAACATTGAAAATAGATATACATTATTCAAACCTTTTCCCTACACTTTTTTATATGTTATTAAGACAGACAGAAGTTAACATTTCTTCTAATATGCTCTTGAAATTAGCCAAAATTATTTATTTATTATTTAATTATTTAATATCATGTCTTGTTTTATTTACTTCATCTCTATAGAAAACCAAGAATTATACTGAAGTTCATATGCATTGCTCAAAGATATTTTTTACTTTATTAATTATATAAATATCCACAATCAATAAGTGGTAGTATTTTAGTGCTTTAAATTCATATCATTCTTAATGTGTCAGTGCCATGCAAGAGGTTGCATCAGTGAAGACATTTATAAAAATTTGCAATTATTGTTTAATACTATAGTATTAATAAGTTTATCTATTCACCTATCAATTTATTTAGTCAAACAATTAGCATTTAACATCAATTGTGCCTCAGATACTGGTCTGGTTCCTGAAAAAAAGATTTTGTTTTCCAAAGAGTTCACAGTACTGTGGATGTGAGAATCTCTTAGAGCTATGACCACAAAATTATGAAGTCAAAATAAATATAGCAATGCGATCAGGGTGTTAAAAAGACAAGACAAGGTTTTACTTGACCCGAGATATACAGAGACAGATTTTTTAAGTTTCTAGAGTAAAAGAAAATCTTTGCTGTGACTTTTAAAAAATTTTTCCAGTCTTTATTCCTTCTTTTCTTCCTTTTATAAACTAAATTGTTCCTAACTAAATATTCATATGTGAAATTGTGATATAATAGGATAGCTCTTCACAACCTACTAGATTGAAATGAAATTTTCTGATTAGGTTAATCTAAGTGTGCCCTACACTCAGATTAACCTAACTGCAAAAGGTCTAATTAACTGAAATTTGTAGAAAACTTGTTGAAGATAAGTTGACCATAGATGCACGAATTTATTTCTAAGCACTCTACTCTGTTCCATTGGTCTATAAGTTTATGTCAGTACCATAGTGTTTTAATTCCTATATCTTTGTAATATAATTTGAAATCAGAAAGTGAGATGTCTCAAGCATTGTTATTCTTTTTCAAGATTGCATTGACTCTTTGGGGTGTTTCGTGATTCCATATGAATTTTAGGATTGCTTTTTCTATTTCTGTGAAAAATGTCACTGGGATCTTGATAGAACTTACAGTGAGTCTGTAGATTACTTTGGGTAGTATGGATATTTTGTCAATATTAATTCTTCCAATCCATCAACACAGAATATCTTTCTATTTTTGTAACAACATGGATGGACCTGGAGAGCATTACGCTAGGTATAGCAGAAACAAGGCAGAAACAGAAAGTCAAATACTATAGGATCTCATTTACATGTGGAATTGAAAATAGTCTGATAGGTCCTCTCATAGAAGCAGAGAATAGAATAGTGGTTACCAGGAGCTGGGGAGAAGGGGAAATGAGGAGGTGATGGTTAAAAGGTACAAAGTTTCAGTTTTGGAAGAATTTTGGAGATCTACTATAAGACATAGCGCCTATAGCTAATAATACTATATTGTGTACTTAAAATTTACTAAGAGGGTAGATCTCATGTTAAATGTTCTTACCACAAATAATAATAATGCTAATAAAGGTGCAGGAGGAAACTTTGGGAGGTGATGGATATGTTTATGTCCTTGATGGTGGTGGCTGATAGTCTTATGAGTGTATATTTATTTTCAAACTCAACAAGTTATATATATTCCGAATACATAGCTTAAAAAAAAAGAAAACCTGAGAAATCATTGCTTTCAAATTTACTGATTTTCTTAACTCTTCTGATAACTTTAGTCCTGGGTATGTATTCTGATTTCAAACTTTGAGCTTCTTTCCCCATAATTATACTAAGTAGTCTCTCTTTCTCTCTCTCTCTCTCTCTCCCCCTCTCTCTCTCTCTCAAATCAAAGCAGTTTATTGTTTCTACCTCCTGTAGTACATTTTAAAACAGCAACCTAGGGAGAACATAAGATATATAATGGCATACTTATAGTTTACTTGAAGTAGTTCATAATGAATATAATTTAGGAAAAAAGTGTCTAGTGTTGAAAAAAGCATCATGATTTCAATCAGATCTGCAAAATTAAACAAAAATGCAGAGCTATGCATGGGAAGATATGCTAGTTCCATCTTCATATTCCAAACTCATTCCTATCACATGTCCACAGTAATGTGCAATAGTCAACTATAATAGATTCACAAGATATTATTACTTACAACATAAATTTTGTATTTGCAAAAATTAGCTTCAGTGTTTGTATCAAACTTCCTAGGGCTTTTGGAGATACATCAGTTAGTGCTGGTTTCAAAATATAAAAATAAAATAACTCAAAAAAAGAAAGATAAAAATTAAAACATTACTTTTCTAAAAGAATAATCCCAAGTTATGAATAAACCAAAATTTTAAATACAATACATACTCTGATGATATAAACATATACCTTCTTGGTAGATATAATATTATACTATAACAATGTTTTAATGAATTAAAATATACTACATTTGTTATCCATGTACAAATAATTGTACTAACATTTATGTTGATGTTGACAGTAAAGATTAATGAATAAATTAATTTGACAGTAAAGATTAATGAATAAATAAATCTTAAGTAATTGATGATATGACTCTTATTTTAACATCCTAGCTAATTATAAATTCTAAATAACAACATACTGATTTCTAATCAAACGATCGCATTCTTTAGATCACTGTATTAAGAAGTGGTATGTAAAAGATCAGATATCCTCATTATCATTAGGGTAATAAATATTAGTGATTATTGTGATTGTATTATTTTCAGAATTGTTAAAAGTATTGAGGTAATAACAGAGAAAAACATTATTGAGTAGTTGCTCTGTCCTGCTAGAAGTAGTACATGCATAAATATCAGATTATCCTTGTAATATTGCGGTAGTATACAAATATGTGAAACTGACAATTAGCTTAAGTAACTTGAGATTAAATAACTTGCCTATGCCCCCAAATTAGACAGTGACAAAGCTGAAATTTACAAAGAATGTGGCTAAATTCAGAGCCCATGTACCCTATCTCTACTCTAAAATATATGAATACTTACATATATACTCCATGTTACATCCAACTTTTGTGATCAAGGTTACCTCCTATTTACTTGCTAAAATATATTGCAGTATGTGTTCATCTTTAAAAAGTAATTTGTGAATGGAAATGTGTTATACTGAATTTGTAACTCATGACGCCTATTAGGTCCACTTTTAGCACATCGTCATTTTTCAGATTTAAAATACATATATCAAATCTAGTCTTAGTATATACAGTGACTGAACTTGATATTTCAGTTTTGCAAGGACCATGTGTCTGTAATTAATGATGGTTGCCACTAGTTGGTAAACTTGTCATTACCGTCAATGAATAATTTTCAGATACATTAAAAGAAAAGTTAAGGAACAAAATCCTTTATCATTAAAATCTTTGTTGCAAAACGTAACAACATACTCTATACTTAAAAAATTTTTAAAATTATTTTATATACTTATCTAAAATTATTGAAACAGAATATATAGTAACTTATCCTTTCATGAAGTGCTTAATTTGCTACTGTGCGAAATTCATTGAATGTTTTCTCTCATTAATCATCACAAGTAAATATGAGATAAATGATATCATCAAGTAACACATGTAGGGTCTACTATAAATTATGGAGTCAGAATAGTAATATAAACATTCTAATCAAAAGCTCAGATGTAAATCTGCTGTGATGTAAATATTTTGTTTTGTTTTTAAAAAATTTTTAATAAAATGTAAAAATATAATTTGGCTATACATTTAAATTTCTTTTGTAAATGTCCTCCATTACATAATTTTTGCATAAAAATTATAAAAATTGTATTTTTAATCATTCCTTTGACAGTGAAGTACATGAAACCTGGTAGGAGTCTCATGATTATTTTAATATTTAATATTAATTAATATTAGCATTTAATATTATTTTAGATGTGGACTATGCATCTTTGTTAACTATGTTAACTGTACTTAATAGTAATACACTGTACACTCGAAATTTATTAAGAGAGTAGATTTTAAGTGTTCTCTCCACATGGAAGAAAAAGCGGTATATGAGCTGATGGATATGTTAAATAGCTTGATCGAGACAATCAATTCACATTGAATTCACAATTCAATTTATGTCAAAGCATCACTTTGTACAACTTTTATATAATTTTTATTTGTCAATAATTTCTCAATAAAACTGGGAGAAAAGATGTGGCTAGAAATCATTTAGGTATTTGTAATTTGACTTTACTCGGTTATGATATTAGATTTCAAATTTATTTGATACCCATTATAGTCCTATATTCAATGCCTGGTTCTAATCTGTATGTGGGAAACTGTATAGTCAGGAAAGAGTTCTAGTACAGGATTCAGATAAGCACATGCATATTTCACTTTAATATCTATGAATGGGAAAAGAAACATCTTATGTAAAAAAATATTTAACCAATTCTAAGGAATCTCTTTCAAAAGATATAAAATAAAATGTCTAAGCAATAAGATATCATTGCATTATAAGAGTTTTCTAAATATCTATATAAAAAGAAAGAGCTGGTTATGCAAAAAGCTGATTGGGAGAGCACTGTACAATAATTGTGAAAGCCCTATACTAGAACAGTGTCATACTTGAGGAATGAAACACAGTTTGAAATCATGAAATGTGATTGGAGCTTTCGATGACAGGGATCGTGATGTGTAAGTTTGAGGTCTGAGAAACAGACAGAGGCCAGATCAAGTCTAGACCTAAAGGCCATGCTAAGGAGTTTAGATTTTTCTTTCTGTGATATGAAAAAAAAAAAAACTGAAAGTTTTTAAAATCCAAACATCAGAGAACTCTGAATGTCATTTTCAGTGTTTACTTCCATTTTCAAAAAACTTTGTGTCAAAGGAGAAGTAAATGAATAATGCAAAAAAGGCAATCTTTCTAATTATCCTTCCTAAGAATATTTTGCTTTCATTCATGTCCAGTAATAATTTATCTTGTTTTTTTAGTGTAAAGAAATTTTGATAAGATACATTTAAAAAACACCATGGCAAAACAAATGAAACTGAATTTAACATCACAATTTCATTATTCTAAAGATAAAAAAATATAGGTAGTTATGTAAACATCTGATAACAGGTGTTTTAAACAGTTTCTTCTTTGGTTAAAGTATTGCCAGTGGCTTCATTTTTTTTCATTTTAACTTTTCCACAAGATTTAAATCCATTTCATTTGGTGGACATTAACTTGGGGGCAATGAAAAATACTAGTCCCACCTCCACTCAAAATAAAAATCAAAATAAAATTCTTGTTTACTTTGTATTGAGTGACAAAGACTGCTTCAGAGTTCAGCTGTTGGCTTATAATCTTGGTGAAAAATAGTTTGCCTCGAATTCAAGGCGAGAAAGGATAGCCCATGAAAGTATCTGTTTTGGAGATTATGAAACAAAGGTGGATGAGGTGCATCCTTTTGCTATATTTCTTCGTGCAGTCCACGTGTGGTAAAGTGAACTTTCTTCAAAGACTTTAGGAGGGAAAACCTTTAAGATATAATCAGAATGAAACAAAAAATTTAAATGTCTGGTAGTAAAAAACATAAACATTGTAATACTATGATGGGATTCAAAATTGCAAAAGCACTTTGGAGACTAATTTGGCAATTTATTGTAAATGTGAAGACATGCATGGCTATGCAATGTATATATTCTAGATCCTTAGAAAAATGTCTTTTACTTGGGTCCTAGCAGAAATATTTAGGAGAGCTTATCACAACTCATTTATAATAGCCAAATATAGAAACAATCTAAATAGTCAACAAGAGGAGAAAGGGTAAGAAAGTTGCAATATTGTGAAAAGGAATATTGTATCTCAATTAAAAAGAATTAACCAGAAATCTATAAATCAACATGTATAAATAAAAAAACAAAGAAATGCTGAGCAATGAAGGCAAGTATATATTAATATCTATATATTTAATATTGTTCTGAAATAATGATTAATAGATGATAGATATTTAATAAAGTGTAAGGGTCTGGTAATTGCACACAATAGTGTAAATATTTCTATTTTATTTTACTTCCAAAGCTGATTGGTGGGTTCAGAAGCATTTTTTATATTAAGCTTGTTACATTTTTGTGTTGAAAATTTATATAATGCCAAAGATATCATTTGCAGTAGAAAAGAATACATGATAAAATGTGATTATATATTGTAATCTATTTATGATGAAAACCCAATGACTTAAAAAATGCTTCTTAATGTTCTGTCGTGTAACTGTGATTATGATTTACTGAAAATTTTAAAAAATGTTTTTCTGTATATCCAGTTTGATACAGAGACAAATAGCAAAACAGGATTTCCCTTTTTAACCTTAATTCAATAAAATTATTTTCGACATAGGCATTGATTCTTACTTTGATTATATATTTAATAAGTGGCTAATTATACATATAATAAATATACTAAGAGTTAATATTTATGGAATACCATAAGTCCCTTTTCTGGGTCAAAATTTTATTTCACACTATATCTCAGATCCACAGAGTATACTGATATATTTTTTTCTATAGTTATCTTGCTGTTTCTCTAAACCTCAACTTTTTGTAAAAAAGAGTGATAACTCAATGTTGACTTGACTTTTTATTATAGCCTAATCTGATAATGTAAGCAGTACATTAAGGTAGTCAGCTTTGTGTCTAACCAAACGCTCAGTGTCTTAGGTTCAGTCACTCAGAGTGTATGTGTGGTGCGTGCGTGCGTGCGTGTGTGTGTGTGTGTGTGAGAGAGAGAGAGAGAGAGAGAGAGAGAGAGAGAGAAAGAGAGAGAGAGAGAGAGAGAGAGAGAGAGAGAGAGAGAGAGAGAGAGAGAGAGAGAGAGAGATGGATTATGTAATTCCAAGATGGGAGGGAAGAATTGTGTTTTTGAGCAAGGTATCGATTACCTCAATTAGCTTCCAGAATCCTGCCTTTTATAAACACAGCATTGTGTGCCATTCTCCTTGCTAACAGCAATGGAAGGAATATGAATCTGTGGCTGAAAAGATTTATGGTTTAGGTTTGCTCAGAACCGGTTAGCAATCCCTGGCTGAACGTATTTCGCTTCTTCTTCAACTAAAGACATCTGTGGCTCAAAGAAGGTTTGTTCCCCAGGGCTCAGTGCAGATATCCTTTCCCTGTAAAATGACTCTGGTCTAGTAAATTTTTAGCCAAATATCAGCGATATCAAAGAGCATAACAGACTAAGAACTGCCTGGCCCCTGCTTTGAATGAACCAATCCACTAGTAAGAAGTTGGGAAATACACGTCTTCACTCTCTGTTGTATCTTTCTTTTCTTTACCACAGTCCTCTGAGTCAGAAAAGAAGTGGATTGTTATTGTTACTTGTAAAATTATTATTATTAGTTATCATTGCTATTGTTTTCTTTAGAGAAAGAGAAATGTGAATGACTGCTGCTTCTGTTTCAAGTATAATTTTAGCCTCATTCTATTTTGTCCTTTTTCTAGATAAGACCCACTTAGATACCCAATCATTCATTTACCTTTGCTTCTTAACAGCATCTAATCTAGGGAGCAATCCAGGTAATGCCCTGCTCCCTTAAGCCCTTCCAATGTCACCTAACAAAAGCCCAAATCCTATAATAAATCCTTTTTACCTGTCACTGAAACACCCCACAAGTACCCAAGATGTATATTCTCCCTCATTTTAATGAATCATGAATCCAACTTATTCAACTACAGTGATACCCCTGGTAATCTTTGGCTAAAGGTCACTGATACGTTGCATACATCATTCAAGATATAATATTCAGAGTTAAAAACATTACTCTCATACAAATATAGAAGAAAAAAAGTCACATATTTTACTCAATCCCGTAATTAATAAGAGTATCGTAGATGATAAAGCTGGTTAAAAAGAAAACGTTTTGAGGATCTGGCTCTTCATTCTCATTTTGAGAAAAAAAAAGTGATTGTTAAAACAACAGTTAGAAACAAAACTGGCCCAATAGAGAGTTTAAAAAAAGGGAAGAAATAAATGACTTTGGTGGTATCTTTTCTGCTGAACAGAAATCTACAATATCATATAAATTCACAGTTTACTCAAATGTTAAATCATAAAATCAATTACACTTAAAATTTTCTAGAATATGAAGTAATTCTTTGGTGAGCTTGCTAAATATTGTCTTCGGTAACACTGAAATGGCATGTGGTATTCTTTATTGATTTCCACATTTTAGACAGTTTTTTCTTGACAGGCATATCTTCCTAAAACTTACAGCCTTCATAGCTACCACAGGCAAAAATGGAAATACTGATGGATAAACTATGTATATAGTAGATTATCCAGACATGGTTGAGGGAAAATATTAAGATTTTGGAAAATTATCTTTCAAGACATATAATGTAGCTTGCAGGCAACTGCCTCATCACGTACCTATTTTGCATGATCGAAATCTGAATATTCTTTAATGTATCTGTTTGTATTCCAAGTGTAACAAATTCTAGTCTAACCTAGGTGGAGTAAGAATAGCAAAAATAATAATTTCCTCGCTGCTACCTCACCTCCTCTCCCTAAAAGTTTAGTTAAAGGACATTTCCATATTAAAACAAGGAGAAACTGCACTAGGGAAATAAATTAGTAGCATTTAGAGGTGCCAGTATTTTGTTAGATCTAAGTAGTTAAGAGTTAGGTTCTCTGGTCAGATTGTTTTAGACTAATCCAGATTCTAACTTTTATTAGAAGCATGAGCTTTGATAAGCAGCATGATCTTTTTCTTATCATTTCTCAGTCTCAGTTCCTTACTACATAGAGATATTAGGAAGAATAACATTTTATTTAATAAAAAATTAAGTGCTTAGCTTGGAGGGGACTACAGTGATGAATAAAAATACAGTCCTGTCCTACATATAGCTTGCCACCTAGTAGATCAGACATAGCCCACTTGGGGGAGGATTCAATAAGGCAATCACATAAAGCACTAAGTATATCTAACATGATACCTGCTCAATCAATGTAAAGCATTATCTTTATAAAACTATAAAGTATTTCTAATTTTTATATTAAAACGTCTGAAAAAAATAAAAGTATTTTAAAATCCTTGTATCACTAAAATATATTCTCCAATAACGTTTTACAACGTTAATTTTCTTAAAAAAATGTTTGTTTCCCTATATCAAGCAAAGTTTAGGGATGTAGACACATATTTATCCTTTCAATATGAGTACTAAAAAAATGTTTTAACTCATTCCCTATATAAATGATGATAAATTCCAAATCAATGTCCCCCAAACAAAAAAGGTTTGACTGCATTTAGTTGCCTGGTATGTGCCAGAAAAAGTCTATTGTTACAGCAGCTCGGGGAAACTAAGTCTTCTATGTTTCGTGAAAAGAAACTATGCTCCATAATATTCACTTAATTTTTCAAGAGACAACCTGGTCAGTGAAAATGATTTTTTAAAAATAAATAAAAATTAACAAAAATAATTTTAGCTGTCTTTATAAGAAAAAAAGCACCAAAAAATATGTACTGAAGGACCATGTTAAGAATCAAATCTGATTCATAGCAACTCTCCAATCAATGGTGGACAAAAAAGGTTGTTTCCTGTTCTTTGGCTGCATAAATTACTGTGAACTTATCTCCCATTTAAAATACTAATCTTCCTGAGCAACACAGATAATAACACTAAATAATTATATTTCATCCCTGTACACCACTAGATTTTCAGTGGCACAGATAATCTACACAGGTAGCATGGACAGCAATTCTATAGCAAGATAACCTTCCCTAGTAAGTTCAATTTTCTCCAAACGATGTGGTGCTGATCTATTTGTACCTATTAATGAAATATGTCTATGCCTGCAGTTTACTGATTTGAAGGATGCATGTAATCAAAAAGTTTTTATAAATCACTGAAGAATTAAATACTGGTAAATATTTGATAAATTTGGGATTTTAGAATTTTCAGTCACAAGCTCTTTTCATTGAAAGGCAACAGATTCAAAGTGAATGAGTTTAGGAAATTCTTGGAATTCAGCATATTTAATACCAAGTAACCATTTAACTAATATCAACACCAGACACATGTTGAAATATAACTTGATAGAAGATTTAGCATCTATTTTCTCTCTTCCTTTCTGTAAATTTTCAAATTTGGGGATGATAACAAGCTTTTATTGTGGGCCGGTCTTTGTGTTCTAAACTTTTATAGGTATCTAATTTAATCATTTCACTCTCCTTAAGAACTATGTACTACTAGGATTCCAGATTAAAGATAATAAACCTCAAAATGGAGGGACTAAGATAACTTGGCCAAGATCACCCAGTTTGGAGGAAGCAGTGTGTAAATTTGAAGTCAGAGCTTCTGCTCTTATCTCTTCCTGTGCTGCTTTCAAAGGGTATCACCATCTGCTCCAGTAAGTCACTGTTTTCTTGTACAAATCTAATGTTAAACGCAATTTAAAAAAATTATTTTCATATTAGATATAAACTCAGAGATGAAGGTACCAGTCACAAGTGGTAATGTCACAACTGCACTAACATTGTAAAAAGTTAATCTATCTGTTATGATTTTTATACATTTAGCATACAAGCTTTACATTGATCTATGAGGTGTACTGATATAAATCTTTATTGTTTTTTTGTTTTGTTTTGCTTTTTAAATTCTAGGCTCTATAGCAGCGGTCCCCAACCTTTTTGGCACCAGGGACCGTTTTTGTGGAAGACAATTTTTCCACGGACGGGAGGGGAGTGGTTCAGGCAGTAATGCAGGAGATGATTCAGGCGGTAACGCGAGGGATGGGGAATGATGAGGGTGGTGCAGATGAAGCTCCGTGGCCCGGGGGTTTGGGGACCCCTGCTTATAGTGTTTCAGTGGGTACAGTCATAAGCTCTTGAAGATCAACATGATCTGTAAGCTAATTGACCAATTTACCACAAATTATGGAAGGGCTAATTTTTGACAGTGACTGTGTTAGGACTGGGATCGCAGAGATGAATCAATGTCCTGTACTTCAGAGACAGTCTGCTTAAGACAAGGATTAAATGAATACTAATAACTACTTAGTGTGAAAAGCATTAGAAATGTGCTAGCAACTAGAAGCAACTTAACGATGACTTGAGTGAGGAGGAAAAATTATTCCTAAAAGATCCAGCCCAGTGTTTGTTTCCTCACCCCCACTATACCAATTCAAGACAAACAACAGCATCAAAAGAAACAAAACTGTTCCAACTTGCAGCAGAGTTTATCAATTTCCTTTCCAGATTTTCATAATACTTTGATTTTAAATTCAACAACAGCTAGGCTGATCATACAAATTACTGTGCAAGTGGATTCTTTTAACTTAAAATTTAGATGTTAATAACTGAATAATGACAATTAGTCTAAATCAGAGCAAAGCATGATGTATGGTCACTCTGATTTTAGCAGACACCACACAGCAGTACAATTGCCTGGTTGACTTGCTTTTCCTATTAGTCGGTGATTGTCTTGTCTTTAATCAAAATTCGTATCTGAGTATTTAGCACATAGTTGTATCTCAATAAGTATTTTTGAATGAGTATAGAAACTTCTGTATTAAATACAATGCACAATAAGTTGTTTTTATGCACATATATATTTATTAATATTGTAGAAATGCTAGCAAGAATTTTTGAATATCAAATGGCTAGAAACCTACGGTTGTCTAAGGAACCATTCTTGTTATATATTGAATAACTTTCCATATTTGTTGTTAATGTGAAATGTTACTGAATTATGCTATACATACAGAAAAGTGCAAAAATCATAAGTGTACTTTGTTTACCAAAATTGATACATTTTTAAAAGTGAGTACTCCATGAATCAGAACTCAAATTGAGAGACAGATAATTAGCAGGATCCCATGGAACACCTTTTCTGCTTACTTCCAGTGACTACCCTCCCTACCTTAGGATAAATAATATTTTGACTTCTAACACCTTGATTAGTTTTCCTGTTTTGCAACTAGTAATATATATATTAAATTAAATCATCTTGTATGTATTCTTTAGTATAGGATTTTTTCTCTCAATATTATTATTTTTTAAAATTTTGGACAGTTTCTACCAAATCTAAACAGTATGCATACACTACAATTAAGTAATCAATGCACATACATATATATCCAACACACACAAACACACACACATATTCACCAAAGACCTGAACAAAAATATTGAAAAACACAATTTATAATTGTCTTAAACTTGAAATAAACTAAAATTCTAGCAAGAGTTGGACTAAGTTACTCATGTATACTCATGTAAGGAAATGCCATACAGAAATGAGAAACCTCATGCAACAATATGAATATCTCACAATACAATATTGAGAGAAATAACTCATATTTCTCTTTAACATTCATCATTGGTGACTTACAATTATTAGGAATTATAAATTTAAAAAATTAAGCATTGTACATATATACAATGGAATATTACTCATCCACAATAAAGAACAAAATAATGCCATTTGCAGCAATATGGATGGACCTAGAGCTTGTCATACTGAGTGAAGTAAGTCAGACACAGAAAGACAAATATCATATGATATCACTTATATGTGGAATCTAAAATAAGCAGTGCAAATGAACTTATTTACAGAACAGAAGTAGAGCCACAGATGTAGGAAACAAACTTATGGTTACTAGGGGATGGGGGAAGGGATAACCTGGGAGACTGGGATTGACATATACATACTACTATATATAAAATAGATAACTAAATAGAACCTGCTGTAGAGCACAGGGAACTCTACTCAATACTCTGTAATGGCCTATATGGGAAAAGAATCTAAAAAAGAGTGGATATATGTATATGTATAAGTGATTCACTTTGCTGTACACCTGAAACTAACACAACATTGTAAATCAACTATACTTCAATAAAATTTTTTAAAAACATGCTATTAAATCATTCATGGGGCCACTAACATATGCCCTCTGATTGAATTTCATACAAATACACAATTTCCTGGTACCATTGAAAGTAAAATAGCCTTTTGAACTTGTATGTGAAATCTAAAAACTAAAACAAACTAGTAAGTATTACAAAAAAAGAAACAGGTAGAGAGAACGAACTAGTGGTTACCGGTGGGAAGAGGCAAAGAGGTGAGGCAAGATGGGGTAGGGGATTAAGAGGTACAAACTACTATGTATAAAATAAATAAGCCATAAGGATATATTATACAACACAGGGAATATAAATGGAAAATAACCTTAAAAATTGTGAATCATTATGTTGCACACGTGAAACTTATATATACTGTATGTCAACTATACCTCTATTTAAAAAAAAGTAAAATAACCTTTCAAAATAGCTCAATTCAAGCTGTTTGCTCTTTAATAGATAGAAAGAGAAAGAAATGGTAAATCCAATGGTTCATAAATAACATTTTACCAGGTAAATATAATTTAGGCAAAACCCCATAGCTTTCTATTTAAATGTTTATTTCATCAAGAATGCTTACATACCACTGTCTAAAGTCTCTACTCTTTGTAAATATTTAAATCAACACCATATCTATTAATTTCATATGTAGACATGTCTCACTCCATTATAATGTTATAATTCTTATATTATTTTCTGCTTCTAGTGAATGAAAATGGAAGATAATCATTAGAAATAACTTTATAAAAGAATGAGACTGCAACTTTACCATAATTGCATAACAATAGAATAATTTTAAGACATCTATTTACTTAGAGGAATACACAAAACAAGCTGTAGCTTCACATAAATTTTAGGAAAAGTAATGGTTATAATGAGAGGTTTTATTGAAAACAGCACATTTGAACATTTGGATTCGTATTTGTTACATGCATTTTCCTTAAAAACAACTCTTATATAGATTTTTCTCTTACAACCAATTGTTACAAAATGAATATTCAGTTGTTTCAGTTTTTAACTGAAGAAATAAAATATGTCTACCCATGTAGCAATAGGTTTTCAAAGCGATTAAAATGCCATTGAAACAAAATGATCAATTAGTATGATATACAGTGAGCCAGGGCAATGTATTAGGAAAGTATTATGAAAGACTTATCTTTAATAATCCTTTAATAATTTAAAGTAAAATTTAAAACTACAGAGAAGATTTTGGGGCAATAAACATGAATTCTGTTTTCAAAAGCAAATGCACTGTCCCAAGAGTCTTACAAATATTACTAAAACATTATTGAGAAAGGATATATTTATATGCAATCTAAGAAATGTAAAATAGATGAAGTAAAGAGTCAATGGCAGTGACATTTCCTATGGTATTTTAAAAAAGTGAATTATTTGAACACAAGGAAACCTCAATCAAAGGTGTGTCTCAGGTTAATAACTAGCAATTTGCATGCTATGAAAAAATCAGGAAAAATGCTGACACAGACAATGTATGGTCCATAAATGTCTTGAAAGTGAAAGTCACAAATATCCTCAAACATAAATGCTAATGAAAAATGCTCTAGGCACAAACCTCTGCACTTGACTTATCCACTGTAAATGACATTTTGGAAAAAGTAATTTTTATACATGTAACTGTTATTTAGAGTAGAGCAGTAGATAGAAAATAACACAGAAACCTAAGAGAAAAGGAATAAGTTGTTTGAGGATTTTAGAGTTTTATCTCCCAGAAAGATAGAATTTGAATTTGTTTTTTCTCTGTATTAGATTTTCTCTCTATCCATTTCTCCATCTGTACTTCTTTCCTTCTTTCCTTCCTTCCCCCCTTCAATTTCATCTTTTCTTCCTCTCCTTCTTCCTCTTCCTCCTCCTATCTATCATCATCTTCATCTTGTAATGAATGCTACATAACTTTGTGCATGAGCATGTAACAATACAGTTAAATCACATATTTGAGAACCTAGAAGAGTCTTACATCAGTTTGCTCATTAAACAAACACTTATTGACTGCAATTATGGAAGAGAATGTGAGATCTGGCAGTGAAAGTATTAAAAGAAATATCTTCAGTGTCTAGTCTATAATGTTGTGTTGAATGAGTAAATTACTTAAAAAAAAATTGTTAAGCGCTCTGATAAATGTGGTTCTAGGATACAGTCCTTGCACAGTAGCACACACACACAAAAATAACCAGTCAATTCCCTCTGAGAATGTTGAGAAAATATAATAGGAAAGGATATATATGAGTGTGTATATGGTGGACAGGTCATTCCAAAAAGTGGACAGGTCATTCCAGAAAAGAATGGTTTGGAAAATCATGGTACAATCACACTAAACTATAACTAGTCTTCACAAATTACAAGAGGGAGTAATCCATAAATGAAGTTAGCCAGGAAAGGAAGTATCTGATTAAAGAAGACTTTGTACACCTTTCTAAAACGCTTGTACTTCAGACTATAAAAAATACGGAAACAATGTTTCATTAAAATAAGAAAGGATACAGTTCCTTACAGAATTCCAAATAATATATGTAGATCCTCTCCTCTCCAGATATAGAGCTTAATTCCTCTCCTCTCGAGAATGGCCTGGACTTAGTGATTTACTTACAAAGAATATAGAAAAGGAAAAGTAATAGTAACTTTACAGTAGAAAAAACTAGCAGATATAACTTTAAGCAAGTGATCAACATTAATAACAGTGATAATTATGTTAATGTTATTTGCCTTCTGACATGCTATAATGAGAAGGTCACTTCACCTCAGCATTATGTTCCTCAAAAAATATCAAGTCTAATCATGAGAAAACATTAAAAATTGGTGGTCATCTTACAAAATACCTCACCAGTATTTTTTAAAACAGTCCATGTCATGATAAGCAAGGAAAGTCTGAGATACTGTTACAAACAAGTGGGGACTAAGAAACTTGATGGTTAAATGTAATGTGATATCCTGAATGGGATTCTAGAAGAGAAAGATGACATTAATGGAAAAATTTATAAACTCCTAATAAAATCTTCAATTAATAGTAATGTGCCAGGCTAATTTCTTAATTTTAGCTCAGAAATCATGTGCCATAATTATGTAAGATGTTAACATTTGGGGAAATTAAGTGAAGGTATAAGAGTACTCTCTGAACTATCTTTGCAACTGTTGTGTAAATCAAAAATTATTTCAAAATTAGAATTAAAACATAAAAATATTTTAAAAAATCAAACAAACCTGTAGAAACAGTAAATGGACTGGTAGCTTAGTAGCCAGTTAGAAAAGTTATGAGGTTGCATTAAAGCTATGGCTGGGAGAGAGAAACATGGGAAGATTTGAGAGATAGTCATGATATTGCCTCTGTAGCACTAGGAGTCTGATTATTATGTAAAGGGTGAAGTGACAACTGAAAACCAATCTTTGGTCAGAGTAAATCAACCTATGCTTATCTTAGCAAGATATAGAATAGAGGAGGGGAGGCAACTGGGAGACAGAGTGGTCACTGTTTCCATTTTAGACACAATTTATCCTTCTGTATGATATCCATTCATTTCCAGAAGGTGATTGGAGTTTACATGTCACTCTAAACTTAGGAGATATAGGTTGGTAACCAATCTATGAGTGGAAGTGGAAACCTCTAAGAAAAGGATGATGACCTCACCTAGGAATGTGAGTGAAGTGAGAGGATAAGAAGGTCAAGAACAAATATCCTAGGGAAAACCACTAAGAGAAAGAATGTAAAAGACTCCAAACCTATCACCTGGGAAGCAGTAATCAACATAGGGGCAAATGTAAGTTATACAAAAAATTGAAATTATAAATTATACAGTGTTCCTTAATATAGAAAAAGCATGAGAGATTAATTTTATGGTGGAGAAATTGAGGGTAGAGTTGGGAAAATGGTCAAGGTGCTAAAATGGTATGTAACATATTTATTTTTATTAAACAACGAAAGAAACCAGGACCTGGCTTCAAGGAGTCAATATTCTAAAATGTATGGACATACCATGATTTCAAGTAGAATTAAATATATTTTATAAAAGTGATAATGTGCTAATAAATATAAATTGATCCTTAGAAAGGGAGAATTCAATTCTAATTTGAGTGGTTAAGGAATATTTTATGACATTAGCTACACTTTGAACAGGTCAAGAATATGTTCAGGAAAGGAAATGAAATAAGCAAGGACAGAAATTGAAATAAATAAATCAAATTAGAGTGAAAGTTCAGGGTATTTGAAGGGGATCAGTAGGACGGTAGATTGGAAAGTGAAGTTCATGTGAAATTGTTAGAAAATGGAAGCTGTATTTGTTAGATTGCACTTTGCTGAATCTATAAGCACAAGCTAAATATTGAGCTAAAATTAATTTTAGTAAAATCTATGTCTATGAAGAAATCAATTTCAGACCCATTTTAGTTTCAGATAAATATGAGATATAGAAGGTATGGGAAACCACACTAAATGTACAAGGTATGTTACTTGATAATTCATTTAGATAAAATTGAAAAATTTTTGTAAGGCAAATAATTTCTGAACCTAACGATAAAGTTAGAAAACAACTTAATGAATACATAAGAATTAACCATTAAACTTAATAATACAAGTTGTAACTTTTAGTGAAAATTACCTAGCAGGCCATCACTCTTAAAAAATTGTCATAAATTTTCATAAAAATATTTAAACCAGATTTTTAAAGTTTATGAAGAGTGTTATGAAACAGGTCATTTTCTAAGAAATTATCACTTTTATGAAAACTTAATGTGATAATCATAGATGACAAAATAGTAGTGCAAAAACAACATCAATTAAACTGACCGGATACTAATGGATTAGTTATCAACGTCTGCTACTATCAAATACAGGAAACAAGTATCGTGTCTTTACTGTTTTGTTTTTTTATTTTCTATTGATTGATATATATTGAGTAGTTTAAAGTATAAATCTTGTGAGTACTTAATAAATATATATTATTAGGCTAACCTGACTAAATAGAGAAATAAACTCAGATATAGTATGCATGTTGAGTCCCTATTCAGCATTAATTTGTCTTTACTGTGGATTTAGATATTTTCAAGTTATTTTTTCTGTCTCCAGTACAATCTTGTCCAAATATAAATATGCATATATATTTAAAACAATTCATTTGTAATAATTTAAGGTTTTCCTTTAATTTTAGTTTTAAAATATAGGCAAGCAGTATTTTTAAAAAATCAGATTTTTCCTCTAAGAGGGATTTCACAGTCTCAGTGCAGTAAAAGGACATAGATTAAGGAAAGAACAAATATAAAATATAATGGAAATATCCAAACTTAGAAATCCATATTACTTCTACTAAAATTTTCATGGACAGCTATTTTCTATTAAATCTAATAAACATTATGCTAAAGTATAGTAAGATTATAAACCTGTAATTAGGAAATATTGGTATAAGTAGCATATAATTTTCACAACATATTTTTAAATTTAATCATGTTTTCCATTGATCTTGCTCATATATGATGGCATAACACAATTTAAATGTGGGATTAGAATTTCAAATTACATAGTTTGGTGCATAAACTGATCACAAAGCTCAGTATCAAAAAGGTAATATATCAAAACAACTGCTCTCCTGATGTTTAGTTGCCTCACAGCTGACTTTATAATTAAATCCAAGTATAATTAATAGACTTTGGGGACATCATCTAAGAAACATTGCTGAGGAACTTTTAATCATTTATAATTTGCATTTATTAATGAATATGAATATCAATTATTATGTTACTTATTTAATAATTATTTTATGTAAACCCAAGTGTTAGTGTAGTTCACATGTAGTGGTAATGAAGAAGTTGAATTCCTAAAGAGAGCAGCAGCTTAATAAAGCTAAAATTTTTGAATAATAGTTATATCTGACTCATGAATTGGTTCTGCAAATGTGAAAGTAGTGGAGGGTTTGAAATGATAAAAATAATAGAAAAATCAAGGATTATAATCTACTGTAAGTGATCCAGCAGCACCAATGGTATTTTAAATAGAAGTTATTTTGTGTCACTGAAAGCCAATCATTCAGCTTAAGCCTGAGGAATTATTGAGTCCTTAAAAATGGAATAAATAAAGAGATGAAACAATTAGTAAAAGCCCAGGATAGTCAATGTGGTCAATTTTTTCATGTTGTCAAGACTGCACAAAAAGGATAAAAACAACATGTAATTGTAAAGTCACTGATTCTTTTGTAAGATTCATTCAGAATATCCCACATTGACATTCTGACTGGACCTAAATTTCTAAACTTAACCTTTTCCCCT
Source organism: Delphinapterus leucas (assembly GCF_059928025.1). Lineage (NCBI taxonomy): Eukaryota > Metazoa > Chordata > Mammalia > Artiodactyla > Monodontidae > Delphinapterus > Delphinapterus leucas. Next base: position 23,825,767 of record NC_143145.1, read on the forward strand.
CAATTGTTTAAAGCCATATTTTTATCTATATTGTCATAACATGAATTTTTCCAGAATTTACAGACTGATATCTTTAATGCATTTATTTATACATTCATTTCACATGTATTTACAGAGTGCTACTATATACCAGAAGTTATTCTGTGTTGTTCAGATGTAACAAAAGAACACAGAAAAATTCCTTGACCTAATATAGTAATTTCTACTCTACAGAGATAAGAAATTAATAAATGACAATATAGTATAATAAGAATTCTAATAAAGAAATATAGCATATTTTCCCTCCATACATTGTTTGGTCCATGAGAACTAAACACTTGTCTTTAAATATGTACTATCTTTTAAAGTATGTCATTACAGATTTTGAAAGTCAAAAAATAGTAGATGAATTATATTTTAAAATATCAGTTCCCCTGATCCACCATGCCCTTCCCTATTGCTGCTTCAGACAGTTAAAAAGTTTGCAATCATTTATCTACTTTTTTCAGATTTAAAGAAACATTTATATACATGAATGTTGGTATCTTTAAAATATATTAGTTATGAATATTATATATTTCAATTCTACTGTTGAAGATACGGATTTATATTGTTACCCTTTCCAACTCAATATACATTTACTCCTTCTTGATTCCCCAAGAGAATTATAACTGAATCCTTTAAAATATTTAATAATAATATAAATACAGTAAATGCACATATAATAAGCACACAGGGAATATATCATATAACCTACACCTGAGTTATAAAATAGAACACCCGGGCTTCCCTGGTGGCACAGTGGTTAAGAATCCACCTGCCAGAGCAGGGGACACGGGTTTGAGCCCTGTTCCAGGACGATTCCACATGCCATGGAGCAACAAAGCCCATGTGTCACAACTACTGAGCCTGCGCTCTAGAGCCCGTGAGCCACAACTACTGAGTCCTCACACCTAGAGCCCGTGCTCCGCAACAAGAGACGCTACCGCAATGAGAAGCCTGTGCACTGCAACAAAGAGTAGCTCTCGCTTGCCACAACTAGAGAAAAGCCCGTGCACAGCAATGAACACACAGCACAGCCAAAAATAAAATAAAATTTTAAAAATAAGTAAATAAAAATAAAATAAAATAGAACACCCAACAACCCAGAAGTTTCATTATGAACTTTTCCAGTCAAGATCTTTCAAAAGTAAACATTATTTCTGACTTCTAAAGTCATGAAGTTTTTACAGTTTTGAACTTTATACAAATGAAAGTGTATGCATATCTTGCCCCTAGCATCATTTATTTAATATTGTTTTAATATTCATCTTTTTATATAAAAGTTTTTTTAATAATATAACCCAATCTATTTACACATTATACTGCTGATGAACATTTGCACTGTTTCCAGTTTTAAAGACAAATTTTGTCTTAAAAACACTTTATTATACATTTTCCAGTACATTTATGCTTCTTTACTGTGTATAAATTCAGTCATATGCAGGTTTAATTGACACAAAAATAAGTATTTTCAGTGCCCTTCATCCTTTTGTGTAGATGCAGATTCCTATCTGGTATAAATTTCATCTGCTTTAAGTGACTTCCTTTAATGTTTCTTGTAGTACTGGTCTGCTATTGACGAATCCTTATTTTTCAGCTTTTGTAGTATGAGAATATCTTTATTTCATCTTTGCTTTTAGAGATTTACTGAGTATTTAACTCTAGATGGGTGGAATTTTTTTTTTCTTCTGTAATTTAAAGATGGTCCTCCACTGTCTTTCAGCTTGTACTCTTTCTGACAAGAGGTATGCTATCATCTTTATGTTAGAATCTCTTTATGTAATGTGCTGTTCTCTGGTGATTTTAAGACTTGTTTTGATACTTTAATTATAATGAGACAGTATAATTTTATGTTTCTTGTGAGTGAGATTTATTTGTCTTCTTGGATGTAATTTTGATTAAAATTTGAAAATCCTCAGCCATTATTTTTTCAAATATTTTTAAGTCCTCCTTCAGAGACTCCAGTTACGTGAATGTAACTGACTAATGTTGTCCCACAGCTGATGATAATCCGTTCATATTTTTTTCTACCTGTATTTTACTTTGCATGGCTCCTGTTGCTCTGTCTCAATTTTCATAACTTTTTATTCTGCTGTATATAGTATGCTGTTACTCTCAGTAAGTGATTTTTCTTTTTTTGGGGGCGGCCCAGGTATTGTAAATTTTATCTCTAGACACTAAATTTGTGTCTTTTTATACATTTAATTTCTCTACTAATCATACTAAGCTTTCCTCTACTTCCATAAAAGAGTTACGTAACAGTATAAGTATAATAAAGTTATACTAAAATAGTTACATTACAGTTACAATAACCTTTTCAATGTTCTTGTTGACATTCTCTCACTTGGATCACATCTTAGTGTTTTTCTATTGATTGATTTCTCCTTCCATTATGGGATGTATTTGCCAGCTTCATTGCTTGCCTGAGAAGTTTTCATTGGATGCCCAGTGTTGGGAATTTTACCGTCTTGATTTCTGAATATTTTACAACTTCCATAAATATACTTGAGCTTTAATCTGGAATACAGTTAAGTTACTTGCAAATAGTTTGGTAATTTGAAGATTTTTTTGATGAGATCAGGGCAGCAAATAGGCTAGGGTTAATCTTTCCCCATTACAGTGTTTTATTCTACAACATAGAGTGTCTGACTTTTTTAGACACAGTTTGTCTCTGTAATTCTTCTTTTATTCAAGTGTTTACTGTTCATTGAATGTTCTCTAGATTTATTGAGATAATAGAAAGCTAATTGAGGTTCTAGTGTTTCAGTATTTAGAATCTGGACCAAAGGATTTATGCTAGTATGTTTCATCGAAGTTGCCTTACTGTAGAAATCTTTATTTCTTTTATGATTGATCTTTTGATTTTTTTTCCATTGGATAGTTAGATTTCTTGAAAGAAAATTTCTCATTCATGTACCTCCTAGCCCAGGTCTGCCCTCTGTGCAATCAAATCACCTTTCCCAGTCTTTATGGACTGGCTTTGACAGGGAAAGACCTTCATCAATCAGCCAAGCTGGAGATAATTAGTCTTTCAGGTTTTTTTTTTGTTTTTATTTTTATAAAAAGATGTGTATTCTCCACTCCTCTCTTTTCTTCCCAGAGAAGAAGTTTCTTGACTGTGAACCTTTACTAATTTTGCATAGCCATGCTGGCTGCAGGAAGCAACCCAGCCCTGTTCTGTGGGGCAGTGCACTGAAAGTCTGGGATGTTGGATGTACTCTCCATTCCTCTCCCTTCCTCCTGGGGGAGAAGGTAAGGATTGTGTGCTTTCTCCCAATCTTGCATAGCCATGCTACCCACAATAAGCCACCGGTCCATTAGTCCTGGAGTACGGTACACTGAAAGGTTGTGTTATTGGATATGTTCTCCACTCCTCTCCCATCCTCCTGGGGAAGATGTCTCATGGTTGTGTACTTTCTCCCAATCTTGCAGAGATGTGGCTCTGCAGTAAACTACCTACCCCTTTCTTTTCTTCTTGGATGCCTTCAGACATCCAACTATGCTGATTCCCTCTACACTTCATGTTCTGGGGCAGCACCCCAAATAACCAGGGATCTTGGATGCACGTTCTTTCTTTCCCCTGAGGGAGAAGTCATTAGCCAAAGCAATCTCTCTAGGTTCCGAGTTGTTCTGGCTTGGCTAAAGGGCTAATATGGGTAAAGGGAAATTGTTCTTTTATCCATCTCAACACAGCTGTCTTCAATTTTGTATGCATCTGCATACTATTACTTCTTAGCTGGATTCTGGACTTCTCATCAACATATTTTGGTTCATTTGCCACTGTTAAATTGAAGTTTCTGTAGAGGGATGAGGGCTGGGACGTCACATGCCACTATCTTGCTGATGTCAATTCTTGTAATTTTAAAAGGGCATGGAAGTAAACGTAAGTGCTCACCTCATCATGCTTAACTAGAAGACCCCTGTTTTATTTATCTTTGTATCCCAAGATCCAGCTGCAGCACCTAGTACAAATGTGGCTCAATAAATATTGAGCTGATTAAACTGTTCTAGATTTAGTTTAGTAAGATCACAATAATTTTGACTATAATTTGTGATTATTCTGTCTGTTGTGGGTTCTCAGGTTATTTGGTAGTTTTAAAACAGAAAAGCAATATTAACATTTTAAACACTTTAAATATATGATGGATTATGACTTTTAATAAAATATCATGATTCCCTTATTAAACATATAGGTGAAACCGATCTATGCATGATATGGACAAAGATTATTAGATTGTCCCTGCTAACATTTAGTTACCATAATTTTTAATTTTACTTTCGATCACATGTTTTTCTACTTTTGCTATGTTTCAGTTGTTATATTTTTAGTTTTCAAACTCCTAAGCTATAATAATATTAGGCCCATATTTCATAAATTGTTATGAAAAGGTAAGATAACGAAGAAAATAAATCAAATATCATTGAAGATGATGTTACTAAGTTAAGGAGAAAACTGAACTTTAATATAAAACTTATCTTGAGTGATGATATAAGTGAATCTGTAAATATGATGGTTTTGAACAAGTAACTAAAACAAAACAGAAAATGGAGAATCAGAAATGTGATATGTGAAATATGAAATGTATTGGACTTTCACTAAAATATTGGCCAGTAGGTTGTCTTTTATGAATCTTCAAATAGCATCATGAAGCATCAAGAATGTGTTTCTGTTTTTGTTTTTTTCAAAGACAGCAAAAAGAATACCCCAAAAACCAAATAGTGTGTTTTCTGGAAGAAAACCAAACTAATGTCCCTTCATACAAAATTGATGAATTTTGTTGCTAAAAGCAAGAGCACACTCCAGAACAGAAACATCATTCAAAAGCATCCCACTTGTAGAAAAACATGCCTGAGTCAAACTACTTTTGAGGAGTTAGTAAAATCAGACATATTAATAATGAAAATATTATTCTCACAGAGAAAGCAGAATAAGCTATTGGCAAGATTCCTCTATCAAATGACAGTTAGACTTAATATAATATTAATGCCTCTAATGTGGAAAAGCAATTATATTATATATTCACGCTAGAAGATTGTTTAATTTACATTTGGACAAAAACAGTGTTTTAGAGAGTATAAATTAGCCGTTGCCATATGAGTAGTTCATATAAAAAAGAATGTTCTTAGATATTTTTCTTTTCCCTACATTCAATGTTAGTCATAAGAGTTTTCTTTTTTTTACTTTATTTAATCGTTATTTTGCAAACGATGATTTAGACTACAAAATGATTAGTCTTTACAGAGTACAATCTCCATGCATAGCAAGGAATGGGTTATCCTAAAATGCAATCTATATTTGCAATCTATATTTGCTTTAGTCACAGAAAAACAGTCTGCTGGCAACAATGTTCTATTGTTATTTATTCAATTTGAAAAACATAATGAAAATAAATAATATGAGCACTTCACAATCACTGAGTTTTTAGCATATTTTTCAAAAAAATAAGAATTGAGTTAAAGGCCCTGCTTTAACATAATGAAATATATGAATTGTTAAGTAGAAGAGTGCTCACACGAGTTGCTGCAATGAGAAATTGAAAGTGTGCACTTAAGATGCAGATAGTGCCACAAAAGACTTTAATAACTGTTTTTTTTCAGGCAATATGTCTAAATGGCATTACTAGAATCCTGAATAAACTGAACCTCTGACTTCATGATTGTTTAATTTAAAGTAATCTATGAAGATTGTTTAATTTAAAGTAATCTATGAAGATTACAGCAAACAGCTTCACTGATGAAAGTTTAATGTTACCTAACACTGATGTTTACTTGTTTTTATAAAGAAAATAATGACAGTGTTATTGGGCATACTTTGATACCATGTTCAAATGTTACAACAGAATGTAAAGAAAAGATTTCTAGGACTGAATGTATCCAGTGAATAATGAGGGATACATGAACTTCAATCTCCAACAAAGAAACTCCCAATCTTGCAGTAATAGAGTGTCGTATGTTCACTGGGGTATAGCATCTGTTAGAACACAGAAAGCATTCTTTGATGGGCAGCCTTACCATGTTTGAGAGCTAATACTACAATAGCTACCAGCTACTTGCTGCCTTGCCTGATAATCTCTAATTGTGTTGACATGTTATATTTCTGTTAAAAAGTACATAAGATCTGTAATATGTTAGAACATGATAAGTATTATGGAGAAAAATAAAGAGATGTGGGATGAGGAGAAGAAATATGGGAGCAGTGATGTTACATATAGTGGCAAGGCTCGCCTCAATGAGAAGTCGAATTTAAATAAATATTTGAAGTAGATATGAGATTAAGTCATATATCACAGGATAAGTCAGTGCTATAGTCAATGCATACTGTTTAGTGATTGGTTGAATATTGGGTAGCGCCCACTTCCAAAATGAACAAACCTAACTCCTGCACTGAATGATATTCCTCCTCATGTACTGGAGAGATTAAGAGTAAAATTAATGGAAAATTACGACAACCCAGTCCAGGCAGGACTACTAAAGGTGCAGACTTTACAGGATTGAAGGTATGGATCAATCCACCAAGCAAAGAACCGTGACCATCTGAGGTGCTTGCTCAGAGCACAAGGAATATCAACTGCGTAATGGAAAAAAATAGTTATAAATACTAGTTATGACCATGTGACTCTAATTTCTATAAGTAGTTCTTCCTTATTTTTTATGAGTATGTATCAGTATTTGTTATGAATAAATTTATAAAATATATCTTCTTTTCTTCTATTACACCCTTATTTTCTAATAAAAGTTGTATTAATAATAGCTAACTTCACAGGACATTATTTAAGTTAGAGGAGATAAAGGATGGCCTACAACTACCAAGAACAGTTATCACCCTAGAGCCTCTGGAAGGAACCAAGTTTGTTGACTTGTAGCCTCAAGAACCTTGAGAGTACACATTTCTTTTGTTTTAAGACACTCATTTTGTGGAACTTTTTCATGGAAGCCCTAGGAAATTAGTACAAATAGAAATAGATAGTCTGCCTGAGGACACTGCCCTTTATAGCCAACTCAAAAGTGAACCTGCAAAATATCAAAGTTGCCAGACTTTCGCATTACTGATCCCAGTCAAGTCCTTAGCTTTTGTTCATTACAAGATATTTTAATTAATTTACACAGAATTACAGTATCAGGTTTGTTTAATGTCCTTGTTCCTTTATTATTTTGAAAACCCCTCATTTTGAATATGGAGATTTTGACATGCTGTTTCAAAATGTATATAGAAAAGCAAATAAGTGACTGTTTAAAGAGCAAAACAAACATCATGTGTAAAGTGCAATTATCTTAGAACAGATAATTAAAATAGCTCATATTTAATATGCCTTATTTTTAATACTCTAGTATTTCTGGCTCTAATAAAGGAACAAAATAACCTGAGTTTTATGTTATATTAAACTTCCTCTCAGAGTCTAGCTAAGATTGGTGGTTTATTATTTTGTGTCAAGAGAATGATCATTGTCATCAACTACATTATCTCTACCTCTCCACACCGTCTCCCAACTGGATACGTGCAACAACTTTCTAAATGTCTCTTTGTTTCCAGTTTTCTCCACTCCAAGTGATCATTCTAAAAGTAAAATTCACATGGCATTTTGTTCACATAAGCCTTTGCATAAACTTTGCAATGACTTTGCCACTGAGCTTAAAATAAAAATCCAGGCAATTTAACATAGTGACAAAACCCTATTTCAGCTATCCATTTACCTTTTCCTATAGCTTTATCTGTTTTCCCTTTCTTGTCCACCATTGAAAATTTATTCTATAGGCTTCTGAACTCTTATTTTTCTAAATCCTACTGTGCTGTTTCTTGCCTTTCAGATCGTCTCACGTACTGTTCCCTCTGCTTCTCTATAATTGTAGGTTTCAGTTCAACTTTAGAACATCTAAGAATTCAACCTTGACAAAAGCTTTATTTTCTTATACAATTCAAAAAAGTGAATATATGTTTGTATCCCACAGGCTCTCTCTGTAGTACATATTGTGATTTGTTTTACTGACTGCTCATGGTTTTTTGTCCTACTAGGTGGAGTGAAAGCAGCATGATGGCAAAGTCTAAATCCATACTATTCACCATGTTAACCTAATGCCTCACACAATGTATTGCACAGTGCAGTGTCCCAAAATATTTTTAAAGTAGTGTACTAATTAATTTAGAGATGAACTTGGAACCCATTTGCTTGATACTCATATAAAAAGTTTCAGAAACAAGATATTTCATGAATATTAATAGAATTACAAATACATGAATGTTTTTAATGACCACATGCTTTCAAGTAATATTTTGAAAAACAGTACTGAAACAAAATGGAGAGAAACATAAACCATAATCATCTTCTAAAAACAATTTCTGAGAAAGATGAAATTTAAATACACATATCAAGAGTGGACTCATAATACTCATTTACAAAATCTTATCCTTCAATTTGATGAGGAAATGAAGTGTCAACAGAAACAATATGAATCTTGATATTGGCTATAATCGGATTGTAGCATCTGCTAATAAGTAATTACACCTAAAAAGATTCTGGAATATTAACTCAAGAGATAAGATACTGTCAAATTCATCATGCAGTCTGTGCTTTTACTGATTAACCTAAATTTTTCTTTGGCATATAACATATACATGTATATACATACGGATTAAAATATATTTTAGAACATCTGGAAAAAAATAAAAGAAGGTCACAAGGTTATTGTGGTGTGTGTCTGCCAAGGTATCATATGTGTGTGTGGTGTGCAGATGAAGGTGACATGAATGAACCTTGTGAATATTTCACAATGTAAATGTTTATCACACCATCAAGTTGTACAATGTAATTATATAAGAACTTTGTCAACTATACCTCAATAAAATTAGAAAAAAATAGGTATATTATACACTATGGCCAAAACCAGATCTGGAAAAACCTGGCATGCTGCTAACTAGCTAGACAACTGAATTGACCTTTTCACAGATCCACTTAATGTGCCACTGTAACCTAAGTGACTGCTACCACTCTTGATCTCAGTCACTCAGTTCCAATAAAGCAAGAGCCTCTTTATTTCACATTCATCTTTTTAATAGTTTGAAGTGTTCTTAACAGTGCTATATCAGAATAAATTTGTGCTGAAATTGATCAAACTATACTGATTAATGTTGCCTTTAAATTAATGGACATTTATTTAAAAGTGAGAATGCTACATCAGTAGTTGATTTCTTTTAATAATATCTGTTGATCTTATTCTCCCTCCTGTTTCTGTTCCTCTCTTTCCACCTCTTTTTCTTCCCTCTCTTCTTCCTCTACCTCTTCATTTTCTATTTCATTTCATTCTTTCTTTATCAAAATTGAGTCATTTGAGAAATATATCATATATTATAAATAATAGCATGTTTAATTAAAATTTATTCTATCTTCTCATAGCTGTAATTCCACTTTATAAATATCTATTTAAATAGAAACTATTAGAAAAGTGCATAATACTACACAAGGTCCATGGTCTCATGCTTATAGTCAAAATAGAGAATATGATATGGAGGTAACTATTCCATAGTATTCAGAAGGTCAGCTTCTATCAATGATCTAATAAAAGTTAGACACAATCTATACCTAAGCTCTTCATATATTAAAATATCTACCTAGCAGTTTATTGTGAGAATTAAAATAATTATGTAATAATTTATTGTTTAGTGCCTGCTATTATTCAATAAATTAATGTATTTGGCAGTTATTTAGTGGGTGCTCACCATGTGCTTGGCAACATTACAACCACTGTATGTGAAGCTACCTTCTAGTAGTGAGAAGCAAACAACAGAAATCAATCAAAGATGAATTTTCATAGATATAAGTGCTTTCCAGGATCTATTCTAGATCAAGTGGTCAGGTATGCCCTCTCTGAGGAGGTAATATTGGGTTTTAGATGTGAATTATTAGGAGAAGCAGTTATGTGAAGTCCTTTCGGAATAGTGTTTCAGGCAGGGGTCAAAAATAATGGCAATTGGTGAAATAAGCTTCAAGGGAGAGACAAAAGGTCAAAGTGACTAAAACCTGATGAAAGGGAGAGAAATAGGTGAAGTCAGATAAGTGGGTTTGTATTAGGGTGTGAAGGGAATTTCTTCACTATGATAAAGAGTTTAGATTGTATTTTAATTGCATAAGGAAGTTATTGGAGTGTTTTAAGTAGAGAAGTAATATGAAATATTTGCTTACTTTTCTTTTAGGTTCTCTTCAGCTGCTACAAATTGAGAAGAGACTATGAAATGGAGAAAAATGGGTAAAATGGAAAAGCTGGGATACCCTGTGGAATCCTGTCATAAGCACCCAGAAGAAATATAATAATGCATTACAAGTAAATGTATCAGGTTATTTCCTTTCACTATTTAAGTATTAGGGTAGTATTTATGATAAAGCATAGTGAATTATATTTATAATCTGTTATAACTATATACAAAGTTATATACTATACAAAGGATATGGTTGTAAACTGTATACAAAACAAAGGTTACCAACTTGGCTTCTTTTATATAGACTCCAGAATCTGTCACTGTATGGTCTCGTCTTCTGCCCTTACTAGGAAATTAGATATTACCTGGAATTTTCTTTTCAATTCAGATAAATAACTAGGCCTAGTAAGTGTGTTAATAGTGTTAATAGCCAAACACACATATTTTTGACAACATGACTTGTAATCCTATTTTCTTTTGGAAAATGAATCTCTAGGCCAGTATATGTGTGAAAGGGGGATTGTGGGGTAACAGAGTAGTAGGTGATTTGTATATACTCAAACACTTTGAGTAAGATCTCATTTTAACTTTCTATTTCTAGATTAGAAATATATATATACATACATGTATATATGTGTGTGTGTGTATATATATATATATATATACACACACACACAGATTAGAAATACACACATTCACACATTCATGTATATAATCATAGGAAAACAGAGTAGTTGTCCATATTTGAAAGAGAAAAAATACACTTGTATTGTCATAATCACATAATAACATAGTATCATATCTCTCTTGTAATCAATCTCTCCCTTAAGGTAATTATTCCATAATTGTCTTTTATATTTATCCATTTCTAGTCTCCTTGCCGCTCACTACCTGATTTCAGGTCCTTACCACCTGATGTCTGTATTACTATAATGACTCGCCCCTTTAAATTTTCTGACCTCAATCTTGTACTCCTCCAAATCATCCTGTATACACTCGGCATGTTAATTTTCTTAAAACACTATTTGCCAGACTTTTGGCCAAAAGCAATAAAATAAGTCTTGATATAAAATAATGTTTTCATTATTTTACTTTTCAAAAATCACTCATGGAATTTAATTGCCATGAGGGTTATTTCCAAACTTTTTGGTTAATTCTAGACCAAAATTCATTGAGTTGATTTCAGCCTGTTTAAACATCAATGTCTTGCAATATAGTGGAAAGAACACAATCAGGAATAAGAACACACAGATCCTGATTCTAGTCTTGATTATGAGCCTCTCTAGCCTTCTGACCTTAGCCAAATTGTATAAGCCCTCCGTAAATAAATATTCATGTATGCAATCTCATAAAACAGAGAATATTTACTGTGTTTACCTCAATATATTATGAGGAAAAACACAAGATTTAATGTCACTTGATCTGAGTGGGGATTCTGATACATCATTTTCATAATTTATAACCTATGATTTCCTCAGTTACCAAACCTCTGTAATTTTAATTTCTTTATCTTTAAAATGGTCTATGGAGAAATTCCCATTTCAGAGAGTTGTTAAAGTGTTAACTAAAACAGTAGGCATGAATAGTTATTTCTAAATTATTACAGTGTGTTTCTATTGTTAGTTACTGTTTTGTATGTTAAAAATATTCTGAATAAAAAACAGTGAGCAAAGTTAAGAAATGGTTATTTTACCTTTCTTACTGTAAGAATTCCAGAAGCATATCTGGGGACAATGATTTAAGTATAAGTAGTTAATTCTGAAGTTAATCCCAGGAAACATTGGTAGCGAACAGGGAAGTGAGACAAAAAGAAGGCAAAAGAGGGAACATTTTAAAATAAGTGGCTGCTGTTGGCAACAGGAACTTAATCTTGTTGGGTGACTATGGGAAATGATGAAGAACACATGTGTTGCCAGTATCCCATCTGAGGCTTGAGGGAGCTTTTTTTTTTTTTTTTTAATATACTAATTTCTTTAGTAATTAGTTGAAGGCTGCTGCTCAGGACTGTTAACTCCCTCACACTTCTTGCCCATATTTCACACTAGTGTAACAGATTCTGTAAGGCAGACAATGTTCTCAAGCAAATATAGGCATACCTCAGAGATACTGAGTGTTGGTTCCAGACCGTTAAAGTGAATACTGTAATAAAGCAAGTCATATGAATTGTTGTCTTCCCAGTGCATATAAAAATTATACTTACAGAGAATTGCAATCCTGCAGCCTATGGAACAAAAACAACATTCACAGAATGATAAACAAGATGAAAAGGCAGAGGACTATGTACCAGATGAAGGAACAAGATAAAACCCCAGGAAAACAATTAAATGAAGTGGAGATAGGCAACCTTCCAGAGAAAGAATTCAGAATAATGATAGTAAAGATGATCCAGGACCTCGGAAAAAGAATGGAGGCAAAGATTGAGAAGATGCAAGAAATATTTAACAAAAACCTAGAAGGATTAAAGAAAAAACAAACAGATGAATAATACAATAACTGAAATGAAATCTACACTACAAGGAATCAATAGCAGAATAACTGAGGTAGAAGAACAGATAAGCAACCTGGAAGACAGAATGGTGGAATTCACTGCTGCGGAACAGAATAAAGAAGAAAGAATGAAAAGGAATGAAGACAGCCTAAGAGACCTCTGGGAAAACATTAAGCACAACAACATTTGCATTATAGGGGTCCCAGAAGGAGAATAGAGAAAGAAAGGACCAGAGAATATATTTGAAGAGATTATAGTCAAAAATTTCCCTAATATGGGAAAGGAAATAGCCACCCAAGTCCAAGAAGTGCAGCGAGTCCCATACAGGATAAACCCAAGGAGAAACATGCCGAGACACACAGTAACCAAATTGGCAAAAATTAAAGACAAAGAAAAATTATTGAAAGCAGCAAGGGAAAAATGACAAATAACATACAAGGGAACTCCCATAAGGTTAACAGCTGATTGCATTTGAGGCATGTGAGAAACATTCAGTTGGAGATGCAGCTATAGAATTACTGAGTTAAAGTTGAATACAAGTGGACTTCTCTACCTAGTCTTACATTTGTACTTATACCCATTTGTGATTATGTACAGAATAGTTCTCTACTATATTTCTTCCTTCAAATGATAGCTCTTAACCATAGTGCTATAGTTTCTTTTTACATTTTGCTAAAGAAATTTTCTGTAGCTAGGCTGGGATTGAAGTTAAACTATACCACTTGCTAGTAATATGAAGCTAAATAATTTAGTTAACCTCTACATGACTCAGTTTTCTCATATATAATAAGAGTCTTTGTCTCCTAAATTTCTTATGAAGTGGATTAGCATACACACTTATTTTATATGCATATAAATATAGTATATGCACATATATTCTCCGAGCACAGATTATAAGATATTTTAAACACTGAATATTTATTATTGTTAGAGATTAGCTTTCTCTTGGTCAATTTTTAGCAGCAGAAATATGGAAAGTATCTCATAGACTTTGAAAAATTATATTGCTACAGAAGTCAGAGTGAGTTGAACATTTTTTTGTGTGTAGGGCAGGGTTTGTGATATTATGCATCCAACTGGCCCTTTGAAAAAGTGGGATGACATATAGGAAGGTGAATTCATTTAATTTTAAATTGGTGAAAAAATTGCAGTTTAGCCTGTAAAACCAGTGAACCTATCAATCATTTCCTAATTACCTTTCACCACAACTTTTACTGTATTTGAGATCACCTTTAGGTTGAACTTTCCTTATTCTGTTTGTGAATGAAGTCTGTTCCTTAGGGGAGAGATTTACTTTCCCTGTTACAGAGTCTGCTACTTCCCTGGGGAAAAGGCTGGGAGACACATCTCTGATGTGGTGATAGGAGCAATGATTTACTTCTATTTGAGTGAAACCCCTGCTTTAGGAGCTGAGTGCTCAGAGATTGGTGGTGCAGCAGCCCCGGGTCTCTCCTGCTTTTCTCTCTGGGTGTGAAACCCGCGATCCACAAGCCAATACAAAGGCAAGTGGGCCCCTGGTATTCTCAGTCATGCTGCACCCAGACAGCCTGTAGGAGTTCTTAGCTGTACCTTTCTGGAGTAGAATTTCCATCTCACTAGAACAGGGATGGAGGATACAGGTATTCATGCAAATTCTCCAGACTCTCATAGTTCTTACCAAGTTTTAGTATATTTTATTGAATAAATATTTCTTCATTGGCTATATACAATTAGGACCATTTCCAGAGACTTTAAATGGTTGTTTTTGTTTTGTTTTGAAAATATTTCCCAGTTTAAGCAGGTATGCTGAGCCCCTCACACTCTCATGTCACCTCACTTTAATTCTGAACTTAAATCTCAAGTTCCAAATCTATTCCACCAGATAATCCAGGTCTTTGGGGTTGTCAGATGCTCCCCCAGCCATGCAATACTGTAATTACCTACTTGGATATTATTTCATGATATATGATTCTTTGACGATCTGGAAGGGAAAAAAGTGGTGAACAGAAGAGTTTTACTGCCAAAAATCCATCAAAATCTCTAGTATTGTAATTTTCTGTGCTTCTCCAATTTTATATTTTCATAACAATAATTATCTTAAGTGATATATCACAGTAAAGAATACGAGTAATGTTTAGGTACATAGTTCTTCCATTGTTTACAAATAAAAATTTTACATAACAATTTTATGGGGAAAATCATCATCCCAATTCATGAAAACAATACAATCAGCAGTTATAATGGTTTACTTAAGGCAGACTAATTTAATTAGTTAAGTGGTTAAGTTCTACTCACTCATTAAATATTATGATTTGGGCAAGTATAAATATAATATTTTTCTTCTCAAAATGTTATGGTAGCCTCACCATTAGAGGCTGTCATTTTTAATAGTGTACAAGATGGAAGGATGTAAGAAGCTAACAAAAGTGGTAACAAATATAAATAAGTATAGAAGGAATAAATACATAACTGTCACATAAAATGTTTATTATAATAACATTTTATATTTTATAACTTTGTTTGGATTTATTATATCTTTTTTTCTCATAAAAAACTGAGGGAGGAGTTCTTGTCTTTATTTTAAAGATAAGAATATTAAAGAAAGTGTTTAAATTATTTTGTCCTATGTCACAAGTTGGTTTATACAGGATCAATATACAAAACTAGAGGATCAGATTATTCATTGTCTTTTTACTGCCCCATATTTCCTCCCAGCAATATTTAGCAAAGAGTACAAGATTTGATTTTTACGAGTCATTCATCTTAATGCAACAATGCAGTAAATGCATCTGACAGTCTTTGTGACAATCCACTGGAATTTCTTTTTTAAGAGACATATTTCAAACTTTCAGAGTCTCAGGAATATGAAATTTTGAGTTTTTAAACTAAATCATTTATTTTTACATAGAACTAAAATATTAAATTCATATTATTCTTTGTATTGCTTATTTTAACCTTTGATGAAAAATGGAATAATAATATACTATCTCACATTACTTTTTATGTATTATTACAAGATATAGTTTGGTCATTTCTTATTCTTGTGCAAGTACTCTATTTTGATGGGAATTATTAAGAGTTCAATAGTCTTTTAAATCGTTGAAATAAGTCTAAAATGTCTTTCATATTAGGTTGAAGGAAATACAATTAAGAAAAAAATAACCCTGGATAAGCAAAAGAAAAATGGGGAGAAATATTATGTATGTAATACATTAGTCAATTGAGCTTAAAATGTTGGTATGTTTTTTATCTGGCTAGTAATAAGTATGTGTGCGTGCGTGTGTGTGTGTGTGTCTGTGTATGTGTCCCTAAGAGGTGACTAACTCTGAAAACACTTGGAAAAATAAATACCAATGACCATTTAAATTTGCAGATGTACTTCAAGAAAAGTTAAAGTAACAGAAATTACAGATAATTTGTCCTAATATTTGGAAGTACTTCTAACGTGCTTCTTATTGATTCTTTTGTATCAAGCAATGAAAATTAACCAAGTAGAATTAATTTTCCTAATAAAAGTATGGAGAAACTACATGGCTGAGGGAAGCAATTTCATATTCCTGAGACTGAAAGTTTGAAATATTTTATCAGTTAAAATGAAACAGTGATGAACAATACAGGCACCTTTTCCAGGAAATGTACATGTTTTTGCAAGGTCTAGCTTCTAAATTCTTAGTAATTTTGTTTTATTTATATCTCCTTAAAAAAAGAAAAATTATATTTCAACTAAGGAGAATAAATAATAATGAAAATATTTGTATGGTCATATAGAATATGGCTACTGCTGGTAAAAGTGTTTCAAATAATGGTGGCACATTTAATAAGGGAATTTATTGCTCCAATTTTTATATTTGTTCAACTTGCTTAAAATTCTATTTATTCAGTACAAAACCTACAGTAGCTAAGCCCCTTGGCTCGTACTGAGGCCTGGTTTGGGGGAGGGTTGCAGTTAATCTGTACTGGTTTTCAACTAGCTATGTAAGGGAAGAGATTTTCTTAATGTAAGATTACCTAACTCGAGTTCTCTTTCAGAGCTTCTGAGAAAGATCTACTAATGAGTTACTTGTCAATGACAATAAATTCTAGCTTTTGTAATACAAATGTCTTACTCTTCCTTACTCTTTTACATCTATCATTATTATCATTCCCAAAACTGTAATCATAATTGTGGTTATAAGTAATCCTATGCTTATAACTCTTCTATTTTCCTAAGCCTCCTCATTCCTGAAAATTTTCTCATATACCTCATTTCAAAACAGAACAGTTAGTTCTCTCTGAATCTTCAGACTAGGTTAGCTATTTCTACTGAGTTCTCTAAAACTGCCTATACTTTTATAGCCTCTTTTTGTTGTTTGCATATGAGCTAAGAAGAGTCCTTTCTCCTGTCAGAGAGCATACTCTGTACACTCTTTAGATCTTTCTCAAGAAATGGGGTCCTTTTGTTAATCTGGCTTTCTCTTGCATTATCAAGTGTCTTATTTTCTGAATACTGCCAGTTAGCATATAAACAGAGTATAATATCTTACAGCATATCTTGTATTGGTATCATTAAAAATTCCTTTATTTCTTATTTGTTTTATCAACTATTATATATTTGTAGATATACAGAGTACATATTTATATATTAAATTTTCCATTCTCCTCTTCTGAATTGTTTTATACTTGTGATGTTTACACATCTTTACCTTCCATTCACTCTTTAATCTTGTCCTGATTTCTAAACCCACATTTAGGTAAACTTTATCTCAACCCAAAGCAAGCAGATCCTGCCCCAGATTAATGGTCCAATAATTTGTGTCTCTATTAATGAGTGAGAAGCTCAGGCTAATGTGCCAGCTTCATTCAAGAAGCCTGGTTCCTTCCATTTTAAATGTGGAGAACTCAGACTGTGAACGAAATGCCAATATTCTTACAACTGATGAAAATTGGTATTTTGTGATATTCTTAGACTTAAGATGTAAACTGTACAGGCTTTTTTCCTTGTATATAATCAGCTTTAAATAACCTCAGATTATGTGAGGAGAGCTTTGGTCTCCAGTTATCAAAACTACAAATGTGGTCTGGAACATTTCTAAGTGAATTAACTAGGATCTTCAGTTGTATGACTAGACGTGGTTGAAGTTGACTATAAATGAAGTCTTGTTCCCTAATACTACAGATTATGGTTCCATTGTTAAACAACCTTGTATTCCTAAATCCTTAAAAAACAGAGGCCAATTTTATTTTTTTCATGCATTCACATTGTTACATTCATAAACTGCTTCAAATTTGGATGGCATTGCTAATCCACTTGGCTGCCTTCTTGAGATCAGTAAAGAATGCCTCTCTTTTCTACTGTCTTCACTTAAGTACCTTTAAAACCTTTATGTATTAATCCACAGCAACAGCAATGGTAGGCATCATCCTCCACGTCAGAGATTATAACCCTGAACATCAGGGCAGAAGAGCAGACCAAAATTATGCCTTTGGAGCTGCCATAAAGGAATCATTTAAAATTCTATAAATGTAGAACTACCTCCTCTGTCAATGACTGTCATGTAAGCAAAGTAAACACAAGGCATATAATAGTGTTTATTTCAGCTTTCATAGATGCCATTAGCAAAACTAAATTCACATTCATATTTATTTCATGCTTTTCTTTAAAATAGACATAAAATCACAAAAATTAGAAAGACCACAATTTGCTTTTATTTTTAAATCCAAAAAAAGAAATTGTGGCATTTTAAATGTATGTCTATCACAATCCATAATTTTGAAATAGATTGACAACGTATATTTCCCTTACATCTTTCCTCAAAGATGTGATTACTTTACATCTCAAAGATGTAACATTATTTTTTCAGTCATGTTAAAATTATGCTTAGAAAGTAATAATTTGTTCTAAATAAAGGGTCACATACAGCCTCTAACTTCCAATAGAATGTATAACTTCCAATAGAATGTATAAAGTCAGAGAAAAAGAAAAAAACACATAATGCAATCTTTGGTTGATACATATACTTTTGTATCTATCTGGAAGGAAGAAATTTACTTATTACAAGAACAGTGGCACTTGACTGAGAGAAGCAATTGATCACTCATGGTGCTATATGGCATGGCATAAAGAAAACATCCTAGCATCAAAGTAGATTAGGAGAATCATTTGTCAGTCTGCATTTTCTATAGCCCTGTAGTAAAATCTTAGATCTGTCCTTCTTCCAGTATTGGTGTTGCATTTTTAAGTAGCCATAGCTATATGCATCCTCTTTGCCATCAGAACTTTGGATATAACAGGCTGGAGGATAGAATATCTTAATAATTAATATCTGGTATAAAATTAATATGGGGTGTATTGGAAAAGTGAAGGCAGGGAACTAACAATAAAGTATTGAACACAGGTAGTAAAACTCCCATAATTAAAGCACAAACAACCTGGGAAAATAGTTCTAAGAGAAAAGTGGGTATTGCAATGGTTTATGTTCTTGATTTCCTTTCAAATACCAAAGTCAAGCCACAGTGTTAAAGACATCCTCATCTAAACTTAACAGAATCAATAAATAATAATAATCAATGACTAAATAAATTTAAATATTGAATGTTGGATTGACAACTACAGACAACACTATTCAAGCAAGAGGGATGGGTACAACCTTCACAGAGTGGACAGAGCAGGGCCAAAGGAAACTACCCACCTGTCTATAAGCAGTCATTAAAACACATTAGAATTCTACTCATTTTGTGAAGACTTAACAAAAACAAAGGGAGCCAAACAAAATACCATATGATACATGGAAGAAAATTTTATACTAAAACCTCAGATTTAGAGTGGGAATCCTTAAAGTTTTTTTTCTCAAATTAAATAGAAGAAAGTTAAAGAAATTATTTATTATCCTAATAGGAAAAAATGTTTTGTTTTGTTTTATAGAACTGCAGCAGGTCATCATCAAAAAATCTACAAATAATGAATGCTGGAGAGGGTGTGGAGAGAAAGGAACCCTCCTACACTGTTGGGGGGAATGTAAATTGGTGCAGCCACTATGGAGAACAGTATGGAGGTTCCTTAAAAAACTAAAAACAGATCCTGTAATCCCATTCCTGGGCATATATCCAGAGAAAACCATAATTCAAAAAGATACATGCTCCCCAATGTTCACTGCAGCACTATTTACAATAGCCAAAACTTGGAAGCAACCTAAATGTCCAACGACAGGTAAATGTATAAAGAAGATGTGGTGTGTGTGTATATATATATATATATATATATATATATATATATACACACACACACACATACATACATACATATACACATATATATACATATATATACACATATATATGTATATATATGGTGAAATATTACTCAGCCACAAAAAGAATGAAATAATGCCATTTGCAGTTACATGGAACTACCCAGAGTTTATCATAATAAGTGAAGTAAGCCAGAGAAAGACTAATATCATATGATATTGCTTATATGTGGAATGTAAAAAAAATGATACAAATGAACTTATATACAAAACAGAAACAGGCTCACAGACATAGAGAACAAACTTATGGTTACTTAAGGGGAAAGGGGAAGGGAGGGTAGGGATAAATTAGGAGTTTGGGATTAACATATACACACTACTATATATAAAACATATAACCAACAAGCATCTACTGAATAGCACAGGAAACTATAATCAGTATTTTTAAATAACCTATAAGGGAAAAGAATCTGAAAAGGAATATATATATAACTGAACCACTTTGTTTTACACCTGAAACAAACTCAACATTGTAAATCAATTATACTTCAATTAAAAAAAAGAAACCACAGCGGAATGGAATGGTAAAGATAAAAGGGAGAAAGTGAATAGAAAATATCACAGGATAAAGTGTCATGAGAGATACATATGCTGAAGAAATTTATAAAGCAACAGCATATTTCCAGTACATAATGAAGAAATTTAAAAAGAGAATTTTTGGAAGAAAACCCAATCAGTGATATGTAGAGCAAATGTAATAAGATGTTCTAACATGTAGAGTAGAATAGAGGAGTCACAAAGGATGCAGAAAAAGATGAGAGATACGAAGGACAGAGAACGGATGCTTAGCCTGTGAAAATCAAGCTGTTCTGTAGAAATACATTATAAAATCAGGATATTAACAATATTCAAAACAATGGTCAGAAACATTGTCTGAACATAAAGTATGAATATTTACATTTAAAAGTTTACCAAAATAAATAAATTTAAATATATTCATTCATAATCATTCTTAATTCAGAAAATGCCTGAAGAAATTTATAATGACTCTCACTTGCATAGTCCTTTTCCAGGATATAGTATACAATAAATGTTACCTTGATTTATTCTGGATTTTAGATCATAAATGAAAGATAAAATATAATTCAAACATACAGACAGAAAAGATAGTTTAAGCTTCAAATAAACCTTTAGAAAACTAGTCTCCTATTTATTTAATAATAAACAGCATAAGATCTAATAAAAAACAGTAACTAAAAAACTATAGTAACTCAAGTTTTCTATTTGGTGTAAAGATGAGAGTTTTAAATAGAGTATGCTTCAAAAGAATAGACGAGCTACTACTGAAAAAAATATTTGAAGATGTATTGCAGCCAATGAAATGAATCATACTGTACAATATGATACAAGTTTAATAAAGGATAATGAGCATTAACATCTGTTAAACATTATTAAACATAATTGGCTACACCAGCAATGGAAATGTTTATTAAAATAATCATACAACCTAAAAAAACTCACTAACTGTAAGCCAAGGAAATAAAATAAGTAGATTCTATTAAGGATATTTCAAAATAGGGGATTCTCCAGGGAGAAATCATAGTGTATATTTTTTTCCTAACTTGCAGAGGATAAAATCAAAATATATAATGCTATCTTTCAATCTAAATATCGCATAAAAAGTTTTTGCTTGAAATTTATTTTGTAAATGGTAAATAAGGTAAAAATGTAAAAAGTATTGAAAGAACCCAAGCAAAATGTGAAACTTTCCAACCTTGGCTCCATGAATACCCGACTCCCAGACTCTGCATGAAAGGCGACCATCATTAAGGATGATTCTGAGTGAGTATTTTTTTAGTACTACGTATATAGAAAGTAGAAAACCCGGCTCTAATTGACCTAAACAAAAAAGAGAAATTTCTGACTAATGCAGCTAAAAACTCCAGATGATATTCTGGAGCTTCAAGTGAGGTTTGATTAAGTGCCTCCAAAAAATATCAGTAACTTAATTTCTCTCTGTCTCTATGATCTTCTTCTACTGCATCAGCAAAATCCAGGGAACACACAGGGTCCTTGAGCAGATTCAAGCTTTTCCTTAGTCATAATAACTGTTGCAGTTGCAGACCTCACCTCCAAACTCCTTGTTTTCATACATAAGGGAAGCTGTTTTTCCTAGGTCCAGAGAAGAAAGTGGACTCTTTTTGTTTATTTATTTATTTTTTTGGTTTCTAGTATCTGCAGAAGTCTTGTTTCCCAAATGATTCTTTAGATTAGGTGCATGTATCAAAACAAATGGTAAAAAGGGAGTAAAATTCACTAACTGGCATCAAGTATAGAGAACATGTGTCACAATTTGCTGAGACAGTTGTGAAGTTTGCTGGGAGATATATGGTTTATACTTTTTAATATGCGTAACTATTAATAGTGCCCCACTCATTATGAAACATGTTCAAGTTTTGATCATAAATTCATGGACATTTGACTTAAATCGTAAAAGGCTCACCCTTGGAACAAAACCAAAACCAAGACTAAAACATAGGACTGGGAAATTTGTCAGAGTGCTAGAAAGTCAGCCAGCAGTACACTCTATACAATTTCCACTTACAGCACTCTTTCCTATGAATTTAAGAACAGACAGACATACATGCACATCTTTTAAAATGAATGGCACCATATTATGTATTGGACTACAATTACTATTAATATTTAATACATGTCTTCAAGATTTTTCCATGTTAATACATTTGGCTTGATTTCATTTCTTCTTAACAGCTGCATAGTACTACTTACAACGGTTATATCAAATTTATTTAACCTTTCTTCTATTAATGATTATTTGTTTTCTTATTTGATTTTTAAAAGAATGAAGCAAAGCTCAATTGTATTCATGTATTTTTATGCTCGTATGCACGTATTTTTGAAAACTAGGATCACAGAAATAGAAATGAGGAGTCAAAAGGCAGACAAACAGTGCTGCCTTCCCAAAATATTTCACAAATTTATATGTCTACAAAATGTGAGGGAGGTTATAATTTCATACCCTCACCAACATTTGATGCTATCAATCATTTTAATAGTTCTTAATCAGTGGGTAAAAATTTGTATTTATTAAATGTATTTTTCATTATTAGTAGTAAGGTTAAGCACTATTAAAATATTGTGGAATGATTATATATTTTATGTTCTTGTGTGATTATATACTTGAATGGGAGTGTGCGCCTGTGAATGAGTACAAACTTGGAATAAAATTCAGCAAAATATTACCGGTAACTACTAGGCAGAATGATTAAAATTCTTAGTACAGTTCTTTTGACATTTATGAAATTACTATGTATGATTTTATAATAAAAAGAGAGAAGGCAATGCTTTCTTTAATATTCATTGTAGAATAGTGATAATAGAAATATCCAAGAATTATAGATTAATATTTATATACAATAAATTATATTTCCAAATAGATATTTCATATCGTTAAAAGTACATGGAATGGCATAAAGCATATTTCATTGCTAAGTGACTATGCCAAGTCATCTATGTAAATTTCTTCTATTAATTTCACATTTAAAAATAATATCGTATCTAGTTTAATAAAGATATTAAAGTGTGTGATCTGGAGTAAACATGGACTAAGGTTTCTGTTTGGCTCTACCATTTTGTAGCCAGTTGTTCTTAAACAAACAATTTAACATTTCAAATTCTGAGCATCTTCTGTTTTATAATAGTGAAAAATATATCATTCTTCAAAGGAATAATATGAGAACAAAATGAAATTACAAGGAAGAGCCTGGCACTCAGATAACGTTGGTTTATTATTTTTTTAAGTATAAGTATTATATTTTATTTTTGTTGTTATTAATACTATCATTACCATTTCTTTTTTTAGAAGAATTCCTATTTTCCTAATCAGAAATAAAATGACAACAATAATTTCTCTAATGATTTGTTATTTATATTCATTTATACATACTGCAGCTTAACTGTAATTTCCTCAATGCTACAGCAAGGGGGATTAGGAGTGATTTATAACACTACCCAAAAAGAAAGAAGCTCATTGCAGTAGCATAAGTGGCAGACCTTTTGCTGAGTATTTTGGAGGAAAGCAAATTTAGCGTTAGGGCTTATGAAATTTCTATCCTTAGATTTTTTGAGCAAGGTCAAAATCAGACTTACATATACCTCACGTAATGCCACCCAACACGGCACAGAAGCATTATTCAGCTACTTTTTTTCCAAAAATATTTTTCTAAAAATAACTATAGTGTATTAGTATTTGTATTTTGTTCATGTTCTCTATATTATTGTATCCTTAGAGGCAATGAGACTCAGTATGCCAGAATGTACAGAGGTTGACATGGCAAGCTCGAGAGCTGGAATGTTTCATATGCAAATGTGCCCAGCCAATACACTATCCTGAGTTGATTGTGTATTGTTTATTTCACTACAGCTTCTCTATCTCCCATTTAACTTGTACTCTAGTGAATAGTATGAGCACCGATGACAAAAAGAGGGGTAAATGTGATACCACTGGACCTTCCACACAGAAACAAGGGAAAGTATCACGCTGTCAGATAAAGTGCAAGGTTTTTGGCTGCTCAAGACACCTATGGTGAACAGGTGTAGTAATCAGAGGGTAAACATCAGCTGGTGATCAAAGATTAATTGATGGAACTCCATTGGTAATTTGAAGGTCTTAAGAAATGCTAAAGTTACCTGAGATGTCTAAAATGTGTATGATGAGAAGCTGGAAGAAACAATTGCCAGAAGTTCAGTGTGACTTCAGAAATATTGAAGAGGTGGGAAAAATCCAAATCATCTCCATGGGGACCATGCATGATGACCCACAGAGTCAGTGCAGGTTCCCATTTCCAACCACACATCCACTGCTCTAAATGATGTATATTCTGGTAATTAAGATTCTGGTACAAGGAAGAAACATTCTGTCTCTGACCAAGATGGGTAAAAGTACTGCTGAGCAAACGCAGAAAAGAATCTGAGTTTGGAAAATCTAAATATTGGAATCTAGCCCTAACCAATACAGTAATACTTATCTTAGTTATCATCTATTTTGAAGTTGTTTCAACATTATCCTTGTGAGGGTAGAATCACAAATATATATATATATATATATATATATATATATTTGTGAGGGTAGAATCACAAATATATATATATGTAATCCATAAGTTATAAAATATAATTCATTGTACATAATTATGTTTAAATTGACAATATAGGTAAATGCATAGTTTCTATTTAGTATTATAGGTTTAGTCATTTTCAATGAGACATTTATTTGTTTCATAACATTTAAATTTAAAGACTGCCTTGAAAAAATTTTTAAATAAAATATCTTTTGATAAAGATTGCAGTGTCTAGAGTAGAAAAAAATTGTAAGCACTAGTAAACTTCCTCTGCAATTCAGAAAGTTATTACAACAAGGCTTACTCTTTATTTGGGTAGGTACCTGCTATATTTCATAAGAATTTCATGGAATTATAGGAAATCTCTCTTTACCCTCAATTCTGGATATCTCAAAATTTTACAGCTATGGAGATTTTAATTTCACCATTTCTGCCCCGTATATTACAGACCTGAATCCTTTTCTAAAATTTTCAGACTATGGGTAGAGTCTTGTTTGGAAAATATATCAGTTCCATTTTCATGTATGCTTTCTTGCTTAAACGTATTAAGTATGTATTATCTCGGTAGTATTTAAACTTAAAAGTAAAATAGCATTGAATCATAAAGGGACATTTTTGAAAAAAATCTAGAAAGAGTGAGAAAAGTAGTGGTTACCAGGAATTGGGACGGGGGCACAAGAGCGGATGGACACGTGGAGCTTAGGAAATTTTTAGGGCAGTGAAATTATTTATATGCTACTATAAGGGTAGATGAATGATAAAACCCATAGAACTATACAACACAGCAAATGAATTCTAATGCAAACTCTGGACTTTAATTATAAAAACATATTAATATTGTTTCATCATTTGTAAGAAAAGTACCAAACCAATGCAAGTCATCAATAACAAGGGAAACGGTGAAGAGTGTGGGAGAGGTTGTACATAAGAACTCTCTGCATTTTCTATTCAGTGTGTCTGTAAATCTGAACTTGCTCTAAGAAATAAAGTCTGTTAATAAGTCTGTTATTCTTTTTTAGAAGAAGTGGGGGTTTTTTCCACTCATAACAGGACTAACCATTCAGTTAGGGATTCTATTCACAAAACCCGACAGATGGTGATTCAAGCACAGCTTAGAAACACGAAGTGAAGGAGCTCACTCCCTCTAGGAATTGACTAATTTACTTTCCCACATATGTGATCATTTGTACTTCATTTTTTCCCCTCTCCTCATTAGTATTGTGCATATATTTAAGCTTCTGGAAAGTTCCCTTTGAACTAAATAGTGAAGCAATATATAATGCAATGTGTGACTTTCTTACAGTCACACACTCTACTTAGACTATGTAAATGTGCCCTTTCTCAAATTTTCCCTAAGCAGAAATTACAAAAGTGCCTATGTTATAAAGTGATCCTTTGCATTCAAAATAAACAGATTTTAGATGTTAAGAAAGAAATTACTTAAGTAGATAGGTGCTAAAGGTTTGTATGTTAGAAATCAGGTTTGGCATTTGATACATGTGGTAAAGTTGAAGCATAAGACTATAGCAATTTTAGTAGAAAGATGCATTGCACTGAATATTTCATCTTAAGCCCATATTCTATTACTAAAACTATTGTTTTATCATTGACTGAAAAAAATCAAGAAGAAATAGTCACCACTATGATGTGAATAATCTCTCCTAGGATTGTAGCACATTTATAAAGCTTGTCCAGGCTTTGGATACTATGTTATTTTATTTTTTGCCAACTGACTAACTTCATCTCTACCCAAAATCTATTGTCATACTCAATAATACTTTAGCTGCTTAGGAAAGAGCATTAGTTCTTTCAGGCCTCCAATGAATATTTCATTTTCTTTGTTCATATCAAAAGCTACTATTCTTTCATTTATTATTTAATTAATTATATCTCTCTCTCCTCCATATTCAAGAAAATTATATTTTAAAGATTATATTTCTGGAATTACTTCAAACTTGAGTTTAACTTTTCAGTTAAAGCTTTAAAGAAAGCAATCAATTCATGTAATAGTTCTAATATAAAGGACAAAAGGACATGTGTTTCGATGTGTTGAAAGGAAATATTAGTTCTATTTTATTAGATTCTAACTCAGTGAGAACATAAAGCAAACTACAGCATGCTTTGCTTTTAAATGGATTCAAAACGTATCTGTGTTTTTCTCTTGCAATATCATGGAAAGATAATGGGAATGAAATTTATTTTTAAATATAGGAGTTATACTTGAATATCATTAAATAAAAATAGAAGTGAAATATTTAATGCTCAGCAATTTTAAGATTAGGATATATGTAATTTTATAAAGATATAAAACTTTGAATTAAGGTATTAATTTCAAAGCCTTCTTAGTTTGAAACTACTTCTGTGGGCTTTCTTTAATTATTCAATGTTTAATTTCTCAGTTTATCTTTTTAATTCTTTATCACTTACACCTGTCAAGCTATAGAAAAATGCATTACTATATAAGATTAATTACTATCCATGCCCTTTGTAACAAAAAATTCAGTTAAATATATGTTTTCCTATCTGTTTGTGAGAAATTTTCATAGACTTCTTAATCTAGATCAGATTCTAGAGCCCAGGTTTCAAGTAACTCTCAAGGACATGAATTTGGATCCTGGGGCAAGATGTGGAATGGAGTAGGTCTATAAGGGTTAAAAATGTGTTATAAGTTAGGGAACTAGGACATTTTCCTTCCAAGGTTAGTACCTCATTGTCTTCTAATACATACAAGTCTTATTTCACTGGCATTTATTTAGTGCAAGATGTAAGAAAGTAAGCTATTGAACATTTTTTCTTATGTGTTAGCAACAATATATATAAAATATACATTTATAAACATATATTGACTATATAATAAATATATAATGTTATAATAGATAAAGAAATAAAAAGATCCTGAGTAACACATTCTTACAAATTACTGAATATCAAAGGTTAAGGAAACATTGTTTAATGTGAAACTTACCAGTGAAAGGAGGGAAATATTGTTGACTCTGACTTCTTCAAGGCAGCAGTCAAGCCTAGAAAAAAATGGAATAACTGTCAGACTTTGAAAGAATAATGCAACCCAGGAATTACACCTAGTCAAATTTTCATTCAAGTAAAAGGCAAAATCAAGATATTTTCAAACATCACAGCAATCCCAATATATAACCACTTTGAGCACATTTATGAAGAAATTACTGAATCCTAAAACCCAGTTAAACAAGGGATGAATTAAAACAAACAAAAACAAAACAAATACCACCACAGCTATAGTAAAATTATGTCACAGTAAATTATGGTAGGCAAACAATTAACCTAAATATTGGAATTTGACCAAACAATTTGGGCAAATTTTAAAATAAATGTGGACTATTTTAAAATAAATGTGATATAAATATGGGAAATTGTACTCAGGTGAGAGAGGTATGAATGCATATAAGAAGATAATCTCATTTATAATTGAATAATTGGAGTTTCTTTTAAAGGAACACCTATTTAGTACAAAAATTAAGCAATGCAGTAATTCCAGTCTTCCGCATAATTTTCAATAAATCTTTTAAGACTAATATGTTTTTTGATTGATAGACTTTTAATTTCAGTTAACTGTCTTATTTCCATTTTCTTTTTTCTTAGTTTGAGAAAAAGAGAGTTCATTATTTTTATTTAAAACGCAGTATCTATATGGGCAGTTTTACCCCATATTACTTTTAATTCCCAAAAAGAACAAATCAAAGACGGAATTATTTAATAATGTGACTTGAAAGATACTTAAAATCACATCCAGTTCAATGCACTCAGTTTTTCAGATGAAGACTTGGAGGGGCAGTAGGAGTCACAGGCTGAGAAAGATCTCTGTTAGCTCTAAGCTGTGCTGTCTTGTGCAAGGGGTGATGGTTTTGGCAAGCTTAATATGGCCCGCTATTTTTAAGAATTTAAGAAGAAATCACAAGAAAGTGTCCAAGACAGCATCATAAGAAGACCCTGAGCTCACATCTACCCATGGACACACCAAAACTGCAACTATTTACAGAGCAACTATTGATTAGACTGTAAGACTAGCACAAAAGTTCTACAACTAAAGATATAAAGAAGGAATCACAAGGAGACAGGTCAGAGAGGTGGAGACGTGGTATTCTCAAGACTTATATTCTTGAGTGGGCAACCCACTAATGGGAGGATAATTATAATTGCAGAGGTTCTTCCCAAAGAGTAAGGGGTCCAAGACCCACACTGGGCTTTCCAGTGTGTGAGTCCTGCACTGGGAAAATGAGCCCTCAGAATGTTTGACTTTAAAGCCAGTGGGGCTTACTTTCAAGACAGCCAGAGAGCTATGGGAAATAGAGACTCCACTCTTAAAGGGCACACACAAAATCTCAAATGCTCCAGGACCCAGGGCAGAAGCAGGAATTTGAAAGAATCCTGGGTCAAACCCACCTGTTGATCTGCCTGGGGAGGCAGGAGGCAGCTTGAACACACCCTGGGGACATAGACATGGGCAACAGTCATTTTTGGAAGCTCAGTCTACCATTCAGACAGTGGCATTGGCAAGCACCAGTTTGAAATTATCCCTCTAGCTTATTAATCCTGAAATCTGGCCCTCATCTACCACCTGTTGATACCAGTACAGAGACTCCTCAGGTCAAGAAAATAGCTGGGCAGAGACACTGCCCAACACACCAGCAGGCCTACTTCTTTAAGTTTCCCTGAGCCCACAGCTGCCTCAGGACCTGGCTGTGTCCACCAGAGAGCCCAGGTACTGGCCCCACATACCCCTGTGCCAGCACTAGTCCCAGGACCCTCAGCCTTACAGCCAGAGACTCTGGGATCCAGCTCCACCCATCAGTGGGAAGGCACTAGACCTGGGACCAGCCTCACCTATCAGTGGGCAGGTACCAAAAATCTAGTAGAGCTCATCAATAATTCAGTAAAGTTAAAGGATAGAAGATTAATGTACAGAAATATGTTGCATTTCTATACACTAACAATACACTAGCAGGAACAGAAATTAAGGAACAATCCTATTTATGATCACATTAAAAAGAATAAAAAACCTAGGGAGAATCTAAGTAGGGGTTAAAAATTCTGTACTTAGAAAACCATAAGACACTGATGAAAGAAACTTAAAAAGACTCAAACAGATGGAGGGATATACCATATTCATGGATTGCAAGAATATTGTTAAAATGATGATACAACTCAAGGGAATCTACAGACTGAATACAATCCATATCAAAATACCAATGGCATTTTTTATAGAACTAGCACAAATATTTTAAAAATTTGTGTGGAAACAGAAAAGACCCTGAATAGCCAAAACAATCTTGAGAAGGAAGAGTAAAGCTGGAAGTAACATGCACCCTGATTTCAAAGTATACTACAAAACTGCAGTCATCAAAACATTATGGTACTGGCACAAAAACAGATATGTTGATCAATGTAACAGAATAGAGAGTCCAGAAATAAACCCACATAGTTAAGGCCAGTCAATCTATGACAAAGGAGGCAAGAATACACAATGTGGAAAAGGCAGCTCTTCAATAAATGGTGCTGGAAAAACTGGACAGCTACACGCAAAAGAATCAAACTGGACTACTTTCTCATACCATGCACAAAAATAAATTCCAAAATGGATTAAAGACTTAAATGTAAGATCTGAAACCTTAAAGCTTCTAGAAGAAAACATAGGAAGTACACACTTTGACTTCAGTATTAATAATATATTTTGGGGTATGTCTCATCAGGCAAGGAAACAAAAGCAAAAATAAACAAATGGACTACATCAAACGAAAACGATTTTGCATAGCAAAGCAAATGATCAAAAAAATGAAAAGGCCACCTACTGAATGGGAGAAGATATTTGCAAAGGATATATCTGTTAAGGGGTTAATATCCAAAATATACAAAGAACTCATATCATTCAACATCCAAAAAATAAGCAACAATTTAAAAAATGGGAAGAATATCTGAATAGACATTTTTCCAAAGAAGATACACAGATGACCAACAGACACATAAAATGATGCTCAATATCTCTAATCATCAGGGAAATGCAAATCAAAACTGCAATGAGAAATCAGCTTACATCGGTCAGAATGGCTATTATCAAAAAGACAACAAATAACAAGCGCTGACGAGAATGTGGAAAAAAGGGAACCCTTGTACACTGTTGGTGGGAATATAAATTGGTATAGCCACTGTGGCAAACATCATGGAAAGTCCTCAAAATATTAAAAATAGAACTACCATATGATCCAGCAATTCTACTCCTGGGCATTTATCTGAAGAAAACAAAACACTAATTAGAAAAGATATATGCATCCCTATCTTCACTGAAGCACAATTTACAATAGCCAGATATGAAAGCAACCTAAGAGTTCATTAATAGGTAAATGGATAATGAAATATTACTCAGCCATAAAAAAGAATGAAATCTTGCCATTTGTGAAACATGGATGGAACTAGAGGATATTATAATAAGTGAAATAAGTCAGACAGAGAAAGACAAGTACTGTATGATTTCACTTAGATGTGGAAGCTAAAAAAAACAAATGAACAAACATAACAAAACAGAAATAGAGATATAGACACAGAAAACAAACACTATTTCTAGACGGAATGGGCCGGGGGAAGAAAGAAATAGATGAGGGAGATTAAGAGGTATAAACTTCCAGTTGCAGAACAAATGAGTCACAGGTATGAAATGTACAGTGTGGGGAACACAGTCAATAACTATATAATCTTTGTAAGGTGACATCATAACTCGACTTATTGTGGTGATCAATTTGAAATGTACAGAAACACTGAATCACTATGTTATGTTTCAGGAACTAATATAGTGTTATAGGTCAATTATACTTCAAAGACAATTAACTAAACAAACAAACTCATAGAAAATGAGATTGGTTTGGTGGTTACCAGAGATACGGAGTTGAGGGAGGGGCAATTGGATGCAGGCAGTCAAAGGGTATACACAACCAGCTATAAGATAAGCAAGTACTGGGGATGTAACACTGTCGTATGTTACATATGAAAGTTGTTAAGAGAGTAAATCCCATGAGTTCTCATCACAAGAAAAATTTATTTTATTTAATTTTGTAGCTATATCAGATGACATCACTAAACTTGTGTTAATCACTTCATGATATATGTAAGTCAAATCATTAGTCTGTACACCTTAATCTTATACAGTGCTGTATGTCATAATATCAATAAAATTGGAGGAAGAAAAAAAGAAGAAATCAGGAAAAATTAAAATAGCATGCCTAATCTAATTTTATTGTAATCTTATAATAAAATAGATTTTCTCATTAGTTCTTTATTTATCCTATCTCATCTTTTAAAGTGAAACCTAGAAAAAGTTTCACTGGATAGCAAAATCAGCAATTTGGGCTGGTGTTATTTGGAATTATTTGCAGATGTTTAAAATTTATATATTGCTTCCACTTTTTAATATAAAGAATAAAATGGTTTAAATTTAAATTAAGGAGGCTTTTTGGCTTAAAAAATAACTTGAATTAGCAAACCCACTCTTATAATCTCTAGTAATTAAGTAGTATGATATGGAATAAATTCTTGATAATTTGCAAAAAGCTTCCAAGAAGTAATTTATGAAAAAGGATGTTGGTTGGAAACATTGGGAGCTCCTCAGGTGAAATTCAAAAGTGGCCCTCATACACAGAGGATAAGGAGAGACCACAGAAACAGACAGACCACACCATATTGGTAGGTGGCAGTTTCAATATGCAAGGGGATTTACAGAGGAGGCTTGTCTTGGGTGACCACAATATGAGTAGATATACACACCCACACTCTAGACCTTAAGAGTTTATATATAGAGGCTTTAACTGGGTGGAATTACACATTCAGTCCAGATGGTTTCAACACCACAGTCTCTCAGCGCTGTATCTTGTAATGGCTCCTACTATGGGAATGGTGGACAGAGCATACATTTCAAGGATAGGCGGGTGGTTGGAGCCTCTGATTGCCCTGGGCCAGCTCTTGGGTCAACCAGTGGTCATGTCACCTCAATGATCTCCAAGAAATGAGCAGTCACAATTTTAAAACACTTTACACTTTCTTAAGACTCGATGTTTATTCAAGTTTTCTAATTCAACTTTAATCATATTTTGTGATGCATAAATAAATGAATAATTTTCTATGCAGTGAAGCCTTCAAATGTGATACCCTATTTAATTTCTAATGATTAATTTATTCTGGATTGAATTATGTGCCTCTTCTAAATTACAATGTGTATTTTGTTGTCTATCTTTATATCCTTATTAATATTGTCAGGTATTTGTCCATCTTCTTAGTATTTTTGAAATACTCTTTTTGACATGTTAATTTTTTCTGTTTTCCAATTCGTTATTTTTATTGAACTTTGAACGCTTATTTCTTATTACTTTATTTATATTCATTTTTATTAGTTATATAGTTTACTAAGCTATAGCTATTTACCTTTTTGTTTCCCAAAGATAAATGTATATGAGGTTAGGAATTTCTCTTGAGAAAAGCACCTCACTGAAAGCTGAGGTTGTTACTTATGATGGTCTCTAGGCACTGTGTTTATTAAGTATTCAATTTTATATTTGATCAAGGAATTATTTAAGATAGTGTTGAAATAACTGAGTTGAAAATATGGAAAGAATTGAGTTTAAATATTATTTAACTTATCAAATAGTAAATTAATATCTCATACAAAAAAGTTTAATTTTGAAAACAGATAAACCTCATTGGTTATCTTTGAAGAATATTTGAGAACTAATATTTATTTGTAAAGCCAGTAAATAAATAGAAAGAATTAAGATTTATTCTGCATTTCCTAGAGGAAATTACCACATTATTCAACTAATGAGAGAAAATTTCTCATTAGAGGACACTCCCAACTAATAAAATTAAAACACAAAATTTAGAATTCATACATCCTTGACTTACAATCTTTTAAATGAATCTGGACAATAATTATCAATGTCTCCTAATATTACAAAGACACTTCCTGACATCATAGGGCTCTGGATGGAAGTACGTGCCACTACCTATGATTTCCTCTTGTCTAATAGTAAGTACAATTTTGATGAATCTTCCTAATTATAAGTAATACAAGGGAGAAAATGTATTAAAGGATACCAAATGCATACAATAAACAGAAACCAGATCATAGGAAACTCCATTAGAAAATGATATATCAATTTTTAACAGCTACATTTTAAGAATAAAAAAAAAAAAGGACAACACGTTTAGAAAGAAGGATCTATTGATTTAAAGAGACTCAAGACATATCATCTAATTTGGAACTGGATTCAAACAAAGTATAAAGGGAAGTATGAGATGATTAGGTACACTCATCATTTGACACTTGATAAATGACATAAATGATGTTAGATATACGATGATATTAAGGGGTTATTATTGATTTTTAAAATGTCATAGTGATACTATTGCTTGTGTTTTAACAAAACTTACCATTTGGAGATAGGTACTAAAATATTTACATATAAAATAACATATCTGGAATTTACTTCAATATAATAAAGAAATCTGGGAAAGACCTTGGTGGGATAGATTTCCATAAATTGATGGATACTTAGATGTAAATTTATAATACTATTTACTATGAAGTTTCAATGTTTTCATTATAAAAATTACAAAAGAAAAGAAAAGGTAGAGGGGGATAGGTGATATATAAATGTCTGTTAAGTTCTTGGTTTAAGGTCTTACACATAGAAACCAGTGAGAAAAGAACAAGTAAGTCAACTAATTGGAAACCATTCAATAATAGTTAGAAAATATGATTTGTGAAAACTAGATATTTTTAAATTTTCTTTGTGACTTGGTTTTTTTATATATATTTTATAAGCCCCTTGAACTTTAGAAAATAATTTTACCTCTTCTGTAGAATATATTACTCTATTATTTGTTTTAGCTTTTATTAAAATCAGCTTATTTATTTGTTAATTTATTTATTATTTGGTTACTATCATTCTTTTATATTGGACAATAGGTTTTCTGAAGGCCATAAAACCCAGAATTTACTCACCATTTTATCTGTGCATATTCTACTGTCGGGCAGTAATTGTTGCTTAGAAAATGATTTATGAAAAAAAAAATTAATGCAAAGTACTCTAGAAAAGACATTAATTGGCAAAATTTCCTTAGAAGGCAGTTAACTTTCCTACTAAGAGAATTGAGTTTTTATATATTTTGTACTTTTCCTAAATCTTAATGACAAAAGTACTCTCCATTCAGGAAAATTTAGAGACCATCAAGCATTTCAACAGATATGCTCATCCAGCTCTTGATGAGGTTTAAGAGTTTATGAGAGCCATTAAAATTGAGTCATCATGTAGGAGAGACAATAAGAACGCAAGAAAGCAAACAAACATAAACATGTGCTATAGAACTAGAAAGAATGAAACAGAAATAGCCAAATGTAAAGAGAAACAAATGGGAAGAATTAGATAATGAAAGGGTGTGTGTGTGTATTAGTGTGTGTGTGTGTGTGTGTGTGTGTGTGTGTGTAGAAAAGTAAATGTTCTGTAAGACTGTGTTGGTGAAATACTGAGCCCAAGAAACTGTAGTGAAGGAGGCAGTATGCCATATTTAAGACAGTATTTAGCACAAGAGCGCTCAGCAGTGATAAAGAGATAAAGCATAAACTCATAAAAGCAAAAGTCAATAATTTGAGGCAGAACATCTTCAGGCTCAAAAGTACAATTCAGTATTTCCAAGGAGTAAGTAATCCATTTGGTTTTGATACACATAAGAAATGTTTTATTGGACACTTCCTGAGCTGTTTTCTTACTCCATCACTTCTGTTGTAGCAACTGTCCTCTCCCCATCCCCCTCTTGCACTTACACAAGTCTAATGCACATGGGTGAATGCGGTGAATGTCCCACAACTATATCTGTGAAATCGTCATCTTACTTCCATGCTACTTTTGTTGTTCCAGATGTGACTAGTGACCCAACATGGCCCAATAAAAGCTTATTCTTAAGCAACTGAGAGTTAAAGTTAAGATATTCCCAGATCAGTTAGCAAGTACATTTTTCTACCAGGTAGACTAGGGAGCACAGAAACCTGGTCTACGTAAAGAGAAGAAGGAGGAGTACATCAGAGAGAAATGGATGTAAGAGCTACAGCAAGTCCAATCAGCTTTCTAAGGTCTGGCTAATGATTTTCTCTGAGGGTTGGGAATTTTCCTCCTACTGTAATATTTGAAACACACATCAAGCCTTATAATAAATCTACTGTTTTTACTCAATTAAGTTTGAATTGTTTTTTTGTTACTTGCAACACAAAGGACCTGTTTTAAGACAAACGTTCAAATGGCACGTTAGTTAACTATGGCTGGGTTCTAAAGTGATTCTGCCCAGCTCCATGATGAAATAAGTAGGGATTCATTTCTCATGGCGTAGTTGCTCTGAAGAGCTACTATGCTTTAGGATCATAGGTTATTAATTCTACTATTTAAATGCTCTCGCTGCACGTGCCACATAATTTAGTTATTTTTGTTTTCTTATCAAAGTAATTGTTTCATAAACAAACTTGTTATTTATTTCCCTTTCCTCTTCTTTCAAGGAGAGATCATATCAACATAAAAATAATGGTAATAAATTCATATTTAGAATGGGAGCAGTTTGAGAGATGTAGAAAAAGTGAACAAGGGCAAAGATGAAGTTCAAAGTATGTTCTTTGTCAGTTGTATGAACTGCCTCAAGTAGAGTATTTCTATGCGGCGTTAGTGAGTTAAAAAGATTAGAAGATACGTGAGTTTAAAACTCCAGAAGGCTAGTTTAAGTCACTTACAATTTATTCTTCTTGGCTGTCTTTCAAATTTTCCCCTAACATTTTTACTTTCTCCAAGTCAGCTTATGTGCTTTTCCTATCCTGAATGTCCTCTCCTCATTGTCACTTATCCACATATTATCCACCATTCAGGCTCTGTCTTTTTTACTCCTTTCTAATTTTGTTAGGGCGACTTTGAATTCACAGGTGCTTTAAGAATCTCTTCCTTGTTATTTTAGTACACTGTTATAGATTCACTTCATTGCCAATGTAACTATTTCCTATAGGAATACAAACTAGGAATACAAACTCTCTCAAAATTCCAAGCTGCAGGAGGGCAAAGAATGCTTCATATAAGTATTCCATATTAAAATGTAAGCACCACGAAGGCAGGGACCTATGTTTCTAGCTCATCATTGCATTGCCAGGATGCTGTGGCACAGTGGTTGACATTTAGTGGGTGGGCTGAATGTACTGTTTGAGTGTTGACTGATTATTCTCCAGAGCACATATTAGAAGACAGTATTTCATAAATGCAGGCTGCATTAATTTTCTAGGAATGCCATAACAACAGACATTCTGAAGGCTAGAAGTTCTAGATCAAGATGTCAGCAGGGTTGGTTTCTTCTAAGAAACCTTTCTCCTTGGCTTGTAGATAGCCATCTCCCTTCAGTTCTTCACATGGCCTTCCCTCTGTACATGTATGTGTCCTAATTGCTTCTTATAAGGACACCAGTCATATTGGATTTGACCCACCCATATGACCTCATTTTACCTTAATCATCTCTGAAAAGGCCCTATCTCTAAACACAGTCACATTCTGAGTTACTGGCAATTGGGATGTCAAAATATGAATTCCAGGAGGCACAATTCAGCTCATAACACAGGCTGGATAAAAAGCATTCTTCTACTTACTGTTATATATCAGCAAAGTGTAACAGTGTTCATGACAAGATGCCAACAAAAATACTGAAATAACTCAGACTGTCTTGCCTTTTTGTTCTAGAATTCTTAGAATAGATAACTCTAGTGGAACTTATTTTCTTCTGTGTAAGGGTATTATATAATACATGTGACTGAAAGAGAGTGAATGGATCATGGATGCCTATCTGGCATGCCTATATGGCAGGGGCTCTCAATATGTGTGATTGAAGTTTGGCCATCTATTCAGAAAAAGCCATTGTATAACTTAAAATTAGTCTGTGTACCCTGGGTTAAGACTCTAAATTAAAACTAAGTTAAAAACTCTGTGTTAATATATAAATGGCAACACTTTTATTACCAAAAAAATAGAAAAAAATACATTTTATTAAAATAGGTCAAATATAAACTGGAGGGATTTCATTTTTTCCCCAATAGTTGGTCATAAACAGAATTAAGATGTAAGCAGTATCTCCTACATTAATAGTTAGAAATGGTGTACTAGCTTTCTGAAAATAATTTGAGCTAAAATATTCTATTTTACAAATATAAGAAATAATTTAGATCTTGGTATAAGAATAGTTAATTGCCTATGCTAGTCATATAGGTACTTAGTTAATTTTCCCTATTTCAAAGAAAATATGCACCAGAGATACATGAACCTAAAGACACATTTTAAGCATTAAGGGGGTATCATGTGAAAACCTAGTAATTCCTACATTATATCTGACTAATACATATTTTAGAGAGTGAATTCTTGTTGTGTTTTTCAGATGTAGTGAATGAATACTTTTAGGACTGTATTTCTTAGATTAAAGCTTTTTCCTTAATAGAATTAGTTGCATTATCCACAGCTTGAGAATAAGTCATATTCCATTAGTTTATCAGAAAGGTGATCCTTACTGGTTTTCTCTACTATTCTTTCCCATCATTCTAAATAAAAGAGATCATTCTATAGCAGTTTTAAAGGATTTGCTTTAAAAATAATCTTCCAAAGATTTAGAGCCTGTTGAGTGGACACCTCTACACTTTACTGGTCACAGGTCATTTTAAAGCACCTAAATCCAATCTGATAGGAATGTCCAGTCTGTGTAATCCTCAGGGGAGAATGTGGAAGTTAGTCATAAACCCTAGCAAAAGAGCTGCCTGCCAGACAATGGCCCATAGATAAATAGTCCCCAAAGGACTTTGAGGAACAGAAAAGTCAGTTTATATCTTATAGGGAGAAGCATATTTTGCCTCACAATAACTGATATTTTAGATACTTTAGAGTGTTCTATTTAATAATTGGATCTATAATTGCCCGAACAATTTTGTGTTTTAAAAATACATATTTTACTTCCTGATACTCCTCCAACATTTTTTTAAAGCTATTCTAATGATGACCCTTAAAAGAAAAAAGTACCTTGTCTCTCCTACTTATGGATAATTACGGCAGAGAAGGCAGAGAAGCTGGAAAAATCACTAATGCAGCAGTGATTGACAAATGAATATAGAAGAAAATAGTAAAATTCGTGAGGTAACTGGGATTTGCTGGGCAATCATGTGTTTGAGGAGGAAAGCAGGACTCACTCCCTCACATGATCTTGACAGGCTGTGCCCAAATTCCAGAGTTAGTTCAAGACATGAAGGGCATTTTCAGTCATGTTGTCACTTTTCTTTTACCTTGGAGGCTCATCTACAATGCTAGGTATTAAAAAAGAAAAATTATGTGTCTTCCACAATTCTCCCCAATAATACAGTTTGATAGGGCATGACATTTCTTATGTTTTTGAACTTTTCAAGACAAATAAAGAAGTGCGATGGAAGAGAGGGAGACGGTGGTAATATTTCTGATGAAAATAATTTTTCACAAGGCATTTCTGTACTTAGGGTCTCACTGTTATAATTATTGACATTTTTGGAAACATTAACGATTGTGTTTGACATCTCCCTACAATGTAATTTGCTAATCGTCTTAATCACAATATGCAGAGCATAATTTAACACTTCTTTTCTAACTCAGGGCCCTCACATGACTATCAATTAGCACACTGCAGTAAGAAAATGATGCCTTAAAGGACTATGAATAGGTGGAGGCCTTCTTGCCCTGATCTAAATGGTGCCAGATGGCTGTCTAATTAGTTACTCCACTGCATCTACATTCCAATTCGGAGCTGCTATCTCCTTTGCAGAATTTCAGTTAAAAGAGCCTACTCATTGTTTTTGTTTTCGGGTTTTTTTTTGCTATTTTTTTAACATCTTTATTGGAGTATAATTGCTTTACAAAGGTGTGTTAGTTTCTGCTGTGTAACTCAGTGAATCAGTTATACATAAACATATATCCCCGTATCTCCTCCCTCTTGCGTCTCCCTCCCACCCTCCTTATCTCATCTCTAAGTGGACACAAAGCAACAAAGCACCATGCTAATCTCCCTGTGCTATGTGGCTGCTCCCCACTAGCTATCGATTTTACATTTGGAAGTGTATATATGTCCATGCCACACCCTCACTTCGTCCCAGCTTACACTTCCTTGCCCCGGTGTCCTCAAGTTCATTCTCTACATCTGTGTCTTTATTCCTGTCCTGTCCCCAGGTTCTTCAGAACCATTTTTTTTTTTTTTAGATTCCATATATATGTGTTAGCATATGGTATTTGTTTTTCTCTTTCTGACTTACTCCAATCTGTATGACAGTCTCTAGGTCCATCCACCTCACTACAAATAACTCAATTTCATTTCTTTTTATGGCTGAGTAATATTCCATTGTGTATATGTGCCACATCTTCTTTATCCATTCATCTGTCGATGGACACTTAGGTTGCTTCCATGTCCTGGCTATTGTAAATAGAGCTGCAATGAACATTGGGGTGCATGTGTCTTTTTGAATTATGGTTTTCTCTGGGTATATGCCCAGCAGTGGGATTGATGTGTCAAATGGTAGTTCTAGCTTTAGTTTTTTAAGGAACTTCTATACTGTCCTCCATAGTGGCTGTATCAATTTACATTCCCACCAGAAGTGCAAGAGGGTTCCCTTTTCTCCACACCCTCTCCAGCATTTATTGTTTGTAGATATTTTGATGATGGCCATTCTGACCAGTGTGAGGAGCGACCTCATTGTGGTTTTGATTTGCATTTCTCTAATGATTAGTGATGTTGAGCATCCTTTCATGTGTTTGTTGGCAATCTGTATAACTTCTTTGGAGAAATGTCTATATAAGTTTTCTGTCCATTTTTGGATTGGGTTGTCTTTTTGATATTGAGCTGCATGAGCTGCCTGTATATTTTGGAGTTTAATGTTTGTCAGTTGCTTTGTTTGCAAATATTTTCTCCCATTCTGAGGGTTGTCTTTTCATCTTGTTTATTGTTTCCTTTGCAGTGAAAAGCTTTTAAGTTTCATTAGGTCCCATTTGTTTACTTTCGTTTTTATTTCTATTTCTCTAGGAGGTGGGTCAAAAAGGATCTTGCTGTGATGTATGTCACAGAGTGTTCTGCCTATGTTTTCCTCTAAGAGTTTGATAGTGTCAGGCCTTACATTTAGGTCTTTAACCCATTTTGAGTTTATTTTTGTGTATGGTGTTAGGGACTGTTCTAACTTCATTCTTTTACACGTAGTTGTCCAGTTTTCCCAGCACCACTTATTGAAGGGGCTGTCTTTTCTCCATTGTATATTCTTGCCCCCTTTATCAAAGATAAGGTGACCATATGTGTGTGGGTTTATCTCTGGGCTTTCTATCCTGTTCCACTGATCTATATTTCCGTTTTTGTGCCAGTATCATACTGTCTTGATTACTGTAGCTTTGTAGTATAGTCTGAAGTCAGGGAGTCTGATTCCTCCAGCTCCACTTTTTCCCTCAAGACTGCTTTGGCTATTCGGGGTTTTTAGTGCCGACATACAAATTTTAAGATTTCATGTTCTAGTTCTGTAAAAAATGCCATTGGTAATTTGATAGGTATTGCACTGAATCTGTAGATGGCTTTGGGTAGTATAGTCATTTTCACAGTATTGATTCTTCTAATCCAAGAACATGGTATATCTCTCCATCTGTTTGTATCATCTTTAATTTCTTTCATCAGTGTCATATCTTTTTCTGCATATAGGTCTTTTGTCTCCTTAGGTAGGTTTATTCCTAGGTATTTTATTTGTTTTGTTGTAATGGTAAATGGTTAATTTCTCTGTCAGGTTTTTAATCATTACTGTATAGGAATGCAAGAGAATTCTGCGTATTAATTTTATATCCTGTAACTTTACCAAATTCATTGATTAGTTCTAGTAGTTTTCTGGTAGCATCTTTGGGATTCTCTATGTATAGTATCATGTCATCTGCAAACAGTGACACTTTTACTTATTTTCCGATTTGGAGTCCTTTTATTCCTTTTACTTCTCTGTTTGCTGTGGCTAAAACTTCCAAATCTATGTTGAATAATAGTGGTGAAAGTGGACAACCTTGTCTTGTTCCGGATCTCAGAGGAAATAGTTTCACTTTTTCACCATTGAGAATGATGCTGGCTGTGGGTTTGTCATATATGGCCTTTATTATATTGGGGTAAGTTCCCTCTATGCCTACTTTCTAGAGAGTTTTTATCATAAATGAATGTTGAATTTTGTCAAAAGCTTTTTCTCCATCTACTGAGATGATCGTATGGTTTTTCTCCTCAATTTTTTAATATGGTTTATCACATTGATTGATTTCCATATATTGAAGAATGCTTGGATTCCTGGGATAAACCCCACTTGATCATGGTGTATGATCCTTTTAATGTGCTGTTGATTCTGTTTGCTAGTATTTTGTTGAGGATTTTTGCATCTATGTTTATCAGTGATATTGGCCTGTAGTTTTCTTTTTTTGTGACATCTTTGTCTTGTTTTGGTATCAGGGTGTTGGTGGTCTCGTAGAATGAGTTTGGGAGTGCTCCTCCCTCTGCTATATTTTGGAAGAGTTTGAGAAGGATAGGTGTTAGCTCTTCTCTAAATGTTTGATAGAATTCACCTGTGAAGCCATCTGGTCCTGGGCTTTTGTTTGTTGGAAGATTTTTAATCACAGTCTCAATGTCAGTGCTTGTGATTGGCCTAGACGTTCCTATTTTCTATTTCTTCCTGGTTCAGTCTCAGAAGGTTGTGCTTTTCTAAGAATGTGTCCATTTCTTCCAGGTTTTCCATTTTATTGACATATAGTTGCTTGTAGTAATCTCTCATGATCCTTTGTATTTCTGCAGTGTCAGTTACTTCTCCTTTTTCATTTCAATTCTATGGATTTGAGTCATCTCCCTTTTTTTCTTGATAAATCTGGCTACTGGTTTATCAATTTTGTTTATCTTTTCAAACAACAAGCTTTTAGTTTTATTGAACTTAGCTATTATTTCCTTCATTTCTTTTTCATTTATTTCTGATCTCATCTTTATGATTTCTTTCCTTCTGCTAAATTTGGGGTTTTTTATTCTTCTTTCTTTAATTGGTTTAGGTGGTTTATTTGAGATGTTGCTTTTTTCTTGAGGTAGGATTGTATTGCTATAAATTTCCCTCCTAGAACTGCTTTTGCTGCATCCCATAGGTTTTGGGTCATCGTGTTTTCACTGCCATTTGTTTCTCGTTATTTTTTCATTTCCTCTTTGATTTCTTCAGTGATCTCTTGGTTATTAAGTGGCTTATTGTTTACAATCCATGTGTTTGTAATTTTCACAGAATTTTTTCCTGTAACTGATATCTAGTCTCATAGCATTGTGGTCAGAAAAGATACTTGATATGATTGCAATCTTCTTAAATTTACCAAGGCTTAATCTGTGACCCAAGATATGATCCATCCTGGAGAATGTTCCATGCGCACTTGAGAAGAAAGTGTATTCTGTTCTGCTGTTTTTGGATGGAATGTCTTATAAATATCAATTAAGTCCATCTTGTTTAGTGTATCATTTAAAGCTTGTGTTTCCTTATTTATTTTCATTTTGGATGATCTATCCATTGGTGAAAGTGGAGAGTTAAAGTCCCCTACTATGATTGTTTTACTGTTTATTTCCCCTTTTATGGCTGTTAGCATTTGCCTTATGTATTGTGGTGCTCCTATGTTGTGTGCATAAATATTTACAATTGTTATATCTTCTTGGATTGATCCCTTGATCGTTATGTAGTGTCCCTCTTTGTCTCTTGTAATAGTCTTTGTTTTAAAGTCTATTTTGTCTGATATGCGAATTGCTATTCCAGTTTCCTTTTGATTTCCATTTGCATGGAATATCTTTTTCCATCCCCTCACTTTCAGTCTGTATGTGTCCCTAGGTCTGAAGTGGGTGTCTTGTAGACAGCATATATACAGGATCTTAGCCAGTCTATGTCTTTCAGTTGGAACATTTAATCCATTTAATTTAAGGTAGTTATCGATATGTGTGTTCCTATTATCATATTCTTAATTGTTTTCGGTTTGTTATTGTAGGTCTTTTCCTTCTCTTGTGTTTCCTGCCTAGAGAATTTCCTTTAGTATTTGTTGTATAGCTGGTTTGGTGGTGCTGAATTCTCTCAGCATTTGCTAGTTCATAGAGGTTTTAATTTCTCTGTCGAATCTGAATGATATCCTGGCTGGGTAGAATAATCTTGGTTGTAGGTTTTTCTCTTTCATCACTTTAAATATGTCCTGTCACTCCCTTCTGGATTGCAGAGTTTCTGCTGAATGATCGGCTCTTAACCTTATGGGGATTCCCGTGTATGTTATTTTTTGCTTTCCCCTTGCTATTTTTAATATTTTTCTGTGTATTTCATTTTTGATAGTTTAATTATTATGTGTCTTGGCGTGTTTCTCCTTGGATTTATCCTGTATAGGACTCTCTGTGCTTCCTGGACTTGATTGACTATTTCCTTTCTCATATTAGGGAAGTTTTCAACTATAATCTCTTCAAATATTTTCTCAGTCCTGTTTTTTTTTCTCTTCTTCTTCTGGGACCCCTATAATTCGAATGTTGGTGCATTTAATGTTGTCCCAGAAGTC
Organism: Delphinapterus leucas; assembly: GCF_059928025.1. Classification (NCBI taxonomy): domain Eukaryota; kingdom Metazoa; phylum Chordata; class Mammalia; order Artiodactyla; family Monodontidae; genus Delphinapterus; species Delphinapterus leucas. The sequence goes on from NC_143145.1 coordinate 23,870,454, forward strand.
TCTGAGACTGTCCTCAATTCTTTTCATATTTTTTTCTTTATTCTGCTCTGTGGTCATTATTCCCACTATTTTATCTTCCAGGTCACTTATCCATTCTTCTGCCTCAGTTATTCTGCTATTGATTCTGTCTAGAGAATTTTTAATTTCATTTGTTGTGTTGTTCATCATTGTTTGTTTGCTCTTTAGTTCTTTTAGGTCCAGTTAAATGTTTCTTGTATTTTCTCTATTCTATTTCCAAGATTTTTGATCATGTTTACTATCATTACTCTGAATTCTTTTTCAGGTAGGTTGCCTATTTCCTCTTCATTTGTTTGGTCTGGTGGGTTTTTACCTTGCTCCTTCATCTGCTGTGTATTTCTCTTTCTTCTCATTTTGCTTAATTTACTGTGTTTGGAGTCTCCTTTTTGCAAGCTGCTGGTTTGTATTACCTGTTGTTTTTGGTGTCTTCCCCCAGTGGATAAGACTGGTTCAGTGGGTTGTGTAGGCTTCTTGGTGGAGGGCACTGGTGCCTGTGTTCTGGTTGATGAGGCTGGATCTTGTCTTTCTGGTGGGTGGGACCATGTCTGGTGGTGTGTTTTGGGGTGTCTGTGAACTTATTTTAGGCACCCTTTCTGCTAATGGGTGGGGTTGTGTTCCTGTCTTGCTAGTTGTTTGGCATAGAGTGTCCAGCACTGTAGTTTGCTGGTCGTTGAGTGGAACTGGGTCTTTGCATTGAGATGGAGATCTCTGAGAGAGCTTTGGCCATTTGATATTATGTGGGGCTGGGAGGTCTCTGGTGGGCCAATGTCCTAATTCGGCTCTCCCACCTCAGAGGCTCAGGCCTAACAAGTGGCTGGAGCACAAAGACCCTGTAAGCCACATGGCCCAGAAGAAAAGGGATAAAAAAAAAAAGAAAGAAAGAAAGAAAAAGAAAATAAAATTATTAAAATAAAAAATAAAAATATATATTATTAAAAATAAAAAAATAAAAAAGTACTTAAAAAGAAAGAAAGAAAAGAATAACCAAACCAAAAAACAAATCCACCAATGATAACAAGTGCTCAAAACTATACTAAAAAACAAAACAGGGGCTTCCCTGGTGACACAGTGGTTGAGAATCTGCCTGATAATGCAGGGGACACAGGTTCGAGCCCTGGTCTGGGAGGATCCTACATGCCACGTAGCAACTAGGCCCGTGAGCCACAACTACTGAGCCTGCACGTCTGGAGCCTGTGCTCCGCAACAAGAGAGGCCATGATAGTGAGAGGCCCATGCACCGCGATGAGGAGTGGCCCCTGCTTGCAACAACTAGAGAAAGCCCTCACACAGAAATGAAGACCCAACACAGCAAAAATAAATAAATTAATAAACTCCTACCCTCAACATCTTCTTTAAAACAAAACAAAACAAACAAAACAAAAACAGACAGACAGACAGAACCCTAGGACAAAAGGTAAAAGCAAAGCTATACAGACAAAATCACAAAATGAAGCAGACACATACATACTCACAAAAGGAGAAAAAAGAAATATATATATATTAAAAAAATGAAGATAGCAACCAAATTAACAAACAAATCTACCAATGATAATAAGTTCTAAATACTAAGCTAAGTAAGATAAACATAAAACCAGAAACAAATTAGATGCAGAAAGCAAACCCCAAGTCTACAGTTGCTCCCAAAATCCACGACCTCAATTTTGGGATGATTCATTGTCTATTCAGGTATTCCACAGGTGCAGGGTACATCAAGCTGATTGTGGAGATTTAATCCACTGCTCCTGAGGCTGCTGGGAGAAATTTCCCTTTCTCTTTTTTGTTTGCACAGCTCCTGGGGTTCAGCTTTGGATTTGTCCCCACCTCTGCATATAGCTCGCCTGAGGGCGTCTGTTCCCCACCCAGACAGGACGGGGTGAAAGTAGCGGCTGATTAGGGGGTTCTGGCTCCCTCAGGCTGGCGGGTGGGAGGGGTACGGAATGCGGGGTGAGCCTGCGGTGGCAGAGGCTGGCCTGACATTTCAACAGTCTGAGGTGCGCCATGTGTTCTCCCGAGGAAGTTGTCCCTGGGTCACGGGACCCTGGCATTGGCGGGCTGCACAGGCTCCCAGGAGGGGAGGTATGGATAGTGACCTGTGCTTGCACACAGGCTTCTTGGTGGCTGCAGCAGCAGCCTTAGCGCCTCATGCCCATCTCTGGGATCCATGCTGATAGCCGCTCAGAGCCTACTTACTCATTCTTTTTCACATTTATTTGACCTGATGTCTTATATAGTCTAAGAGGAAATAAAATTATGAATTGATTACATTTTAAGACTTATTTTGATTAATGAAAAAGTTTGTCTTTAGTCTCACACAAGGAGTAAAATGTTACCTAAATACAATATTGACGCATGTGTTTGTGTCTACTTTCCCCCCAAGCCTTTTTATTGTACTTCAGAAATTGCTAGCTGACGTTTTTAGAGTTTAAATTTGGAATCCTGGGACATAAATGAGTATTTGTTTATGGCTATATGTGAACATTTTATCTCAGATTTGTAATATGTAGTTCACTCCTAAACCCACACACAAAAAAGTTACATTATGTAGCTTCAAGATACTGCTACCAAAATAGTTAATATCAATGAACTATATTCATGACAGTGTTTCAGTGTGCTGTCACCTCTGTGAGATTTAAGAAATTGAGACATATGTTCTGAGCATAGAGATCCCAGGGGAGTAACTCCCCTAGCAAAAATAACCATGTTAAAACAACCACTTCTTATATATTTTGTATATAATTTCTTGAGATGAATTAGTAGTAGTTTTAATTGCAATAACTTTATATACATGATATATGCTCAGAAGGATTCTATAGTACTGAAATTGAAGAAAACCACAAAAGACTTACTACTCCCCAAATCAAGGCTTACTACCCCCCAAATCAATGTCAGCTGAGTTCAAATTACTAGTTATTAAGAACAGAATACAATTATTTAAAGATATATTAAAGATATATTTAACCAAAATAAAGATACATTAAACCAAATCAGAAATCCACTGTTACATGCTGTGATATGGACTAATAAATAAATTGGTTGGTCTTTTAAGATTTTGTGCTTGGGTCAATAACATAAAGCATTTCACATGTTTTCTTCAATTTAAAATTTAAAAATAAATATGCATATATATATATATACAAAATTTCATCTAACCACAGCTGAATTCATCACTCTTTTTTATTACAGAGCTTAAAAAGTTATTATATTTTCATTTGACTCCAGCTTTTTTTGTTTTTCTCTCCAAGCCTAATGACTTTTCTACCACAAAACAAACTAAATATGATCATTTAAGAAGTGATATTTTGAAGTTAGTTTTGGAAAAAACAGATTTGCCAATTTAGTAGAGATAAAAATTCTAATTATAGCCTTGAAATGTGAATTTTCCACCTGTTTGCATATAACCAAAATGTTTTGGTTTGTGTATTTTCATCAAGCAAGGTAAATCAATATTAGCATTTCCTACTATTCTTGCTTTTCAAGTGCACTATTTCATGTTTCACAGTGCTTGTGATGGTCAGGTTTATGCATCAACTTGGCTAGATTTCAGTTCCCAGTTATTTAATCAAATACTAACCTAGGTGTTGCTATGAAGGTGTTTTGCAGAATTGATTAACATCTACAGTCGGTTGACTTCGAGTCCTCCATAATCTGGATGGGCCTGTTCCACGCAGTTGAAAGGCTTCAAAAACAGAACCGAGGTTTTCCTGATTAAGAAGACATTCTGCCTGTGGACTGAAACTTCAGCTCCTCTACCTGAAAGTTTCCAGTTCACCTAGCTAGCCCCCACAATCGTGTAAGCCAATTCCTTGAAACACAATTTATATGTATATATACATATACACACACACACTTTTGTTCACTAGTTATTTACAGTTTAGTTTTTTTGTTCAAATGATAACTTCTCTAATCTGAAAATAATTTGGCTAAATTGAGTTTAAATATAAAATAAACACCCAAATTACAATGCTTTTGAATCCATTTGTTATATATATATATATATATATGTATGTATGTATATGCCTTTAGAAAATAACAACTACAACAACAAGAAAACAAGCACAATCAATAACCCTTAGTCTAACTCTGTCCATATCACCGCTCTTAGTGCATCTTTTTGGAGAATGTTTCTCTCTCCTATTCTATTCTACCCCTATACTAGGCATTCCCCAGTTTTCAAAAAAATTTCAGCTAATCTTTAATGTGCTCTGAAACCAGCAAGTCTTTCTCTTGATAAAACAGAACTTTTAGTGTTACTGTTTTACATAATAGATGTAAACCACATCATGAAATGTTATATAACAGTGGAAAGAAAAAGAAAACCAGCAACTAAGCACACATCCCAATACACACACATACAAACATTCCTATATCCATTTCCATTAGATTGCATACGAGTATGAATAATTTTGTATCTTGGTGTTCATGTTTCATGAATTTTTATCTCATGTTATAATTATTCCTCTACAATAGCTAATGGTTGAATATTTTATCACATTGACATATTTTATTTAGCCCCATTCTAGTGTTATTAAATCAATGTTTATTCACAAATCTTTCTTTCCATGTCTTAAATCTCCTTTGATTAAATTCTTCAATAAAATTGTTAAGTAGAAGAAATGTTTTTAGTGTTTAAAAAATTACTTTCAAGTTAATTTTCTCAAAGACCCTAAATTTTTTACATTTCCACCAATAATGCATAGCTTTAGAAGTCACTCTGTAATATGAATAAGATGTAAAGATTAAAATGTTATATTTATATATTGATAAGTATATATAAATATACCTTATAAACATAATTTATTTATATAATTATATATAACATATAAGTATATTGGTATATATAAATATAAAAAAACAAAGTTACTATAATAACATATAGTTTTAGAAGTCACTCTAAATAATAATCATCATTGTCTTAAAACTGGCACATGTACCAGGGAACTTTGTTAGTCACTTCAGTCTGACTAACTCACTAAAGAGCTTACAGCACCACTATATATCCCTCATTATAAAGACTTACTAGGGATGAAAAGGAATTTTCCTGGAAGCTAATGCAAAGACCACTTTGTAATAATTTATTATGAGAGAATAAAAGGCGAGGGACAACTTTGAAGAATCTAGTGAAAATTGTGACTACCATTAAAGCATTGAGACTGAAGCGTATTTTCTCTGGTTTATGAGGAAAAAAAAGGGACAGGGAATTCAATCTGCTTTATCAATGTTCAGTTTGTCCTCTGTTGTGTGGAAATGTACTTACACGAAATTTTGACAAGTGGAATGAGATGAAAAAAATCATTTTGCAATACTGGTGAGAGTCAAGTCTATTTCTATATTTTAAAGAGCCTTGCTTAGTGTTGCTTTTTAACAAAAGATTCAGGATCTTGAATAATTTTTAACATTTCACTTCATGGCTGAAAGTTCATTTAATTTTAAGCATAAAATCAAGTATTTTAGGAAATGACTCAAGAGCTTGACAATTTTCCAACATTTCAGAATTCTCTTCATTCACTACACAGAGAAACTAATGGCATGTGATTGGACAAACTTAAAAAGAAAAATGCTAATGCAACTGAAGTTCAAATTAGTAATTTTTTTCCCTACTAATATCTGAAACATCTACATTTCCAGGTTTGATTGTTTGTTTGTTACCTTGTTTACTTAAAAAAAAAGTAAATCTTCATTTATATTTTACCAGAATATCGATATCCACATATGCTTGCTTGCTACGGTTCATAACGTCATATAAATATGAGTTAGAATTTTCTAATTCAGCAGGATAAAGGACAAATTACGTATATATAATTTTGGAAAACCTAAATAAAACCCCACAAAAGCTGACTAAAACACTGCTCTAAAGTCATTTGTTCTGAGTGGACTTAATTTAATGTTCATAAATGTAATGTTTATGAAGCTGCAGGTTTTAATTTGTGATAACTATTTTGCCTCAAAGGTTTTGCTTCTTTCATTTTACTTAGATTTATTTGTATCTGAGGTCATGCTCCCTGTTAAACAGACTCTGAGGCAAAGACTCATGCGCGGAAGATTTATTAGAAGCATACTTAGTAACAATACCTGTAAGAGACTATGAGAAACAGGACGGTCCAGATAGAAATTGAACAGTGGTTAAGGTGTTAAACACCAACTCCACAGAAAGCTCTGGAGCTGGAAAGACCTTTCAGAGTTGGCTCTAATTCACGTACAATGGCTATGCTTTCTTACCCTACTGTGGCCGGCCCTGTTCCTCCTATTTAAATTTAATTGGGCGTGGGCTGCCTCTGATGAGAGGCAAATTCTTCTGACAGCTCCCTCAGTTATAACTGAATTAAAAACAAAAAAAAAATTCTTTGTATTTGGTCTTATTATACAAAAATGAATTACAGTAGGCTATTAAGCCAGTTTAAAATTTTCGTTTTTGCCAAAATAGTGGGACAAACTCTGAACTGATTGTGGACTTTTATTTTACTTATCCTACTTTTTCTGAATAGCCAGGATATAAAAAGAATGGTTATTATAATGTACAAAAATATAAAGTATAAAAATGCAAAGCAATACTCATTCTCCTGAGTAGATAATAGAAGAGATGATTGCTCAAATAACTCCAATGCATTGTACTATTAATAATTTAAGAGTTGTTATAAGTCAAGTTCTTGGGTATTCTAAAGAGAAAGATACCAGTTATAGGGTTCAGAAAAGTTTTGGTAAGAGTTAGCACGTGGGGTTTCCCTGGTGGTGCAGTGGTTAAGAATCCGCCTACCAATGCAGGGGACACGGGTTCGAGCCCTGGTCCGGGAAGATCCCACATGCCGCGGAGCAACTAAGCCCGTGCGCCACAACTACTGAGCCTGTGCTCTAGAGCCTGCGAGCCGCAACTACTGAAGCCCGTACACCTAGAGCCTGTGCTCTGCAACAAGAGAAGCCACTGTAATGGGAAACCCACGCACTGCAACGAAGAGTAGCCCCTGCTCGCTGCATCTCGAGAAAGCCTGCGTGCAGCAACGAAGACCCAACACAGCCAAAAAAAAAAAAAAGAGTTAGCACTTGTTTGAATTTTTAAAGAATGAATAGAGTTTTGAGAGGCAGGGATGAATAGCAAGATCCTTCTAGGCAGAGTGAAGTGTGTTAGAGAGAAGCAGAAATACCAAAGTGCAGAGTATTTGGACGGAACAATGATTATCTCAATTTGAGGCATGTGAACAGAAGTAATATTAGATTGTTAGTAACTTAGATTGTTCCATCCCTCAGATGTCAGATGGACTCTGCACTTAAGTCTTGGGGACATAAAGGAGAGCGATATTGTAATGACACCATCCACGAACCACTCCTGTCCCTGTGCTTGCTCTCAGGCTCCACAACAAGCTAACCCGTGGTCCTGTCCTTTCCAGCTGCAAAAGATATTTCAAACCTGACCACTTCTACCACTGCAACCATAATTCTAGTTCTCATCTTCTGTCATCTGGATGGTGGCAGTAACCTCCCAAAAAGACTCATTAGTTTAGCTCTTGCTTTTCTATAATCCATTCTCCAGACAGCAGACAAAGCCATTATTTTTTGCGGTACGCGGGCCTCTCACTGCTGTGGCCTCTCCCATTGCGGAGCACAGGCTCCGGAAGCGCAGGCTGAGCGGCCATGGCTCACGGGCCCAGCCGCTCTGCGGCACGTGGGATCTTCCCAGACCGGGGCACGAAGCCGTGTCCCCTGCATCGGCAGGCGGACTCTCAACCACTGCACCACCAGGGAAGCCCAAATATAATATTTTTTAAAACCATGGAAAACAAAAATCTTTCATTTATAGCTGATCATATTATTTTCTAGTGAATAAATTAAGTGAAGGAGATTGGAGAAACAATATATGTATGATTAAAATATTAAATATACACATATATTATATATATATTTATAAGCTTTATTTTTTCTAGATTTATTTGGAGAACACAACAAAGTAAACTATTAACATCTTCATCAGTTGTTTTTTCTTTTTTTAACTTGAATTATACTCATCTCATTGCTTTGTATACTCTGAGAATAAGGTTCCTAAGGAAACTAAGTTTCTTCCACTTCGTAATATAAGAAATCTTACCTCCTCTATGTAATGTACTTCATTTTAGGGGGTTTTAGCTAAGCCTACCCTTTCTTAGCCACTGGGTAGGGCCTGTGGCCAAGAGCTGATACCATCCTGCTAGTAATAATGATTTATTCTGAGTTGGTTAAGTTACTCCAAACTAGCCAGTATAAATTCTTCTGTAGATGCTTTGCTCATAGATACCAGAGGCATGACTCTCCTTCTACTACTATGATAGATTAAATGTTTGGCCAAAATATTTCATTCCTTCCCACATCAAACTCTTGCTGCTGCAACATCATCATGCGTGGAAGGTACCATACCACCCCTTGAAGTGGGGCTTAGCCAGTTCTGATCCTAAGCCTTGAGAGATCTTGTAAGCTCCCCTTTGTTCTTTCATGCATCTGCAATCTCCATTAAAACAGTGTGCCTCAGTTGGAGCCCAGGTCTCAGGAGGAAGATGAGGGACACAGGGTGTTGGCCTACTGAGCTGAGCCCTACTTGTTTATCAATGTCCAGCCATCACAGTCTAGAGCGGAATTTCACCAACCAGCCAGCAAATTTGTAAGAATAAATGTTTATTGTTATATGTATGCCACTGAAGTTGTGTGGTTAGTGGTTTATTAACAACAGCTAACTGATATGGTGGCTCAGACGAGGATGGTAACAGTGAAAAACCTGTGGTCAGATGTTGGATATACTTTCAAAACTTAACAAGAAAAAGAAAATACATGAGGTAGAAATCCAAAGGATAACTCCAAAGCCTTTGCCTTGAATAACTGAAAGGAAGGAGTTACCGTTTACTGAGATAGTAACTGAAGGTTGAGTATAGACGAGTCAGTGTTTTAGACAAGATATTATGGGCTAAAGGGTGCTCCTTCAAAATCCATATACTGAAGTTCCAACTCCCAGTAGCTCAGAATATAACTGTATTTGGAGAAAAGGCCTTGAAAGATCTAATTAAGTTAAAATAAGACCATTACGGTAGGGCCCTAATACAATATGACTGATGTTCTTGTAAGAAGGAGATGAGACACCAGGGATGCATTCACACAGAGGAAGGACCATGTGAAGACACAGCAACAGGGTGACCATCTGCAAGCCATGGGGAGAGGCCTCAGAAGAACACAAACCCGCTGCCACCATGATCACGGACTTCCAGCCTTCAGAGCTGTGAGAAAATACATTTCTGCTGTTTAAGCCACCCAGTCTGTGCTATTTTGTTATGGCAACTCCTGTAAAGTAATACAAAGGAGAGGCCACAACAGTGAGAGGCCCACATACTGCAAAAAAAAAAAAAAAAAGTTATGGGAAACTTCCATGAAAAATATTTGCCAAAAAAGGACAGAAAAGAAAAGAGAGCTTTACATTCTGGTGCTGGCTTGAAGTTCCTTAATCAGCTTAGACAGCACCTATATAAATGATAAAAGTCAGAAGTGGAGTAAAAACTAAAATTTGGTTTTGAGGCAGATTGATAGCTTAAACATATTTTAAGTTTATTTCTTTTTCAATTTGTTGACGTTAAATTGATTAGCAAATGTAAAAAAGTAATAAAGCAAGGGTAAAAAGGTAATAAACAGAAATCTCTACTAAATAGAGTGTGGACACCAGAATACGGGAGTTTTCACACCCTCTGATGATAACAGGGCCCCACAGGAAGAAGAAAGACTCCTTCCCTGGCAAGGACTCAGCCAATGAAAAGCCATGGACTCTTTAGTTACTATAGCCCTCCCGACTTCCTTTTCCTCTCTATAAAAGCATTCTCTTTTCCTTGCCATGCGGGGACTTACACTGGCTCGCCATGGTTGCAGACCCCTAATTGCAATTCTCTGCTGATCCCAAATAAATCCATCTTTGCGGGAGCAATAACTGGCAGTCTAGTTGTTTCAGGTCAACACAAGTAAATTATGTGATATATTATGGACATAGCTTGACCCTAGGGAAGTCAGAAACATGGCCTCATCCTTCAGGGAGCTAACATTCTAGTTTTAGTTAACTATTTTAGTTAACTATAGTAAATAATATAAAACACTCCATCTTTAACAACATAGGACGAACCTCAAACCACATAATATTTGTTATAGTTTTCTATCCTGGTTGTAACAAATTACCATAAATTTAGTGGCATAAAATAACATAAATATATTATATTATTGTTCTGGAAGACAGAAGTCCAAAATCAGTCTTCAACATGTTCATAGAGCTTGCTTCTTCTGGAGGCTCTAGGAAAAAAATGTGTTTCTTTGCCTTTTACAGTTTCTAGAAGCTGCCTGCATTCCCTGGCTCATGGACTCTTCTATTTTCAAAGGGCATCACTCTAGTCCCTTCTTTTTTTGTGCATCTCCTCTCTCTCTAACATTGTCTTTCATACCTTCCTCCTGTAAGTACTCTTGTGACAACATTGGGTCCATCTGGACAGTGCTGGATAATCTCCCCATCTCAAGATCTTTAATTTATTCAGGTCACGAAACTCCTTTTGTCATGCTATATAAGTTAGAAGAGGGAAATCACATAATTCAAAGCACTTTTCACTCCTATAACTTCACATTTCCAAATTTTTCAGTTTACAGTGTCTCATCCCTCTAATCATAAAAGCCATTTTAAGTGCACTCTCCCTAGCCAAGTTTTTTTCAGTTCTTCAAATAGATTGTGCTCTTTCTATGCAAAGGTTTTGAAATTACAGTTCCTGGGGCCTAAAATATTATTAATCTCCCCAATACTTCTGTTGTATAAGAGTTTTCATAAAGTTTTATTTGTGTAATTAGTTTATTTGCATAACTTCCCCTTATGCAACTGAAACATAAACTCTGTGAATGCAGGGATCATGTCTGTCTTGTATTAGAGGTTAAATAAGGGTATGTTTATTCAATGAATGAATGAAAGAATGAGTAAAATAGATAAATAAAACTCTTGTCACTTGGTATTATGAACTACAAAATGACAGGAATGCACTCAAATTTTAAGAACTCACTTCAAAGTGTTCCTTTTTTTCTATCAGTAAAAGGTAGTCTCACGTTTTTCTAAAGGAGAGACACACCAGAAATTAAAATAAGAAAATCCTACAATACATTCAGCAAAAGTCAATGCTCTGTGTGTCCCCAAGGTAAAGACCTTAGGATCATCTCCCAAAGGTAACACAAGTGGCCTTCATTACCTTGGTACATTTGCCAGAATCCTGGATCTTGCCCTCTAGCTTAGAAATTGATTTTGTCTGCATACACAGAGTAAATTCATCTCTCGTGAGTGGATTTACATTAAATAAGCATACAAGTCTTATGCCAATATATTAATTTACAATGAGATATATTGTCACAGATGCTGGAATATTTAAGTCTGCATAAGTAGTCCATTTGTTCCCCCTAAATTGTCCAATATGGAAGGGAGATAACAAAATTTTGCTTGGTTAGCACAGATTCAAGGATGAAAGCAGTTAGTATTAATGAAATTGTTATATATTCTTTAGAAGTGTTTAGGACCCCACCTGACTGAAGATCTACTAAATTAGTACACACTCCTGTCAGACACTGACAGGATGGATGGTCATTGCTAATACTTGTTCTATGAATTTCCTCTCCTGTGCTTATTTGACTGAGTGATATTTCTCTGTTATGTATACACTTTATATAAATTTACACATTCTCCACTAATATTTAAGTCCTTTTAGGCCTACTAGCTATTTTTGTCCCTTTAAGATGGTTTCTATAACTTTGATTTAATCAATTAGATTTTCATTGTTTTTTTCTCTCTAATGCTTATCTTATTTACATCATTCCTAAGTCCTTCAAGAAAGAAAATTGCACACTTTGGTTAAAAACTTCAATTTTTATACAGTCCTTACAATTACTAAACATTTGTGAATGCATAAAAACTAGCTTTTAAAATACTGTAGGGATATTCTGAAAAGATAATTTATTGAGACTCCCCAAAATTATTTTTCCAATGTTCTTAAAAATCTATGAAATACCCAATTTGATAGATATTTTACAATGAATAATGTTATCATTTGCTAATAATCTGTGACCTCCATGTAAAAATTGCCATCTACTCTTATACACTCTGTTTATACAGTGAAGAACAGATAAGTAAGGTCTTTTTTCATGAAGTTTACATTTTATTGGGGGAGACAGAACATAACACAAACCAATAAACAGGCTAAAAATGTCATGAATAAGTGATCTGATTGAGAATGATCATATGAAAACTATTTTAGATGTTCACTTAGCAAAGGTTTCTCTTCAGAGGTAATGCATCAGATGAAATAGCCATGAGAGGGTAGCAGCCATGTGGCCATTAGGGCTCAGAAAAAAGAACAACAAAAACCCCAAATATAACAAATCTAGAATGTGTTTCTAGTGTAACAAACCTAGGAAGATTAGTGAGCAAGAGAAATAATTTTAAGAGAGAAGACAAGAAAAGTAGGCAGGAAACAAATCCTGTCCAGCCTTGCAGGTCAAGGTCAAGACTTTGGCTTTTAATCTCAGTGTCACAGAAAGTCACCGGAAGCCTTCAGAATGAAGAGTGAAACGATATGATTTGTATTTTTTAAAAGATGGCTTTGTGGGGCTTCCCTGGTGGCGCAGTGGTTGAGCGTCCGCCTGCCGATGCAGGGGACACCGGTTCGTGCCCACTGACATTTGGGGCCAGGTAATTCTTTGCTGACAGGGGCTATCCTGTTCATTGTGGAATGTTAAGCAGCATATTCGGCCTCTATGAACCAGATATCAGTAGTAACCCTTCAGTTGTGACAATCAAAAATGGCTCTAGATCTTACCAAATGTCTTTGGGATGTAAAATGACACCTGACTGAGAATCACTGTTTTCTAAACTAAGAACTCTCACAGACTCTCAGGAAATTTTCATAATTTTCCTCAACCAAGGTGCAACTAGCAATATGATGAAGCTAGGAGTAAAACCCAAGTTCATCTGACTCTAAAGGCGATGTATTTTTCAGCGCAACCTATTATTGCTGGTAGAATGGCCAGGGAAGTACAATTAGAATGGAGCCAGTGGTGAATGAACAGGACTGAAATATTCCTTGAGAACATTTACCCTGGTTAAGAAGCACTGTTCATAGAGTGCTACTGAGGATCCAGGTAAACAATACTGACAGCACTGAATTTTGAAATTAAGATTGATGAAGATCTCACTTGGAACTCATCATTTCATGAAAATCTCTGTTGGTCTGCCTGTTCTGATTGTTACTACTAATTTTAGTTTGAGCCAGATGATGTCTGTAATTTTAAGGTGAGGGAAAGCTTTGAGATGTCAAAAATATATTAGTCAGTAGACAGGGAAAAGATGCAAAGAACTGCAAGTATATTACTTAATTTTCAATTAGTTATTTTAATTATCTACTTTGTTCTTGTGCCACATTTGACTGTGAGCTCCCTGCCATACAGGATTGTATTTTTTTGTGTTTTTTTGTTTTGATTCTTAGCACTTCATAGTACACCTGATATATAATCTGAATTTACTAAAATATACTGAATGATTAAATAAGCCAAAGTACCATCATAATAAAAAGTTATAAAAAGAAATAAAGAATCTATAAAATTAAAAAGAGAGTGAGATTGCAAAATAAGAAATTACCTGTGTTATGAATAGGACAAAAAGATATTGGGGTTCTGGTCTACTCGTACAAGTGCATAAATTAGCTAAAAGAAATAGAACAAAAATATCCAAATCTGTGGTCCAATCTAATTTGTCAACGTTTCTGTAAATACCTTAACGAACTGCTAGGAGTTCAGAATTGAAAGGGTCTTACGAAGGCAGAAATAAAGAAAGCTTACCAATGGTTTTCATCTAGCAGTGTCAGCTTGGCTCATTTTTTTCTGGCATTTTAATGCTAATTTGTTAGAAAAGAGTCTAGGATTCAGAGGACTGCAATAATTTTAATTATGTTTGGCCTGCAGCACATAGCTGCACAGTGAGTGGGAGTAAAGCACTTCTTAATTTTCCCAGTGAGTATTTTCTGAAAACTGCATTGCAAAAAATACATGTGAATATCTGTAATTTAATAAGAGCACCCCAAACAAACATAAAAACAAAATACTCAAAGGCACATGTTTTGGAGACATTAAGAGCAAAGTAGAAAGAATTTGTAGTCAATGTGGGAGGGAAAAGTGTCACAGGCTAGAAATAAGTTCATAAGATGATAAAAAAAAATGTGCAGAATTCTGGGACTACTGCTGTAGAACCACAGGAATGAACTCTGGTTTAATTGTGTTTGGATTAAAATAGTAGACACACTTTCTACCATGTTTATAATTTACATCTTAAAAAGTACAGACGGTTACATTTGAAGTGGGCCACCATGGAAACATTTTGTTCCATTCACGTTGGGTTACTTAGAAAAGGAAAAATCTTGAGAATATCAACATGCTTTCTAAAATAAATTCTTTATAGTCTCTGCCATTCGGAATCATTCATATTCTACAAGAGTCTACCAGATCAGAAGTAAATACTGTCCTATCTCTAATAATGTCTATATGAATAAAGTGCCTCATTTATCTGTCTTAAAGTGGAAATAATATAGCTCAAAGACAAACAAAATAGAATAATAAGACACTTTTTTTTTGATTTTGAGTGACTCAGTATAAATTGCCACATTTTGTTCTGCTCCTATTTCATGGCACACAATGTCTTCTCCTACCCTAGTTGAAATGTCTAACTAAAAGAACTATTTTTTTTTTCTGGAATTAGATGGGAAAGTAATATTCTCATAATAGAAATTTTAAAATTATTTCTGCAGAATATATGGCTTAAATTATTTGTGATCTTTGTTCACGAGGAAAGTCATAAATATTGTGTGATTAATATTTTTCTCCTCTAGTTTTAGTACTTGGAGTGTTGTTTAGTTATAATATTTAAAATTTGAAGAAAAATTATGAAGATAGTACAGAGAATTCTCATGTATACCACCCCTAGTGTCCCCTATTATTAACATCTTACATATTACTATGGTACATTTTTCACAGTTAATGAAGCAGTATTGATATATTATTATTAACTAAATCCCATGTCTTTTAAAGATTTCATTAATTTTTACCTAGTGTCCGTTTTTTGTTCCAGGATACTATCCAGGATGCATTTTACCTAGTTTATCTATGTGTGCCATTAGGTTTCTCTTGGCTGTGACATTTGCTCGTACTTTACATGTTTTTGATGACCTTGACAATTTTGAGGATTACTGGTCAGTAATTTTATGGATTAACAGACAATTGGATTTGTCAGGCATTTTTATCAAGATTATAATGAAGTGATGTGTTTTGGGACAGATGACCACAGTGGTAAAGTGTCATTCTCATCACATCATATCAAGGGTACATACTTTCTACATGACTTATCAATGTTGATGTTGACCTTGATCACCTGGCTGAGATATTATTTGTCAATTTTTTCCACTATAAAGTTACCCTTTTCTTTCTTCTTTCCACATTGTACTTTTTGGAATGAAGTGATTGTGTATAGCACACACGTAAGACGTGAGGAATTAAGCTCTACCTTTTTGAGGACAAAGTCCTTACATAAGTTCTCCTGCGTGGGAGATCTGCCTGTTCTCCTCCATCTATTTATTCATATGAGTGTGGACTCATAGATATTTATTTTATACTTCAAATTATTATCCAATGCTACTTTATTTTCTTGCTTTTACAGCTTTGGACATTGGCTTCTGTGTCTCTGACATATCTACATTGTAGTGATTTTTTTTTTTGAGTACTTCTTTACATTCTGACACTAAAAGATGATCTTAGTTCAGATATTTCCTACCCAGGTTCTAAAATATAACATGCTTTTAAAAATTCTGAATAGCTACATAGAAAAGATAATATATAAAAGAAAATAATTTTCTTTTTTTATGTAAATTCAACTTTGGCAAATTTCTTTAATTGATAATTTAAAAAATATTTGGCATGTATATGTTTATATAATGTTAGCTATTATTGTATTTGAATTTAATTAAATGTTTTATATATAATATATATTAATATATCCATAGATATATACATTTATGTATATATGCATACACACACATGCACACTCACATACATACTTTTGAAAAAAGTGCATCACCAGCCATAATTAGATAATGGATCCTGAAGTTTACTCTTGACTTTTTAAAATTTTTTAAATAATAATACTTTCAATGAAAATCTACCTCTATTAAATAACAGATACATCAAGCATTTCATAAAATCCAAAATCTGAAGTTTGCCTCATTCCCACTTAAAAAATATGGACATTTCGATAGAACTTTTTATTTGGCTTCACAAATAAAAATGCTGAATAAAAATTCTATTTTGAAAAGTACCCAAACTGGAAAAATAAATCATCTCAAGATGTAATGAGCTAGTGATAAAAAAGTGGATTTCTTTTAAAAAAAATTAAAATCATTTAATTCATTCTGATTTTCTCTAAAAAGTGTTTAATCTGATTAAGTTGAAATTTTTATATGGACCTCTGTGTTCGAGATATTTAAATATTCCTTTAAATGGAAATAATACCCCATTTTAGGCTCCCTATGACTTTAAAGAAAAACTAAAAGTTAGAAATGTAGAGAATCAGCTCTTAAGTTCCATTAATTGCTGGGTATGCACCCTCAAAAACATGCTAGAACAGAATATTTACAGACCCAAAGCTAAATTATTCCAGTAACAAAGGAAAGAAATGACATAAATAATTAATAGACAAGCATAATTATTTGGTAATGTTTTCTTATTTTTTAATTAAAAATATCTCTCCGTTTTGAGATAAAGTTAGAGTGTAAAAGAAAAAAAAAAGCACTTTTTTTTTAAAGGCCTAAGTTGAGAGAAGACAGAGAATAATGTATTGATTTCTCAGGTCAGATAATTAGTCACTGAGTTTTTATTCATTGACAACAGAGTCTCAATCCTATAAAAATTAAAGCTCTATATACACATACATATATATATATATGCACACACACATATATATATATGAAATTAGAATTTTGTTTCTGATGGAGTTTGCTCTCAATCACAAAGGAATTAAAGTATTTTCTACATTTCACTTTTGTAGAAAGGGAATTATCTTTCACTCATTATTGTAATTTTTTCCCTCAAAATATATTTCAAGGTAAAACATTATGATTGCTAAGATGTACGCAGGGAAAGCTTAGTATGAAAACTGGAGCACTAATTTTTAATATTTTCAAGTTTCAGTGACTGGAGAAGTTTTGATTTAGATATTCCTTTTACTTATTTTTATTTCCTCTTAGGAGTGAGCTTTCTCAGAAGAGAATGAAACATACGAAGTTTGACTAAATTAAGTTCCATGATATTTAAAAATAATTCAATTACAAAAAAGGAACAATTGTGACTAAACCAAGGGCAATAAATATATTTGACTAAAACCTTTTCATTTAGTAATTTTCATGGTTTCAACCAAGTTCCATTTTATTAGCCAGAAATGAATTTTTGCTCTTAATGTCTTATCATTACATTTTTAGTCATAAATACTATTATGAAAAAATTAAAAGAATCATCAACGTTGAACATTGTATGCATATTTCATCTATAAAAGAGCCTAACATATGTTGTTTTATTAGGACATCACTAATCCCTACAGACTTTAAACGTCTTGAAGAAAAGAGTGGTAGAGGACTATCATCACACCAAAGGAGCCCATACTTATATTTTACGAACAATCTTTCTGAAATTCTGGCAAACTTTTTACCACCTTGACTTTCCATTTGCATCCAGGAATAAGGTAACTTTAATCAAAATCATAGGAGGCAATCTAAATTTAGTCTCACATACAGCCCACAGACAGAACTGGGGCTGCTGATAGAGCCGGAGTTAAAATGTTCTTTATCAAGTTTGGGGATATACTGTTGCATTACTTTGTTTTATCTGCATGTAAACAGCACAACGTACTATTATTATGTAGTGTAGTCTTCTTATATTATGTTGGGAGCCAGTATACATGCTGGTGCAAACTGTCACATTATTGATGATTCTCTGCCCACCCCAACTCTTTTCTTTTTTAAGCAGTAATTATGAGAGGAAACAGATGGTAAAAATTAGAAAATGAATGATACACTAGCTTTATTGTAAATATAGAATATCAGATTCTCAATCCTATAAAAATTAAAGCTCAGTTTGAGCTCCATACCAGTGTGAAGAGGTGCCATCTTTACAAATGCACTACCTTTCTCTTTCTTCCTTGCTTTTAATAGGGAAAGGAGTTACTGTTCGGCTCTGACAACATCATTAATTTTATATTGCAATGACTTCTAAATATTGACAGCTATCAGTAGCCTGAAACAGCTTCCAATGTGCTTTTAACAGTTTAGTTTTGCTAATTAGGCTTCAAGTTCTATAATGGCCTCATCCCCTCCCACACCCACTCCCTAAGAAAAGATGCTTTAAAATTCAGGTGTTGAAAATAAAACATCATTTCCGCAAGGATGGAAGATGTACACTAATTAACTTGATTGTGATTCAGTCAAATTTGGGCATAACCAAAATACATTTTACAAACTCCGTTAACTTCATTGCCCTGTACAGAAAGGTTATGCTTTGAAATAGTCTTTCTAATGAAATCATATTTTTATCAAATTAGCTTATGATTGAATCAAGCTGTACTAAATAGTAATATGTAATATCTTGGATACGATTAGTGTAAGCAGACTCCAAAAACCATAACCCTGGGACCACAGTTTGCCTTCTATTTTCAGACATGTTTTTCAGAACAAGGCTTTCAAATTTCAGTGTCCGTCAGACAAAATTTCAGACAAGTTTTAGGTAATGATTATCCCCGTATTTAACTCTAGAGATCATCATAACTTTTAGACTAGCTTTGGAATAAAACTATATTATTTGGTAATATGGGTTTTTTTAAATTAAGTAATTTTATTTTTGGCAGCGTTGGGTCTTTGTTGCTGCGCGCAGGCTTTGCATCGAGTGGGTGCTACTCTTCGTTGTGGTGCCCGGGTTTCTCATTGTGGTGGCTTCTTTTGTTGCGGAGCACGGGTTTCAGGCACGCAGGCTTCAGTAGTTGCGGCGTGCGGGCTTAGTACTTGTGGCTTGTGGGCTCTAGAGCGCAGGCTCAGTAGCTGTGGCACACGGGCTTAGTTGCTCTGCGGCGTGTGGGATCTTTCTGGACCAGAGCTCGAACCTGGGTTCCTGGGTTCCCTGCATTGGCAGCCGGATTCTTAACCACTGTGCCACCAGGGAAGCCCGTTAATATGTTACTGCTGATCTGTCATTCCTGGATTATACTTTTATGCTCATTTTAATGCCTTGTATTTTGTTTCAAAAAGACCATAATTAGTAATACTAAAAGTAAATGTAATAACTAATACCATTATTTCAACTGAAACATAATTGATATTACTTGGGATGTTGTTTATGATGTAGAGGCATAAAGTGTAAAGTCTCTTTTCACAAAGTTAATACAAATAAAGTAAATCCACTAACAGCCATGGATCTGTAAATTTTATTTTTTCGTACTATTTAAGCTTCGAATGCCAATATAACTACTTCATATATCATTGAATTTAATTATAAAATGATAACAAAACACCATCCATCTGAATTTTAAATTCTGTATTCTGTTGTCCTTTATTCAAAGTACTATTCTAAGTAATTCTGCAAAACTCACTGTTCTAAAAAGAGCTTCTCAAAAGAATGTAAAGTTTAAAAGAAATCTAGAAATACATCATCTAGAAAATCTGTCTCTGTTCACAGAATTCAGATTCATCCACATGGCTAATTGTGTTGTATGCTCAAATATGCTTTTAATTGAGGATAAAAAAATAAAACTTTCACTGGGCCTGCACTACATCAACTGTATTGCTATAAAACATTATGGAGTAGGTTTGTTTTCATTCTTTATCTTTGCGTTCTAGGAGCCCTGTCTCTCCATTGACATATGGTAACATAATCTTCAGTACCCTTTCTTTTACTTTCCTTCTTTTATAAGATAATTCAAATCCTCCTCTTAGAGCCACCTATTACTAGATGTAGTAAATATTGAGTCGATTATTTCTTCATAAAATTATAACTCACATATGAGTTAAAATTTCAACCCTAGAAACCTCAAAAAGTATTAGGTCCACTAAATCTCCAGTAAATTGATATGTGGGTCTGTGTACTTCAGATCTCCATGCGCTAACAAAGTTATCCAAGAACATGAGTTATCTTTCCATTTATTTATATATTCTCCAATTCTTCCATCAATGAATTATAGTTTAGTATACAGGACTTTCACCTCCTTGTTTAAATTTATTCCTAAGCAGTTTATTATTTTTGAGGAAGAATTAATATTCTTCCACAAAGAAAAGGTAAAATGTCCATACTGTCCAATAATGATCAACAGATTCAATGCAATCTCTATCAAAATCCCAATGGCATTTTTCACAGAAATAGAAAAATATATTCTAAAATCTGTATGAAACCACAAAAAATATGAATAGCCAGAGCAATACTGAGAAAGAACAAAGCTCTAGGCATCATATCTCCTGATTTCAAACTACATTACAAAGCCATAGTTATCAAAACACTATCATAGTGACATAAAATAGGCACATAGACCAGTGGAACAGAATAAACAGCTCAGAAATAACCCCATGCATATATGGTTAATTAATTTTTAGTAAAGCCACCAAGAACACACAATAGGGAAATGACAGCCTCTTCAATAAATGTTTCTGGGAAAGCTGGATATCCACATGCAGAGAATGAAACTGAACCTCATCTTACACCATTCACAAGAATTAACTTAAAATGGATTAAAGACTTCAGTGTAAGACCCAAAACCAAAAAATCCTGGAAGAAAACATAGGGAAAAAGTTCCTGGACATTGGTCTTGGCAATTTCTTGGTTAAGATATCAAAAGCACAGGCAACAAAAGCTAAAATAAACAACTGGGGCTACATCAAACTAAAGATGTCCTGCACAACAAAGGAAACAATCAATAAAATGAAAAGGCAATCTCCAAAATAAGAGAAACTATTTGCAAGCCACGTGTCTGATAAGAGTCTAATTTCTAAAATACATAAAGACCTCATATAACACAATAGCAAAAAAGCAAAAACCCAATTTAAAAAGTGGCAAAGGAGCTGAATAGAGATTTTTCCAAAGAAGACAAACAAATGGCCAAGAGGTACATGGAAAAGTGCTCAACACCACCAATCATCAAGGAAATGCAAATCAAATCCACAAGGAGGTATTACCTCACACCTGTAAGGGTGGTTATTATCAAAAAGACAAGAGATAACAAAAGTTGGTGAGGATGCGGAGAAAATGAAACCCTTGTAAACTGTTGATAGGGACGTAAATCAGTACAACCATTATAGAATACCGTATGGCAGCAGTTCCTCCAAAAATTAAAAATGGAACAACCATTTAAATCAGTAATCTCACTCCTGAATATGTACATGTAGGAAATAAAGTATCTTAAAGAGATATTTGCACCCTCATGTTTGCTGCAGCATAATTCACGACAAACATGCCAAGATATGGAAACAACCTACATGTCCTTCAGAAGATGAACGAATAATGAAATTATGATTTTATACACATACACACACACACACACACACACACACAGAATGGAATATTATTGAGCCATAAAAATAAGGAAATCTTGCCTTTGGGGATAACATGAATGAAGCTGGAGGGAATTATGCTAAGCCAGATAGAGAAAGACAAGTACTGTATGGTGTCATTTATTTGTGGAATTTTAAAAATAAAAATAAAAAGGCCCATTTCATAGAACCAGAAAATAGAATGGTGTTTTCCAGGGGATGCGGAGATGTAGGTTAAAGGATACAAACTTTTAGTTATAAGAATAAATCATGAGGCTCAAATGTACAGCATGGTGATGATAGTTAATAATACAGTATTACATAAAAGTTGCTGAGACCACGAAAAGGAAAAGACTTAACTAGGTCAGGTCATGGATATTTTAATTATCTTGATCTTGGTAATCATTCCACAATGTATATGTATGTTAAATCATCATGTACACTTTAAATATACATAAATTTCCTAAATTTCCCCTAAATTTCCTATGTAGTCCTTCCCTTTTGCTCCTCAGGAAACCACTGATTTGCTTTCCATCACTAAAGATCAGTTTGCATTTTCTGGGATTTTATATAAATGAAATCTTATACATTCTTTGTCTGGTCTCTTTGACTCAACATAATTATTTGGAAACTTAGACATCTTTAATGCAGTAAGTTCTTTAACTTATTTTGTTTAATGTAGGGTACTAATCCATTTGTGGATATACCACAATATTTGATCCATTCACTTGTCGATGGATATTTGGGTTATTTTCCATTTAGGGCTATTCCAAATAAAGCTGCTAAGAACATTTGTATACATATCCTACTATGGACATAGATTTTATCTTTAGTAAATACTTAGGAGTAGAAAGACTGAATTCTATTTTTATATTGTCTGTAATTTTCTAAAAATACTTGTTAACACATATTTCTGTATGCTTAAGAAATTGCCAAAATATTATACTGTTTTACATTCTCACTTAGATTTGATATGAAAAGGCTTTTTGCTTGTAGCTATTCTCATAGGTGTGTAGTGTTGTCTCATATGTTTTTAATTTGCATTTACCTAAAGAATAAAGATGTTGAGATTCATATGCCTATATTCTATATGTATATTTTCTTTAGTTCAGTTTCTGTTCAAGTATTTTGCTAATTTTGTTACTGGGTTGTTTGGGTTCTTTTCATTTAGTTTGAAAATATGTATATGTATCATACATTACATTTAATATACATATATAATTATACATGTGTATTTATTTATATACTGATATATACACTTTTAAAACTTCTTAGTTGTTTCAGGCAGAAATATAAATCATATCCCTATTACTTTATCTTAGCCAGAAGAATAAAAGCATTTCATTTAAATTTCATTTTTTATAGTATGAATATTATCACTGGTATTAACTAGTATCTAAAATCATAAAATAACTTATATTCATAATTACCAATCTTCCATACCCATCATATTTGTCTTCTGTTTTCCACAATGTTTTATCCCCCAAATTTTAACTTTTCCTTTAGTTTTTATTTTCTAATTATTCAGTTATCTGCTATTCTCTGAAATTTCAAAAAAAGTCATCAAAATTATTTGATATTTCAAGTATACTTTCTTACAGCAATGTTTTATATGTTGCTTCATACAGCACTTATTACATTTGATAGAGTAGGACAAATAAGTATGGTCTTTAAGCTAAGCTGGAAGGACTACCTCACTCCCATATCTTTTGCTTATATGAGTTGAGGATATGCTTTTGGTCTCTTTATCCCATCACTTACTCCTGACATGGAGAGAGCTACTTATCTGATTGGTCAACAGCAGACATTCATCTTGGTTTCTCAACTGAGTAAATCACTCATTAAAAGAACTTAGTGCAGAGGATTTGCTATTTTTCTCCTCCCTCTTCACCACGACCAATGGCAGTCTGCTGCCTGTGCAAGTGCATTTGTCATCAATTCTCAAGTTTTACTTCAGATAGGGCATTTCAAATCTGGGGAGGAAGGGCAATTACCAAACACAGTTTTGTTCTGACATTAAGATGCGTCCTTCAACCTAGACTTTATAAATGTTAAAGATTATATTTTTAGTATCCACCTACTGATACATTTTGGTTCAAAACTAAGGTTAAGAACATGTATAATATTTATTAGGCCACCTCAAAGACTCCAGTAAGTCAAAAAACCCTTGGAATGACCCTGTCAGAAAAGAAAATCAGAAAAGAAAATAATCTTTTCTCATTATTTCAGTAGAATTTTGATCATTCTAATCTCTGTTTACAAATCCTTGATATATCTACAAATTGTATTAGAATTTGGTCTTAAAAAATACCCAGTCTATTCCACTTATTTATTGAGAAGGCTAATCCATAAAAAGGGATTGATATATATAATGTCAATCTTATTAGAAGAACCACTACATTATTTCAGACCTCTTGACCCAGAGACTAGTACTTTTTCAACTATACTCTTGTTTTTAAATAGTTGCATGGTAATTTTAATTTGCTAATATGTTGAATTATTAATTTATCTGGCTTATTTATTGGTCTACTGTTACAGGTTTTAGTTTTGAGAAGCAATTGGAAAGAGTTATGTAACAATTATTCTATGGTGCTCTGATCTTTTTTTCAAATAATACCTTGTTCACTGTACCCTGTAGATATTGATATCATTTATTTATTTACAGAAAAAGTTGATGTAAATTAGGTGGGTGGGGATTTAATCTTTCTCCATTTTTGAATTTTAAAGTTATCTATATTCCATTCTACTTCTGGTTATAATGTTAATTTTTTCCTGCCACTGAAACTTGAAGAAGGGTAAAAGGGAAAAAATAAAAGTTTTCTTTCCAAAAGTCAGATGAGA
Source organism: Delphinapterus leucas (assembly GCF_059928025.1). Lineage (NCBI taxonomy): Eukaryota > Metazoa > Chordata > Mammalia > Artiodactyla > Monodontidae > Delphinapterus > Delphinapterus leucas. Next base: position 23,894,921 of record NC_143145.1, read on the forward strand.
CTGTCCCATATTTATCCAACCAGGTATTTTTACTTCCATTTTCAGAAGCAAATAATCCTGTCTAGAATAGTTTATGTGTGGTCCTGCCAGGGTGAGAGAGAGGGAACAGATGGACCTCTCTGTGCCATTTCTCCTTTTTGATTCCTTTGTGAAAAGTTCGGTGAATTGCTAAGCCACTCTTCTACTTTATCACTGTAAAAGGGTCTATGAATCATCATAAAACAGAGGCCTTTTCATTACCAAGCATCATAAAAGTAGATTTCTCCAAATTTACGTATGCTGAACATTGTGACCTAGCTACCATATGTAATGAGGCCTGATCTGCAATCCATTCATTCATTACCTGTATTTCAATTGATTCTGCCTCACTTTAAAACTATCTCTGCCTATATATTGGACTCTTTTTTTAGTTAGTTCTTGTAAATTTTCCCTACACATATATACCTATAGAAATTCCCATTATCCAGGTAATTTCCTTTCTTACAGATATACTTTTCAAAACGGCGACATATTTCTATATGCTGACTACCACCTGTTATTCTCTTTCGATCTCAGAAAAATGTTCCTATATTATTGAGAATAGCTTTTGCATAATGAAAAATTAGTTTACTTTAAAATTTTGTATTACCATATCATTATATATGTAAATAGATACTCTATTAATATTATTAACTCTGCATAAATAAATATTTCCTTTCGCTATCATATCTCTTTGGAGTTATTTTTAATTAGTATCATATTATCTATAATAGTAATTGATATGTAACTGGTTAAGAGAAGAGTGAGATTATTTCTTTTAAATGTTATCTTTTAGAAACTCTCTAAAACTTATCCTTCACTTCATCATTTTTATGATCATTAAACTATTTATTATGATAATCTACCCTGGAAAATCAAGATAGGATTATTGAATTGGTCTTCATATTGTATTTTTTCCTCATCAGAAACAAATCCTTTCTCAGAATATGTGCTTAAATTATTGTTTCAAAAATTAGACATATATTAAGAGATATAAATAAGCCTTTTCATATTAAAATAACATTTTTATAGACCCATTCAATAGTTTATTATGCTTGGAGGATAATTATTTATTTTCAATTCTTCATTTCTCTTATTTAAGAGAAAAAGTCTAAAACCAATTAAAAAATTAACAAGTTATAATGCCTAAAAGTTTAACTAAAATTTGTTAAAAATATAATCAAAGTTGAATTATGTATCAGTAAAGAAAAGATTCTTGTCTATTCCTTCAAGCCAGTTAGACAGAGATCCTTTTAGACTCAGGGAGATAAGAGAGAATCAATATTTTGAGAAATCAAGTATAAAATTTTAGAAAACTCAGGCTAGCTCTTGAGTCTTATGTTAGAATTTAAGAAGGTGGAAGATGAAGATATTTCTTGATTAGATTTAGTGGTTTTAAGTGATGATTCCCTGTGAAAAGTTCCGAACTCTAATTTAAACAAATAAATGAGAGCCCAGGAAAAAGATAGGTACTTACTGAAATGATGCTCATACATAACTGTTTCCATTTAAAAGCACTAAAAGCAAACCATGCTAAGCCATGTCTATAAGTCACTGATATATTGAATTATATAATTGCTTGATTTCTTATACAAACCCTCAGGGAAAAGAAAAGGGATAAGAGAGAAAGCAGAAGTTTGATATCTGTGTGAGATGTTATTGCAAGTTTTGTTGCTGAAGCAAAGGATAGTTTATTTCTCCTCAAATCATATATATTTAAAAGACATGGCAACTAATAGTGGTATTAATAGTGGTACTTCGTATGGAGTACTTGTGAAAGTACTCCACACGAATAGTAAAGCTGGATAAACAAATAAATACACAAAAAATGCAAAAAGGGTATCTGTAGCCTAAGACATGACTTATTTAAAGATAATTTGCTGTGTTCTCTCATATACATAGATTGTTTAAAGGCTGTTGTATAATTGGCCAATTACTGAACTTTATACATTTCCTTCTTATAAACTTTGTTTTGATCTGAAAATAATCTCTATATTTATATAACACTTTGAGTTTTGCAGAGAGGTTTCCCTTTTATTCTTTCATCATGATAGTAACAAAAATTGGTTAGGGAAAATATCACTATCGTAATTGTACACATCAGGATGCAGATAAGCCAGACTGAGCATTTCCCAAAGGTTTTACAGCTAATTAATGATAAAGGCTAAATAATAATCAAGACTGCCAGAATTTGGTGAAGTATTTGCTCTTTCATATTTTCTCTCAAATTACTATTTCAAAAATGCTTGCCTAACACTAATTCTGCTTCTGTGCTTCTCAACTTGCAATTTTTATTAATGATTTGTGCACACAAATAAGCTTACTTTGGCACTGTCAGAAATAAACATCTTTGCAACCTTCTGCTATATATTGTATTTTGTCTTTATTTTATATTTTCTTTTTTACTTATCCTTATAATAGTTTCTCTACTTCATCTTTCTGTAAAGAGAAACTGGAAAACCAATACTAGGAAAGCAAAATAATATCTAATGCTTGATACACTGCTTTTCAGTTGAAATTAGTTAAGCAAAGCAGCATACTGGATTGATTTAAACTGAGACATCAGTGCCATTAGATGGCACTCTGGGTAAAGTTGTCAGTGTTATTTCTTATATTGGAGCATTACAATTTAAGGGCTTAAGTAAAGTAAATGGAATACAAGGTTAGTGAACATTTATAAGACAAAGAATCATACTTATTAAAATGATAAAGGACATTTTTGCTCTCTAAATAATCTAAGGTTTCCCTTTGAATCATTACACACTATTACTCACCAAATAAAAATTAAGACATTATACAATGAACTGTTCCTCATTGAATACATATTCATGGTTAAACTTTAAAATTATTTATACTGCTCTGTGGAGCCAAAATCAATGTTATCAATCACCTTATTCATATCATTCCTAATATAATGTAACAATAGGTTCTAAAATGAATTGGCTTTTATAGGCTTATACGTGTTTTAAAACAATTTCCATGTATAAATATGGATTTACAAACATTGAAAACATTGTTATTTCTAAATATTCTTTAGTAAAATAAGTGGTTTAGAAATATACTTCATATATAAATATTCTGATTCTTTCTAACTGGATTAATTATGTTTTGTTGGAAGTTATTCCATTTGTTCAATCCTTTTCATCTGGTCAAGAGCTTAGGAGGGAAAGTTAAGGAGTTATGGTAACTTCCCTTGGGAAATGTACAAGCTCATTAATAAAAGAAGCTCTACATAAAACAGGCAATAATATAAACAAATGCACATAATTTTCCTCTAAGGAACTGATATAGACCTTTACTAGCATTTATTTACTATTTTATCATTACCAAAAGTTGGAGAAATATCCTTGATTACTGACTCTCTGCATTGCAGATGCAGCTGCTACTACAGATAATACCTGCTATTTATTGAGCACTCATCTTTGACTGCAGTTGTACTGGGTTTTAGATATGAGGATATATTTAATTATTACATTAACCCAATTAAGTACACACCAATTTAAAAAATTTAGCAAAGAGGCAACTGAATTGATTTTTCCGAAGTTACATACTTCCTCTCCTTTGTTTCTTGCTCTGACTGCAAGGATTTTAACTTAATACTAAACAAGAATTGATTTTGCAAAGACAGTGGGATTTCAAAGATATTCAGAGCAAGCTGGTAGAGAAGTATGGAAGAAAAGAAATAGGTGTCAGGCTGAAATACAGCTAAGCTTTCTTTGGTGTTTTATCTAAGACACCTCATTTCATCTTAGATAATAATAATATGGAAGCATTTTTTACAGTTTAACTTTTGGGGGGATGTGATCGAGAATATTGTTTCTTGTGTTTGAAAAAACAACACAAAGCAGTTTCCTACCTCATGGGGAACTGACTATTGTACAAAGCTTATGTAAATCAGATCCAAATTTTTCTTTTATATATTTTTTAATCTGATTCGTATTAGTTTTCGTAGGTAAAATAATTCACAAGTCTTAGAGCTTTTCACAAATTTAGGAATTGAACCAAGTCTTTTTTTCCTCAGGTAATTTCATCTTTATTGTTTTTATTATGATCTATATAGTACAAACACATGAAACTATGAAGCTTATGTTATAGTTTAAATTCATAGTAAAATAATAAAAACCTTTATACTTGTTGACTCACTGGACAAGAAATAGCATGGTATTAGCATATGAAAGCCCACCTTAGCAATCTTGCACTCTTCACTTTTCATTCCATCATTCAAAACTGACTTTTGCATTATTTATTCCCAAATATTTGTTTAAATTTATCTATTTTATAAATTTGCTTAACTGGATTAAATCATATGTATTCTTCAGTTCTTTGCTTCTGTCTCCCTGCATTACATTTTTTAAATCTACTCAGGTTGATGCCCTCATGTTGATGAGTCAGTTCATTCATTATTACTGCTGTAAATTCTCTTGTATTCCCTTATATCAAGATGGCATAATTTATTTATCTGTTCTATTGCTGATGGACAATTGGGATGTTTCCAGATTTTTGGTATTATGCAAATACTGGTCTAAATGTTGTTACATCAGACCCTTGGTGTACGTGTTCAAAATCTTTCTCACTGGCGTATGCCTTGGCTTGGAGTTGCTTAGTATAGAAAATGAATATTCAAAGTTACTATTTAAAATATTAAATTGTTTTGAAAGTGGTTATTACAATGTATACTACCAACAGCAATATTATTGAGTTCCCATTGTACTATATTCTCACCAGTAATTGTTTTTATTAGGGTAATCATTGTGAAGGGTTATCTAATAATGCTTTAATGCTTTTAATTATCATTTCCCTCATCATGAATGATGTTGGCCATATTTCATGTTTGTTTGTTTGTCTTTCCCCTTTCGTCAAATTTTTGTGTATGTTCTGCCCATTTTCTACAGGGCTGCTTTACTTTTTTATATTAATTTGTAGGGAATAATTTATATATTCCAAATAGTAATCCAGTTGATTTTTCTTATTTGCAGATTTCATATTTTTGAATTTTCCTACTGTTAAAATTAATCTATAACCCTAAAATAAACAGTTGTCATGCTTTCACAATCATTCAAAACATTCATGGAGCAGCAAAAAATTGAGTTGCTTGATACATATGCATGGTCCCTCCTAGGGTAGAGTAAGATAACACTCTAGCTCCTTATTTCTGCTCTGTCATTTCTGCTGTCTATTTAGTGCCACCTTTTATTCATTTTTGTGTGTTTGTTGGTAATTTTACTGTTTTAAATGGTTCTCAAGCATAGTCCTGAAGTTCAGTGTAGTGTTGTTCCTAAGTGCAAGAAAGATGTCATGTGCTTTACAAAGAAGTATGCTAGATAACCTTGGATCAGGCAAGAATTATAGTGCTGGTAACCATGAGCTAATGTTAATGAATCAATAATATGTGTTAAATAAGGTGTCACTAAACAGAAACACACATTAAACAAAGTTGTATATGGATGGCCTGATGAAAACCTTTTGATCAGAGGCTAATAGGAACATAACTCTATATCTTCCCTTGGAACAAATTTCAGTATTGGCTAAATCTGTGTTTGGATAACTTTATAGAACACAGTACTGCAAGTAATGACAATCAACTGTATTTTGTTGCTTGTATTTATTACAAATATTTTTCTCTGTGGTTTTTCTTTTCAATGCCTTTATATGATTATTTGAAAAATAAAACTTCTTGCCATGTGATCCAGAAATTTCACTGCTAGGTATTAACCCAAGGAAAACAAAAACAATAATTCAAAAATATTTATGAACCCAATCTTCATTGCAACATTATTTACAATAGCTAAGATATGGAAGCAACCTAAGTGTCCATGGATAGATGAATGGATAAGAAATATGTGGTGTATATACACAATGGAATTTACTCAGCCATGAAACATGGAAATCTTGTCATTTACAACAACATGGAAGGATCTAGAGGGTATGTGCTAAGTGAAATAAGTCAGAGAAAGACAAATACCGTATCATACCAGACTCATAGATACTAAGAACAAAGGGGTGGTTGCCAGAGGGGTGGGAGATGAGGAGTTTCAGTGAAATAGGTGAAGGGGATTAAGAGGCACAAACCTCCAAACTGAGTAACTTTGCTGTACAACAGAAATTAGCATAACATTGTAAACCAACTATACCTCAATGAAAAAAGAGTTGCAAACCTCCAGTTATAAAATAAATAAGCCACAGGGTGTAATATACAACATAGGGAGTATGGTCAATAATATTGCAATACCTTTGTAGGTGGGTAGGTTGTTACTAGACTTACTGTGGTGATCTTTTCATAATGCATGCAAGTGTCAAGTCACTATGTAGTATGCCTGAAACTCACGTAATATTGTACGCCAACTCTAATTCAATAATAATGGACATATATACACTACCAAATGTAAAACCGATAGCTAGTGGGAAGCAGCCGCATAGCACAAGAGATCAGCTCCGTGCTTTGTGACCACCTAGAGGGGTGGGATAGGGAGGGTGGGAGGGAGGGAGGCTCAAGAGGGAAGAGATATGGGGATATAAGTATATGTATATGTATAGCTGATTCACTTTGTTATAAAGCAGAAACTAACACACCATTGTAAAGCAATTATACTCCAATAAAGATGTTAAAAAATAAATAAATAAATAAAAAGAAAGGATTTTAATATTATTGAGTTTATCAATTTTGCTCTGTGTAGTTTGTAAGTTTATTCTATAGTTTAAGTACCCGTGCCCTTCATCTGGTTCCTTAAAAAAATGTCTTGTACCTCTTCTTTGTTGGTCTTACCTTCCAACTGAGTTCTTATTCTGTTTGAGGTTTATTTTTGTTTATGGTGTAGCATAAGGAGTTATATGAGTAGCCAGTATTTGGTACAAAATGTATTGATTACCACAATTTTTGCTCTGATTTTCAAGACCCACTCTGTCATAAAGCAAGTTCTACTTACATACAACAAATTGTTCCTATTAAGAAAGAAGTGCAAATTGTAAAAGAGTACCAGTCATTTTTCTTTCAGGGGTGGGCCTAATAAATGAATGTGAATAAAATATGTCAATTTTCATACCATTCATCCATGGGGCTCTCCTTATATAGTAAAAACTCACAGGATCAGGGGAACCACAAGAGCTCACTTTGAATAAAAAATTGCTTGATATAGAATTACACTTAATTTTATATATGTCATATTTGAAATTCTCAGTATAAATTCACTGATGATAAGCAGTGTGCTTAATGACAGAGTAAGGTCATGAGATACAAATATATATGGCTATGTGATTTTCTTAACCTGGTGCATTCATTAATCTTATTCTTTTTTAATTTCATTCAAACATTCAGATATTTCTCCACTTAGCAAATTCTCTTTCCTGTACCTTCCCCCTGACCAACTGTTAACTACTTTTTCAAAAAAGGTTCTAATGTCACCACTTCGTGACATGTGTACCACAACCATACAAATAGGCATTTTCCTAACCTGCTTGAGCTGCCATAACAAAATAACAGACTGGGAGACTTAAACAAGAGAAATTTATTTTGTCACAGCTCTGGAGGCTGGAAGTCCACGAACAAGGCACTAGCAGAATAGGTTTCTCTTGAGGCATCTCTCCTTGGCTTGCAGACTATTGCCTTTTTGCTGTTTCCTCACATGGCCTCTCCTTTGTGTGCACACATCCCTGTTATCTACCTCTGTGTATCTTAATTTCCTATTATAAGGACATCAGTCATATTGGATTAGGGCCCATCCTAAGGGTTTTATTTTAACTTAATCACCTCTTTAAAGATCCTATTTCCAAATACAGTCACATTCAGAGATACAAGGGTTAGAGCTTCAACATAAGAATTTTGGGGGGAGGCACAACTCAGTCCATGACAGGCACTCTTAAGTACTTAAGATACAATAAATATCTTTTCAGTTGTGTTGTGTTGAATTGTCTGTTTCTTAACAAATTTGTAAACTGCCCATAGACAAAAGCTGTGTCTTTTTATGTATATATCCACAAAATAATAGAACGATTTTAATTATGTGCTTCTAGAATTAGTGTTACATCAAGCCATGCTAGAACCTGAGTCAAATGGAAAAATCACTAATATTGATCAAGTCTTTAAAGTTTTGATATTTTATTTATCGGGTTTTTTTACATTAACTTTGATTTTTTGAAACATTGCATAAAATGGTATTTGTCTGAATTACTGAGTTTATTTTTAGTGCCCCTTTAAATTTTATATGTGAAGTGCCTCACTCCCTTCATCCTATGCTTGACCCTATCTAAAATGATGAAATTCACAAGACAAAATATTCAGTGATAGTATCAATATCCCTAAAAAGTCACAATGTGACAATCTTTACAAAATTCTATAGCAGGAATAATTTGTCTTTTGAAAAGTAGCATGAAGTATGGAAAATAGCACTACTTTGGAATTTGGAAACCTAGATTCTACTTGTGTCTGCCAATTATTTGCTGGTTCTAAAGTCCAGCCCTGCCGTAGGTGATAGGTGGACAGAGTCAGGCAATAAAACTCAATCTATAACAGTGCATCAACATTCAGCTAATACACTTTCATAAAGTCACAATTTCATGCTCTACTTAGAGAGACTTTGATTCAGTATTTCTAGGATGTGGTACAGGGCTCTGCAGTTTTTACATATAACTCTACTCCCAAATAATTCTAATATAGATGGTCCTTGGACCATGTGGCTTTGTGGCATACACTGATTGAAATTATCATAGTTCTGGTCATAGAAGTATAATCTGGGTTGGAGTCCCTGATGAGATTAAACAGTTAAACTAGGCTTAAATCCCAGAGAGATTGTGGTTCTGAATGAGTTTTAAAGACAGAGAAACATAGGAATAATAGTACAAATTGATTCAGAGATGCTGTAATAACACAGAAAGACATTCACTAGAACGGCTAATCTCTAATACTTCCACTTTGTGCTAGTAATTATGGTCTCCACTGCTGCTTGATCGCTTATTAGTGTCAGACACTGAGCTACTCACATCATATTTATTGTTTAATTCTCACAGAATCCTATAATGTAGCATTATTATTTCTATTTCCTGAGGAGGAATATGACAATTATCAAAGTTATATTATTCTTCCAGGTACAGCTGGTAATTAGATGCTTTCATTTTTAGTACTGAGCTTGGACTCTGCCACAGTTAAGGCTCACTATTGCATTTTGAAAGAATGAGAACATCAGCCTAGCATAGCGTAGAATAGATTCAGACCCTGAACCCTGTAAATGCTTCTGACAAAAGTTAAGGATGAGCTGAAAGAACAGCTGAGGCCAAGCCCCCAGGCAATGGGCAAGAGCTCTCATTTGGAAGACAGAAATGATCCCACCAATCAGAGCCTTTAAAGGGAGAAATAAAGTAAAAGGGGAAGAGCTAAAGGAGAAGCAAGACAACAGGCTGGCCGGTAGGAATAAATGGGCATATGGAGTTTTAAAAAGGCTTAACCAGTTCTTTCACTACGTCTGAATTTTAAAACAGATGTCGTGAGTTTGAAGGGAAAGGCTTTGCAAGAGGTAGAAAATTAAGTATCAAGAAGAAATGAATTGTGAGTATACATGGAAGTTTCTTTGAATTGTACATACTTAACTTTCCACTGGCATTTCAGAGAATAAAGGTGGCATTTTTATTAACATTTCAATATCTTCTAACTGTGCTCTCCATTTCCCAGAGCACACCTATGCCCTTGCCCACTGAATTTAAATATCTCCATTTCCTGATGATGAAAAAAAAGCCATGATTCCATATGCACTAAAACTACCTCAGGAGACATAAACACATTTATGATTATATAAAAGTTCTTTTCTGGCTACTTCTTAAATATTTGGGAGCTCTGAGTATGCCTATTAATAATGAATAAAGTATTTTTTCTCCTGTTCTCTACTGTTCCACTCTCCTCTGTTTTCTTTCTTCTTTCTTGCTATTGCTATATTTTTGGATCCAATCAAGGGGTGCTCAAGATTTAGTGCTTTTGTGATCACCTGGAGAACTTATTCAAAAATCCTCTTTCTCAGCCTTGCCCCTCAGAAATTCTTATTCTTTGTGTCTGTTGTGGGTTCTCTCTCTCTTTTTATCTTCCATAACCCATGCCAGACCAATTAGTTCTGAAGCAGGTATTAGAGGATGATATTTTAAGAAAACCTGTTATATGTTATTACAATTTCTATTCTACACAAGTCCTTCTGTACGATCTCAAAAAATGTAGCTTTCTAAAGTTTGGGAGAAGTGATCCTGTTTAGCTTAATTCTCTTAAGTTTACATAGGTAGTTAAACAGCACAATGTGAAAACCAAGTCCTTGAGGTATATTTGTATTTATAACATTAAAGTACTTGAGTTGATTATGCTCATCATATGAACTCCAATAAAGAAAAAACTATGCTGCTCCATAGTAGACTCTGGATAATAACTGCTGAATGATTGAACAATTGCATATTTTGACAATTACATATTTCTCCTGTTTGTATTTTTCCAGGGTATTCATCTCTGTCTGATTTCTGGGGTTAAATACAAATAAATTAGAAGAATGGATTTAGGCCACCTCACCTTCAGTACCCATCCCATTTGTACAGGATCAATCATTTTCCCTTCCTAGTAATTATCAGCCTTTCTTTCAAAACACCAGGGTTAACACCTACCTCTAAAAGATTACAAAGAATAGATAGAATTGAGTAGAAACACTTGCCAATAGTTTATATTAACTTGATTGAGTTTCTAAAGCTACAATAAAGTTAGAAAAATATATTTAGCTAAACCTATATACATTTCATAAGTTTATCTTTATCCACTGGGTACAATATTCTATGTAGATAGAAAACTCAGCATGCAGATTATCTATTCAGACAGTTTTTGGGCTTAAGTTGACCTTAGATAATAAAATTTTATAAATTGAAGAGATCATTAGACTATACAAGGGTGTTAAATATTAAAAACACTAAATATAATTGCATACCTATTCTGCCCCCTCTATCTCATACTTCTATTGGCTAATTAATTTCCATCTCCAGATATGATATAAGCATGATTTCTTAAGGAGGGAGATCTCTTAACCTTGTTGCCATTGGTTATGTTATTTCATCCTTATGCACATTTTCACAACTCTCTGTACCTTCCTATGTTATCATTATTCCCACTTTATAGTTTAAAACCTGTTTATAGTCATTTCTTCTAAAGAATACACTATGGAAAGGTGACAGAAAGATTCACTTTAGATTCAGTGAAAAAATTCTGTGAAAAGATTCAGTGAAAAAATCTGACAAACACTGCCTCAGCAAGTGATCAAGATTAACAGCAATATAATGTTGATAGTGTGGTCCTTTCATATGATGTGATAAAAATGGTACTTTATCTCTTTGGTCTTGTTTTCAAAACCCATATCCCCTGGATAATTATGGAAAAAAAAACAGAAGATGAATTCCAATAAAGAAAATCCTACAAAATATCTATTATTCCTCAAAACAATCAAGGTCGTCAAAAACAAGAAGTCTGAGAAATTCTCCTAGCCAAGAGTAGCCCAAGAAAACATGAGCGCAAATGGATGTGGTAAACTGCATGGGATCCTGGACCAGAAATAAAATACTCAGTAAAATCTAAGAATATATGAATAAACTATGGGCCTTAGTTGATAACAATATTTCAGTATTGGTTCATTAATTGTGACAAGTGCACTATGCTAATATAAGGTATTAATAATAGGAGAAATGGGGTGTGGAGTATATGGGAACTCTCTGCACTGTGATTGCATTTTTTCCTATAAATCTAAAACTGTTCAAAATAAAAACATTCCTTAAAAAAACTGTTCAGTTTTCTTTCTTCCCTGTTAGACTCTGTGATTTCTGAAAGTCAGACTGTGTCTGTTTTAAACACCTCTATACCCTCAGTACACAGCACACAAGAGGAGCTTGATAAATAATTGTTGAATGAGTGATTGAATGAATGAGCGAAATAAACATTTAATAACTGACTGTGAAAGAAACGTAATTCTCTGAAGAAACTTCTATTTATATATGTAAATAGTATTTCTTCAAACCACCAGTCAGGATGCAAATTAATGCCATCTGCCTATTGTTCTCTCACGACCTCTTGCTCTTGGTTCCCTGCAGTTATTTTCCCTGATTGACTGCCCTAAATATCTGTTTGCTCCCAAAAGAATCCCTGTTCCCCTGTATAATCAACATCTTTTGCTTCATATGCCAAGCACAGTAGACAAATCTGTGAAAACCAGGAAGAGCTTAGGGAGGGCCCCCTAGGAACAGACGTTCAAAAGCCTGGGCTGACTTCTGATGCTACTGATGCCAATAAATTACTCTCCCAAGGCTCCTTGGCCACAGTCACATCATTTATATTAGAGTCTCTAAAATATTAATATTTAGAGAATCAATTGACTGGATGAGTTCCTTTTTAAGTGCAAAATACCCCTAGAAAGTTTAAGGGGCTAAAATCCCTCCCCTTTTTTCATGAATTAAATCCAGGCACATGGTTTCCTAATTCCAGATCTGCCTAGTGGAAATGGGATTTTTGATCTGAGAGGGAGATGAGAAAACATAATTTTGGAGACTGGGTTGCTTTGGGGTACAGAGTAGATTTGGTATTGTGGTAGAGGGGGCACTGCCAGGGTATGGATTCATTGACAAATTAGCAGAAGATACCACAAGAGGTGGGAGGGGTTTACGCTGGGAGGGGAAAATGAGTCAAAGACTAGGGTCATATGAAAATAATAACAACAACGGTGAAGTGAAGAATAAGGAGGGGGAGGGGGAGGAGAAGTTTCCTCCTGTTCATGCTGCTCCATGAGAGAGGGTGAGGAAAAAGCACAGGTGCCTTCTATTTCCCCCTTTCTTTTATATCACATCTGTACAGAAACCAGAACTGAGATTAATACTGTTATTACTATTATTCAGTACTACCATTGAATACATGGGCTTGTCAGGGTTAGTTCTGGAAAACAGCAAGATATGTTTACAGTGCTGTTTCTATAGGAAAATATTACAAATTCTACAAAATCAATTAGAGAAGAAAGTACACTTACAAGTTAAAGACTGGCTATACTTTTTTTAAAATTAAGCTACAAGTAAATTTTAAAAAGCTCCTTAGCAGGCAAGAACAAAGGAGACTAATTTAAATAAAACCTTAGTACAACATATACTAACTAATGTTTTTAATGCGATATAAAGGTCAAATGGCCTAATGATTAAAATATTTGTTCATAAATCTAGAGGTCTACAATTACATTTTTAGTTATATATGTGGCCTTGCTTAACCTTTTTATCAAGTAAATTAACCTGTGTCATTCTCACCACCTCTACTAAATATATATAAATATATATATAAGGAATCATGTGTTCATTCTCCTGTATTTAAAATATGCTTTGAATGTCAGCTAAAAGTTAAAGGTCCACTACAAATATGCATACACATTTTCTCTAAATTTGTTATAATTTAAGAGGAAATATAATAACGCCACTAATAGCTTGTGTTTATTGGACACCATTCACTGTGCTAAGCGCTGAGTCTGTGTCCTCCCATTTAAATCTCATAACATTACAACCTGCCAATATTAACAATGTTGATGTTTTCACAGATGAAGAAATGTCTGGCTTATAGAAGTTAGGTGACAGAGCTAAATTTAAACTTAATTCCGTTTGATTCCAAACATTGATCTTTTATCCTTCTTCTAATTAATGAACACTACTTTAAAAAATACAACACATAGTATTATATCATAAATAAACTTTAACAGATACCCAGTAGCTTTCCAGTAAAATAGACATCATTTTGAAAGTGTACTGAAACTTTGTAATGGAGATGCACATTTAAATCAGAACTTTTTCCTTAAAAAGGTGACCAAACAGGCCAATAATTCATGTGTTCTTCCTTCTTTTTACCAACCTCGAAAGGCATATTACTACTCATCAGTGAGATGAATGAAGTAGACATTCTTTAGTTATGTGATGTAATTATATTTTCTGAGGAAAAAATGACTTAAGTTCATCTTTGTACTGAACACCAAAGTGAGTTTCTTGTCAACTGTGATGGTTCTGTCTGTTCCAATTGCTTCCCACCCTGCTAAGAATCCACAGAATACATAGAAAACAAGTCTGTCAGGAGCCAAGTGCTCACCACAGGGAACTCATTCCTGCTGGCACTGAAGTAATCTCATATCAGGGGAGGTCAGCTTACCTTCAAATTCATGACATGAAGATAAGATGATACAACACTTATCAGAATATTCCACCTTAAGGTTAAATAAACATATAATGTGGCAATCCTTAACCTGAAAACAAATTATTTTTAGAATGGTGTATTTAATATTAAAGGGATATTTTGCTTTTATATGAAGGAATATATAAATACAAATTATCTTAGTACATTTTCTTTGGCAAAGCATTTGAATTAAAAATGAGTTGTCTTCTAGGTCATTTGCTAAGATAGAATTACACATTCTTGAATGACTTAATTACAAGTCAGTAGATCATAATTAGTAATTTTGTATATTTTCCCACTTTATCTGAAGCATGTATAAATATTTACAAGTAGAAATGTGTTTTTTCAAATATTTCTGAAACAAATGTTATAATTCATGAAGATATTTAACAATTTAACATTAAATATTATTAAATTTTAAGATTTTTGTTAAGCATGGAAATTAATCTATAAAATGTCCTGAACAAGTGAGTTAATGCTGTGAATGTAGGTAACCTGGAAACTTGTACTGTAGCAGAGCAGTGACTGTGGTCTACTGTCAGTGTTATTATTTTTGTAAAGCCACTGCTTAATATAATACAATTAGTAGCAACAAATGGCTATAGTTGAGAGAAATACAGAATGACAGACCTCAGAGCTGAAAAAATCCTTAGCAAATACATTTGGTCAAGTTTTTTATCCTTATACAAGATTTTGTACACACATTTTATTGCAATCCATAGGATTTAGGAGACCCAGTTTTGGTTACAAAAATATGGTTCATGTGAATTAATGATAGGGGAAGTGCTTCATGACAAATAGATTTTTTTCAGTTTCTCGATATAAAATACTTGTTAGAGTTTTTGTGGAAGTTATTTCTGCTTAATTTTGACTTTAAGACAATTTCCCTGGATACAACACGATAGAAGGTGGAAATAATGCACTGAAAAAATAATGTTATAAAACCAAAACTGTCTGCTGCAGAGCAACTAAGCCTGTGTGCCACAACTACTGAGCCTGTGCTCTAGATTCCTCGAGCCACAACTACTGAGCCCTCGTGATGCAACTACTGAAGCCCGCATGCCTAGAGCCTGTGCTCTGCAACAAGAGAAGCCTCTGCAATGAGAAGCCTGTGCACCGCAAGGAAGAGTAGCCCCTGCTCGCCACAACTAAAGAAAGATCTTGCACAGCAACGAGGACCCAATGCAGCCAATAATAAATATATTCAAAACAAAACAAACAAACAAAAACCCTTAAACTGTTTTTAGAAACTATCTGAGCATGAAAGGGTCCCTATTTTCTTAGCCTGTTAGAATATGTCAGTATTTTTAGCTAGGAAAGAAGTATTTCCACCAGAAACAAACACTTAGTGAAGGAAAAAATATTTATGTGACTGAAAATATAAAAAAAACAATGTAACGGAGACTTACAGTTAGGGGAGAAAAAAAAATCTTGACAGCCATTAGAATCATAGAGCTTCTAAGACACCTAGTCCCAGACATGAGAAGAATGGGTAAAGAGGGGAGGGAGCCATAACATCTGATTAGAGAATGTGTGATATGTAAAATATACACACAGAAACTGGTTTGGGAGACTTCCAAGGAGCTCTGTTAAAGAGAATTTTATTAAGAAAGGAAAATCCTTCCTTAGGTAGGTTTGTTCCTAGGATTTTTACTCTTTTTGATGTGATGGTAAATGGGATTATTGTTTCCTTAATTTCTCTTTCTGATATTTCATTGTTAGTTTATAGAGATGCAACAGGTTTCTTTATATTAATTTTCTATCCTTTAACTTTACTGAGTTCATTGATAAGCTCTAGTAGTTTTCCAGTAGTATCTTTAGGATTTACTATGTAGGGTAACACGTCATCTGCAAACATTGACAGTTTTACTCCTTCCTTTCCAATTTGGATTTCTTTTATTTCTTCTTCTTCTCTGATTGCCATGGTTAGGACTTCCAATACTATGTTGAATAAAAGTGGCAAGAGTAGATATCCTTGTTTTGTTCCTGATCTTAGAGGAAATGCTTTCACCTTTTCACCACTGAGTATGATGTAAATTGTGGGGTTGTCATATATGGCCTTTATTACATTGAGGAATGTTCCCTCTATGCCTACTTTCTGAAGAGTTTTTATCATAAATTGATGTTAAATTTTATCAAAAGCTTTTTCTGCATCTACTGAGATGATCATATGGTTTTATTCTTCAGTTTGTTAATGTGGTGTATCACATTGATTGATTTGTAGATATTACAAAATCCTTGCATCCCTGGAATAAATCCCACTTGGTCATGGTGTATGATCCTTTTAATGTACTGTTGGATTTGGTTTGCTAGTATTTTGTTAAGAATTTTGGAATAAACCTACCTTAGAAGGCAAGAGACCTATACTCCAAAAACTATAAGACACTGTGAAAGAAACTGAAGATGACACAAACAAATGGAAAGAAATACTGTGTCCTTAGATTGGAAGAATTAATGTTGTTAAAATGACCATATTTCCCAAGGCAATATACAGATTCAATGCAATCCCTATCAAAATAACAATGACATTTCAGACAGAACTAGAACAAATAATTTTAAATTTTATGTTGAAACACAAAAGACCTCAAATAACCAAAACAATCTTGAGAAAGAAGAACAGAGCTGGAGGATTCACACTCCCTGACTTCAGACTATTTTACAAAGGTATAGGAATCAAAACAACATTGTACTGGCACAAAAACAGACACATAGGTCAATGGACCAGAATAAAGGAGCCCAGAAATAAAATCATGCACTTATGGTCAATTAATCTATGACAAAGGAGTCTTGAATATAAAATGGCAAAAGGAAAATCTCTTCAATAAGTGGTGCTGGGAAAACTGGACAACTACATGTAAAAGAATGAAACTAGAACATTCTATAACACTATATACAAAAATAAACTCAAAATGGATTAAAGATTTAAATGTAAAACCAGATGCTATAAAATTTCTAGATGAAAGCATAGAACACTCTTTGACATAAATTGCAGCAATCTTTTTTTGGATCCGTCTCCTAAAGTAAAGGAAATAAAAGCAAAAAGAAACAAATGGTACCTAGTTAAACCTAAAAGTTTTTGCACAGCAAAGGAAACCATTAATATAACAAAAAGACAACCTACTGAATGGGAGAAGATATTCCCAAATGATATGACTGATAAGGGATTAATATTGAACATATATAAACAACCTGTACAACTCAACATTAAAAAAACAAACAACCCAGTGAAAAATGGTCAGAAGACCTGAAAAGACATTTTTCCAAAGGGTACATATAGATGGCCAACAAGCACATGAAAAGATGCTCAACATCACTAATTATGGAGAAAATGAAAATAAAAACCACAATGAGGTATCACCTCACACCTGTTTCAGAACGGCTATCATCAAAATGTATACAAATAACAAAAGTTGGCAAGGATGTGGAGAAAACGGAACCCTCATACACTGTAAGTGGGAATGTATATTGGTGCAGCCACTGTGGGAAACATCATGGAGGTTTCTCAAACAATGGAAAATAGAACTACCATATGACTCAGCAATTCCACTCCTGGGTATATACCCAAAAAAAACCTTAAACACACTAATTCAAAAAGATTCAGGTGCCCCAAAGCTCACAGGAGCATTATTTACAATTGTCAAGATATGGAAGGAAACTAAGTGCAGTAAATAGGTGGATGGACAAAGCAGAAGTGGTATGTATATATATGTAAATGTAAAAGTATAAAATGTAATACTATTCAGGCATAAAAAAGAATGAAATTTTGTCATTTGCAGCAACATGGATCGACTTGGAGGACATTATGTAAGTAAAATAAGTTAGAAAGAGAAAGACAAATACTGTATGATACCACTTATATGTGGAATCTAAAAAATACAACAAACTAATGAATATAACAAAAAAGAAGCAGACTCACAGATACAGAGAACAAACCAGTAGTTTCCAATGGCAGGGAAGGGGCAACTTAGGGACAGGGGAATGGGAAATAGAAACTATTGGGCATAAAACAGACTCAAGGAGGTATTGTAAAACATGGGGAGTATAGCCAATATTTTGTAATGTCTCTAAAAGGAAAGTAATCTTTAAAAATTTTATTAAAAAGACAAACAAAGAAAATAAAAAGAATGGAAAACGCTTATCCCTCTCAGATAGACCAGAATATTTTCCGATTAATAGAGTTGCCTCAATTTACACCATCTTCAAAATAGTTTTACCCACGCTTACACAGTCTCTTACCTTGGTAAAAAATTTTTTTCAATAATTCAAACATTGATCATTTTGGAATTTACTGCTCGTTACAATAAGTATTTTTATTTATCCTCATGGAGTATAGCTATGGAAATTTAAGATCACAACTGGAATGAAAATACACATTCCCATTCACAGAAAGATAGACAAGAGGAAAAGGCAGAGGGCATGTACCAGATGAAGGAACAAGATAAAACCCCAGAAAAACAACTACATGAAGTTCAGATTGGCAACTTTCCAGAAAAAGAATTCAGAATAATGATAGTGAAGATGATCCAGGACCTCAGAAAAAGAATGGAGGCAAAGATCGAGAAGATGCAAGAAATGTTTAACAAACAGCTAGAAGAATTAAAGAACAAACAAACAGAGATGAACAATACAATAACTGAAATGAAAACTGCACTAGAAGGAATCAATAGCAGAATAACTGAGGCAGAAGAACGGAGAAGTGACCTGGAAGACAGAATAGTGGAATTCACTGCTGCAGAACAGAATAAAGGAAAAAACAAGGAAAAGAAATGAAGATAGCCGAAGAGACCTCTGGGACAACTTTAATTGCAACAACATTCGCATCATAGGGGTCCCGGAATGAGAAGAGAGAGAGAAAGGACCAGAGAAAACACTTGAAGAGATTATAGTTGAAAACTTCCCTAACATGGGGAAGGAAATAGCCACCCAAGTCCAGGAAGCACAGAGAGTCCAATACAGAATAAAACCAAGGAGAAACATGCTGAGACACATAGTAATCAAACTGATAAAAATTAAAGACAAAGAAAAAATATTGAAAGCAGCAAGGGAAAAAGAGCAAATAACATACAAGGGAACTCCCATAAGGTTAACACCTGATTTCTCAGCAGAAACTCTACAAGCCAGAAGGGAGTGGCATGATATACTTAAAGTGATGAAAGGGAAGAACCGACAACCAAGATTACTCTACCAGCAAGGATCTCATTCAGATTTGATGGAGAAATCAAAAGCTTTACTGACAAGCAAAAGCTAAGAGAATTCAGCACCACAAAACCAGATTAAAACAAATGCTAAAGGAACTTCTCTAAGTGGAAGTTAGAAAGAGAAGAAAAGGACCTACAAAAGTTAGAAAGAGAAGAAAAGGACCTACAAAAGTTAGAAAGAGAAGAAAAGGACCTACAAAAGTTAGAAAGAGAAGAAAAGGACCTACAAAAACAAACCCAAAACATTAAGGAAATGATAAGAGGAACATGATATCGATAATTACCTTGAATGTGAATGGATTAAATGCTCCAACCAAAAGACACAGGCTTGCAGAATGGATACAAAAACAAGACCCATACATATGCTGTCTACAAGACACCCAATTCAGACCTAGGGACACATACAGACTGAAAGTGAGGGGATGTAAAAAGATATTCCATGCAAATGGAAATCAAATGAAAGCTGGAGTTGCAATACTCATATCAGATAAAATACACTTTAAAATAAAGAAAGAGACAAGGAAGCACACTACATAATGATCAAGGGATCAATCCAAGAAGAAGATAAAACAATTATATATATATATATATATATATATATATGCACCCAACATAGGAGCATCTCAATACATAAGGTAACTGCTAAAATCTATAAAATAGGAAATGGACAGTAACACAATAATAGTGGGGGATTTTAACACCTCACGTACACCAATGGACAGATAATCCAAACAGAAAATTACTAAGCAAACACAAGCTTTAAATGACATAATAGGCCAGATAGACTGACATTTATAGGACATTCCATGCATAAACAACAGATTACATCTTCTTCTCAAGTGTGCACGGAACATTCTCCAGGGTAGATCACATCTTGGGTCACAAATCGAACCTCAGTAAATTTAAGAAAATTGAAATCATATCAACCATCTTTTCTGACCACAATGCTATGAGATTAGAAATGAATTACAGGGAAAAAATGTAAAAAACACAAACACATGGAAGCTAAACCATACGTTACTAAATAACCAAGAGATCATTGAAGAAATCAAAGAGGAAATCAAAAAATACCTAGAGACAAATGACAATGAAAACACGATGATCCAAAACTTATGGGATGCAGAAAAAGCAGTTCTAAGAGGGAAGTTTATAGCTATACGAGCTTACCTCAAGAAACAAGACAAATCTCAAATTAATAATATAACTTACACCTAAAGAAACTAGAGAAAGAATAACAAACAAAACTCAAAGTTAGCAGAAGGAAAGAAATCATAAAGATCAGATCAGAAATAAATGAAATAGAAACAAGGAAAACAATAGCAAAGGTCAATAAAACTGAAAGCTGGTTCTCTGAGAAGATAAACAAAAATGGTAAACCATTAGCCAGACTCATCAAGAAAAAGAGGGAGAGGACTCAAATGAATAAAATTAGAAATGAAAAAGGAGAAGTTACAAAAGACACCACAGAAATACAAAGCATCCTAACAGACTATTACAAGCAACTCTATGCCAATAAAATGGACAGCCTGGAAGAAATGGACAAATTCTTAGAAAGGTATAACCTTCAAACACTGAACCAAGAAGAAATAGAACATATGAACAGACCAATCACAAGTAATGCAATCGAAACTGTGATTAAAAATATTCCAACAAACAAAAGTCCAGGACCAGACGGCTTCACAGGTGAATTCTATCAAACATTTAGAGAAGAGCCAACACCCATCATTCTCAAACTCTTCCAAAAAATTGCAGAGGAAGGAACACTTCCAAACTCATTCTATGAGGCCACCAACACCGTGATGCCAAAACCAGAAAAAGGTACTTACAAAAAAAGAAAATTACAGACCAATATCACTGATGAATATAAATGCAAAAATCCTCCACAAAATACTAGCAAACAGAATCCAACAACACATTAAAAGGATCATAGACCATGATCAAGTGGAATTTATACCAGGGATGCAAGGATTCTTCAAAATACACAAATCAATCAATGTGATACACCATATTAACAAATTGAAGAATGAAAACCATATAATCATCTCAATAGATGGAGAAAAAAGCTTTTGACAAAATTCAACACCCTTTATGATAAAAACTCTCCAGAAAGTGGACATAGAGGGAACCTACCTTAACATAATAAAGGCCATATATGACAAACCCACAGCAAACATCAATCTCGATGGTGAAAAACTGAAAGCATCTCCTCTAAGATCAGGAACAAGACAAGGATGTCCACTCTCACCACTATTATTCAACATAGTTTTGGAAGTCCTAGCCATGGCAATCAGAGAAGAAAAAGAAATAAAAGGAATACAAACTGGAAAAGAAGAAGTAAAACTGTCACTGTTTGCAAATGACATGATACTATACACAGAGAATCCTATAGATGCCACCAGGAAACTACTAGAGTTAATCAATGAATTTGGTAAAGTTGCAGGATACAAAATTAATGCACAGAAATCTCCTGCATTCCTATACACTAATTAAATATCTGAAAGAGAAACTAAGGAATCACTCCCATTTACCACTGCAACAAAAAGAATAAAATACCTAGGAATAAACCTACCTAGGGAGACAAAAGATCTGTATTCAGAAAACTATAAGACATTGATGAAAGAAATTAAAGATGATACCAACAGATGGAGAGACATACCATGTTCTTGGATTGGAAGAATCAATAGTGTGAAAATGAGTATACTACCCAAAGCAAGCTACAGATTCAGTGCAATCCCTATCAAATTACCAATGGCATTTTTTACAGAACTAGAACAAAAAATCTTAAAATTTGTATGGAGACACAAAAGACCCCGAATAGCCAAAGCAGTATTGAGGGAAAAAAGTGGAGCTGGCGAAATCAGACTTCCTGACTTCAGACTATACTACAAAGCTACAGTAATCAAGACAATATGGGACTGGCACAAAAACAGAAACATAGATCAATGGAACAAGATAGGAAGCCCAGAGATAAACCCATGCACCTATGGTCAACTAATGTATGACAAAGGAGGCAAGGATATACAATGGAGAAAAGACAGTCTCTTCAATAAGTGGTGCTGGGAAAACTGGACAGCTACACATAAAAGAATGAAATTAGAACACTCCCTAACACAGTACACAAAAATAAACTCAAAATGGATTAGAGACCTAAATGTAAGACTGGACACTATAAAACTCTTAGAGGAAAGCATAGGAAGAACACTCTTTGACATAAATCACAAGATCTTTTTTAATCCACCTCCTAGAGTAATGGAAATAAAAACAAAAATATACAAATGGGACCTAATGAAACTTTAAAGCTTTTTCACAGCAAAGGAAACTATAAACAAGACAAAAAGACAATGCTAAGAATGGGAGAAAATATTTGCAAACGAATCAACGGACAAAGGATTAATCTCCAAAATATATAAACAACTCATGCAGCTCAATATTAAAAAAACAAACAACCCAATTCAAAAATGGGCAGAAGACCTAAATAGACATTTCTCCAAAGAAGACATACAGATGGCCAAGAAGCACATGAAAAGCTGATCAACATCACTAATTATTAGAGAAATGCAAATCAAAACTGCAATGAGGTATCACCTCACACCAGTCACAATGGGCATCATCAGAAAATCTACAAACAACAAATGCTGGAGAGGGTGTGGAGGAAAGGGAATGCTCTTGTACTGTTGGTAGGAATGTAAATTGATACAGCCACCATGGAGAACAGTATGGAAGTTCCTTAAGAAACTAAAAATAGAACTTCCATATGATCCAGCAATCCCACTACTGGGCATATACCTAGAGAAAACCATTATTTAAAAAGACACATGCTCCCAAATGTTCATTGCAGCACTATTTACAATAGTCAGGTCATGGAAGCAACATAAGTGCCCATCAACAGACAAATGGATAAAGATGATGTGGTACATATATACAATGGAATATTACTCAGCCATAAAAAGGGATGAAATTGGGTCATTTGTTGAGACGTGGATGGATCTAGAGACTGTCATACAGAGTGAAGTAAGTCAGAAAGAGAAAAACATATATCATATATTAACGCATATATGTGGAGCTTAGAAAAATGGTACAGATGAACCGTTTTGCAGGGCAGAAATTGAGATACAGATGTAGAGAACAAACATATGGACACCAAGGGGGGAAAGCAGCAGTGGGTGGGGATTGTGATGTGATGAATTGGGTGATTGGGATTGACATGTATACACTGATATGTATAATATGGATGACTCATAAGAACATGCTATATAGAAAAATAAATAAAATTAAATTAAAAAATTAAAAAAAGAAACATCTTAATATTTCACAGGCTGTTCATAGGATTACATGTATATATCATCACCTAATAGAGTTTTCAGCATATGCAAGCAATCAGTAAATACAGTTATCATCATCTCATTTAGAAAACTGTAAAAAAAAAAAAATCCACATTCCCCACTTACAGGCTGTGAACTGTCAGCAAATTATATCATCTTGCTGTGCCTCAATTCAATATATTTTCACTTCACTAACACCAAGCTTTTCATAATAGTTATTCTGACATTCTTACCAGCAGTTTATGAGCATTTTCTTTGCTCTATATTTTCATTAATATTCATGTTTTCAGGTTTTTAAATTGATGCCAACCTGATGAGTGGGGAATGAATGTGTATTGTGTTGATAGTATATTTATGTTTTTATATTTTATCAGCACATTGGATTTCCTTTCATCTTTTGGCCATTTATATATTAGGCTATTTATCTCTTCTCATTAATTTTTAGGATTTTCTATATTCTGGATAGTAATTCAATAGGAGTTAGATGCATTGAAAAGGTTTCTTCTAATTTACAGATATATATATATTTAAATTTTGTTTATGTTGAAAAGTAAATTTTAATAGTAATATAGCAAAGTACATCAGTATGTTATTTATAATTTGCATGCTTCTGTTTTATTTAAGAAAACTTTCCCAGCAAAGATTAAAATGATACTGTTTTATCTGATACTTCTGAAGTTTTACTATTCACATTTAGATTTTCAGTAATGTGAACTCAGCTTTGTGCATATAATATAAGGATCATTTTTTCTTTCCTTTTCTTTTCACACTGTTTGCTCTGAAGCACATTTCTTACCTCTTCTGGTTCTCATTTCTGTTTGAAATGGGGTCTGACTCTTGTGAGTCCTAAGTGCCAGCCTATTTCTGGCTGGGTGAAAACATGAGGAGGAAATTGAAAGAGAAGGGACTGATATTTTCCCTTCTTCCTGTGCTTGGGAGATGTCACTGGCAGCAGCTGCATCTCTTTATAGGACCAGTTCCTGCTAGACAGCTCCAGAATGTTTAACTTCTGTAAGTTGATGTCAGTCCCTCTTCTCAGTTAACACAATCTCCTCCATTTGACCTCTGTATCTAGGGACAGTCATGACTTCCTGCTTTTTATTATTATGATTATTATGGTCATTTTTTAAGGTTGCTTCAGTGTCTCCTGATTAGCTTCTCAGCCTTTTCCATAATGTGTAATTAATTCCATGCAATTACCTTTCAAAAACTAGTTGTACACTGGAAACTAATGTAATATTGTAAATCAACTATATTTCAATACAAAGAATAAAAATGAAGAGAAAATTTTTAAAAGATTGTTGCACACATTTTTCTCTTCAAGGCATTGCATATTTTCTTTATTGTATTAATTATATTAGAAGTCTGAAAGCATATTTTATCAAATAGAAGCCTAATTTGTTTGAGGCACATAAAATCAGTTTTATTACCTTAACATCAATGTCAGATATTGTATGTATTTTAATACTATAATGTTGTGAGTTTGGTCATATCAGCCACAATTTTGTCACTTTACAGTCTTCAATAAACATATAGTTTAGAAAATTTTTAAATTCATGAAAAATGATTGTATGTTAATGATTTTCTTTCTGTGTTTGCTGAAGTGACCACATATTTTTCTTCCTCGCTTGGTATTGTGGCTCAGTAGATTTTATAAATGTACAATCATTCTTGTAATGTGGTTATTTTAAAAAATGTAATCTTCATTTTCACATGTCTGAAAGTATCTTTATTGTCCCTATCATTTTATAATGGCTTATTTTTTACACAGTAGATTCACAGTTATTTGCCCTAGAATGTTTATATATTCTATTCTTTCTTGTTCTCCTACTAGAATGTAATATGTTCCATGACAGCAGGGATTTCTGTCTCTTGTTCATAGCTCTCTCCAGGGCACGAATACCACTGTCAGGCCAACAGTAGGAAATTGATAAATATTTGAATATTAGATAAGTGAAACCAGTTGCTGTTCATCCATCTGCTGCAGTGCACTTGCAATTCCTTTGAAAATAATGTTTTCTCTAAAGTAGGTTTTTAAAGGTTTTCTTCTTTTATATGTGATTTTTCCTTCAGTGTTTCCACAGTGTTGTTGGTGTGAATATATATTTATATTTGTCCCACACTTGAAATTCATTTCTCTGATTTTTAATTCTGCTAAACTCTTGGTAATTATCTCTTTAAACATTGTTAATGCTGACATTTCTTACATTCTCTGGAACTCTTATTTAAGAATGTAGGCACAGCCCAGTCTCTCTTCTGTTCCTCTTACCTTTTCTTTAATATATTTTATATCTTTAATTCTCTATAATAAATTCTGAGTTAATTACTAAATATTATATTTCAATTCACTAATTACCTCTTCACAGGAAAAAAGAATTAAATTTTTCATGCTTATCAGTCCTTCCTTCATATCTAATTATGTCAGTTTCACCATTTATTTTTATGGTCTTCTTTGTCAATCTGAGTTTGCTAATTATGCTTATTTTAAATCTTTCTCAGATTGCTTCCTGCAAATGAAATTCATCTTAAGTAAATTCATGTCTCAAGTGTTGATTTTTGTAGGATATGTTTGTAGCACTTTGTTCTTTCATGTGTTTTGTAGTTTTGGTTCGCAAATTAATTTTATGTGGGAAATGTCTTTATTCTGTATTGCTATTGTTAGTATTATTTATTTTCTCTCTTCCTTCTTTTTAAAAATTTTATTGAAGTACAGTTGATTTACTCTTTCCTTCTTGATAGCCATTTTGCATTCTTCTATGTGATAAATCCCCAATCTAGAATGAAGTCTTATATATTTATAGTTACTACAAATCATCAGTCATCATGAAATTAGTAGGAGTTGGCTAAATTTGTCTTTCAAGTATGTGTTTTGCCTTTCCCTCCTGGCCTTAGCTTATCTTGTATCCACAGTTTCTGATAAAATCAAAGCCCTATATTGGTAGTCATGTTATTTTTTCACCATCAAGCATGAGGCCTTCTACATACATTTGCCTAAAGCAGTGAATCTGGCTGCAGTATGCCGTATTTTATGTACAGTTTGGTCTGTATGACCTCCTGGTCCCCAGGAGGTCTCTAGCTCAGAAACCTGCAGAGCAGTGCTTTCAGACCCATTCACTTCCTGTAGTTTCTACTTTATTTCTGGCTCATGGATACGTTAATCTTGCTTTTAAGCATATAAATATCTTTTTAATTTTCTGTGTTTATATTTCTTTTGATATTGTTTTGGTTTTTAGCAGACAATGTGCTAAAGTAGGAAATGACAGCTCTGCCTTGAGCATAAATGCTGTGTTTGAGTTTACATTACCTTACATTTTTGAGTTAAGAGACTCATTAAATATTCATAAGAAAAACTAAAATTTTCTGAAAATTTACTTTATTTCTGACATCCTCTAAGTATTGCAAAGGTAACAACTGAATACTTAAGTCAACCTTATGAGGTAGATATTATCAGCCCCATTTTCCTGAAGAGAAAACTAAATGATAGAGTAGTTTTAAGGAACTTTCCCAAAGTTGTAAAATTTAAGTTGCAGAGGCAAGTTTAGAACTGAGACTCTGATTCCAGAGTCCATGCACTTAACCATTTTGCTAAACCAAATATCAAATGCTTTGGTAAATTCTTAAAATCTATGTTGTCATTAGGCAGGGAATAAGCATCAATTGTTTGGAAACTTTCATTTGTTCTGTATATTGTGACAAAATGGAATGCTTAACATATTCTCTATGACTGTTTACAACACAGCTTATGTCACCATCTCTAAGCCTCTCTAACAGTGGTTGAAAAAAAGAAAAAGCAATTTTGTTATATGCCTAGAGGAGAATAATCTCTTTCTATATAACTTCATCTCCTGATGCACATTACTTGTGGGATGGTTGACTATTAGTATGAACAAATTCCTCTTCCAGCTTTTTGAATCCATCTAAAGGATGCCTGAAGGTAAAGGTGAGTTATGCAGTATGTTCTGAAAGCATAAAACTTTGTATGACTGCATTTCTGACATACATGGGTTCGACAGCCTGAGAGTTCATGCATTATACATGGAAATACAGCCGCCAGTTCTAGTAACTACTTGCTAGGTACATGACAGCTATAAACACATTGTCTATCACAGACTTTCATAACATTTATTACGAGTGGATTTCAAGGTAAGTGTCTAAGCCTGTATTTGTTCTATGAGCTTTCTAAGTCCTGCGGTTCATTCATTCAAGAAGAAGAAAAATTATTGTACTAATGTTACCAAGACTCCACTGTAATATTCCACATGTCTCAAAAAAAGAAAAGAATGAAGTCAGGAAAAATATATTCCAATTTTAGCTTTGTTTGTTAATTAACTATTGACCTTGGACATATTGACCTTGCATATGACCCTATGCATCTCTGAGGTCCATTTTTATTTGTAAATTACACTGTTTGTACATAAACTCATTCTAAAATACTAAAGTTTGTACATAAACTCATTCTAAAATACTAAAGTAATATTGTGATAAAAGTTCTATGTTCAAGGATAGCAGACATCAAAGAGTAGATTAAGGGTTTTTTCCCCAGTTGTAAAATTCAAAAGTACTGAATATTTTAATTTATATTATTTTATGGGAACATCAAACAAATATTTAAATCTACAGTATGCAGTAATATACTCCTTCCTTCTTTGAATGTTGACTTACAGTCTCTAATTAAGTCTAAGCTATGTAAAACTTACATGTGTACATATGAACCTGTATATGCATATAATATATACAATATATGCATTAGTTTCTTGTTATATATAATGCCTTTTGATTTCAGTTTCTGTACACAGACATACAAACAAGCAGATACAAATTCTAAGAGAAAATAATATGTATAACATACAAAATATATACACCTATATGGATGGATGGATAGATAAATAGGTATAGATGATAGATATATAGATATGGTATCTTTCTCTCATAGTAGCTTTCAAATAATCCCCATTTTTTTCTGTTAATTACCCAAGAGTCCAGGAATACATAATAAATTATAAATCTATTGAAGTAGTTTTAGAGGTGCTAAACCCAAAAGTCAAGGCTTTGGCCTGAGGCAGGATTAAGGAATTTGCAGATATAGGGCTTCAGAGTTGAATAAGAATCGTATCAGAATTGGGGATTAGGAAGTTTAGAAGAGGATGGGTTCATGTCAAGTGTTTTAAACTGTGGAGCACACTCTTTACTCCTTCTGAGCTAATAAATGAATGTATTAATTTCATTGGCTTCAAGGACAAAAGTTGACTTTTTTCTTCCAAAGGCTATATTTATTATTTTTACCCTCATCATTTTCCATAATACTATTTCCTCTACAGCAGTATTCAGTTGAGGTGCACCAAAAGGAATTCCACTGAAAGATCCTACCCAGTAGTACGATAAAATTTTTGTAGTTGGCAGGTTATAAATGTGTTTTTAAAATATAATTTAATCCAAGTTTCAAAATAACCCCTGTAAGATATATATTTTTATTGTATTTCAAATGAGGAAATTAAGAATAGATTTTATTAAATGTAGTACACTTAGAGTTGAGAAAACCTAATATGTTATAGCTTTACTTATCTGAAAGTCTTATAAATTGCTTTCCTTGTGCTAGCTTTAGATATAGGAAAATTGAGCCTTTGGGAAATATAATATCATAGTCAAGTGCATACAGAACATACACACCATTCAATCATATGAACTTGCTATATAAAACAAACTTTGTAGTTTACTATTTGAAAAAGAAGCATCAAATTCTTCCAAATTATTTTTCTAATAACAAACTATATAATTTGCACATGTTGTAACTTACTTTGCCTTCATTCTAAAAAGCAACACATTCATTTGCTTTTTATTTCTTTTGTTGGGTGAGAGATGTCAGACAAGTAACAATGATCATTTATTTGAGTTCTCCACAGCTGAGTTGTGCTTATGTGGCAGAAAACAAAGGCAAGGACTTTCAGACTGTGCAGACCCTACCAAATGACTTCAAGCATACTGAAAAACTAAGCCACAGAGGAAAGAGGCAGGAGTGTTAAGCAGACAGTGGCTAAAACAGACTCACACATTTGAGTTATTTCACCATTTACCCTGCAATGCACTGAAAGAAAGGTAGCCTTCTCAGTATATGCTGCTTACCTATCTGCTCTGTCTCTCTTTCCCTCTCTCTCTTAAAAAATATTTCTGTTTTGTTAGCTTGGTGAAGGAGATACCCAATATAATTATAATGAAAATTTATATAAAAGCACATTGTAAAATGAAAAGCACTAGAAAATGCACATTATAATTGATGGCATTATTATTATTGGGAATGTTTTTAAAAAGAAGCATAAATTAGAATGTATGTACAGGGAGGCATTAGTAAGCAAGAAAAGTATTATGCAAAGTTAACTCTGATTTCATATATGTTAAATTTTATGAGATTATTTTAATCTAATTTCCCACGTGCTTAATTAACTGAAATCTTTTGCTTTGGTGTCTTTAAAATTTAATTTAAAAAATTTCAACATGTAATAGATGTTCATAATTTATAAATAAAAATAGTTCTACAAGGCTTATAATAAAAAAATTCCTGCCCCCTGCTCCAAATTTGCACAATTTTTTATTCTGTTCCCTAAAGACAATTACTTTTACAACTTCTAGCTGTTTCTCCCAGCATTTATTTCTATACAATCAGTAATATGCATCTTCACCTATTTCTTTTTTCTAATTAAAAAAAAAATCATCTGTTGATTTTGACTATAAATGATGCTCTATTCACTTTGTCAAAGCCAAAATTACACCAGACAAAGTTAAACAGGCAAGGATGACTATTCAAGACTATTTCAACAGGGCAGAGAGACAAGAGCTCATTCTGAATTCAACTTCTCTGAAAGAATGAGCTGGAGAATTTTTAAGAGCTGGGCTGGGGGTTCCTAGGCCATCTGTGTTTACTAATTGGTTTTATCCAAAGGAAAGTAAGCAGCTCCTATCTTCATGACAGGGTTAGTTTTACAATTGGAGAAAAGCATCTGCAGAAGTTAGGCTTTTACCCTCCCATAGAGACTGTGAACTGGGGATGCTATCTCCACTGACAATGGCATTTCAGAGAGATGGCTCCCAGGTCCCTGGCAAAGGTATTCCTGTGCTGTGAAACAGGCAAGAAGCTTTGAAAAAGGTTTATAACATCTCAATGTGCAGAGAAGGAATTCACAATTACAAGTTTTCTAAAGAAATGCTCTACATAACAGGAGGTCATGGCCTAGAGTCAGGAGGAATTTAGTCAGGCTGAGAGAATCATTAAGTTCACCTTGGTCCACTTAGCAACTTACATCACAACTTCTGTTTTAATCTACATAAATGCAAACATAATCAAGATAACTAGGATAGAATTTTAATTTTATTAAGTGTAAGGATTATATCGCATTTTGAATTTTCCTCTTCAGAGAAGAGTATTACTCTGTACTTATATAGTGGTAATAAAGATAGCTGACATTTATTAAGCCAGGTTGTATGCTGTAGGTATATACCTCATTTATACTCATCAAAAATAAGATATGAGTTCAGGAATTACTCAAATGTGTATAATTGAGGAAACTAAGGCTGAGAGGATTTAAACAATTTGAAATGAGTCATAAAACTCACTGTACACTGTCACAAAATATCTTGCTCTTCTCCAAATCTATAATGCCCCTTTACTTCCCTTTGCTTTTGAATATGCTGTGGCTTCTAAAAAACATCCATCTCCTTGGTTGTGAAGTACTATTGTTATGTCTATTTTATGACCAAGTGAAGATATTTGCCCTAACATTTCCACATTCCTCTTATCAAGAGAACTTCAGCCTATTCATCCTTTTGCTTCCATAACACTCTTCACACAGCTCTTATAGAGCCCACATTGCTTCATGGTGTGCATGGCCGTTCTCTCCCAGAGGAGAGAAAGTTCTTTGAAGACATGGAATTTATTTCATTTATTGCTATATCTTAAGGCTTAAGAAGATTACTGAGCACATATTATAAAATATATTAATATTAGTGGACTAAGGGTAGATATGCTTCTGCACAAAGTTCATATTCAAATGGCCACTTCTGCTTGAGGTGGTACAATAAAAACAGACTAATGACTCTCAACTGGACTGAGAAAGTATGTGCTCCCTTCACATTAAACAATAAACCAGGGGCTTAATAGTCAATACAATTGAAGTAGATGATTCTTAAGTTGTTGTCTTATATACATTTAGTAATATAGTCCTTTCAATTTAAGTGACTGTTTTCTGAATTTTTGCCGCTAGTCTGGAAAAAGAAAGAAACCCATAATGATTATTTTTCAAGAGTATTTTGTTAATGTGATTCTTGTAAGAAACAGATTGTGCTCCATATCATTATTGTTTTTAAATTCTATGGCATTTAATTAGCCAAACATATTGTTGAATTTGTAGTGATTTGAATGATTTTCTAAAATCCACTGCGTCCAAAAGATACTGCTACAATAATGTGATGTAATGACATGACTTTAATCTAAATCAAATAGCAAAACATGAAGTTAAATTCATTTACATTGACAAAATTGTAATTTCAACTCTCTCTTCATTTTGGTTTCATTTTTGATTTTATTTCTAATTTTCAGTTATGGAGTTTTTTTCTTGTTTGAATTCTGTACATTTTAATGCCCACTAACTATCATTGTACTTCACTACACTCTCCTTTTTGTTGTTGCTATTGTTATTAAATTCACATAAGTGAAGGGAACTGTTTATTTTTACTTTTGTTTGAAGTTGTGTTTTACTAGCTATGAAAGGTTAGCAGATGTTTGGTCCTGTCTAAAACCTCCAGAAAACACTTGGTTCATGCCAAAAGGCCCTGGGTATTTGGTCCTGTCCAAACCATATGGCACGGACCAAACACGTTCATAGACATCTTGGATAGAACCAGATTTCAAGGTCCTTTTGGCGTGGACCAGATGTCTCATGGATGTTTCAGCCAGGACCAAATGTGCTGTAAGTTTGATGATATAGTGTAGAAAACATAAATTCTGCCACTTACTAGCCACGTGAGCAGGTTACTTAACTGCATTTCTTTTATTAGTAAAATATACCTAACTCATAGTTTTGCTGTGAACAATGAATGAACTAAAAGATTTGGAGCACTGAACAGCAGGGCCTGGCACATAGTAAGCACTGCAGAGATATTTGCTAATGATTTTACTATAATATCCCTCCATATTGACAAACTGTGTGTAAATGAGTACCTCCATCTATAAATTTTTCTACTCTTCATTTTAAAAAGTTTTCTCGTGTAAATTTTAAATTAGATAAGCAAAAGGTTATTAAAATGTGCCATCTGTATAGTGTGTAAAATATATTTTCTATTTTTTGCCTATTAGTCTACTTTGTAGAGAAGCACATATTGGCCATAAATTAATCATTTCTAGATAACTAAAACAAACTTAGAAAGATAATGACAAAGTAGTGGAATATGGGATATTTCAAATGATATTCATAGAGTACAACATAAATTCCTGAGGTTCTTTATTTTATTACTTAATTAAATAAAGTGGTTTCCCTTTTAGTTAATACATTTACATTTCTACAAAAGAAGGTTAAATATTTTATATTAGTGGCTAAAAGTTTGAAAATATTGTATTCATTTTCTAATCCCACCATTATTAATATATTAAATAAAACTGCCAGATAGGTGTTATATATATATTTTTTAAGCCATTAATTTTCCTAAGATAAATGTTTTCTGCCCCATAATATACAGTGAAACAAATCTTGAAAGAGAGAAACCAAATCACTTTCCTGGTGCTTCTCAAAGAGTTATTTGTTTAATAGAAGTATTCTGGTAACAACATATTTATAAAAAATTTACTTGTTACTGGAAATAATTTACTTCTGTATTAATTCAATTGTTTCGGTACTTCAACAGTGTAATTTTGCTTTCAAATATATTTTTACCAAGCATGAAATATTTCTACATAATTTTAACAACTGCTCTTAATTTTCATATCACCAGATATTTCTAAATTGGAGTGTACGGTAATTGAAAACTTGGTTATCAAAGCAAAGAAGTGAGATACAAAACATGTACAATGTTTTAATCCCTAAATTACCAATTAGAAGTAGTTGGAATTTTTGACATAGAGAGAACTATAGACACTGCCAGAAATAAGTACTATTATTGTCTTTTCACCAAAATGGTTAGTTGTTAACAGCAACAACAGAAAAAAATCCTAAACTAAATACAAAATTTTAAAAATTAATATTTTATGTTATTTGATAAAATTCCTTCTGAAAAGCACAGTACTAGAGACATATAATAAAAAGTGAATTAGCTAAAAAATATAAATTTCTACTTATAATGTGAGTTGTAAATTTACTAAATATTTCATTATCTTAAATTGTGTTTTTGAGCATTTTAGCCTGAAACCTATTATTCAATTTGACACTAGTGTTTATATGAGTTATTTTTGCTTTGCGGTGAATCAACGGGATTCTCTTCCTTTTACAGTTAAAAGAAATCCAGCTGCCAGAAAACTTCAACAAAGATGTAACAACATTGCCCAACTACCATTGCATTTTAGGATCCTGCTAGCTGTAGATGTGGGGAAAGATGGTACATTTTGTGAGCTAGTAAATAACAAATAAAAGTTAAAATCTTCCAAAGAGTGAATCGACTTCATATTATTGACCAATTATTTCTTCTCTGATAACCAAGGCATCATTTAAATTTTAAGAATGCACTCCTGGCAGTGAGTCTGCCTGTGTTATGACAACCCTAGGGGTGCAGTCATTTTGGGTGGGCAGACAGGATACAGGGGAACCAGAGATCAGAGAAAGAGAAAATTAAGAGAGGAGGGCCTTAGAAGTTTCAATAATTATTTGAAAACTGTTGGATTTGAAGTTTAATCTTGTTTATCTTTAAATAAAAACACACTCTCATTGATGTATATTTCAGACATTTTTTTTTTCCACTAAAGAAGTGAGAATTAGATCATTACTTTACAGGGGTATGTAAGAGTAAGACTTTAATTATCCTAAGTAATGTGGTATTCACATTTTGATTGGAAAGCCACAGCTAAATCCTAATACACTCTTAACAGACAAA
The DNA here is from genome assembly GCF_059928025.1 of Delphinapterus leucas. Lineage (NCBI taxonomy): Eukaryota > Metazoa > Chordata > Mammalia > Artiodactyla > Monodontidae > Delphinapterus > Delphinapterus leucas. The sequence goes on from NC_143145.1 coordinate 23,929,714, forward strand.
ACAAGGCTAGATATTAAGGGACATGGTTTGTAGTAGGTTATTTGGATCTTGGCTTGAGGTATTCCCTTCAAAACTCTTCTTCCTCCATTAGTTTTCCTCTTTTGTCTGTTCAATCACCCCTTTGTTAATGTTATCAAAAGGCAAACCCCTTCAGATACAGGTGGAACATAGATGGTGTCATTGAAATGGCTTTGTTACATAATCTGTAATTTACAGATGAATGATAGAAAAAAAGCTTCTTTCTAATAATTTGAACTTTATGCCAATATTTTGTGCCATCAAATTCCCTGCAGAAGAAATAATCTGTGATAGGACTTGTTGAATGAACAGATCAGACGGCCAGTAGAATTAAGATGCCAAATATTTATCTCTTAAGTATGCCACCTTTTTATAAATCCCTTTACAAGTAACTTTAGTGTCCCAAAACATTCACCTGGAAAAGCACTGTCAAACGTTATTTCCAAAGATGTCTAATAGTTTGAGGAAAGTTATTTTAGCTTCAGCATTTATGACTTTCAGTCATTTGAAACATGATAATTAAGTAACCATAAAATATTGTACTTGAAAACAAAAGGAGATAAAAATATATATACAACAGGTCAAACATCTCTGCTATATTTGAAGTCATTTTGCACATATGTTGGTTTGACTTTCTTACGATACCTCAGAATCCCATAACTAGATGAGACATATCTTACGTTTTGCTTTTCATCTTGTATTCTTTCAGAGTAAATGGAATGCTGTACACTCGGCAGAGTGTTCAGTGTAAAGTCATAATCAGCCAGGGCCACTTGAGAGACAATTTTCTAACACAGCTGCTGAGTGATTTCAACGAGATCTGTGTGAATTAGGTGTCATGTTTATTTCAACTCTAAACAATATGTGGTGTTACGTGGTCATTCATTATCTTTGTAAATATTTTGAGGAACAGTCCACTTCCAGTTTAATATAAAGTCTATTGAAATAATGTATAATATGAATATATATCAGTCCGAACTAAAAAAAACAATATATTTCATATTAACTGGATTAAAAATATCTACAAATGGATAGGCTGGGGAATTATGTCAATGAGACAAACTTCCATAGTATTTTGATAATTTTCACAATTGGAATCAAAAGCTTGTTCACCATTAATCGCCCACAAAATATTTTTCTAGAAATACAACTGTGTGTGACCATGGACATCCCTGCCTTTTGGAATAGTAACAATAATATATCATAATCTGTATTTGAAAGGTGTATTTTGTTTATATTTTATTTTTCAGAATTGCTTTGATACTTGTGCTAAGGTAACATAGCTGCACAGGACACAGTTGGGAAAACTAGACTCCAGGGAAATGAATTAATTTTATAATCATTTTTCAATTTTGTGAAAAGAATAATCTCTTTTTGCTTTGTTTTGTTTTTACTTTTTCTATGCCAATTGATATTATTAAACATTTAATGCTAATTATTGAAATGTATGTTGAAATTTCATGTTTTGAAATGTCCCAGTTTTATACCAAAATGGCAAAATGATGCATATGTTAGAAACCTGTGTAGTGAAAAAAACTGTAATTTATGGAATTGGAAGTGTGCTTGTGACTGGTCAAGTACACAAGGGTTATCATGGTGTTTAAATAAGACTGACAGACAAGATTTAATAAGACCTATTTAAAATAAGAATCACAGGTATACATATAGACACTGTACCATTTTCTAGTTGTTAGCAATTCCTGATAACCTTAGTAAGACCTTGATTTGATTCCCGGAAATTAATGTGCCCTCTTGGCAGGCTCTGGCATCCCTGGTGAGACTTTAGAGATGATGCAATGACACATTTGCTAACATCAGAAATAAAAACACCTCATATAAGTTAGAGATAGTTAAGATCATGGTTAAGGAGAAAGTCAGAACATTTTTTCATGATTTTGTATAATCAGTAATTTGCCATCAACACATTATACGTTTATGAAGAGATGTGCATTATAGTAACTTCAAAATCTTTTCCTATCATTATTAAAAATAAATTTTAAAAAGCTAGTCATAATCAGAAAAAAGTTACACTATTTAAAATAATAATTTTAAATTGATATTATTATATGACTTAAACACACATAATTTTGAAAAAAATCCTTGCCATATCATCCACACAAGCGTTTTTATCTCTATATAACTGAAGGAAATATTTATAAGGGTTTTCAACATTGGTGGTTCCAAGTTTCTAGAGTTAACATGTTAACAACAGCCCCGAACAATAAGAAAATCACATGTGAAATGGTAGACTGTCCTGTGCAACTACACAGGAAAGTCCTTTTGATAAAATAGGTAGTTCTATGATGTGTTTCCTATAATCAGATTGATGTGAGAAAATTACTTGAAAGTCCTTTTCTATTACCTTAATAGTAGTTAAGAAAATAATAACAACAACAGCAGCAGCAGCAAAATGTATCTGTTAATATAAGAATTCACTCAAATGCCAGGAGATAGGCTGAGAGCTTACCATTATGTGAATTTTACTATTTAATTCTTTCAATACTTCCATGGGGTAGGTAACATTTTCAGTTTCATCTTGCAGAAAAGGAAGATAAGGCATAGAAATATTAGGTATATAGCCCAGAGCTAGAATGTAAAGTTCAACATATAAAAAAATAAATAAGTGTGTTTTCCCAGATATTATACACATGCAAGTGCATACATGTGTACTCACACATATACATATGAGTATTATATATAATCAGACACACATATGAGTGTGTATTATCCACAATAAACATACCAAGAAATTGTAAGAGTGTTCATTTATGATAAGGGAAACTGAAGAGCAGGAATGGGAGAAACATTATACATTTTTTGCATTAATTAAAATTGCTACCAAGTAAATTCAAATATATCCAATTATTTTCACATATGCGTGTGTATTGTAAGACTCTGATAACATTGTTTATTGATAATATATACATTAACTATTATACTTAGAATATCTAATGCTATATTAACATAAAGCATATAGTGTGTGTGTGTGTCTGTGTGTGTGAGAGAGAGAGAGAGAGAGGGAGAAAGAGAGAGCAAGAACTACCTTACTAAGGGACTTGAGGATTACATGTGTTATTGGCTATAAAGAACCTAGAACTCAGCATCATAAACAATCAGCACTAAATAAACATTAGCTATTATTGTTATTATACAGATAGTAGAAATCTACTAGTGTCTTCATATTTAGATACATATTCTGGCTGCGTTCTCCTCATTTACACTTTTAGACTGTATTTAAGTAACTAGCTTTGTCTTGAAAAAAATGTATTTTGTCGACCTTTGTTACTCTCTTTAGCACTGGTATTGTTTAATTTCCTACTGAGCAACGAGCTAATTCACTTGAAAATTCTAGTACTCTTGGCCATTTTAACTGAAGTTGGTCTTTACTGGTAGTTTTGCAACCTATACAGACAGGCAGGAATCTTTTTAAGAGAGTAACCACAAGACGGCAGTGTTCTCAGACGACCATTTGACACCTGAGAGTAAGGTGTCATACACATTCCCACTGGACCTCCCCTGTTTAAAATGATCAAATTATTATTTCAAGATGTGATTCAAGTGGACAGTGATGCAGAGAAGAACATTTCCTAAAAACATATAATCTTTTCCTGAAAAGTAATGAACTATAATGAGGAATAAATATTCGAGTCTGTTGGACTCAAATGAAAATTAAGTATTTTAGGGCTTCCCTGGTGGCGCAGTGGTAGAGAGTCTGCCTGCCGATACAGGTGACGCGGGTTCGTGCCCTGGTCCGGGAGGATCCCACGTGACGCAGAGCGGCTGGGCCCGTGAGCCGTGGCCGCTGGGCCTGCGCAACCGGAGCCTGTGCTCCGCAACGGGAGAGGCCACAGCAGCGAGAGGCCCGCGTACCGCAAAAAAAAAAAAAAATTAAGTATTTTATATTTGTATTGCTTTTAAAAAACACAAATTGATACATTCTTACATTGCACCCATATTGATTATAGAAATAAACTGATGAAGGCTAATGAAAAATTTTAAAAAATGCCATCCATATATTTTAGGAAATTAAAGTTTGATTCATCATCTTGTCTTTATTTTCAATCTATGTTATAAGACATTATTTCCAAATTTTATTTTAGCAGTAGAATTCTTCCTCTCCTCCCAACAAGAACACGTTCAGAACTTATGATTTAAATAAAGGGTCCCCAGAAGTTTGTCCAATGTCCCATTCCAAAGAAGTCCCCATGGTACTTCTGTACAGTTGTATAGAACAGAAGACCACTTTAAAAGCACTTCTCCAGGGGAAACCTAGCCTGGCCAGTAAGTGATTAAACTTTTTTCTGGGGATGGCAGGGATTGGTGAATGGGTGGGTATTTTCTGCTGCAGATGAACCATCCATAGTTTATATTTTTACTGCCTAGGCAGAACTATTAAGGCACATATAAATACCCCTACAAAGATTTTAGTTATTCAAAAGATAACACTGAAGCTTGTGTGAATGTCATATCAATTTGTTCATGAGAATGCTTTTGAATGGTTTGTATGATGGTGTCTACTTGCATAAGTTGTTTTATATAAATATCTATAATTAAGGTCCTTTAGTAGGGATAAGTTGTTAATGAGCAGTGCTTTCAAAAAGAAAGAAAGGGGAAAAAGTAGGAAAAAAAGAAAGTATTTTGCAATTTCTTACTGATGGTGATGCCAGCCACAGTATGACTCAGGGCCAGATTAAAAGAAATGAAGAGATCTGGGTCATTTTCAAACAATTAGGGGAATACTGAGTGACATATAAGGTCAATTCAAGATTATTAGCCCTAGAAGCAAAAAGCCTACTTCAAATCAAGCTTTTTGTTTGTTTGTTTGTTTGGGTGGGTAGGTGGGTAGAGTGATGTTGCAGCAGTCAATCTTTCTCTCTGGTCCATGCCCTCAGCTTTAAGTTGGGGGCACCTATGATTATATCAGAAGCAGATGTTTGTGATGATAATAATGTATGTGAAAATATTTGATGATCCATTAAGGACTCTATAAACCTAAAAGGCTATTAGTGATGGAAACATGCTAGAAATAATGTATCTGAACAAGCTTTTGGATTGTTCACATTCCTGAAAGTTGGTTCAATCAAGTTAAAATGACACATCCCAATTTTTATATTCTTACTTTAGCTTTGATAACATGTCAGTTGCCCCCTTAAACTACAATATTCTGTGAAGTATCCCTCATGCCAATTGTTATCATGTATCTTCAACTCCCTAGAAAACAAGCAGCCCAGTCATTTCTTGTTAAGTTTTTGATTACCCAATGTAGTCTATGCCCCACTTATCAGAGATGATAAAGGCTCTTTCATAATGGGAAAAAAACTGACCCAGTATCTCATTGTTTCTTGTTTTCCAAAATTTTACATGTCATTCATTAAAACCTTTCTTATTTTGACATTAATCAGTTTAAGAAAAGAAACTTTTTTAAAATGAAACTTCTTAAGTCAAAATAAACAGAAAATCAGGAGAGGTAACTTCTAATACATGTTTAAAAATCTCATTGATATTAATAGAGAATCAGTAAGTATCTTACTATATAAGCAGGGAATTCACAAATGGAGAATCTAACACAATTTTCACACTGTATGGGGACAAGTAGTTTGGGTAATATACTGAAAATGAAGGGCCAATAAAATCAAAGCAAAATCCATATACTTCTTTATTATGAATTCCCCTTCTCAGTATGTTTCTTGCCTTAATTTTATTTGTAGTATGTCATTGTAGAAGTGATAGGATTAAAATGTTGCTAACATACTAGTTACTAAGTTTTGAGCATAATGACATTCAATTAATGGTATATCATTCATACAGCTACTGAGATGGCTGGTACCAGATCTTAAATATTGACTGCTTGTACGGAAGGTAACACTACTAGAAATAATTTACACATTAAAAGTTTTATGCTACAGTTTGCTTTTAAAAGATAGCCTTAACATTTTTTTTGGCTTAAATTTTAAAAATTGAATAAAAATGATACATTGATAAATAGGGCAATTTGGTAAAAATTATGATTTTTTTTTGTATTTCAATGTGTGTGTGTGTGTGTGTGTGTGTCTAACATGGAGCACTTTCATAACTCTTTGTTCATCTGTATGTACTGTGCTCACTTTAATAATTTTGGAAATTTCACACTATTTTTATTTCCTTTGATTTTAATTTATTTTCAACCAAATATTTCTTTTTATCATCCTTTATTATCCTAAATGTTCTGAAAACCCTGAGTGATTAAAGAAATCTATAAACTCTGAATGTTCAACAAAGAAAATTATTTGGAGTGAACTAATTTCTAACAAAAATGGTGAAAAAGCACGTTTGGATTTTCATGTATTCAGAAAAAAACTATTTAAAAATGTAATTTCTCATTTTGTTTTATTTATTATTTGTTTATCTTATAACTTTTGCAAAAACAATACCTTCTTTTTATATAAAATTATAAAATTAAAAGATGTTTGAAAATCAATAATCCTACTCTATAGAAACAACTACTGATAACATTGACATATAACTTTTTAAATATCTTTCTGTAAATAAGCATTAAGTGCTTATTTGTCATTCATTGTCATTAAATACACATTAAACATATATATATATATATATATATATATGAGAGAGAGAAAGAGAGAGTAGAGAGAGAATGAAAGAAATGCATTCTTAAGACTGGATCAGAATTCATTAGAGGAAATATAACTTTAAGGGTAAAAATGATGCTTCTTTTTAGGCATTTTAATTCCCCACAACTGTGGACATCAGAGAAGAATTTCCATTGTTACCACAGGGAAGCCTATGAATATATTACTATTTTCTCCCAGAAATGGATTATAGAATTATACTGCTATGTGTGCTATTTTAATATATGAAAGATGTATACCAATTCTAGAAGCTGTGCATGTTTCTATGTAATCCCTTTTTATGGATAACTAAAATTCTAACTTTCCATTGTTATGAACAGCATAGATAGAAAAGTATTCCATTAAAAGAATGTAGAAAAGAAAGACCAAAAAATTTAAACAGAAAAAATTTTTAAATGCACAAAAGTGACAAAATTAAAAAGAAAAACTGCAATCAAAATAATGTAATTAGGCATCATTTATTGGCTAAATCATTCTAAATGATTAAATACTATATCCATCAATATAATTTTATTAAAATATTATTGCTTTAATAGTGATGCATACTTAGTAATAAAAATAGACCCTTCAATCACATAGAAACTAAGAAAAAAACGACAAATGACATCCTAAGCCAAAATAACTAACCTCAATATTTAGTGAACTTTATCCCAGATATCAGTTTATTCACATGTTAAGAAAGAGATAAAAAGAGAAGATAGTTTTGGTATTTGTCAGTGTTCCTGTGATATATATATAGTCTTTGTTAATTATCCATATAATTTTCTCTCTGGGGATATGTTACAGACTTATTTGTGAAAGGTCCTGACAGACTGAAAAATTTCCAGCATGACCCCTGGGTAACCTCAGGCCTCACAACTATTCCTCCCCAACTTCTACCTTTCTTTCCAAATCCAAATTGCCCACACAACTGCTGCTAAATTATAAGAACAATTGATCCTCTTCTGAGAACTGTTTTTGAAGAACTGTTACAGAAACTGGCTGAACTTCAGCTTATCCCTCTGGCTAAAGTCTACCTTTCTTCCCAAAGATAGATCAGTCTTTCTAGGCATTGTCAGGATGTCCTGGCATTCTGAATAAAAGCTTATGCCTAGAGGCATATGCTCTAGTTAATATGCTTTTACAGCTTGTGATGTGACTGGGAGGGGACTAGATCTGCTGCTTCTAAGCCAAGGTCACTTCTTCAATATACCCTTGTTATCTTCCTTTCTCAGACCTTCTGACCAGTGCCCTACCTCTTCCCGTTGAGCACCACCTAAACCTTTCCTCCTCCTCTTTAGAGTTCTTGGTATGGATCTCTTTGTTTAAATCATTTTCACTACTCAGGACTCCCACAGATGAAGTAAGAAGTTGAATTGATATTAATGGGATCTTCTTATCTATCCCTCTTTTTTCCTTTATTTAATTATGGGTGATCAACAGTCATTCAGTGAAACTCCCATTCAGTGCCTAGCATCTTACATGTACAAACATTTTAGTGCCACAGCACTAAATATTGAAGCTCTTACAGGATTTTACCAACAATTTAGAATTACAGTGGCCACTTTGGGGAACTTCAGATATGAATAAAGTAATTCACATAAGTCACAGATTTAAAGAGTTCAAATGTAACTGAGCAGAGGCCTTTCCTGGACAGACCCCTGCCCCCATGTCCTCCTCCTGCCTCTTATTTATAGAAAAACTTTAGCTATCTAGGCCTTCCCATTGTTCCAAAGAACAAATTTAATCAGAAAAGTGAGAAAATGCAGAAACAAAGGAAAATAGTCAAACAAAGCAAAATAATAATAGTTTAGCCATTAAACAAATTCAAGAACCTTTAGTTCCTCCTCAGGGGCTAGAGGTGATTTTCTGAACCATATCCTTTAAACTTTTCTGCAGATACTGAAACTCCTACCAGGTGGAAGAAATTAGAAGCATGCTGACCACCAGCATGTAGACCCCAGACAGGTTGGAACCAGAAGGTTGAAGATGTTGACTCCTGAGTACCTCACCACTAACCAGTCAGAAGAATGTCCACCAGCTGATCATGCACCTTGCAACCATCTTCCTCACCCTGTCTTTAAAAACCTTTCCCTGAAAACTGACAGGGAGTTGGAGTCTTGTGAGCATTAGCCTCTTGTGTTCTTTCTTTGGTGCTTACAATAAACGCTGCACTTTCCTTCACCAAAACTCAGTGTCACTATTGGCTTTACTGCACGTGGGTGAGCAGACCCAAGTTCAGTTTGGTAACACAAAGACTCCAAATATTCCATGGATAGCATAATTGCTTTTTGATACGACGGGGCCTCTAAAAGATGGGCAAATTCTCAAGTTGCTTCCCTGAAGGACTCCTGACAAAAGGCTAACACAAATATGGAGGATCTACAGTCAAAACTCAAACTCTCCCTTCCCTCTTCTGACTCAACTCCAGACTCGCCTCTCACCATACCCCTATAACTCAACTTTCTCTGCCTATTCATAGTAATTTTCTATCACTGCATAACAAATTACCACAAGTACATCCATTTAAAACAATGTTCATTTATTATTTCACTGATCTGTAAGACCCAGGTGGGCTCCACTTGTTATAGTCGCACAAGGCCAAAGTCAGGTTGTCTGCCAGGCTGCACTTTTATTTGGAAGTTCTGGAGAAGGATCCATTCCCAAATTTATTGAGGCTATGGCAGAATTCAGTTCTTTACAATTGGAAGAGTGAGTCCCCATTTCCTTGCTGGCTATCAGCTGGGGGCTGTTCTCAGCTTCTAATGGCCACCTACTTTCCTTTCTCAAGGTGACTTCCATCTCCAACTCAGCAATAGCACATCCATATCTCTCATGCTTCAAATGTCTCTGATTTCCTCTTCTGTCACTAGCCAAAGAAAATTATTTTTCAAGGGCTCATGTAATTAGATTAAGCCAACCTTAATACACTCCCTATTCTAAAGTCAAGTGATTAGCCACCTTAATTACATCTTCAAAATTTCTTTTGCCATGTAACATAATATAATCACAGAAGTAACAACAGGAGTTCATGTGAGCCATCTAGAATTCTGCCTCTTACATACATTGCTTTGTAACTCCAACTTCTTCAGCATTTTCACCTGGCTTTTTCCCCCTTCCTCCACTGTACCCTCTCAGTAGTCCCCTCCCAATGTCCTATAATGTAGTCAGAGATGATAACCTACCTTCCTTGTCTTACAACATTAAATCTTGGTTAAATTAGATTTCTGTAATTTAGTTAAGAACTTCTCAAACTCTCACGTGGAAGGATAGAAGTTCACAAAAGAATACAGGATTGTCCTAGCAGTTTAGAGAAAGTCTTAAAATGAATCCATCATCTTAAAGGCACAAGAGATATGGAAAAAAAAAAAAAGCTGCTTAGAGAAGGCAAGATGAATTGATAACCAAAATGACACTAAATATATATATTAAAATTTGACCATGGGTGGGCTATAAGACAAGTATAAAAGTAGGAGAAGACCTCTTAGTATCTAACACTGAGATCTTTACTGTCAGAATTGATCAATATCCAATGCTGTAAACAGGGAAAAAGTAGCTTCAAGATTTTAGAGGCCATCTCATTTCTACCTTCAGAGAATATTCTACTCTGATTGAGGGAGAACATATTACAACTGGCCTATCTACCTTCTTTGTCGATGGTCTTAATCCAGAAATGACAAGAGGTTGCTGAGCACTTTGAAAATACTTTGATTTAGAAAGAAATATTAAGCTCTAATTAGTAGCTCTTCTGATTAAGCATCTAAATAAACTCATGTACATGTCTAAATCATTATAGACATATATACCTGTAGTTATTGTAAAGAACATACTCACTGAAAGAGCAATTATCCTGCCTGCACTTGAAAGACATAATCTAAGTACACAAAGAACAGACTTGTCTGACAGGATGACGCCCCTCTGAGGAATGAGCTGCTCTGGTCAGCCCACAATTTTCCTTCATCAAAAAGGCAAACATTTCTGTACAATTGCAAACACAACATGTTCTGTTTCTACTTGATACTGTGTCCACCCTCTCCACCATAAACCTTATTACGTTTCCATTATTTGTCCTTGGAGTAACAAACAAACAGGTATTATAGGTAGGTATGTCAAATGACTCTCAGACTGCATTTGTCTCAGCTACTGCCTGTCTCTCTGGGCTTTCTCACTAGTTTATCAACTATCACTCCCTGTTAAATCTGTACAGAGTTGGCCTATTTTGCATACATGTACTACTATTAAATACAGCCCAGAAGGCCTCTTTCTGGAATGCCCAGGAAAAGAATCCCCAGACTATAAGTGAATAATGTCACAGTCTGATTTTTACTATCTGATGCCTCCCCTACCAATATCTTACACTTTAAATCTTGCCACAATAACACTGGAGCTAAAGAAAACAGATATGGGACATATAAGGGACAGTAAACCCTTAAAGATCTCAACCAATCTGGCTATTCATTATTGAAACTGGCCCATTACTCATTTAAAAGCAAGACAATTAAAGGACTAAAGCCCACTGTACTGCCACCCTCTGCCACACATATTGGAGTGTTTCTTTGTGCTCAAAGATTGGAAGTTATTCTTAACTTTTCCTGGCTAATTACCAAAAGACACCTTAGAGGATTGCTTAGTCTCATAGGACACTGTTGACATTGGATTCTTAACTTTCCTGAGCAGGCTAGGCCTATATTTGATCTGACAAAAACAGTAACACCTAAGTCCTTGCCCTGGACAGACTTAATAAAAGCTCTATCTGTAATATGAAAGACTCCCTTTGAAAACTTCCTTATTCTGTATTTACCCATTGCCATGAATCTTTCTTTCTATTTGTACATAAAAAGATCATGATAAGATCTGGGGTTCTATCTCAACAGGACAATAAAAATAAGACACCACTGTTTATTGAATCTGGAGTGAAGTCTACCCTCCTATTTTTGCACAATTGCAGCAACCTCCAAGTTAATGGAGACTTCTGCCAACCTAAATCGTAAGATCTCCACATCAAGTCTGAATAGCAGGAGTTTCAGTAACCTCACTAGGAGATATATTATCATGTACTGCTAGCCACAAACAATCCAGTGAAACTGAAAATCAACCTTTGTATTCATATTTTCCAGTCAAAAAGATATCCTGGACTTCTATGTCAATAGGAGATCTAAAACTGAGACTGTCTCAAGTTTTTCCAGAAGTCACCATCATGAAAGAAGCAGCTTTCCCAAAACCTCAGATCAAGCAGCAGACTTGTTGATAGCATAACCCTGCCCAAGACTTTGGAATAAGACCCACACATGATTCTGTCACTGATTCTGCATTCTTTTTATCATTTTTTGCTTGCTTTCTGAGAATATTAGTTTCCTACTGATTTGCCTTAAAATTTTTCAATGCAGAAGTGTGATTTTTAAATATTTTTTCGACTAATCTTAATTCTGTGAGTAATTCAAGAAGGTAAACAAAGTTTTTGCAAATCCATAAATAACAAAGTGCCCTTCTCTACTGATCAAGGTGGTGACAAGAACCTACCTAATACCAACAATAGCAGGATTTTGGCTAAGAGGTACTGTTCAAGACTTGCTAGCAATTCTCCAGTTAATACTTGTTTTCTCTACTGTCTGTTGCTAGGTTTTCTCCAAATTTTTAAATGTTTCTAGCCCCTCATGATACATGACTGAAATGCAAAGAAAAAGTCACAGGAAGCCACAACAGCAGTCATCTCCAGTGAGTCCTAGACTGCCATCAGCACTAGATCTGGAATTCTAAACAAACCAAAGTACAGTAAACTGATGGGACTCATCTCCCTGTTAACCAAGAGAGGTATCCACAGAGGCCTTCACATTCCCTTGGCCTCTGCAGCTGCTTCTCCCCACCCTCTTGCACATGACCTTAACTCTTCCTCAAAGCTGTCAATAAAATCAAATTGCACAAACAATGGCTGCTAAATCACAAGAAAAATTTAACCTCTTCCCCAAACCATTTTTTAGCAACTCTTCCTGATACCAGCTGAAATTTTCCTGTCCTATAAAAATCCCTCTTTCTAAATCAAGGTAGAACACTCCTTCAAAGTTCTAACATTGCAGTATTCTCAAAGAAGGCTTCTGTTTAGCAGTGCTATTGAATTCCTTCCTCATATTAGTAACTCAGGAATTTATTCAGATTATTACATGTTTATATAGTTTTCAGTTCCATTTCTTCAACTCGTTATTACCAGTTATTGTTAAATGAGATATTCTTTTCATGAGATCTTCTTCTGTTTCCAGTAAATATCATTTTGTCAAAAACAATTTTATCTGTTTGCTTTATAGCACTGCTTAAGCCTATCCATAACGTCTCTAATGATTTTATTTATCTATATCTATTTACTTCAAAAGTGGCCTTGATATTCTTTTTATTTCTTCTTTTACTCTCCAGGGAATTGCTGGGGTTCTGTATATTAAAAAGTATATAGCCTATTCTATTGGTCATGGTATATGCACTAAATCAGCAATCTCTATTTGAGGTCTTCCCAATGACAAGAAACACAAATGTGAGAAACAAAAAATTGCATGGGACTAGGACTTTCTCCATTCTCCTATTTCTAAAAGAATGCAAGCATCCTATTTTTTTTATGATTCTTTTATCAGCTGTATTGATATATATATATATATATACACACACACAAAATACAGCACATATTTAATGTGTACAATTCGGTGAGTTTGGATATATACATATACCCATAAAATCATCACTACAATTAAAGTAATAAACACATCCTATTCTAGATTTATTCTTATATATAGATAGGGAGCATATATGAGTTGTTGAAACACTTCTAGATGGGATTATACCAGAATCAAAGTAGGATAATGATTCATGACCCTTTTTGAGAATGCGTTAAAAGCAATGGAAGCTCTTTTAAGAAATATGCGTGTAAGCACTTGCTTATAACTAAAAATTTACATGCATTTTTAGAGAGTTCACAGACTTCTTGCAGTCAGTTCACATATGCCTAGGTATCCACAAGAACCTATTTAATTTTGCCTAGAAGAGTGCTCAAGTATTTGTCATGTACTGTGCTTCTGTTTTGCAGCTGACTTGTCAACCTTTTTTTTTTAAATCCTGGGTTGACAATAAATGAATAGTTTAAGCAAGTGACACCCAGGAAAGTGCCCTACGTGTGTTCACCTCAAATGACTCAATTAATACTGCAATGAATATTTATTGATTCTCTCCAGAATCCATGGAACTATCACATAAAGGCTATTTGTTTTAGTATTCTCTTGTGCACATTTGGGCAGAGATTGATGAAAGACTTTAGCTAATTTAAATAGAGAGCTTCTTTTATATAAACCCTTCCTGTAAAAATAGAAGTATGCCCATTTAGAAGTCCATATTAACTAACTAATTAAGTCAGACGACAAGTTTGAGATAATCTGATGGATGATATTTCCAATTTTGCTTTGTAGAAAAAGAAATATTTAAATAAGAGAAGAAAGCCACGCTGAACGCTACTCATCTATCTTTGTCACTTTTTAATTACCTTTGTCTCACTGCTTTATTTTGACTATGTCTGTTATAAAAACGAGTACAAGAAAATGAATCTAGACAAAGGCATGATGGAGAATGACATATTGGCAGCTATCACTCTGTTTATATGAGAGGCACTTAGATTCCCAGTTTAAATCTAAACTGTTTACTTTTGTAATTCCCACTTGTCTGATTCAATAGTAAGAAAGCCAGTGCCTAAATGAACAAGAGCCTGGACATTTAGGAGAAAACCACCACATGGGTAGAGGAATTATCGCACATATCTTAGTTCAGCATGAATTTTGCATCAGTAGTAATCAGTGTTAAAGAAGAAAGGCAAAACAAGTAGCACTTGGGCATTAGGAGACAGGATCTCTTATCTGAAACATTAGCATGCTTATGGTGTGCAGTGACAGTGGTCATCAGGGTAAAAGGGCTCCTGCTAGTAAAAGAGCTCTTGGTAGATACACCATGAAAGAAGTCTAGATCAGTATGGAAAAAGGGCAGATGCTACATTAAAGCTGGAAAAGTAGATATAGTATGCACGCATGGTATACCCCCAGTCTCCCTAGTTTAAGCACATCAGACACCTCAATTTCTTTTTCTGAGGGGTGAGGTGAATGGAATTTCATCAGTTGTGGGTAAATGTGAGAGCCAAAGATACACAGTTTACTGCAAAAGATATATAGCATCAATGAAGAATAGTATAACAGTTCTAATATAATGTTACATGATGAGTTAAACAAAATACTTATTAACTGCTTATATATCATACACACATTTTATATAGGTATATGGCTATTAAGGAATGATTCTTGCCATTGAAAGAGTTACAATATGGTTGCAAAAATAATTATAAATTTATCCAATATGTTCACATTCATACTCTATACTACTCCTAAGAAATAACTGATGTATAAAAATTAACTTCAATATAAAAACAGTGAATGGTATAGTTGATACACCAAATCATGTTACTGCAGTAAGAGATAAGTTTGGTAGCATACTGAAGCAAAAAGAAATAAGTTCATGTTAAAGTTTTGACCCATTAATTATTCAAATTTAAATTCTCTGGCTCTCGCTTTTCTTGGGGTATAGTAATTCTACATAGGGCTATTGTGGAACTAAATAAAATTTTTAATGTGGAAGGATATATATTCATTTCTTTTGCTTTGTAGGAAGGTGAATCTTGGTAACTAATAATTACATAAAATATCTAGATATATTACTTATCCTCTTCAAAGTATTTGTGCCTGTGATAACCAAAGGAATAATGGTGTAAAAGGAGTCTTTCTTTGGGTTTATATATATATTTTAGCAACTAACTCATTATTTCAGCATATGTTTACTTTTCACCAATTACACAGTAGGCAGTGTACTAGACACAGGCTAAGAAGTATTTTTATTCGTTTGTTTGTTTTGATTTTTAAAGATGGGTAGGAATCTAGTCTCCTGGAGACTGCAATCTAAGGATGGAAGCAGATATTAAGTAAATGCAAAAATACGCCTTTAATTGAATACTTTGGCCATGATTCTGCATCCAACTGTGATATAATAATGGGTACTAAACTTGTCCTCCCACTATAAACAACTAGAAAACTGTTTTCACATATTGGAAAGGCACCACAGGATTTTGGTCCCTGAGAGTTGGGGAATAAACAGAGTGAGTCCAATTTTGCTCCATCTTATAGCCCAGTGGTAGTCTTGAGAATATAGAGGAAAGAGAGGGAAACCAAGCAGAGTCCAGCATTCTCTGTCTCACTGAGATGAGGAGACACAGATCAAACTTCACGTGCTGAGTGTCTGGAGATTTTATCTTTAATGAATGATCGAATTAATAACTCACTATGGGTTTTCTGTTCACAAGAAGAAACAGAAAACTGCTATGTTTTTAGAAGAAGTAGGATTCATAGAAGCACAAAATAAGAGACAGATTTTCAAGTGAGAGCAGGCGACCTTCAATCTTTTTGCACAGTGTAAGTTCTGGAATTTTTTTAATCCTCTAGTTATTTTTCTCTGAAGATACCCTAGTTTGTTACATTTCTCTTAAAACCTGCAATGTCAGTGTAAAAGAGTGCTTTAGCTTTGTTTAATTATGATAGGACACAGTAGTTTCCAGCTTATATGTTTTTCTGATTTTAAAAGGTAAGTACTCTTGAATTCAATTCCAGAATCTACTGATTCACTCCAAAAATCTCTTTCCTTTAAATGTTTCTAAATTAATATCAAATAATATAACAGAATCTTATAATATAATTTACAAATAATTATATAATATTAATATTCTACAGGTTGACACTAATTCACTTCATCTGACAAAAGACACAAAAAAGTAAACGGGACTAGGTTCTGTTCTCAATGCATTCTGGAAGGGTGACAACAGAGTTATAACTGAATAATTATATTGATAATACCAGATAATTCTCAAGAATTTAAATTATAAAGAAAAACAAAAACGTATTATAAAAGTGGGAAATAACTGAAGGCCAATACTTAGACTTGCATTTTATGCATACAGTGTACAAATTGCAGCCAGTACTCAGATCACAATATTACCAGCAACCCAGAAGCTGCCCTCTTGTCATTTTTAAAAAGAGTACAAGGGGTGTTTCACCTGTTTTTTTACTTTATATAAAAGAATTCACACGAAAAGTACTCTTTCGCACCTGATTTTTTTTGTTCAAAATTTTATTTGGAGAATCATTAATGACTTTGCATGTGAATATAGATCCTCCATTCTAAGTACTGTATAATCTGCCACTGTGTAATTTATCAACATTTATTTCAACTATAGATAAACATTTGGGTTATTTCCATATTTGAGCTACAAATAGTATGGTTACGAATATTATGTTTAATAAAATTTGGTGATGGCACCCAATTTTAAATGGCTTCCTCACAGCAAGGCAGTCTCAAAATAGTTGGACTTCTTACATGACAACTCAAGACGCAAACTTGAGTGTTACATAGCTTCACTTCTGGCACACTCTGTTGGTCAAACAAGCCCTTTGATTTGGGAGGTCAAGACATAGACTTATTTATAGAAGGAATGCCAAAAAAAAAAAAAAAAAGTGGAGCCATATTTTAAAACCTCCAAAAGTCAGCCTTGAGGAAATCATAAATTAACACAGAGGAAGAAATAAGTCTGAAGTCTCAAAGTAGGAAACACGTTTTAACTTTGAGAAGGAGAAAAAAAATTCAAATTGCTTAAGTATAGGGAGGAATGAGTAGTAGGCAGAGACCATAATTTTTTAGAACATTTTAGGCCAGTAAGTAGTCCATAAAGCATTCAGATTCTATTTTAAGTTCCAGGAAGTTATTGGAAAACATAGGGTAGAAACATTGTCTTATTTACATTTTAACAATATCATTTATTTTTTGGCAGCCATAGAATTAATGAGGTGTAGGGTGGCAAGAGACCAAAAACCTTTTTAAATAATACAGGTACATGAGGATGTGGGCTAGGATAGTGGCAGTAAACATGCAAACACGGAAAAGTGGATAGAAGGGTTTCGTCATTTCTGGTTACCTCCTAATACTCATTCAACATTCCACTCTGGATTACCATTTTCCTTGAAATCTACTTGATCTATCTCTACCTACCTACCCTAACCCAGGACAATTTAAGAACTCCTGTGCTGGCTTAGGAATTTTATACATATAGTTGTGATTTATTTATAATATTATATGAAAATTACCTATGTGTATATTTTCATACATTATGATCATTGAGATCAGGAATTTGGTCTTACCTGAACTTGTATCCCTGGGGTCAAGCACAGTATTTGGAACTGAGTAAAAATTTAGAAACTAAAAAAAAAAAAAATTATATTCTTCCAAAATGCTTAAACATTTTAGTTGATGATAGTTGCAACTAATATTTTGAATGTGTACATAATTAATACATGTCACAAATAAGTTCTATGGATATAAAATTTATACACTTTCTCTCTCTCTCTCTCTCTCTATATATATATATGTACCTCCATAATACACTATATTTCTTGAAGTAATCAATTCTCAATCTTCACATAATTCTTAATTACTTCTACAATTATTGCCAACATGTTTTTTGCAGTTTTAGCTAGTTCCTGTGCAACTGAGCATGTCATATAGTCATTTCAGAACATATAGAGAAGAAACAGTTTTTTAAAATGATCAGTGCCATTTAGAAACAATTGTTTTGCAGTAACTTAACACACTGGATCACTGATGTTGTGTTGTCAAGAGAAATGCAGATCAAATTAAATGTTGATATGAAATGAAATTATGTCTCTGCAAGATGAGGTATTTAATATTATAAAACTTGAAATTTAGCCATGAGAAAACAATGTCTAAAGTCAGATAAAAAATAGCATTCATTTTATAGTAACACGGTTTGGGTCACTGAACATAGGCAATTGATTGGTGACGTTGAAAATGATTTTAACACTAATCAAAAAGAAAAGAAAAGTGTGAAGTACACTATTTTTCCGGGTAAAACAACTAAGTTTTTACACAAGACTAAGAATGTTCCATACTTTCTTTCAGTCTATTTAGTCCTAGTGTGGCCTTGAGGCACAATAATGGATCCGAGGAACTCTCAAAGTCATCTCAAGCCTATAATTCACAGAAAATAGCATGTTTCCTAAGGCACTGCTTTCAGCATGAAAGTACAAAATTAAAAACAAACAAAATGCTGGGTTGAGGGGCTTGTTGGACCTGTATATGAAAAGACTGAGGTGAATGCATTAGTGTGAGAAGCCAAGTACTTGTATTATTTTATTCATTTACTTATTTATTTTAATACAATATTTGTTGAGAATCTTCCATATGCTGTATACTAAACCATAAAAATGAAAAGTTATAGATCTTTCTAACTTAAACCCTTGTGGTGTACACATAACAACTAAAGAAAAGATGCCAAGATATGTTTGAGGTTGTCTGACATTCCTCTCCTCTGGCCATTATTCAGAAGTTTCATCTCACTCAACTTCTGCACACAAATCCAGGACACGTGCTAATATTAGATAGGAGAGATTCACTTGTGAGCCACAAAACAAGACTAGCTTCATTTGATCACCATGTTTTTGTTCCTCTACTGGAGTCTCTACTCTTAACTTTGGTCTAGAATATCTGGTTCTAGATCCCTACTACCATTTCTGGAACTCTGCTATCCACTGCTGTACCTCCTGCTTCATCTATGTACGAGTATATACTTGGTGCATACTCATGGACTTGGTCCTACATTAGACTTGTTGGGTTTTCATTAATAGTTTCCCTATATATCTAGATTTCCTTTCATCTCAGTTGTGACTTGACTTACTAGCGTAATCCTTTGAAAAATGGACATTAAGTGTTAGAAATACATCCCCTCACCACAAACAGGGTTTTTCCCAGGGCTCCTGCACCAGTAGAACAAATCTGACAACGAAAGAGAAAACACAGTATAGAGAGATTTAGAGTCATGTAGAGGAGTATTCTGGACAGCAGTCAGTCTATCACCAAATGAGTGGTAAAATAAGTGACCACCTTCAATATGCTAGTTATTCCTATTTAAGGGCTTTACTCATGTCGTAGTGAGAGCATGTTTATATATTATTTGCAATTTGCAAACGATATCAATCGTTTATTCATTTCATTACTGGAGTGGAACAAATATTCTCAGAGGCCATGAAGGGAAGGACACAAAGACTAAGAAGGCATGAGAACCACTCTTCAGGGTCATTTGGAAGAGACAGAGACATAAATAAATAAGTATAATATAAATTAATGTAGATAATATTCAAGATATACGCAAATGTAGTTGGAATTACAGAGGAAATTTTTAAAGGAGTTTGGAGTGGCATTGTAGGAGTGAGAACTGAGCTGAAGAGTAATATGCTGGATGAATAGAAAGAAAAAAGGTCATCCCAGGAACATTATTCAGAAAGTTCAAAGGCATAAATACATGAATGATCATGAAAGAATCATATTTTAGATCTGTTAGAGGTGTGAGAGGTTTATTGAGAAAATAGAAAAGGGTTGAACATAAAACTCTAGAGAACATGATTAATTTAAGGTTTAGGGAGACAAGAAAAATGAAAAGGTTTTGAGAATAAGGAGAGGAGAGTGTTACAGAAGTGTAAGAGGAAAATAAGAATATATATTTTAGGAAGAACAACTACTTAAGTTTTTTTTCACTCCTTTTTCTAGGAAGTGAAGAAAAACGAAAAAGAAACAAAACTAATGTTGGACCAGAAGACAAATCAGAATATTGCAGTCAAGTGTCTATCAAAATAAGCCATCTCATCCAAATAGTGAGGCCTTGGATGAAGCTGTGCTTCTGGCTCCTGCAAAGAGCATCAGCCAATTCCTTTGTGCAAATGGACCTTTAGCTGACAAACTCCACACTTTGCAAAGATTACACTCATGCTGTGACTGCCATTTTATCTACACTTATTTACTTTGTATATACCTTGAGGACTTCATCTTTCATGTAAAACATTTAGTACCTTTTACCTGGTAAGTGCTCAAGAGAAACTAATCCTTGCTCTATGTATTACAATAAAGGGAGTAATCATTTCCTTGCTGTTTTTATTGTTATTACTATTATTTTATTGATTTGAGTTCTCTATTTCCATAAAGGATTATCAATTACTTTAAGAATTCTAAGTTCCTTTCTTTGGAGTCACCTGCTACACAATGGAGTGCATTAATTTAGACCAGTGGTCCTAAAAGCATAGTCCCCATAATAGCAACAGCACCAACCTTTGGGAACTTGTAAAAAATGAAAATTCAAGAACCCCACCATTCACTTACTGAACCAGAACCTCTGAAAGTGAGGTCCAGTCCGGCAGTCAGTGTTTCCACAAGCCCTGATGGAAGCCAAAATTCATTATTAGTAGAATAAAGTCATCCACTCCTCCAGAAATTAATGATCTTTAACTAACTAGGATGTCAGAAGGAGAACATTGCTTTAGGCCAGGGAAGTGGATGTACTTTGACTGTATGGAAAAAAGTAGGTACTTTGGAGTTAGATAAATCTGGATTCAAGCCCCAAATTGGCCAATATTCTATCCGTTACCCCTAGCATCTCCCCACTACTCTCTTGGGATATCCCACCCATGTCTCAATGATATTGAAAGTTAAGGTAATGAATGTAGAATGCCAGACACATAATGGCCAATAAATACTATTTTCTTCCACATCATAATCACCTTTATTGAGTAATAATAAATTATACACTCTGCTTTTATTAAGAATTTTATAAGGAACAGCCCTATGGGAACTATTTCAGCATCTATTTTACAACTGTTGCTGAGGACATTTTCCATTATGTCATTCAAGGTCCCCTATATAAATTTGTATATGAGTAATGTCTTTATATGTTTGGATATGAAAAAAAAAATAGAAAGCTAACAGAAACCTTAATCTAGAATATGTGCTAGAATGTTTCTTCAAATAGAATTCATAGTATCTAAAATATTTGTGAATGACATGTAAATAAATGAATTAGATCTAGTTCAACAGAAAAAATAAAATTAAAACAACGCAACCGTGGGTAAAATTCCCAATTTAAAATACTCTTTATATAATACAGATATTCCTATGTTTACAAAGTGCTAATAATTCAATAGTTAAATTGTTATTCTTTATTATTAATTCTACAAAATTTTATTCACCAGGCACATAATTGCCAAACATCACCCTTTTTCAAAGTTTTAATAAGGGAGAGAAAAACAGAGAAATATGCATATACATATTAAGCATAATTTACTAAGATTATGAGAGAGCTAAAAAACATTAAAATAGTAAAAATCCAACATTTTCATTTTAAGATGAAAAGACGTAGGCCCAAAAAGCTTATGTCCTTGATCAAGGTCAATTATTTAGTGTTAGAACCTAGCCTGGAAATAAAGCTCCCTGGTATTTTTCAATCTCACTGAAGTTTTCCTCTTTGTTAATGAGAAACCTAAAACAGCAATCTCACAGATATATTGTTTTAAATTAAATGAAATTCTCAAAAATGCAATTCATCAATTTTCTAAACTCCCTGCTTTTAGTGTCGTGATATACAGCAAGTTGAAACCTACAAATATTTCCTTTGCTTCCATGGCAATTGAGTGCTCTGATTTGGGAAATATGAGGCTATTTTTTTCCTAAGTTTTACTGAGGTATGATTCACAAATTAAAAAATGGGATATATTTAGGTTGAACAACATGATTAAGGTTTGTAATATGATTATTTAACATGTATACATTGTGAAATGATACCACAATCAAGTTAATTACATCCATCATCTCACATCCTTACCATTTTTGTGTGCATATGTGTGGTAAGAACACATGATCTATTCCCTTAGAAAATTTCAAGTATATAATGCAGTATTATTAACTATAATCACTATTCTGTATACTAGATCCCAGAACTTATTCATCTTATAACTGAAGGTTTGTAACCTTTCACCAACATCTTCCCATTTCCACTACCCTCTAAACCCTGATCAACTACTATTCTACTCTTTAGTTCTATGAGTTTGACCTTTGTAGATTCCATTCATAAGTGTGATCATAAAGCATTTGTCTTTCTATACAATGGAATATTATTCAACCATAAAAAGAAGGAAATCTTGCCGTTTACAACAACATGGATGAACCTGGAGGACTTTATGCTAAGTGCATATGAGCCTCCTTCTCCATCTTGCCAGGACTTCTATATTACTCTCCTGCCATGATGTCATTTGTTTCTCCCCACTACCTTTTTTAACATTTTTTTTTATTGAAGTATAGTTGATTTACAATGTTGTGCCAGTCTCTGCTGTACAGCAAAGTGAAAGTTATACACAGACATTTTTTTATATTCTTTTCCATTATGGCTTATCACAAGATATTGAATATAGTTCCCTGTGCTATACATTAGGACCTTGTTGTTTATCCATTCTAAGTGTAATAGTTTGCATCTACCAACTCCAAGCTCCCAGTCCACGTTTGTCCTTACTTACATGCTCTTTTTAATGCCTCTTCCTTTAAACCTGTATGTCCTTATAATCTTGGAAAATGCTTTCACATAAACTTCTCCTCCCTTAATTCTTACAACAAATGTATCTCTTTAGAAGAAATGGAAGCTCTGTGCTCTAATTTAGTCATGTGTCACACAGGCATTCTCTAAGCGCCTTCATGAACCAGTTTCTGTTTCAATCTCTTATCTAATTCTATGCTATTTAAATAGAGAATTTTAGTCCAAAATAGAAAGTACTGACCTATACTAATTTATAATGTCTTTTAATTAGACATAAAATAAAGGTCTTCTCAGTTGTAGGTTAATGTTCTTTTCCATCACACTAAATCTCAATAAAGATGGGTTTCAGCTAATAGGTTCAAACTCTAGGTAGTCTTTCAGTTGAACTTAGCAGGTATATATGTCAATGATACCACACTTACTATTTAATAGTTATGAAATCAGTTTTTTGAAAAAAAGTAGTGAATCATTACACGATGCTGTATATGTCATCCACCAGAGGATGGTAATTTTCTCTGAATCTTGCTTTTCTGTGAATTCTCCATAGCATTTACTATGACATGTATATTTAATCATTACATGTTAATCATTAATTTATTTTATATAACAAAGCACACATGGAATCAGCCTGTAGATCAATGAAATAAACATGAAATAAATAAAATTAAAATTAAATGAAAAAATCACCCCAAACATTGCTCATTTATTTATTATCTATGAATAATTATTGAGCACCTATTATACAAAAAAGATCTTTCCAGTTGTCATGAATATCAAAAGAGTAGTGCTATCTGACTTCATGGAATTCATAATGAATAAGAGAACTGGACAGGTAAACATATATTTATAAGCATAGAGTAAAAAACATTAATTTTTAACAGTTGTCTGCTTAGAAAAATAACCTTATAAGCTAATTGGGACAAAAAGTGAGACCCCCCCACCCCCAGGATATGGATATATGAGTATCTAAGGTAAGAAAAGAGATGGCAAAATTACTTGGCCTGGTAAAATGGAACAATAAGAGCAATGTAGTTTTTGATCCTGAGAAGAAAAGGGCAGTGATAAATACATTAAGAGAAAGCTATGTAGATTAACAGTCAGATGACTAGGTTGACTGAAGGAAGAGGTTGTGGAAATTCCTTGACAGAATGGCAGGAAGGCAGAATAGGAATTTCTTGTGAACAATTTGAAATATTTTCTTCCCTGAAATGTAAACTCATAACTCCTGAAAAATATACTAGATGATTAGTGGAAATTTGTGAAATCAAGGATTTATATTAGTTTCTGGCCAGAGATGGCTTACCTGGGGCAGCAGTCTACAACTAACCATGAGAAAGTAAGTTTCTCCATAAATTTTGAGAACTGTTTTGCATCTCCAAGTAGAGAAACTGAAAAAAATGATAATTCTACCTAGATATAAAAGAACAAGGAGGACCCAGCTGTCATCTGCATTATTTTCAAGAAAGTTCCATGAAAACTGTAAAGAACATAAGTCATTTACAGATTACCATGAGGCCATATAGAAAAGACAGGTAAATCAGGTTTGGGACAAAGGATTGGAATGGGTTGAGGATGTCAGAAAACCACTCCTGAGTTAAATGATGCCAGAGATAACTGAAATTACATAGTTGAAGAATGAAGGGAAGGATTCTGCCTAAAGGGATAATTTAACTTTTTAATTTTGCATATATTTTCTGATATCTAAGCTATTTATATATAGTTGTTCAAAATTAAATTAAAACCATGATATGTTTTACCCTGCAAACAGTTTTTCTCTTTCCTTAAATTATGTTTTTAAGACAGTCTCCAGGAATCAGTTCCTACACCAAGGTTATGAAATATTTACTGTTCCTAATTTATATCAATAACATGCTTTCCTTCCAATATTATGCACCCAGGAGCCAGTAATAACAATATACAAGATACCTGCTTGACTAATATCTGCTTACAGTGAGTCTTAGGATCCATTTTTCTAAATAAGCATAAAATTATACTTTGTGCTTAGTCTGCATTTTATTTGATGACTATAAACATTAATCACTCACCTCCTTTTGTTTGTTAGTTTTGTTTTGATTTTCTCTTTGAAAATTGCCTATTTTTCTCCTCTGTTACTCATCTACTAGGCACTTATTATGTTCTTTAAAAATATACAAATTTTTATTAAATGGAGATAACTACTAATAATTTATATTAATAATTTCAATGTAATTCTTTATAAATTCATGCTTCAAAATAATCACATTCAATATCAGACAAAACAGACTTTAAAACAAACTCTATAAAGAAAGATAAAGAAGGACACTATGTAGTGATAAAAGGATCAACACAAGGAGAGGATATTACACTCACCAACATATATACACCAAATACAGGAGTACCCAAATACATAAAAGAAATATTAACAGACATAAAAGGAGAAACTGATGGGAATATAATGATAGTAAAAGACTTTAACACCCACTCACATCAATGGACAGACCTTCCAGACAGAAAAAAAATAATGCAAAAATGATCCTTACAGTTAGACTGACTTAATTAATATTTTCAGGAAATTATATTGAAAAAAAATCAGAAAACCCATTATTTTCAAGTGCACATGGAACATTCTCTAGGATAGACCACCTACTATGACACAGAACAAACCTCAACAAATTTAAGGGGATAGACATTATTTCAAGCATCTTTTCTGACCACAACAGCATGAAACTAGAAATCAACCACAGAAAGAGAAATGAGAAAAAATGATTACATGGAGAAAAAACAACATGCTACTAAAAAACCAATGGGTCAATGATGAAATCAAAGAAGAAATTAAAAAATACCTGGAAGCAAATAACAATGAAAACACAGCCATACAAAATGCATTGGATGCAGCAAAAGCAGTTCTTAGAGGGAAGTTCATATTGATACAGGCCTTCTTTAAGAAATAAAAAAAATCTCAAATAAACAACCTAACTCACCACCTAAAGGAATTAGAAAAAGAAGAAATAACAAAACCTAAAGTCAGCAGAAGGAAGGAGATAGTAAATATCAGAGAGGAAATCAGTAAAATAGAGATTAAAAAAAAAATAGAAAAAAAAACAAAACGAGCTGGTTCTTTGAAATGGTAAACAAAATTGACAAACCTCTGGCCAGGCTCACCAAGAAGAAAAGAGAGAAGCCCAAGTAAACAAAATGAGAAATGAAAGAGGAGAAATCACAACTGATACTGCAGAAATACAAAAACAAAACAAAACAAAAAACAGAAAAACAACAAAATTAAGAGAATACTATGAACAATTATATGCCAACAAATTTGATAACCTAGAAGAAACAGACAACTTGCTTGAAACAGACAGCTTATCAAAACTGAATCAAGAAGAAACAGATAATTTAAACAGGTGAATCACTAGAAGTGAAATAGAATTTGTAATTTAAAAAAAAACCAAAAACTCCCTACAAACAAAAGTCCAGGGCCAGATAGTTTCACAGGCCAATTCTTCCGAACATGCAAAGAAGAACTTATACCAATCTTTCTCAAATTCCTCCAAAAAGACTGACAAGGAAGGAACACTCCCAAAGATATTCTATGAAGCCACAATCACCCTGATACCAAAACCAGACAAAGGCACTACCAAAAAAGAAAACTACAGGCCAATATATCTGATAAATATAGTTGCAAAAATTCTCAGCAAAATATTAGCAAACCTAATTCAACAACACATAAAAAAGATTATACACCACGACCAAGATGGATTCATCCCAGGGTCACAAGGATTGCTCAACATAGGTAAATCAATCAGTGTGATACACCACATCAACAAGACAAAAGACAAAAATCAGATGATCATCTCAATAGGTGCAGAAAAAGCACGAGATAAAATTCAACATTCATTCATGATAAAAATTCTTACCCAAGTGGGTATAAAGGGAACATATCTCAACATAATAAAATCCATTTATGACAAACCCACAGCCAATATAGTACTCAATGGTGAAAAGCTGAAAGCCTTCCCGCTAAATTCTGGAACAAGATAAGGATGCCCACCCTCACCACTTCTATGCAACATAGTATTGGAACTCCTAGTCACAGCAATCAGACAAGAAAAAGAAGTAAAAGGTATTCAAATTGGTAGGGAAGGGGTAAAATTGTCATTATATGCAGATGACATGATACTATATATAGAAAAGACTCCACACAAAAACTACTAGAACTGATTAACAAATTCAGCAAGGTAGCAGCATACAAGATTAACAGAGAGAAATCTGTTGCATTTCTTTACACTAACAATGAAATATTGGAAAAGGAAAGTAAAAAAACAATCCTTTCTAAAATCACAGCAAAAAATAAAATAAAATACTTGAGAAGAAACCTCACCAAGGAGATGAAAGATTTATACGATGAGAAATACAAAATATTAATAAAGGAAATTGAAAATGATTCAAAGTGATGGAAAGTTATTCCATGCTCTTGAATTGGAAGAATTAATATGTTAACGTGGCCATACTAATCAAAGCAATCTACAGATTTAATGTGATCCCTACCAAATTACCCATGACATTTTTCACAGAACCAGAACAAATAATCCTAAATTTGTATGGAACCATAAAAGACCCAGAATTCCCAAAGCAATACTTAAGGAAAAGAACAAAGTGGAAGGCATAACCCTCCCAGACTTCAGACAATACTACGAAGCTGCAGTAATCAAAACAGCATGCTATTGACACAACAGATGTATGGATCAATGGAACAGAATAGAGAGCCCATAACTAAACCCCCACACCTATGGACAATTAATCTTCAACAAAAGAGGCAAGAATATACAATGGGGAAAAGACCGTCTCTTCAGCAATTGGTGTTGGAAAAGTTGGGCAGCTGCATATAAATCAATGAAGTTAGAACACTCCCTCACACCACACAAAAAAATAAACTCAAAATGGCTTAAAGAGTTAAATATAAGATCTGACACCATAAAACGCCTAGAATAGAACAAAGGCAAAACATTCTCCAACATAAATCGTACCAATATTTTCTTAGGTCACTCTCCCAGGGCAATAGAAATAAAAGCATAAATAAACAAATTGGACCTAATCTAACTTACAAGCTTCTTTACAGCAAAGGAAACCATAAACAAAACGAAAAGACAAACTACAGGCTGGGAGAAAAAAGTTTCAAATGATGTAACTGACAAGGGCTTAATTTCCAAAATATACAAACAGCTCATACAACTCAATAACAACAACAACAAACAAACAACCCGCTCGATAAATGGGCAGAAGACATAAATAGACATTTCTCCAAAGAAGACATACAAATGACCAGTAGACCCTTGAAAAGATGCTCATCATCACTAATTATAAGAGAAATGCATATCAAAACTATAATGAGGTACCACCTCACATGAGTCAGAATGGTCATCATTAAAAATCTACAAATAATAAATGTTGGAGAAGGTGTGGAGAAAAGGGAACCCTCTTAAACTGTTGGTGGGAATATAAATCGGTGCAGCCATTATGGAAAATAGTATGGAGGTTCCTCAAAAACCTAAAAATAGAGTTTCCATATGATCCAGCAATCCCACCCCTGGGCATATACCCAGACAAAACTGTAATTGGAAAAGATACATGAACCTTTTATGTTCATAGCAGTGCTATTTACAAGAGCCAAGACATGCAAACAACCTAAATGTCCATGGACAGATGAATGGATTAAGATGATGTGGTATGTATATATATATATACCATCCAATACTACTCAGCCATAGAAAAGAATTAAATAATGTCATTTGCAGCAAGAAGGATAGACCTAGAGGTTATCATACTAAGTGAAGTAAGTCAGAAAAAGAATAACAAATATCACGAGATATCACTTATATGTGGAATCTAAAATAGTACAAAAATGAACATATCTATGAAACACAAACAGACTCACAGACATAGAGAACAGACTTGCGGTTGCCAAGGGGGAGGCGTGGTGGGGGAAGGAAGGACTGGGAGTGTGGGATTAGTAGATGCAAACTAGTATATATAGGATGGATAAACAACAAGGTCCTACTGTATAGCACAGGAAACTATATTCAATATCCTGTAATAAACAATAATGGAAAATAATATGAAAAAGAATACATATATGTATAAATGAGTCAATATGCTGTATAGCATAAATTAACACAACATTGTAAATCAACTATACTTCAGTAACATTTAAAAAAACAATAAAAGAATCACACATATCTAAGACTATTAAATTATTTCCTTCTTTTACTAATAGCTTTGTTAATTTTCAAACAGTTATCTATTTAATCGTTTTAAATTAAGGTTAACATTAGGTCTGAAAAAAGAGGGAATCCAATTCAGTTTTTCATATCTCAAGCAAGGCCTCTCAGTATCCTCTACTAATACACCTTCACTTAACCATGTGTTTGCAGTGCTTTCTTTATTCGAATCTAAACATTATCATACAAGATACTTTCCATTCTCATCTATTCTACTGATTCATATAGCTATATTTGAATTATTATAAACTGACTTTATAATGATGGTATATATTCCCTCAAATAACAAGTACATTTACAGAAAATAATGGAAGTATTTTGTTGGCCCAGTGAGTAGCCAAAAAGTAAAGTAATTTTCCTTTACTTTACCTGAAGACTATTTCATATTTAGTTGTTTTCTGCAGTACTTAATCCAAACATTTAATATGTGTTTGGAGAATCACCAGATTCTGACAAGTTTTGAATAATTCTGTATAATTATTAGAATTTTTACATGAAGTGAATAAAAATTGCCAAAAATAAAATACATGGCAAATCAATTTACAGAGATGCTAAGCCTTCACGGTGATCAGGAAAATGCAAATCAAGATCACAATGACGTAATATTCTACATCTAGTCAGCTGGAAAAATTTCAGAAATCTTACTATATCAAATATTTCAAAAAAAATGAAACTAAAAAGGGTACAGACTTCCAGTTATAAGTAAGTTCTGAGGATGTAATATACAGTATGGTGACTATAGTTAACAACACTGCACTGCATATTTGAAAGTTGCTAAGATCATCTTTGAATAATATTGGATATTGCCTACCATACAACTCAGCAATTCCACTTTTAGGCACATATCTCCTTGTGCATATACATCAGGGGACATATATGATAACATTCTTATAACTACTTTTGCAATAGTAAAAAAAAATCAGAGACTTCTCTGGTGGCGCAGTGGTTAAGAATCACCATGGGTGACATGGGTTCAATCCTTGGTCCGGGAAGATCCCACATGCTGCGGAACAACTAAGCCCGTGTGCCACAACTACTGAGCCTGCGCTCTAGAGCCCACATGCCACAACTACTGAGCCCGCATGCCACAACTACTGAAGACCATGTGCCTAAAGCCCATGCTCTGCTACAAGAGAAGCCATCGCATTGAGAAGCCCGTGCACCACAAAGAAGAGCAGCCCCCCCCACACTGCAACTAGAGAAAGCCCACGTGCAGCAATGAAGACCCAATGCAGGTAAAAATAAATATTTTTAAAAATCAGAAAATTTAATTACAAAATCATTATATGTATATAATGAACCATTACACAGCCATGAAAATCAGTGATTTTAAATGACACATGATAGCAGTGATCAAATTTTATAGCATAATACTTAGTGAAAAGGAGTCCTGTGGACAGGACTCAGTTTTAGAGACTTTATATATAGTTTAAAAACAACAAAAAGCAATAACTACATATATCATATAAACATGCATGCATGTGAGATAAACCTGAAAAAGGAACAAAGCAAGGAAATGATGAAAGCAAATTTTAGACTAATGGTTAGTATGAGAGAGATGCAAGGAGATGGTAAAATGAGCACACAAGTGTATATAAATTATCAGTTATAGTCTGGTTTGGGATACATAGGTATCCATTCTATAACTAAAAAAGTAAAATAAAACACAATGAAATGAAATAACACCGTTCATGGAAAATGAGTATATCTTTCAGGAAGAAAGGATTTTGATTAAGCCAATTCTGTGCACCTGAAATCCTTAAAAAGAAAAATTTTTAAAGTATCGTGCAGGTTTGTAAATTAGATTTTTAGTGGTGTTATTTCAGAAATTTATGTTGTAACAATATGTCTTGATTGCACTATACTCTGATGGATACCTGCTGTAAAAGTTTGGAAAAGACTGTCTGATTACTTCAAATAAAATATCCCTTTAATATTGAAATGAACTTAGTTCCATTTGAAGTCATCTTTGGCAAAAGTACACTAGAAAGGTGAAATACTGCACCATGTTGGTTTTATGTCAATGATGGGTAAGAGAGTAAACTGAGAAAATTGCTTCAAAACCTAATTATCATTTACTAAGTTTCAGTGATGAAGTCTGAGATTTTATTTACAGCAATACTGGATCAAGTAGAAATACAGACTAATACAACTTTCCAAACCTGCTGCATGGGTTAATATTTTTCCTAAACCATGATTTATTAACATAAATATTTCCACATTGTCCTCTTGGCTCTGCTTCTAAAAGAAGTTCCTCAGTAGAATTTTTATGTTGCACTGATATGGAGGTTCCCAGCTGACATTTATCGTGTCCCACCCCGTATCTCTTCCCTATAATAAGCTTGTAAGTCAGCCCTGGAGAAAGGCATGCATAAAAGTGATGCCAGTAAGATTGTGCCCCTTTTAAAATTTTACTCTGGAGTCAGGTTAGAATAGTATAAATTATTCTAGTTGTAAAGTTTGGCTAGTAGTGTATTTGGATAGAGAGTACATGAAGTGAGACTGAGAAATGACCTAATGGAGTATGGTCATCAATACTTTGGAGTCAAATGGACTTTCATTAAAATGCAGGCACTCTCTGTTGCTGGCTGTACACCTTCAGAAGTATCACTTAATCACTCCAAGTCTCAGCCTGTGCTTCTGTCAAATGCGATATTATTCATATTCACCTCTTTATGATTTTTGAAAGATCTATATACATATAATAAAGCATTTATGTTAATAAGCAACAGAAAACAACTAATAAAGGTCTGTTTTTTTATTATCAAAACCAACTGACTAAATCTTTCAAGAGGAGAGTATGTGTGGGAGAAACACTGTACTATTTTATTATGTATAAACTACAAAGCAACATTAGTCTTTCTTATCACTGCTGATAGCTGTATCTAAGCAAGACTTTCCAATAAGTTCACAATAATACCAACTTGCCTTTTTTTTTCACTTCCTAAAAGTCTAATACAATCTAATATCTACCTCTTATCTATTTCAAGTATTTTCTCCCTTCAAGTTCAGGCTTAACCAGGCTCCAAAGGCTACAGGGGATAGACAGAAAATGGGTGTGCTCCTTTTCTTTTTCCTTTCTTTCTTTTTTTGACTTTACCATTTACCCCCATTCTCTGTGCTGTCAAAGAATGGATAGGTACAAAAAAGGGGGGAAGAGCAAAAAAAAAAAAAAATTCACTATGTTGCAACATGTCAATTGTTCTCTCTTGGCAGTCAAACACCCTCAGATATGGTAGCTCTCCAAGTGCAATCTTTTTCCTCACCCCAAAAGCTTTTGTGGATTATTAAGAAACCCAGTCTTTGGGCTTCTCTGGTGGCGCAGTGGTTGAGAGTCTGCCTGCTGATGCAGGGGACACGGGTTCGTGCCCTGGTCCGGGAAGATCCCACATGCCGTAGAGGCTGCAGAGCCTGTGCTCCGCAACGGGAGAGGCCACAACAGTGAGAGGCCCGCGTACCGCAAAAAAAAAAAGAAACCCAGTCTTTGAGAAACTTGCATATTCTACTTCTTGGTCATGCAGTTGATTATTCTCACTGCTGACTATTTACTACTCCTCTCTCCCCCAACCTCACCCCCCCAAACACCCAACAATCTGGCTAACCATACCACACAAACTTTCTTTTTACTGTCACTTATATCTCCTTTATACCCTTGGTTGAAAGTCCTTTTCAAAACAACTCAATTCAGCATTCATCCTTGGTATCTATATACTGCCTATAGGAAATAGAAATGTTTGTCATGCTGTTATGATGGCTGTACTTTCATTCTAGTCTTCTTCCTTCTCAC
Source organism: Delphinapterus leucas (assembly GCF_059928025.1). Lineage (NCBI taxonomy): Eukaryota > Metazoa > Chordata > Mammalia > Artiodactyla > Monodontidae > Delphinapterus > Delphinapterus leucas. Next base: position 23,962,861 of record NC_143145.1, read on the forward strand.
TGAAATCATGGATTGCTTTAGCCAGCCCTTGATCTTTAGCCTTTTGAAAATTTGACTAAGAGCCAGTTCATATGATTCACTCAAATTCAAGGAAACAAATGTCAAGCTGCCTTGAAATTTTTTTGAAGCTCACCCTAGTTATTTTGAGCATTCCCTGTAAAGAATCCCCACTACTGTTATTTCTTAATCAATCTTCTCAGTTATTTTATAATCTTTAGAAATGGGTGATAAACTAAGAGCCACACAGTAGGTTTCGTAATTTCTTAGATTGTCTTATGCAAATGATCTTGAAGCTATCATTTGTGGTTAAAAGTCCAGGAAAATTAGAGTTACATTTACTATCCCACTGGATCATTGTTAAAGGGAGATTGACTTGATAAAATCATTTTGTCAGTAAGTAGGAGAATTACAACTTGGCTACAGGTCTTTCAATAGAAGAAGTCTTTAAATGCAACAGCTACAGAAAGACATATATAGATAGATAGATACTGATATATCTCATGCAGATGAAGACAATCCTTATATGTGTATATGAAAACCTTTCTATACAACAAGGTCCCATGCAGAAATGCACAATGACCAGAATTCAGAAGATTTCTCTGCACCTCTCTTTGCTGCAAGACTAGTTTTTGGGGCTTCTGAATTTTTTTTCTTTTTTTTTTGACTGTACCTAACCAAACCCAAGTAGAGCAGACCTTGTTGCCTTTCCTTGGTCTAAAGCTTCAACTCTGCTGCAAGATTTTTGAATAATTGAATTTATGATTCTATGATTCAAATTTCCATTAAATATATATTTATGGCTCACATTTCCAAATATATTGATTTATGCGTATGAATTCTTCTCCACGCCTGTATCTGATAACAAAAAATAGAAGTAAACACTTTAATTAATTTGCTCTCTATTCAGGGAAAGAAAACAAAAAAGCAAGGCTGTGCTGGCTTTTCTTCAAGTAGCATAAGCTACGTGTATTTGAAATAAGAAAATCACAGTAAATCCTAGTATAGATAATATCTGATTTATTTTTAGATAATGTATTTCTTACCTAAGAGAATAATCTCACATGATTTACCTCTAAATTTTAACTTGTTAAACTTGCCATTAGATTTCCCACTTCCTAAGGACAGTATGAATTCAAGCATTATTGTCCCCAATACCAAGGTATTCCCAATTTATTTAGTGCCATTTAATCAGAAAACATATATAATAATGATGATAATGGGAAAATAAAGCATTTTAATGCTCTATACATGTTCTATCTAGAGTAAAATCAGAGCACTCACAATCAGTTGTGCACATTGTTAACATACAATAATACTAAAGATTTTAGTAAACATGTACTCTACATGCTCATCTCTCATTTACCAAATACGTACTGGTTGTTTACCGGAGTTTCCCAGATTAATTGAAAATAGAATAGGAGCAATTCAAAGCACAACAGATTTATTTGGTAACCTCCTATCCGTGTGACCTTACTTTATCTGTGTGTGTACTACCATGTATGTATCACTTAATCATTATTCTATGACAACAGAAGGAATTCATTATAATTTATTGTTTATCTTATTCTACCTTTACATTACATGTTAGTATCTCTCATTGCGTAAGTGGAATTTATCTCTTACGATTTGGATTCCCTAATTTTATCATCTTGATTCTTGCATAATTTGCAGCCCACCTGATGGGTAAAATTATGCTATAGAGGTGGGCTATCTTTCTAGATTGTTCAAGAACCACTCTGTCTTTGTGAAATTTACCTTTTCTATTTCTTGATCATATAATTAATTATTCTCACAGTTCATCACTTGTATATGCACAAATTCATTTCTAAAATCCCAGTACCACAAGCATTATTTTATCATTATATTATATATCAGTCAGGAAGATCTGTGTCAAGAAACAGAAAACAGGGTGGTGGTGGGGAGTGGTGAGCTGCTATTGGCTGAAAAACCAAAAAGTCTGAAAATTAATTTGCTTTGTTTCAGCAGCTCAGTGTCTTCAAGGACCAAATTTCTTTTCGTCTGCCATGTCTGCCCTCCTCAGTGTTAGCTTGTCTTAAGCTATCTTTCCTTCATATTGGCAAAATAGTTTCATTCAGGCTTCCTATCAACACATACAAAACAACTAAAATGAAATATCCAAGCAGTAGTCTTGAAATCTCTTTCTGACTTACTTCACTCTATATGGCAGCCTCTAGGTCTATGCATGCCTCTGCAAATGGCACTATTTTGTTCCTTTTTATGGCTGAGTAATATGTCATTGTATATATGTACTACATCTTCTTAATCCATTCCTCTACTGATGGACATTATTTTGCTTCCATATCCTGACTATTGTAAATAGTGTTGCAATGAACATTGAGGTGCATGCATCTTTTTCTTTTTTTCTTTTTTTGCATGTATATTTTTGATTTATGGTTTTCTCCAGGTATATGCCCAGGAGTGGGATTTCTGGGTCATATGGTAGTTCTATTTTTAGTTTTTTGAGGAACCTCCATGCTGTTCTCCATAGTGCTATCCCACCAACAGTGTAGGAGGGTTCCCTTTTCTCCACACCCTCTCCAGCAATTTATTGTTTGTAGATTTTTTGATGATAGCCATTCTGACTGGTGTGAGGTGATACTTCATTGTAGTTTTGATTTGCATTTCTCTAATAATTAGTGATGTTGAGCATCTTTTTCATGTGTTTGTTGGCTATCTGTATGTGTTCTTTGGAGAAATGTCTATTTAGGACTATCATAACAGAGTGAAGTAAGTCAGAAAGAAAAAAACAAATATATAATATCGCTTATATGTGGAATCTAGAAAAATGGTACAGATGAACTTACTTGCAAAGCAGAAATTTAGACACAGATGTAGAGAACAAATTTATGAATACCGGGGGGGGGAGGGGAGGAATGAATTGGGAGATTGGGATTGACATATATACTTTACTATGTATAAAACAGATGACTAATGAGAACTTGCTGTATAACACAGGGAACTCTACTCAGTGCTCTGTGGTGACCTAAATGGAAAGGAAATCTAAAAAAGAGGGAATATATGTATACATATAACTGATTCACTGTGCTGTAGAGCAGAAACTAACATGACATTGTAAAGCAACTATACTCCAATAAAAATTAATTAAAAAAAAAAGAATCTGAAAGCATACTGAGTGTGACACTTAAGGTTGAATTACCAGTTGGCTTAGGCTAATCAAGGCTCATTCCCAGAACTGGGGTCAGCCAGCATGAGGACAGTGCTGGAAGAGAAGGAAACCCAAGGAAAATATCTGGATACTCTTATGTGTATATGAAAGAGGAAATAGATGCTAGGTAGGCACTCAGCAAATTTTCATCACACATAAGATGAAACAGACAACTCTGAGAAACTACATTATTTTCAGAGTAGTCTGGTATTTTCTGAATAACTATTTTTAGTTTTCCTCTCCCAAGAATATTACTAATTTTTAAGTTCCCACAATTGTGAAGTTTATGTCCAAAATATTTTAATCAATTGATCACATTAAGTGCAAGCTTACTGTATGTGAACAGTAAATACGGTTCAAAAGAAAACAGCTGTAAAACTTACTCGGATTGATTTTTCATTTCTATGCTATCTTATTTAATTTGTACTGGGAAGTTATCATATTCACGCTGAACATCCATTCAGTGAAAATCAGAAAAATAACTTCAAAGAAATTTATGTTGCTATTCTAAGATTTTACTTATATATTTCTAATTTAATAAATTACATGGAATCACTTCATTTCATCTACACGATTAATTTTCACACAGTATCATTACAGTCATACACTAAAAGACAGTATAAATTTCATTACATTAGGAACTTAATAAAATTTCTCACCCATAAACAATCCATTTTCTCAGACTAACCATTTTTGGTCAGTTCTCAGAATGTGTTATCATCATGACTAAATTATAAAATTGTATACTTGTTGGATTTCACTTAATGCATTCAATTATATATATAAATTACCTCATTCCTCAAAAGGCCTAAAATGGCTATCAGCGATGTTTTATTTATTGACATTATCTCATTCATAAAACAATTGGACCCAACGCAAAAAACTAGCATGGCTATTCAGAGTTGAAATAGACATTACTAAATATAGGGATAATAGTGATACCTGAGAATTCCAGTTAGTTCAACATTGATTGCATGTGAGCAAATTTTCAGAAAATCTTTTTCTATAATCTTTAAACATTTTAGGACATGTATTTCTAAATGAAGAAAGATGCCTGAATATAATATAATATAATATATTATATTGTCTATCTTTGGTTATTTGGGTCTTGATACTCAAGGGAGTAGGTATTGGACAGGACAGTCTACAATGAAGTGAGCATGTGTATCATTCGATAATTATTTGTGAGGCATGCTCCAGTGGGTCCTATTTTACTTCAATCATATCATTACATGCAGTTTTTCAAATTGACTATGTTCCCTGTGTCATTCTGTCTTTCCTTGTGTCTCCCCTCAAACTGGAATGCATTAATCTCCTCCTTGTGCTTTAAGAGCTTCTTTGTTTACATTCTGTGAGTATCCTCAGGCAAGTCACTTTCAAATTTTCTATGCTCCTGTTTACTAATTCTAGGCACGGAGATAATAATGCACCATCATATCAGATTTTTGCAGTTATTAACTATGACTTCACATAAATGTGTGCGTGTGTTTAAAGTGCTACTTAACACATGGGACTAATGAAAAATCGTACATTATTAATTGTGCATGGACTGCTTATATTAGTCCTTCTAGATTCAGTTTGAGCATTTGAGGAGTTGAAAGAAGGTTAGCGTACATGAAGTGGAGACAGAATAGCAGACAGTAGTAAAAGATGAGGTGAAAGAGGCAGTATATTGGAACATTTTTTATCCCGAGGCTAAAGGAAACTGTTGAACACATTTAATCATGGTTTGATAGGGATTGAGATTTTGAATAAAGCAATCTATTTAAAGAAGAGCTTTTAGAGTATAATGGGAATAATCCCTTTAGCTTCATATGTATCAGAAGGCCTCTTTCTAAACTGTCTGCAGAGAAACATCAAAAATCAACAGGTGTTTTTAGATGCACTAGCCATGGCAGATATTGTACTAGGTTCTGTAGATGCAACAAGAAACACCTCAAATTCCTACAGACAACTCACAGCCTACTAGGGCAGCATTTCCCAAACCTTGTCACTGTTAACATTGTGGAGCATGTCATTCTCTGTTGGGAGGGCTGTCCTGTGCACTATAGGCTGTCCTCTGCCGCATTCCTGGCCTCCACCCATTAGATGCTGGTAGCAACACCCCTACCTTCAACTGAGACATCCAAAAATGTCTATAGGCATTATTTAAGCAAAATCTTCCCAGTTGAGAAACATTGTATTACGGAAAGACAAATAATTGCACCCCAGATTAAAAAGGGGGTACTAGGTTCTCTGTTTGGTTTAACTTGAGGGACTGATGTTGCATCCCTGTAGGGGGCAGAATAAGTTGCACCTCACCTAGTTTGCCACACAATTGATCGACATATTAAGCCTGTACCTACATGATGGAAGCAGAATTAATCAGGCACAAAATATCCTATCTGTTACCATCACTTTTTAAATTTTTACAATAATGTGACCCAATACAAAGCGTTACTCTGTGTCCTTTACAAGGAGAAAGAATCAGAGATACATGAGAAAAATGACTATAAATTAAAAACTTTTTGCTTTATTTCAGTTTGACCTAAAATGGTCTTTTGTACCTTTTATGCAGGGGAAGCCAATGGGGGAAAAATGCATTTACAATGAGAACTCTTCATCTCTTCACCATGTAAGGTGGATGCATTGCACATTTTTGTGCATATGTTATCCATATTTGTGTTATTTCTTCTACTCTCTTGAAGAACCAAGGGCTACTAAACTTCTTTTCATTTTAATGGTACTATTTATTTAAAAAATAACATGAATTATTTAGACAATTGAAAACACATTGATTGATGAATACAAATTCCTACTCACAATATATACAGTAGATTCATACAGCTTGGGGGTTAATCCCTGTATAACTTATAAATATCTTTTTTCAAAAACACTTGATGCAATGTCTTATTGCCTTCTGTTAGGTTGCCCTTCTATTACTTGGCAATACTGAGTAATCCATAAAATATTCACTGTGTATATTATGAAAAAACCCACTTTATTTTAATTAATAATCAAATTTCCTACATTAAGGAAATTGTGGTTAAATACACTTAGTAATTTTTCTTTTTCAACAAGGATAGTCTTAAACTGAACTATTTTTCTTTTACAGCAAGTTCCTGACAGTGAAGAACATGTTACAAGTGGTTTGGGGCCACTACCTTGATTTGTACTAAGCCACCGGTAGTTTTATGCACCATTGTTTTTGCACCATCAGTGGAGATGTTAACAGAGTAGAAAAGACAACCTGTTAGTATTACTATAAAAATAGCTTTGAGCTTGTGGACATCTTGACCAAGATCTCTAGGCCCACCAGTCCTATGCAAATCTCACTTTAAGAAACTCTTTAGTAAATAAAGGTGTTATAATATGTACTTAGGTTATATACTAATAGTGATAAAGTTATTGTACTTCATAACATAGGGCAATTTTTAAGAGGCTAGGAGAAGGTAAAGTTCAGGTCTATTAAGTCCTTCTCACGTACACATACAAACTTTACTACAATCTAGGACTCTGTGAGACCACTCTCATGACCTCTAATTCCCAAGACAGATTTTTGACATAATATTTCTTAACTTTATTAATTGCATAGTAAGTACACCTAAGGCTACAGAACAAAGCAACAGGTGTTCTCCATTAATTATTCTATTTATGTTCTTTCATTTCAAATATTAAACTATGGGATTTACAAGTATGTCAATCCATCACATGATAGGGAGCATAGAAAAGAGAAAAAGGGGTGTCAAAGCTTAGAAAGAGAGATGTTTCATTCTGGAAGCAAACAGAAGGAAATGGATCAGTAGATGTAGAATTTCATCTCTTTCATCACAAATTTGCCTTAGGCTGACTTTGTTTATCTTTAATTCTAAAATCAGACAAGTGTAATAGTACACAGAGATTTGTTTGTTTTGCACATGTGCAGCTTACTGGAAACATAGATGCTCAGCAAGGCATAAAATTTATCTGAAATAAATTGGGAAGGCGTAATCACATTTTGTCTCCAAAAAAAAAAAAAAAATTGAAATAGCCTTATTCCCTGTTTAAATATAAAACAAATTTGTTAGTTATATTTAAATAGTTATAATATCATTATCAACATCCTTAGACATAGACTTAGGAAGCAACAATGGCTTGTAAAATAATACAGAGGAAAATTCTCTACTAGGCCCATTTATGTAGACTATGCAACATCTGAGGTGATAAAGCTCAGTTGATAATATCTTCCACTGTCAGACAAGTAGTCCTAGCACTTTCACTCCCATGGTCCCAAAGTAGAGCTTCATTCCAGACCCACAATGCCCCACAATGTAATATTTTGTCTCAGTGCTACTCAACGCAATTCCATTTTAATTCATATTCATTCAAATGGAAGAAATTCCTGAGGGGAAGAGAATAGGCCATATGCCAAATATTAAGATTTAATTAATAAATAATCATGATTTTGACAGAATACATACGCATATAGTGATATTTAATATTTTCACATTGCTAATTAGTTCATAATAGATTTATTCCTTCTGTACACAAGTCTTGATTCTACTGTATCTACTATTTTTAATAATCATTTTGTTCTTGTAACCTATATGCATGTTCCCTCATTTTCCTGTAAAATTAGCTATGTTGGTATAAATAGCTAAGTTTGTAAAAGAGGCAAAGAATTTTAAATGGAATAATTTTTACCTTAGGTATAACCCCATTCTTAGGTTATGTTTGCTCAGAGAAGTTAATAAAGGATATTGAAGTTGGCATGATTTGACTGATAAATTGGAGACAAAACTTAACACATCTTATGTCAGTTATCATCAGATGCCTGGAGACATTTGCCAAAATGTTTATGTATTTTTTTTTTCATTCTATAATCACTGATAAATTCACAATGGTAGTGAAAGAAAGCAATGTTAATTTTTCCAGTTATCCTCTGGGTAAACGTAATTTCTGACTCTAACATTAACTGAAAAGCATAAAGTTAAAGAGGCTCAAGTTATTCATAGAAGCAGTCAAATTTACTGCTATTTTTTAATGATTTAATTAGAGAACATGGAGAATTCTTTTCTAGCAGAGAAAAGGAAAAATAGACAAAATGTAAATTTCAATAAATTAATGTTTCAACATTGAAAATTTTCAATATTGAAAACCCATCTTTATCATTTTGCCAGAACAAATTTATTTAATTTTATGGCATGATTGTTACTTAATCCTGACCAGGATTTTTCAAAGTGGAATTTCACAGTCCTTAAATATTTCCCTGAATATCCCACCCACTCAACCCTTTCACAAACACAAACTTCTGTAAAGGCATTGGGTCTGAAACATGAATGATGTAATAGCCATACATATTACAAAGCTGAAACAAAGTCAAATAGTATTGTATCATTTTATCCACATGCCAGTAATATTTATTGTGTGAAATCGGTACACCACCTCATTATAATATTTGTAGAAAATATTTTGTGCTTCTTATTCCTTCTAACTAACTCATTGAATCCCAATAGAAATGCCTAGATCCCTGTACAGCTAATCTTATAAACAATCACCAGATGGTGGATGATTGCAGTACTTTCAAATTTACCATGAGACTTTTAGCGATATTTCCTATCAAATTATATGTTTTGGACAGTGGAACTTGTTTATTTCAGTATTCAAAACAAAAATGCTGTTTCTCATTTCATACTGTGAAATTTTTCCTAACCACACTATTTTCTGTTAAAATTATGACAGTTTATTTAGTTTACATCCTCCTATTACGATGTTAAAAAATGTTCCACAATATGGGATTTCAAACTTTTGGCATACCATTTTGAATACAGTTTATTCAATACATATAGTCAGTAGATATTTTTTGTGCATCTATGTTATGTCAGACACTATGGTTCAGATAAGGGATACTGAGTTTTTTTCCACTTAAAGCTTAAGATACTATTTCGAGCCAATTTTGTCCAATTATTGAGACTGTCACTTCAGGAAGAGTCTGCTTGCTTTTCACAGGATTCTCCTGGAATAAGTCCTCTGCCATATCAGCTTCTGGTGTTAGAAGTACTAGTGCTATGTGGCAGGTGTGCCATCTATTTATTGCTGAGGTACACTCATCTTTCAGCTGCAGGAAGAACTTGGTGTCAGCTTTAAATATCCCCTTCTATCAGATTCCATCTGCATTTTATCAAGATAAATTTTTTACTGTTTCAGAGAGGCAGATAGCAACATTTTGTGTCTCAAGTTCATTACTGATGTAAGATTTTCCTTGTTTTATAGTTTTTGATCATTTTACTTAAAAAAAGAAAAGAAGGGATTAAGCTATGTTGTCCAAAGCTATGTTCACACAGTTGTCCAAATTTATCCTGAAATTTATCCTGGAGCACTGACACATTTATACAGATCCAGACAAGCAAAGTAATACAGGAGTCTGCATGGCCTGTATTCTAGAGCCAATATTCTGTTTAGCCCTCAGGATAGTCTGATAGCACCAAGAGGGTAAACATTGCAAAGGAAGGTTCCTGAAGTATTTGATTGCAATTATACTTCCATAACTGGGTGTGTTAATAGAATTTAAAGATCAGAGAGGCTACTTTCTAATTTGTAAATTTTTAGTAATATGCAGAACCATTTTCATACAATTAAGTAATTTTTTATCATTTTCTTACAGTAAAGGAACATGTGTCCTTTGTTACTGTTGAGTTCTTTGCACTGAACATATCTGTCATCACCTCACTATCATCCTTACAACTGTGAAGACTGCTACAACAACCATTATTTTTTTATGGAGATTGTCTTTATTCCTTCCTGAGCTAAAGCCAAGTGAAATAATAAGAGAAATTATTGAAATAACTGTCCAGTTTAGCTGCTCCAAAATAGCACATCTAGGCCTTAAGGAATAAATGCAAGTTGATTTAAAACTATGGTTTCTGACATAGGAAAGAAAAGGGGTAGAGAGGAGAATTTAGCACCCCCATCCTCCAAATGTCAATGACAGAAAAGTCCAAGAATCTATAAAGACTCTAGAGCTTACCTTTAATTGACCTCGAGTTATTTACTCTGAAACACTTTATAGTAATCACGTGCTGAATTACTTGTTTTGTGTTAGAACAAAACTTATGAAAATGGATATGATATAGCTAGATGTTAATTTTTAAAGTATGAGGGCACTATATAAATGCAAGAGGAATAAAATGTGCACCTAGAACTTGTGATAATCCAACCTGAAACTTGGACTTTGAGCCTTGGTGCTTATAGAATCCCAGAAAATCTTTTTAAAATATAGATAGAAAATATTCCACTTGAAATTTATGGATTGTCTTAAAGATCTATGATGATTCCTGACAGTAATGTTGTACTTTTCTGTCTTCTCAGTAAACTTTTAGAAATTTGGAATGGTATAATAGATATTAATATCACATTTATCCAATGGCTTTTAAAAACTGTAAAAAAAAAAAAAAAAAGAAAAGTTTGGGGATTTCCCCAGTAGTGCAATGGTTAAGACTCTGTGCTTCCACTGCGGGGGTGCGGGTTTGATCACTGGTTGGGGAACTAAGATCCCACATGCCACGTGGCACAGCCAAAAAATAAATAAATGGATAAATAAATAGAATTAAAAAATAAAAGTAAAAACTGTTAAAAAAAAAAAAACCCTTGTTGCCAGTGTTTAAAAATAAAGAGATAAATACATATAATAGGAGAATGTAGGCAAACACCAAATGCTTGTATTTTAATATCTTGTCCCTTTCACTGCTATTTTCTGTTAATTGTATATGCCTGCTAGTGTATATCATTCCTTTACTGAGAATTTTGGTTTTCTAGGTAGATAATTGATGCTGATATGATGCTGAGCAGTATCATTACTCTCTGTATATTTTGGAGTCATCCCAATATTCTTGAACTAAGGATTAAAAAGGGACTTATTATATACAGACTGGTTTACTTAATATGCTACATTTTCTTTTTTTAATTAATTAATTAATTTATTTATCTTTGGCTGCATTGGGTCTTCATTGCTGCGTGCAGGCTTTCTCTAGTTGCAGTGAGTGGGGCTTCTCTTCGTTGCAGTGTGCGGGCTTCTCACTGTGGTGGCTTCTCTTGTTGTGGAGCACAGGCTCAGTAGTTGTGGCTTGTGGGCTCTAGGACGCAGGCTCAGTAGTTGTGGTGCACAGGCTTAGTTTCCCCGCGGCATGTGGGATCTTCCCGGACCAGGGCTCAAACCTGTGTCCCCTGCTTTGGCAGGAGGATTCTTAACCACTGCACCACCAGGGAAGTCTAGTATGCTACATTTTCTTAGTTGAGCCATTCAAGAAGTAACTGTAGTAGTGATGTTTGACTTGTGCCTGATTTGTTATAGTTAATTTTTAAAGAACAAACAAAAAGCCTAAACCTACTAAACGGATCCGCTCTAAACCTGCTGGATGGAATCTACAATAATGCTAAGGCTTATTTTAGGAATAAACTTAGAATGGCGTAACTTCTGCAATTGCTAGTGACATTGGAAATGGACCAGTCTCTAAGTAAGAACATAGCATACTCTGGGGTTGTTACCACATTAGTGCACATCATGGGAAGTAGGAACCTAACCCAAATCTCCAGAACCATTTTGAAGGGTGAGGAGGGACTTATTCTATGCAAATAGAAAATGTAATTTCTCAACAAAACCTAACAAAATCAAAATCCTTAACCCAATTAGGTGGCATCATTATCAGCAGGATGAATACCATGGGGACTGGAGTCAAGAAAGATTCCCTCTGACTGACAATACTGTCAGAATTCCTGTTATGTAGAGCCATCTTTATGTAGCTGAATTCTTACCTAGTTTTGCTCCAGTACAGGATTTAGTATCCTCTTATCATGTCTGCTGGCATCTCTCTAATAATCCTTTCCTCATGACTATTGTACACTGATGCACTCTCATTGTTTCTAATCATTTATATATTCTCTTTCTTTATAAATTTAGCTAACTTTTACCACTGCTAATAAACTCATCCAATTTAATGTTTTCCCACTCACATTTTTTTTTTTTTTTTTTTTTTTGCTGTACGCGGGCCTCTCACTGTTGTGGCCTCTCCCGCTGCGGAGCACAGGCTCCGGACGCACAGGTTCAGTGGCCATGGCTCACAGGCCCAGCTGCTCCGCGGCATGTGGGATCTGCCCGGACCGGGGCACGAACCCGTTTCCCTGCATCGGCAGGCGGACTCTCAACCACTGCGCCACCAGGGAAGCCCTCCCACTCACATTTTTGAAAAAGAAAATTTAATTTTACCAGATTCTCTCTCCTCAACAAGTCATTACATATATCTCAGTGTACTACATATTTTCCTAGTATATTGTCAGAAGTGGCTTCTCCAAAGTTTTATACTGATTCCAAGTTTAATATGCTGGAAATAAAAATCATACATGCTAGCAGGAAAATTCCAGTGAAAAAGGCTGCAATAAGATGGGGTATTATGCGTGGCATATCTTATTTATTTAGATAACTGATAGGAAAGAATGGGAAATATTCCTATGATGATATATTGAGGCCAAAGAGGCAAAGAGTTTGAACGTCATACTAAGTTAGTATGGCTTTACTTGATAATCAAATTTGTGAGTCTAAAATTATCGTAGTAAGAATTGTGCCTTAGAAAAATTAACCTGGTAATAGAGATGATGGAAAGAAACTGAGGATAGAGAAATCCAGGTAGCACACATCCAAGAGAGGAAATAAAGTATTGAATTGTAGCTATTGGATTAGAAAGCTGTAAACTAAGAAGTTACATTGATCTCATAAATGTGGCAGTAGGATGGCTTGAGAGAGTAATTTGTAAATTTGCTTTATGTGTCTCTTGTTCTTTCTTTATCTGTGTCTGCTTCACCTCTAGGATATTTCTGCATTTTCTGCTGATCCACACACCATTCTAAATTAGGCACTTCCCTGTTTTAACAAGGCCACTGATATTCAGACAAAAGTCTAATAACCAAGCCTCGAATTCATCCAGACTTACTGATAAAGGCATGTTCCCAAACATGTATATGAATACACTGATGTATAAGAAAATTTCCTTTTTAGAGGAGCGCAAATATCAAATCAAAACTTAGTCACAGCCCTACTTTTCTTGTCAAAACCCTTGACCTCTCTAGCCGTGATTGAAAACTGATGACCCTACTCATCTTCAAATTAGCGGTATCTTTAACATGACAGCAATACCCATGCCACAATTAATGATTACTTGGGAATGCAATTCATTGTTTAAATGTATGATGCTACTTTCAGTTCATTTTAATCTTTTCTGAGTTTATTTTGCCAATTAACAACTTCACCCTATCTTTCAAAGTAAAAATTTTGTCTTACATAAGAAAGATGTTTGCAAAAAATCCAATATCATGTTATAAATCTTGGTGAACGTGTTGTTGAATGTTGTGGATGACATTCTCACATCCCTGTCGATCTTAGTTCATGAAGTAAAAAGCCAAAGCAGAGTGCTTTATCAGATAATCTTCACATTTTACTTTCACACCCATGGGAGACATTCTCATTTTAGCTGACAGCTGTAAATTTTTATAATCACCGTGTGACATCTCATACTTGCAGCCTGCTGGCCACTTTGTCAGCTGTGTTGACATTTGATAGCCAGGATATACATAAAAGGACTTTTCAGAAGATTGGTAATTTTTTCCTATTGACTTGAAGCAACACAGTGGTAGGACAAATTCTGCAAAGCAAGCAGACCAAGCCCTGTCAAGAGCAGTTCCATTGCAATTACACTTGTCAACAAGGACATTAGAGTATGACCCATGCATGGTAAACAATGCACAGCATTTTCAGAGAAACGTTGTGTTAAACAGGGTCCACAAAAACTGGGGCTCTCAAAAAGTTTTGCATTTTCTTTCATGAATTCTGTAATACCAAATCAGACTTTTCCCTGTGCATTCTGGAATAATGTGCCCTCTTTGATACCAAAGTAGAAAGAGAACATCTCTCTCAGTCAACTTTCAAGTTTTATCTCAACAGGTATTCTCAAAATGACTGTGTACTATTTATATTCAGGCATTCTTTGTAGATGAAGTATAAGGAGAGACACAAATCTAATTCCTGCCCTTAAAAATGAAATTATTTTCTCCCAGTCTCTCAAATATCTGTCATCTTCTTAACAAAGTTTTTCATGGGGTAAATTTTGTAATTTTCATGAGATTTGATTTACGAACTTTTATTTGCATGAATAATACCTTTAATATCAAGTGTAAGAGTTTTTTGCCTACTCTAGGTCCTAAAGATTTTCTCCTATGTTTTTCTTTACCAGATATTAGATTTAGACTTATGTTTAACTTCAAAAACCATTTGGAATTAATTTTAGTATATAGTGTGAGATTTAGGTCAAAGTCCATTTTTTTACTATAGATGTCCAATTGCTCCAGCACAATATGTTGAAAAGTTCATCCCTTCTCCATTAAATTGCTTTTGCACACTTGTCAACTGGGATTTTTTTTTGTTTTTTTCGCGGTACGCGGGCCTCTCACTGTTGTGGCCTCTCCCATTGCGGAGCACAGGCTCCGGACGCGCAGGCTCAGCGGCCATGGCTCACGGGCCCAGCCGCTTCGCGGCATGTGGGATCTTCCCAGACCAGGGCACGAACCCGTGTCCCCTGCATCGGCAGGCGGACTCTCAACCACTGCGCCACCAGGGAAACCCCATCTGGGCATATTTTTATGACTCTCTCTGGGTTCTCTCTTCTGTTCTATTGTTCTATGTATCTATCACTCTGTAAATACCACACTGTCTTGATTTGTATTCTATAATATTTAAATAACTCCCCAAACCCAAAATTCAATAAAAACAACTGTCCAAATAAAAGATGAGAAAACAAACATATGAACATACAGTGCATTGAAGAGAACACACAGATGACAAATAAGCACTTGCAAAGATGTTCCACACCATTAGTCATTATGAAAATGCTAATTAAAACTTTGATCCAATGCAAATTAAAACCACACAAGTCAGAATGGCTAAAATATTTTAAAATGGTGGCAATTCTAATGATGGCAAGGATGCAGAGAAACCCAAATACTCATACACTGCTGATGAGAATGTAAAATATTATAGACACAGTTAAAAAGAGTTTGGTGGTTTATTAAAAAAATGTAACACTAAACTTACTATATGAGCTAGTAATTGAGCTCTCAGTCATTTATCCCAGAGAAATGAAAACTTACGTTTGCACATATTTGTACACTGATGCTCATAGAAGCTTTAT
This sequence comes from Delphinapterus leucas, assembly GCF_059928025.1. NCBI lineage: Eukaryota > Metazoa > Chordata > Mammalia > Artiodactyla > Monodontidae > Delphinapterus > Delphinapterus leucas. Next base: position 23,978,239 of record NC_143145.1, read on the forward strand.
TTGTAACAGTCCCAAACTGGAAACTATCCAAGTGTTCAATGGGTGAATGGTTACACAAACCATGGTACAGGTGTACCATGGAATACTACTCAACAATAAAAAAGAACAAACTAATGATATATGCACAACTTGGATGAATATCGAGGGGGTAACACTGCATGAAAAGAAGCCAGTCTCAAAAGGATACACACTGTATAATTCTACTAGAAATAACAAGTTTATAGAGACGATGAACAGATTGATGTTTGCCAGGGTTTTAGGAATTTAGGCTGGAGAGGTGTAGTGATGATGCATGAGTGTGGCTATTAAGGAATGGCACCAGGGAGCCTCGTGGTAATGGTACACTTCTGTGTCTTGTGGTTTAGTTACTTAAATCTGCACATGTAATTTTATTGCATAGAAACACACACACTTGCACACACAAAATTCAGTACATGCATTACTAATTGGTGAAATCTGTTTATTATACCAATATCAAGTTCCTGGTTATGATACCATATTATAGTTATGTATGATGTTGATATTGGGTGAGGCTAGGTAAATGGTGCACAGGACCTCCCTGTACATTTCTTTACAATGTCCTATGAATCTATAATTACTTCTAAATAAAATTTTTAAAATACTAGAATGATAAATCCCATGCATTAGTTCAAGAACAGGCAAAACTAATATATGTTTATATAAGTCATAAAAGTTGATGTCCCTGTGGGAGGGGAAGTGAGTGATATAACTGGGAAGGTGTGCAGGCGAATCCACTGGGCTGCTGGAAGTGACATATCTTAATATGAGTGCTTGTTTTTTCGGAGTAAACGAGGAAAAATTCATTTAGTTGTACACTTAAGATGAATATACTTCATTTACTCTTTTGTGTGTAATTATCTTAACAAACAGAAAACGAGCTGCTTAATTAAAGAGATGCAACTAAAAGTAAATAGATACATAACAAAGAACAGAGGTAGAGGTAATACATACTAAACTAGCTCTATGAAAGTAACAAGGAAGAAAAGACTCATTGGCACAGAGGTCATGGAAAAGATAAGATTTGTCCTGTGCTTGAAAAATGTTGTTGGATTTTACAGGAAGAGAAAAGAGAAAAGATGTGGAAGGACAAAAAATATGCAACAGAGACCTTGGACTGGGCTAAAACTGAAGACCGTGATCTCAAGAGTCACTTATAAGTGACAGTGAGGATGACGATGATGACGACAATGATGACACGGATAGTTATTAGCTAGTATTTATAAGAAGTATTCAGTCTAACATTCAGTAAGTACTTCATGTGATTACCTCATTCAATCCTCAAAACAGCAATATACCATTTTACAGAACAGATTACTGCCTACTGAATGCGACTTAATCTCAGTGTAACAGAAAAGCTCTAGCTGAACTTTGTATGAGGAGGATTTGTTATTTTCTCTGAAATGACACAACATTTATGCTAGAAGGAATAGAAATACACAAAGAGTAGTTGGAGGGCTTCCCTGGTGGCGCAGTGGTTGAGAGTCCGCCTGCCGATGCAGGGGACACGGGTTCGTGCCCCGGTCCGGGAAGATCCCACATGCTGCAGAGCAGCTGGGTCTGTGAGCCATGGCCGCTGAGCCTGCGCGTCCGGAGCCTGTGCTCCGCAACGGGAGAGGCCACAACAGTGAGAGGCCCGCGTACCGCAAAAACAAACAAAACAAAAAACAAAAAAGAGTAGTTGGTGATGAAAAGTGATTACAAAGAGCATTATGTCTGAATATTTTAAAGCAGTGTTGCTGTTAATAAAGTTTACTGCCCCTCTTTTAAAATACTACCCAAAGGGTTAGGGACCATGTTTAGCATTAGTAACAAATTAGGAGGTGTAGGGGGATCCATACACTACTGATTGTCAGTCTATTGGTCACAAATTGTTTTACTGGAATTTGAAATATTTGAAGCTGATGAAAATCTGTATCTGAAAGGAAGACTAGACCAATGTTCATTTTAGGATTATGGAACACAACAAGTCGCATGACACAAAGGACTAATATTACCTAAATCCTAATTTTACCTAGTTTTGGTAAAATTTTATGATTGCATGGAGGATAATGTTTTACTGGTCTTCATACACATTAATTTAAAAAGGTAGTATCAAGATCAGTAAAAAAGACAGCTGCATTCAAACATTAAGGGGAATAACTACAAAATCACATTGCAAAAGGGTGGATATATAGGGAGGGGAAATTGTAGCCAATTTTTTTTTTTTTTTGCGGTACGCGGGCCTCTCACTGTTGTGGCCACTCCCGTTGCGGAGCACAGGCTCCGGACGCGCAGGCTCAGCGGCCATGGCTCACGGGCCCAGCCGCTCCGCGGCATGTGGGATCTTCCCAGACCGGGGCACGAACCCATGTCCCCTGCATTGGCAGGCGGACTCTCAACCACTGCACCACCAGGGAAGCCCAGTAGCCAATTTTTTAAACAAGCTAACCCACATGGGAATGAAAGACTGGGCTTAGTGTCAAAGTGAAAAAAAATGTTGAAAATAAAGAATCAAAGATTATTACTACAATATTTAGGTTAAATACAGAATTGCTAAAACAATGATACATAAAAATATAATGGTTCACATAACATTGATGTTAATATACTTCTTTCTTTCATCACAGTGCATCAAGAGCAAGTTCTTCCACAAGTTCATCAATGGACTCGGTCTAGTTAGACAATTCTATCAACCTCTCTGCAGCTAGAGGCTATTCTCGCTACCACTTCACAACCAGCAGGAATAAAAGGAGAAAGTCTAGGATAAGCAGGTTGTCTTTAAACATATGTCATGAAACTGTACCTGTTACTTTTTAAAATAAATCCTATTGGCCCAACCTCAGTCACATGGCCCAAATTTAGTTACTGCATATGGCAATAAAATGCTGCAAGGAATGCTGAGAAATGTGTATCCTGGCTGAGCATTCAAGCTTCTAGGTAAAACTCAAGGAATATTTTTTTTAAAGACAAGAATGCATATTGTGGATATTAGTAGGGTCCATGCAAATGACATTTGTTACTAAAGCTATAAGGATCCCAAAGTTTGTTTTAGTTTGGAGAAACAGTCTTCAAAATTTTTGTGGATTAGTGATATCCTGAGATTGCTGATACGTACGCAAAAGATCCCAGGGTAAGATATTTGGGAAATACTGGTATCAAGAAAAAAATGTACATTTTTTCCTTGATGTTTCCTTTAAGGATTCAGTCTACTATTGTGCAATGTAACCTTTCTAGAGAGTGATATTGTGGCAGTATTTTCTTGAGAAAAAATTTTGTAGGAGCATTAAAAAAATAGTGTTTAAGAAAACATATTAGGAAATATTGCAATAAATTTATTTTACTTTAATAATGCCCAAATAACAATGACTTATTTGTTCCTATATTCATATATCTTAGCACTGGACATACGGTAGAGGAACTGCTCTTTCAATCATTCACCATTACATTTTAGTTAGGTGAAATCTGTACAAATGCACTAACCTTTATGGAAGTATGAAAGTATTTGAATTTGCAAACCTATTATGCAACAATAGACTTCCACAAGGATTGAAATATATTTATTACCATTGTTGTGTTATTATTATTTTCTGTGGTGTGATCAACACCTTAAATGGTGCCTAGTACCTAGAGAGCACTCAATAAGTATTTGTGAAGTAAATTAATTCCATAGGAATTAGCCCTAAAAGACATATCATAGGCTACACTAATGAGTGTTAATAATTTCTTAATTAGTTGCAAATGCTGTTTCAATAAGTCAGAAGAAACGTGTATCCACACAAGGTTTATCGAATTGTGTCTCTAAGTTGTTATGGCTCAGATATCTAGAGTTCCAGGTATTTTATGTACCCTCTTCATTTTCTTAAACAGTATTTATTATGGGATTTAAACAACAATATAGAACTCTTTTTACAAAACAACGAAGAAATCAAATGCCATGTTTTCAACAAGGGAATATTGATTTGAGTAGGTCATAGCCACGTTATAAAAGTATTTCTCAATTTTGCAGCCTTTTATTAACTGCAGCATATGCCAGGAAGACCCAGGCACTTCACTGAAAAATGGGCTTTTCTAAATTCAAAAGAATTTGGTGTTTATAAGGTCCCTTATAATACATTTGAATAAATTAACTACCTGATTAGGCTTCAAAAAGAGTTACTTCGGGAAGAGATATGGGAACATATGTATATGTATAACTGAGTCACTTTGTTATAAAGCAAAAACTAACACACCATTGTAAAGCAATTATACCCCAATAAAGATGT